>NC_081418.1:127978797-128582131 GCF_949786415.1 Peromyscus eremicus
TTGTCCCAGTAGTTTTTTTTATATTTAACATTTTCTTTTTTGGGGTGATTTATCTCCAACTTGTCTTCAAGACAATACCTGATATTTCTTCCCCTTGATCCAATCTTTTGGTGAGTCTTTCCTCTGAGCTTTTTGTTTTACTTACTTCCTGGGTGAGTTTTTCATTTCAAATTTCATCTCAGTTTGGTTTTTCTTCAGAGATGCTATCTCTTTATCAAATACCATCTTTATATCTTAAATTGTTTTCATTATTTCATTCAGCTGTTTATGTTTTCACTGTTCTCATTCAGGGATTTATTCATATCCTCTTTGAGTCCCTTGGAAATATTTTTAATTAATATTTTGGAATAATTGTCATGTGGGTTAGCTAAGTTGCTTTTCCTAGAGAACATTATAGCAATGCTGCTTATTTCTGGAGAAGGAGACATGCTGCCTTTGGCATTCTTTGGAAGACTCCTATGTCTTGTAAGTTTTATGATCTTTCTAAGCTTTGTGAGTTTCATTAGCTCCCTATGAGCCACCCTATTCCCTTCAAGAAGGAATGTTTCAACTTGAGGAAATAGATAATACATGTTGTGATACCAATGCAGTCAATCTGATATCTGAGATTGATACTGAGTGACTACTGAGTAGATAGTGTGGATACACAGAATAAAGTGATGATCATGGCTAGGATGATCATAGTGGTGTATGACTTCATCATGCTTTTCAGAAGAATTTATGAATTGCTTACTTGTAGAATCTCCCATGTACTATTTCAAACCATGATTGACTTCAAGTAAGAAAATTCCTAAATAAACAAACAAACAAACAAACAAAACTGCAGTGAGAACAACCACAGCTTGCTTAGAACAATGGCCTCCATATTCGATATTCGATTCTGAGGGAGAAACAAGCTCTATGTTTTCTTAACATGTGCAGTTGCTTTGAACATGAGAAGATGTTTTGGAAGTGAGAGACTGTATAAAAATGTTGCACTTTGATTTTGTGATTGTGTGTGTGTGTGTATGTGTGTATATTATCCTTCATTTTTAATGTGCTTTCTCTAAGTACATGTAATCAAAACTTACCTGGGCCTGACTACCTCACCTTTAAGACATGATCTCAGCACTGTGATATAAAAAGGAAGTAGAATTACAGTGGCAGGATTGTCATAGGTCACACAGAGCTTTAATTAAGCCATTTGGAAGGCTGGCATATGGGGCACACAACACACAGCAAAAGATCTCCAGCCCTCCTTAGGAATGTCCACCGTGGTTCTTGTTGGTATGGCCTCCTCCTTCTCTTTCTTTCAAGGATGACACCCCCTTTCTTAACTCTCCCAAACTTATGGTTTCATGAGTATGTCCTCCCTGTTGTAGCTCTCCTCTGTGTGCATCCCCACCCCAGCTCTGAGATCTCCTTGATTGGACATCATGAGCATTCAGGGTCAAGTAGCTACTGAAATGAAGTAGGAGAAAGGTGATGAATGGTTTGTACTGTGTTTAGTGTTTTTACTACAGACTGCAATCCCATAAAGCACCATTTGGACCACATGCCCTGAAGGTGTTGAACACCATGAGAAATTTTCCGTTAACATTCTTTGTGGCACAAGGTTGGGAATTTTAACCTCATTTACTGAGGAGGAAACAACATTCTGGAAAGAATTTGATCTGCCCAAATCATAGAGCCCTTGGGGTACAGTAGAGAGAACACCCCATCACAGAGTCCTCAGGATATATTAGAGAGACCCCCCTTATCACAGAGCTCTTAGGTGTAGTAGAGAGGCCCCCACTTTTCTTTCCTGGCTTCAAGTTGAAGGTCATGCTCTTTAACTCTCAGATAAGAATTGAGTATTGGTGTTGATCTCTAAGTCCTGACCGGTTCAACACAAATCACAGTATCATGGCATATAAAGGTGATGTGTTTTGTTACACAAATTGGTGGCATTTCCTACTGATGAAGGATGAGCAGGACATTTGAGCTTTTGATCAGGTGACTCTTGTCTCACCTGCACCATCTGAGCTCACACAGAATGTGATCTCTGCTCTAAGATGGCTGTTTCTCTAGTACCAAAAGCTGCTTTTCTCAATGGAATGCAAATCATCCCCTCGCATGGGGCCCTGCCAGGCCTGGAAGGATTCAAGGTGACATTCAGTTCCAGATTAACTGACGTGGGAATAGTTTTGCTGAAGATGAAGAAACCTTCAATTTTGTTGTTTGTTTATTGACTTATCCATTCATTTATTTTCTGAAACTACAACATAGCCTTAATAACAGCTCTGGACTTTTGCACATGGGGCACTTGAGCACTGTGTCTATTATTTACACAGTGGGTCTTCCAGTATTTTTTAATAACAATGGCACTATCACATATTTTGCAAAGATTTTGTCTACAATTTAGGTCTTTATTCCTGGACAGCACTGTCTACTGTTCTGTGTGGAACTGAATCAGGTAAAGACATGTGTAGAAGAAAAACGAAGTAGGAGACAACCCAAGTCAATGCTCCCATTTCATAGGTGTAAAAACTGAGGACTGATGGATGGTAATAAAGGAATGAAGGTACCTAATTTTTTCCACTTGTACAAATTACGAGAATTGTGAACTCTCCCAACCCAGATGGTCCAACTCCTAGTGTTGTTCATTATATTTAGTCATTCCTAGGCAGGACAGGGTGCCATGTCTGTATTACATTGGGATATAACTTAAATGTATGACTATATTTTTGAAATATAATCTTATGAGGAGATCAAGGCTAGGTAGACATTTTTCTGAAGGTTCAAAAGATTGCTTCTTGTTGCCAACTCAGAAGTAAGGAAATCTTCCCACTGTCATGCAGAAAAGACAAGTAAAATCCCTGCATTTCTGTGCTGATTATTCGCGATGCTGCATATCATCACTTAGGGTAGGGTAGTGATGACACCACACAGTGAAGGTTCTTGGCTCAGCCACTGGTCCAAAGCCAAAGCCATCAGCACCAGAGAACTTTCACCAAAAGTTCTCCTATTCTAGAAGTTAGGGATAGAGTGCCCCAGGGGGTGCCATACAAGCTCAGTTTGAGACCTGTCACTATAGGAAAACAGCTCTAGGTATTTGTGGGAGATTGGTTCCAATACTTTTCAGTACTTGAAAGTAAATACCCCAACCTAAAGATGCTGTATTAGTTATTTTTCTGTGACTGTGATAAAACACCATGACCAAAAGCAGCTGGCAGAAGAAAGAATTCACTTGACTTCTGATTTGAGTCCATGATGGTTTGGGGGTCTTGGCAGCAAAGGGTAAGCATGGCATCAGTAGCAGGAAGCTGAAAGTTCACATCTTCAACTCTGAGCATGAAGCAGAGAGGAAACTGGAAGTATGGGAAGGCCACGGAATATCAAAGCCTGCCCCCAATGATATACATCCTCCTGTAAGTGTACCACTTAAATCTCCCCAAACAGTACCATCAACTAGGAACCAAGTCTTCAAATACCGAAGTGTATGAGGACATTTCTCATTCAAAGTATTACAGATGCTCATCATTTACATAAAATGATGTCATATTTGCATGCAACCTGTGCAAGTTCTCTTATATATTTAAAATCATTTTTAGATTAATTACATTAGCTAATGCGATACAGATGGCATGAAAATAGTTGTACTCTATTATTTAGGGGATACTGGCAGGGAAGAAGGTCTGTGCATGCTCAGAACACACATAGTTTTCAAATAAATATTTTCAGTACATAGTGGGTTAAATCTGGATGCAGAGAGCTTACCATTCTGCCTTCCTGGTCTCTAATGGTGTGATGGTTAATTTTATGCATCAAAATGGCTAGGATATGATGTTCTAGTGATTGGGCAAACAGTGGTCTATAGGTTGCTGGGAAGGTGTATTTTTTCAAGATTTAAAGCAGACTACTTTTTATAATGTGTGTGGCCTCATCCAGTCCATTGAAGGACTTAACAGAAATGAGGTAGTCCTCTGGGGAGAGCCTCTGCCTTCAGACTGCCCTGGCGTTCAAGATCTCAGGATTACTTCCTACCAAAGCCTCGAGTACCCTAGACTGCTTCGCAGGGTCGAGCTCGCCAGTCCCCACAGTGTATAAGCCACCCATCTCCTTTCTTCTCATGCACACGAGTACTTCCCAGGAGCTCTGTTTCCCTGAAGATCCTTGGGGTAACGTGAGATTCTGATCTCTGAGGTCTCCTCACTTGCCTAAGCTCAACTGCATGACCTGACTCCAGCTGGGCCTCAACTGGCTGCTGTCCACAGGCAGGAATTAGCACAAACATGAAAATTAATCTCAACCTAGGGCTTAGAGAATTAGTGGAGGATTTGGCGTTTCATAGATACAACTGATTTTCAACAGTCATTTGGTTGTAGATCATTCCTTTTCATTAAGGCCACTTTATTGAAAAATTCTAGCTTTCAGTGGGCAGGGAAAAACCAGATGGGCTTTAACATAAATCCTCACACTGTTGTCCTCTGTAGACTTTGGGGAAGTCACTGAGCCCTCACAAACTATGCTTTCCCTGTCAACAAAACTGTGATTTTTCTTTTTCTAGCTTTGTTTCAGATAGCATCTTGCTACTCATTCAGGCTGGCCTTGAACTGGGAATCTTCTTCCCTCTGCCTCTTGAGAGCTAGGACCGCAGGTGTGTAACACCATTCTTGTATTTCTAGAAGGCATATCCAAAGCAATTATTCCCAGAAGGTTTGTGGTAGGTGTTAGGCAAGTGGTAGCTATTATTACTGTGGTGTCACTTAATCATGGGCACGCAGGGAAGATATTCTTGCTAACTGGTGTTTGCTAACTGGTGTTTAGGTGATGATTTTCTGGTTAATTTTAAGTTTATGCTAGTGTAGCAGAAATAGCACAACCAATAGCAGTCAATATGTCAGTATGATTATTCTAGGAAGGAGCTAAATACAGACTGCAGGCGATAGCCATAAAGAAAGGAAAGAAGGAAGGGAGGGAAGGAGGAAGGAAGGAAAGAAGGAAGGTAAGGAGAAAAGAAGGAAGGGAGGGAGGGAGGGAAGAAGGAACAAAGGAAGGAAGGAAGGAAGGAAGGGAAGAAAGAAGGAAAGTATAATGATATTTTATTTGTACTGAAATGTGATTTTATTTGTATGTTAATAAATAAAGTTGCCTGGGGGTCAGAGCTAATAGCAAGCCATAGCAGAGCTGGGCATTCGTGGTGCATGCCTTTAATCCCAGCACTTGGTAGGCAGAGCTAGGTAGAGCTCTGTGTGGTCAAGGATACAGCCAGCATTGGAGACACACGCCTTTAATCTCAATACCAACCATAGAAAATCTGGAGGTCTGCACAAACAGGCAGTGACAAGGCGGTCATGTGGTTGGGTTTACAACCAATGAGAAGGCAGAGCAGAAAGTCTATATAAAGACAAACACAGGAAGTAGGTCTCTCTTGGCTGAAGAGGATAGCTGCAGCAGACGCATAAGGCTCTTAGCTCTGATCTCTTGGCTTTCTTTTTTGCATTGGTTCTGTGTTTCTTATTTAATAAGACGGTTGGTTACATCTACAGGAAAGAAGAAAGGGAGGAAGGGAGGGAGGAAGTTAAGAAGGAAGGAAGAGAGGGAGGAAGGAAGGAAGGAAGAAAGGAAGGAAGAAAGAAAGGAAGGAAGGAAGAAAGGAAGAGAGGACAGAAGACTTTCAAGGGAATGCAGGCTTCACAGTCTGTTGGAGACTTGTAGCTATGTGTAGCTCTAGATGTTAGAAGGAGTGGCCAAGCTGCAGTTTCCTGTTACTGCAGAAAGCTGCCTGCTCAGGTAGGCAGAGCAGAGGGTGAACAAAGCCAGTGTGGCACTGGCCCCTTCCAACTACTTAACACTAGCTTAAGGTACAATTCTCATATATTTGAAATATAAATGCATTGAATAAAAGTTTGGACTAAGAGTCCAAGCTGATTTCCTAGAACCTTCAGCAAGACTTCAAGTAGAAATTATGTGTGACATTCTCACCTTATTCTTGTACTTAGAGCGAAAGCATTCAAGGTTTTACAAATAATTATAATTTGAATAGATATTTTTTAGAAATCTTTTTTATTAGGTTCAAAAAGCTTTAATTCTAGGTTTACTTTTTATTTCAGAAAAGCCGTTAACATTTTGAAGATTCTTTCCTGTGTTATTGTGATACCTGTGATTTTTTTTTAATTAGAAGAACATATTGAAAAACATGGGTGGATTTCAGGTTATTAATGAACCAGCCTTGGGATTTACCCCACCTAGTCATGATGCATTGGCTTCTATATTGTTGGATTTAACTCACTGAAATTAGGCTTTAGGTGCATATGTGTGTGCACATACACTTAATGTTTATGCTCATGGGATGGCCGGCTGTAGTTTCCATTGCTTGTAATACTCTTGGTTGTGTTCATGGTAAAACAGTCTTTTCCAATGATCTGAGAAGTAGTCTGTTCTGTGTGCATTCCTGGAAGAATTTGTGTGGACTCAATATTAATTATCCTTTAAATATCAGGTGACTAGGCCATCTGACACAGAGATTTTCTTTAAGTGTAATGTATAAGAATAGAGATAGCATTGTTCATTTATTTGTGATTTTTGTTTTTATTTTTGTTTTGTTGATTTGTATTTGTTTTTGAGACAGAGTTTCTCTGTGTAACAGCCCTAGCTGTCCTTCAACTCCATCCCAGCCTCAAATTCACAGAGATCCTCCTGCCTCTGTCTCCTGAGTATTGGGATTAAAGACTTGCGCCCCCCTAACACCCCCACCCCCACCCCCCCAGGCGAGAGAGATAGGATAATTTAATGTGGCGTATTTCATTTTAAGTACAGCTATTTCTTTCAAGGATTTTGCACTCTAATCTCATTTATCAATGTATTAAGTTTTCCTTAATGTTCTCTTGTTTTCCTTTGAGCATCTGTAGACTCTAGAGTGCTGTCACCCTTACTCTTCCTGCTGTTAGCAACTGGACCATTCTTCCCCCTGTTCTTTCCATCTCTTCCCTCCATCCTTTCCATCTCTTCCCTCCATCCTTTCCACCTCTTCCCTCCATCCTTCTCATCTCTTCCCTCCATCCTTCCCATCTCTTCCCTCCATCCTTTCCATCTCTTCCCTCCATCCTTCTCATCTCTTCCCTCCGTCCTTTCCATCTCTTCCCTCCATTCTTTCCATCTCTTCTCTCCTGTCCTTTCCGTGTCTTCATCACCTCTCCCCACTCCTCCAACAGTCACACCAGGAAGTTATCAAGTTCTTTGTTTGTTATTTATTTTTGAGACATGGTCTTTCTATGTAGCCCTGGCTATCTTGGAACTTGCTACGCGTAGCCCAGGCTGGCCTCAAACTCACAGAGATCCACTTGCCTCTGCCTCCCAAGTGCTGGGACCAAAGGCATTCACCCCCATGCCCTGTGGTTTTTTATTAACTGTCTAAAAACAAAATGTCCAGCTATTGATTTCTTTTTTTTTTTTTTTGTCATCTACTCCACTGATTTATGATCTAATTTCGTTTCCCCTTTCCCTCCTGTTTCTGCTTTCTATCTAATTGGCTCTTTGTCCCAGGTTCTAAAGGTGAAGGAGAGGTCATAGATTGGAGACCACTCTTACTTTTAGCCTAATTCAGGACTATAATTTTCTTTCCAAGATTTGTTTCTCACTCAATTGTGTTATACCATGCTTTAGCAATCAGTTCATTGAGCTTCCTGCTCATTTTGTCCCTTGGAGGATGTGGATGCTTTTTTATTGGATGCTATGCATTATTGCCTTTTCCTTGTTTTGTTTCCATACACACACACACACACACACACACACACACACACATCTGAGCTCACTGTGAGTGTCACTCTCGTCCTGACCACAGATCACTCCATCCAGGTCCTGCTGGTAGGATTCCTTGGGGGAGTGGTTCTCAACCTGTAAGTCATGACCCCTTTGGAAGTAGGAGGACCATTTCACAGGGGTCGCATATCAAATATCCTGCATATCAGGTATTTACATTACGACCCATAACAGTAGCAAAATTACAGTTTAAAGTAGCAACAAAAGATAATTTTACGGTCACCACAACACGAGGAATTGTATTAAAGGGTCATTAAGTAGCATTAGGAAGGTTGAGAACCACGGAGTTAGTGAGGACCTGCGTTTACTCTAAACTCACAGCCTTAGTTGAAGCTAGAGTTCCTGATGCTCCAGGGGCCCTGGCTGGAGGAGAGGGCCTCCATTTCTGCCCTGGCTTTCTGAGTCTGGCTGAGTGTGGTTTCTCTTTCCCTCTAGTTCTTTCTGGTAGCCATCCTAGGCATCCCTTCTCCGGCACCTACTGTGCAGTTCAGAGCTGGGGTTACAGAGGCTTCTGCATTTCCCGGTGTCTGCGTGGCTCCCTCTGACCAGGTTCCCCGCCCTGCCCTGGTGGGTGCTCTGATTTCCAAAGCCATAAGCTCCATCACAGCCATACTCTCTGAGCCGTGGATTTGATCGTCTCTGGCCAGTGACACGGCTCACTAACGCGGCTCTTTGTCTGTGCTATGATTCAAAATTTTCTTACTTCAGTAATTATTTTTCTCCCCTTCGTTCTTTCTTAAGGAAAGGTCCTTTTTACCGCATCTTGGCTATTTAGTCTAATGACAATCTTACAGATGACGAGGACTGTTATTTTTCCTACTGTACAAACGAGAAAAACTAATTCTTTAGGGCCCTGTCTGGAAAGTTGAGCCTGGGCAGGAACGTGGCTTTGGTCCTTTTTTGAGCCAGGGCTGCAAACTTATGGCGTCAACAGTGTCCGCTAGGGGGCGGCAGAGGCCACGCGTGCTCTGGTTTATCCTTGGGTTTTCCCTTGCCTCCTCCCTCTGACGCTAATTCTTGCAAGTCCTCTACTACTCTGACGATTTCCAAGCTCAGCCTAGTGGCTCCACAGCTTCGCTTCTTGGACCGTGGGTTGATACACTCCCCACAGCTTTTTGTTGCAAGTAAACAGAGAACAGAAGTCATGGTGGCTTGGCAATGGAGATGTGCAGAGACTGGCAGCTGGTTCAGGATGCTCACTAGTTTTCTTGCTGTCTTCTCTATGGCTTGGATTGTTTTCAGACTGTTGTCCCATCGGCCACCAGCTGCCTGCTGCTGTTCTAGCCTCCCATCAAACATGCAGAGAAAGAAAGACTCTTTCCCAGGCGGTCAAGAAGTCTTGGTTCCTCTTGATGGGATCAACTATGGGGTACACAGGCTTCCTCTAAACCCTGCCCACAGTCATCTACTGCAGCAAGGGTTGGCTTGGGTCAAATGCTGGTCGTAGTCAATGTCTGTGCTAAACAGCATGAGAGGCTGGACTTACAAGCTAATGAGAGCTGACCTTAGGGGCTGGGACGGAGACTAACTCCCTCTACCCACACCAACTGCTGACTGTAGGAGCAGCTGAGGCTTGCCTGTTAGCTTTCACAGATATTCATCAGGGGCCAACTCAGAGTCCATAGAGTGTCAGGATCAGACCCCAACAAGTGTTCTCCGTGTGAGCTTGTTCCTAAGGGTCACCGCCCTGATGCTGAAGCATCACACAGCCACAGAGGGTTTGCAGTTCCTGCCCTGCAAAGCCACTGAGGTGGAGCCTGGGATCTGACCTATTTGCAGTCTGGTTCATTTGTTGTCTCAAAATAGATGAATTATCCACCAGGCATAAGGCTAAGATGGAGGAAGTGCCGAAAGGTCTTCAGAGAACGTCCTGTTTACTAGGAAGGGAGGAAAGCCAATAGATACAGCACAGCACTAAAGAGTCTGTGGGAGACACTCTCTCTCTCTCTCTCTCTCTCTCTCTCTCTCTCTCTCTCTCTCCCTAGGAGACTAGGGGAGCACAAAGTCACAGCATTTTCTTTAGCTTGTGGAGGCTAAGCAGTGCCAGAGAGAGAGAGAGAGAGAGACAGAGAGAGAGACAGAGAGAGAGACAGAGAGACAGAGACAGAGACAGAGAGAGACAGACAGAGAGAGACAGACAGACAAAGAGACAGAGAGAGAAAGAGAGACAGACAGACAGAGAAGAGAGAGAGAGAGAGAGAGAGAGAGAGAGAGAGAGAGAGAGAGAGAGAGAGAGGGAGGGAGGGAGGGAGGGAGGAGGAGGCAGAGAGGGGGAGAGAGGGAGAGAGAGAGAATCTTCACGATTTGGGGCATCTGGAAAATGAGCTAGGCATGGATGGGAAAAGGGTCTGTCAATGGTTGGAGGAAACCGGAGCGAAACACCAGGAAGTCGAAGGCTTGTTACTTCAGTTGTCTCTAAAATATGTATGGATTCATTGATGTTACTTGATAGTTTCAAATCCTAAAATGCTAAAATGGTAAACAAATAAACAAATAAAAAAATGAAAGAAAACTCCCCCAAAACTCACAAAAACAAAACTAAACAAAACAAAAAAGTGCCCATTCCTGTCTCTGCTGAAGGTTTTAGCTACTGGGTCCCCAGGCATGGGGAATGGAGGACAGCTGCTGTCTCAGGCGTGTGCAGGAAAACTTCATTTCTCTTTGTGTAGGACTTCAGACTCGGCTGGCTTGGCAATGAGGTGGATGGATCTCTGGCTCTTCAGAATTCCAGGTTCATGACATCTGAAAGGTAGATTGGTTTCTCTACTTTTGAAAGAAAAGGAGTAGGGGGCTGCCATAGTCCAGTGAAATATATATACACATGGTTCGATGCTATAAGCCCAGTCTCTAAGTTGGTGGCATGGTGAACTTATTAACTGGCTGCTCCGTTGAAAAATCCCTGCAGTGCGGACTCACCATCCACCACCCGCAGAGACAAGCTTTCTGAGTTCTGAGCATTTCCTTTTTGCCACAGCTTTTTGTCAGGCACAAGGACAGACCCTCAAGGGACAAGGCACAGTAGAAGCCACCTATATAGTTTGCCTTGGCGTTGCTGTGACCGCAGTATCTGACAGGAACATCTCAAGGAAGGAAGGGACAGTCTGTTTTGGCTCATGGTTGAGATGTCTGCAGTTGCCTGGCCCCGTGCACTGGAGGAGAACAGCAGTCAGCAGGACGGTCTGTTGGAGACCAGCTGGTGACATTGTGGTGCACCAGGAGGCAGCGAGACTGGGACTAAATGGAGGACCATTTATAACCGTCAAAAGCTCCATCCTAAGGCTCTAGTGAATTTCTTTGTCAATCATGCCCGCCCCTCTACAGGCGCCGTCCTGAGACAAACTGTGAAACATGGGGTCAAAACACAAGCCTGTTGGGGACATTTCAGACTCAAACCATGGTACTGCTGGAGCCTTCATGGAAAGCAGCTGCCTGAGGACACCTGAGTCCTGAGACAAGCTGTCTTCATGATCACACCCGAGATCTTTGATTCCAATGGGGTCCTCTTTGTGTCCTATGGAGCCTATTCATCTCAGAGTGATCAGGAATACATATTCTTGATTCAACTTAATGGGTTAAACATAATATAGTCAATCTTTTGTATCTTTGGGTTCCTTATCCATTGAGAAAACCAACTACAGATTGAAAATATTTGGGAAAAAAAAGTGAACTTGTGCTGAGCATGTGTAGACTTTCTCCCTATCATGACTTTGTGAACAATGGATTACAATAGCTATAACATAGTATTTACACTGTACTAACCATTATAAGTTATCCAGAGGTGATGTGAAGTGTATGGGAGGATTGCTCAGGATATATGAAAACACTGTGACACTTGGTAGAGTGGACTTGAGCATTTCCAGGGCTCAGAACACCTGGACATCCTAGAGCGACTCTTTGGTGGATGCCAAGGGGGATTGACTGTTCCTTCCCTCTACAGCCATGCGTTGTGATCTCAAACACCTTCCGACATTTGCTCTCATTTACTCATTTATACAAAACTTTTTTTTATTGCTCTGTTCTGTTTCTTATTGTATACAATACTGAGTTACATAAGGACATTCTCATCAAAGTATACAATGTACTTGGAGCACATTGTCCTCCACAGCTCACTGCCCTCCCTTTTCTCCTCCTCTCTCCTCTCATAAACAATTTTGATTCTACTGTAATATCTTATTGTATGTATGTGTATGAATCTAGAAATCATAGATGAGGAAAAACCTAATATTTGCTTAAAAATGAATTGTTGCACTTAATATGACCATATTTAGTGCCATCCATTTTTTTTTTTTTTTTTTTGCAAACATTACAACCTCATTCCTTTTTAGAGCTAAAATGATTCCAGTGTGTACGCCACACCACATTTTCCTTAACCACTCCTCTGCTGCTGGGCACCGAGGTTGGCTCCACAGTTGAGCTGCTGTGATTACAGCTGCAGCAGATACTGGCATGCAAGTGTCTCTATGATGTGCTCACTTGGAGTCCTTTGAACAAATTCCAAGGGGTGGTAGAGCTGGGTCACATGGCACATCTGTTTCTACCCTTTTGAGAACCCCCTGTACAGACTTCCACAGTGACTAGACTGTTGACCTTCTGCCCGGAGGACCCAGGAGGAACCCTTTGCGTCCCTGCCAGCCTTGGTCAGTTGTTTTCTCAGTGACTTCCATTCTGAGTGGGGTGAGCGTGCAGCAGACTCTCAGTGTGTTTTAATTTGCATTTCTCTGCCAGCTAGTGATATCGAACATACTTTATGCTAATCGGCTATTGTCTGTTTTACTTTTTTGAGAACTGTCCACTCATTTCACTGGCCCATTTTGTCATTGCATTGTTTGATAGAGTATTTAAGTTTCTGAGTTTGTTGTTGATATTAATCTTCTGTCAGCTCCACAGCTAGCAAAGCTTTGCTCCCAGACTGTAGGCTGACGCTTTACTCGATTGTTTCCTTTGCCATGCAGAAGCTTTTGAATTTCATGAAATTCCATTTATTAATTATTGGCATTATTTCCCAAATGGCCTTAACATAGAACATAAAACTCTGCAGCTCTGAGAGGAAAAAGTAAAGAAACAGTTCAAGATAAATTGAGTTTTATGTTGCATGTTAAGATCTTTGACCCATTTGGAATTTATTTTGTACAGGGTAAGAGGTAGAGGTCTAGTTTCATTCTAATGCATGTGGAAATCCAATTTGTGCAAAATTATACTGTAGTCCCCGTGAGGTCCCATAACAGTGCCCCAAACAGACACAGCTGTGTTCACAGAGCTCTGTGTTAGTCAGGAAGATTGGTTCACAAAGTGTAGGGCAGAAGCCAGGAGCCTTAGCTGGGTTGTGGGTAAGGAAAAGCTTTCTAGAGAACTGGGCTTCCAGCCTGCAGGTGGGAAGAGGCAGCTACTATGAGCAGATACTGCAGAAGAGTGTGGAGGGGTGTGCAGTGGCCCCAAGAGTCTGCAGGTCTCAGGAACCTGTGGGCCGCAGCTACAGCGCTATGGTGTCTGGACTTGGTGTGGATTTTGAGCAGAGAGAGTGTTCATGGGGGAGACTGGGGCTTTTCTTAAGTCTAGGAATGACTTACCTGGGAGGTCTGGAAGGCAGGACACTTACAACAGAAATCCAAGGAAGATGGTCCCTAGCTATCCAACCACATCAGGACCAGTTCTCAGGAGGCCAGAGAGATCTCACAGTGGCACTGAAGCCGGACAGAGCACCAGTTTCTCCATTAATTTCTTTTGTATCCAAGGGTGGACCATCTCAGATGGATCTCACCTGCCCCTGAGTGATGGTTCTGTGCTTCAGGCACATTCCTGAGTTTCAGAGGACAGCGTGATGGTAACAACGGTCTTGAAAATTATGCTTTGGGAAACTTACTGGACCATGTCTTGTCTCCACTGCTTACTGGTTCAGGCTTGCCTCCAGGTCTCCGAAGAGGCAGGGATAACAACAATACAAGCTCCGTGGATCATACGAACATCAGCAGCGTTCTCAGTCTGGTTTACTTAGGTCACATGACTTCCGGTTGTTCTAAACACTGGTAGTAAGATTCTTGTTATGTATTAAAAATAAACATAAAAATCATTTAAGGATTTGAAAACAGAACATAATTGTACTCATCTTTTTAACAAATTGCAGTAGTGTCGGGTGTCGCTAGGAAGAGTCATGTGGCACCAAGTTGACTGGCTCTGTGGTGAAGACCACCCGGACAGAGTCAGGGTCATGCTCAGAGTATAACCTCCTGGACCACAAGCCCCGGATCCTGACCAAGTTTTTGTGAATCTCAACACATTCCAGCAGCCACATGGAGAAGGCAGGGCAGTGCAGGGCAGGGCAGGGTGGGACCAACGCCTCCATCTGGCTAGAGGATGGGCCTCATGCAGACACAGTGGTGGAGTCTGGCAGTCTCTGGTCTTTCCAGGAGGTGACTAGGCCCATTTTACTTTTTTCTTAGTCTTTGGGGTGGTGTGTGGTCCAGAAACCTCTGATGGTTTGTACCCCTAGTCAAGAGGATGGTACCAATGAAATTCTAAGGAGTGTGGATCTGGTGGAAACAGCTTCCCAGTGAGGGTGAAAATAGGAGGGAAACACTTTCAGGGCAGTATGGAGTCAGGGGACCAAGGCAAAAGTTTGGACTGGACATGACAAAAACTTCCACTTGGAAACCTGAAAAAGGTACCAAAGCCTGGAGTCCGGCTGCACAGAGATGGAAGCCCCAGGTCACCGCTCAGCATGCAGGGCAGCCGCTGTGGGCTGAAGCTCGGAGCAGCATCTGAGTTTAAACATTGAGGGTCTGAGAGTCAAAGATGGTCAGCAGTTCCTGGCTTCCCAGTGCCAAGGGCACCGTTCTAAACACTGTTCATCTTGGCTGTCGACTCTCACAGGAGTCTAGGGAGCATTATCTCCAGTAACAGATGAAGGGACAGATAAGACACCTGCCCAAGGGGAGAGCGGAGCTGGCTGCATCCTTGGTGAAGTGGAGGGCTGGTACCTAAAAACCCACGGAGGATGCAGCAGGCATCCTGCAGGTGTTTCTGGCAATTTCTTATTCACACACTCTGAATCTCATCTGAGGTCAGCTGAGTGATAGCTCACCGTCTTCAAAGGTCCATCTGCAGAAGTTGTGGGCCTTTGAACCATCCAACGACCACAGGAGATAATCAGCCTGAAGGGTGTGGGGGGGCGGATGGCTCAGTAGGAAAGAATGTAATTAGCACAGTCAGAAGTAGCCGAGGAAATGCTGTGTTGTGTGTGCATGTGTGCTCACACACTGGGAAGAGACAAGCTCCCTTGTCAAGGACTAGAAGTCAAGGATGCACAGGCAGCCATGCAGACACCACCGTTCATTGCTTGTTTCTTTCTTCTCAGCCGTTTTAACGGAAACAGCACTGTCCCTGAAGCAATACATTTGGAAACAGCTTTTGTGTTGTGTGGTCTTCCTGGCTTTTTAACATTTATGTTTTATTTTTGAGATTATAATGTAATTACAACATTTCTCCCTACCCTTTCCTCTCTCCACACCCTCCCATGTACCCTTCCCTGCTTTCCTTCAGATTCGTAGCCTCTTTTCATTAATTGTTATCACACGCACGTATGTGTATATATACATATACATTCCTAACCCAGAGATTGGTAGACCATGATTTCTGGGGTTGTCTCTGAGGTGGGCCTGGAAGTGATTTGTGTTGAAGCAGTAGGTAAGAAGGAACCACCCTTCTCTGCTGAGGGTCAGGGTAGGACCAAAGGCTGAGGGAGGTGCATCAGCTGCTGTTTGTGGAGATGGAACAGCATCCATCCTTCTCACAGGTCATACTCCTGGTTCGGGAAAGTAGTGGGTTTGGTTATGAGATTCTCTCTCTCTCTCTCTCTCTCTCTCTCTCTCTCTCTCTTACACACACACACACACACACACACACACACTTTGTTCTCGTTCACACCCACTGATGCTTTACTCCATATCTTTCCTCTTGTTGATTACTTCCTTCCTCCATATACTTCTCTCCTGTCAATCATGGGCTGGCTTGAGGAAAGTGAGATTTTCCCAGTGCCTCATGTGTTAATTCCCTGAGCTCGGTGCTCACAACCCCACAACTCATCTGCTCCCCGATCCTCTCCAGGGATATTGCAAATTCACTGTATTAGTTACTTCTCATTACTGTGATAAGACACCAAAACCAAAAGTGACTCATGGAAAAAGGGGTTGATTTTGGTCTATGGTTCCAGAAGGAGATACCATGATGGGGAGAGAGTCATGGCGACAGGCAGCCAGAGCAGAAAGCCAAGAGATCACATCTTCACCCATGAATACAAAGTAGAGAAAGCAGACTGGAAGTGGCAGGAATCTTGAAACTCTCCACACTAGCTGCCAGTGATGTACTTTCTCATCTTAGTGAAGCCCCATCTCCTGAAGGTCCCATAACCTCCCAGACGGCGCCACTAACCACCGACCAAGTGTTCGAATATTTGAGCCTGTGGGGCTCATTGCTCAAATTATCCCACTAACTTAGACCAGGGACGGCTTTTAGACGCTCCCACTAACGCTCCTATCACCTGTCCCAAACTTCTATCGCTACCACAGAGTTCGTAATTCCCCAGCCCCGCCCCCACTCCTGTCGCGTGTCATCAGTGCACACACAGCCATGAGTAAACTTTTGTCCTGCCGAACTGCCCTGATTCTTTCAAAAATCCAGAGAGGGCAATGAAAAGTTCTTTGTAACCCGCACAGTGCTAGGACTGAACCCAAGTCTTTGCACAAAGTAGGCACGCACGTTACCACTGACATATTTCCCCTGATGCTTTCCTATCTTATCTTTTGAGACACCCAGCTTAGCCTTGAATTCACTCGGTAGCCCAGACAGTTCTCAAACTTGGGGGTCTTTTTGCCTTAGCTTCCTGAGCAGCTGGTCCTGCAGATCTGAGACGCCGTTTATTCTTTTATTCACGGTAACGAGCTTTTCTTCCCTCCAGGAGAATGGGGGAGTCTTCCCTTTGTCTTCCTTCCCTTTCCCAGCCCTCTGCAGTTCATGATCCTGACGCTAGGTGGCAGAAGCCCCCTCAGGTCCCACCTTAGTCCCGGGGTCCAAGCAGAAGGTCCATTCACAACTGAGGCTGAAGTCAGCATGTGGCCTAATTAGCGGGGCAATTTGCTGCGTAAGTCAGCGGAGAAGCCCCAGGGCGAGCACAGTGTCTGAGGCGCATTCCTATTTCCTGATCAAGGAGAATGTTTGCAGTCTCTTTCGTGCTGTAGCCTGAGGTCATACCATCCAGACACTTGGCTTCTCTTCCTTTCCCTTCATTCCTTCTGACCTTTCTTTTCATTCACCCTGCTTTGCCTCAGCTGCACCAATGGGTCTAGTCAGAGTGAGAGATCAACTGTCCACCCGAATAAAGACGCTTCTGTCCCCACTGGCTGGACATTGGCCTCACTGTCCACACCCCGTTTCTTAGAAATGTGTGAAGGGTCAGAACGAAAAGGGCTCAGGGAGAACATCTAGTCCAATGGGCTGTTTGTACAGGAGTCAACTGTGTCCCAAGAACGGAGGCACGGAAAGGGGGAGCATTCATTGATCACCTGCTGTTTGTATGTCCTTGGCTAGTTGTTTGCTGACTCCGATTACATCATCTAATAATCCTAGGGAGGGACAGGCGAGGAAAACACATTTCAGATAGACAAGTATTTGCTACTTTTGTGATGATGACTGAGTACCTAACAGAAACAATTTCGGGGGAGGGGGGCTGCTCATGGTCTCAGGGGGTTCACAGCATCGCGGTGGGGATATCATGGTAGGAAAGATCAGTTCATGTCAAGCCAGAAAGCAGAGAGGAGAGAAAGCTGGCACTTAACTGGCTCCCTCTGTTCCCCCTTTCTCCCTTCTGCCCCCCCATAAGACTGTGCCACTTACATCAGGGGCATGTCTCCTCCCTCAAGTTAGTCCTCTCTGGAAATGCCCTCACAGGCATACCCACTGGCATGCTTACCATCTGCTAGGCGATCTAAAACTAGCCAGGCTGACGTGAAGATTAGCCATCACATTAAGGCCACACGGTTGGCTCCAGGATGAGGGCAGGACATTTGGCTCATGAGTTTATTCTCTGGGTAAATGCGCATCAAGGTTCAGGAGAGCTAAACAAACAGGGCTTGGGAGAAGCAGTCTGTGGTGGTCCCGTGGCTCCTCATCAGCAAGCAGACCGGCCCTGTCTACTGAGAGGCTGCAAAGACATAGCAGTGGAACTGCCTATAAAAAAAATACATGCACTCTCAGAAAGACGAATTCCTCCTTCCCCATAAGTTCCCCTGCCGATAACTCCTCAGTAAGGCAAATAGGCGTCACTAATTGGACTAAGTGGTTGTCAAATAAGAAGATAGGAAGGAGCTCGGAAGGGGTGCGTTGTGGGGAATATGGGAGGAGTTGGATGGGCAATGGGGAAGGACATGATCATATTTCATTGTCACATGCACGGGAGTCTCAAGAATAAAGACAATTTATCTTTAAAAGAGCATGCAGATGCTGCATCTCTCACTTAGTGTGTGCCTGGGCAGTACGCTATCACTTCCTAGCCTGTGCTTGTCTAGCCTCGGGGCGTCACAGTTCACCCATAGGGAGTGTGGGCTTTAGCACACACTCACTGCCAGGGCCTTGGTCTTCAGTGGCTGCATGTGGCTCTGAGATGCACCTGAGAGGCACCTATAACTGCTCCTGCATGCCACCACGCGTCACCCCTCCATGGGCTGCTTCCTCTCTTTCTGATGTCTCTTACTCAGCCAGTGGGTCCACCCATCTCAGAGCTGGGGCTGGCTGATCTCCTTGCTCCCTGTGATAAGGGTCACAGGTTTTTGGACATTGAACTGCACTCCAATGGGGCAACAGATGAACTTCTGCCCTGCTGCTAACAACCATGACTGGCACAGACTCAGGACAGGAGGGCTCTTGCACAATGTCTTAGTCTGTTTTTCCCTCATAATACTTGAATGCTACAGACTCAATGCAGGATAGAAGTTTATTTATCTTTCTGGGTCTGGAGGCGGCATCTGTTAGCAAGGGCTCATCCTGCTTCACAGGGTGGGAAAGGACGTCACATGGCAGAATAGAGCAAGGGTCCCAACTCAGATCTCTCTGCTTCTTGTCAAGCTACACAGAGGACCCCACCCTCATGACTTTATCCAATTCCACCCATCCTCCAAAGGCCCCACCTAGCAATACCTTTAAGTTTGAAGATTAGGTTTCAATGTTAGCTTTGGAGGTTCCACACACCCAGAGTACTGCACAGACTCAACAGTACAGTTGGACAATCACTGACCCACTTGGCATACAAATGCTGCTGACTCTCTCCTTGGCTGTAAGACATTTGCTGACCATCTTATGCAAAAGCCTGCAACTCCTTATAGTTCTGTTTACCTCAAGGCAAACAATTCCATATATCCATTTTTTTTTTTTCTTGACATGAGGATGAATCTTCAGGACACCTGCCTCAAACCCGAGTGCTTGTCACAGTCCAGATGCTGAGTGAAAGGAGACCAAATCAAGGTGCTAGTGTGACAACGCATGGGACTTGAAGCAAACACTCAAGGAACCGAGAGGTTTAGGGACATAGTCTGCCTTCCGGGGCAGGAACCCCAGGCACAGGCTGAGTGAGGACTCTGTGAGGGGATGTTGTCCTCTGCATCTCCCACAGGATCACCTTTTTTTTAAAATTTTTTTTATTTTTTATTTTTTAGCTCACTTGTCCTGTCTTCATCTGCTCATCCAGTGCCATTGGTTGAGTCCAGGATGATAACAAAGCTGGAGTTGGTCTGAGGAGCAAACCCAGATATGGCCTTGACCTGGGCACTTTCTGTCTGTTGTAAGAACAGGTACAAGACTCAAGAGATGAGGTGAAGCCAGGCAAGGCATTCTAGGCCACGGGAGCTTCAATTCAAAAGTAATGGGAGCATTTTGGAAGGGATTTTAGGAGGCAAAGCCTATAACAAAGCTTGCATGTTTTGCTGTCAAGTGAATCGGTTAGAAGGGCTATGTAGGCCGGATGCAGGGAGGATGCTGATATGGGCCAGTGTAATTGCAGCATTAGGACATAGATGATGAAGCTAAGGACAGAGTGGCAGATGAAGGACAGCCCTGGAGGAGAACCCTAGAGGAGGTCATTGGAGGAGGTCCCTGGAGGAGAGCCCTGGAGGAGATCCCTGGAGGAGATTCCTGGAGGAGATTTCTGGAGGAGATTCCTGGAGGAGATTCCTGGAGGAGGTAGGTCCCTGGAGGCCGGAGCCCTGGAGGAGAGCCCTGGAGGAGATCCCTGGAGGAGATTCCTGGAGGAGGTCCCTGGAGGAGAGCCCTGGAGACTGGAGCCCTGGAGGAGAGCCCTGGAGGAGGTCCCTGCAGGCGAAGGTGCAAATCTGTCCCTCAGAGTATCTGTTCAATTTACCACAAAGCATGAACTAGCAGCAGCTAATGCTGGTCCTGAGCATTCATTTCAACCCTGCTGTTACATAAGAGAGTCCTGCAGGTGCCAGGGAAGAGGGGTGATGAGAAGCACAGCCAAGGCTCCTTCGGACTCATGGGAACAGCAATGGGGCCTGCCCCTATTCTTTTTGTGTTCTTAGACCAGAAGGCTACAAAGTGGGTAATTCAGAAGCAACAGTCATTTGTTTGACTCATGGTTCTCAAGGCTGGAAAGTCAAGTACATAAAATATCGGCGTCTGAGGAGTGGCTTCTTGCTGTGTCAACTGTTGACAGACAGTGGAAGGAAATGAACACATATAAGAGAGAAGGCTCAGCTTACTTAAAAAAATACTTGTTTTTATTCTATGTGTATGCATGTTTTGCCTATATGTATGTATGTGTACTGAGTGTATGTCTGGTACCCATTGAGGCCAGGAGAGCGTAGGCCATTGGATCTCCTGGAGTTGTAGACAGTTATGAGTCACCATGTGGGTGCTGGGAATTGAACCCAAATCCTCTGGGAAAGCAGCCAGTGCTCGTAACCATCTTTCCAGCCTTCAACTTTATTTATTTATTTATTTATTGATTGATTGATTGATTGATTTTTGCAACAATCCTACTCCCTCATTAAGGATCTGAACCTGATCTCAAAGACCCAGTGACCTCTCACTAGCCCCCTCATTCCAATGCTGATGCATTCCTGAATTTGGAGGGGAAACAGCATGCACTCAGGACAGCACTTTGTGGACAGACAGCCTGCCAGTTCAGGTGCTGGGGCTTGCTCTGGAGAGAAGAGAGGAGAGAACCCAGATCTCCAGTTTCTAGTGACTCAAGACTCTTAGAAGGGGTGGGGAACCTGAGGCAGAGTGGACAAAGCAAGAAGAGGCAGGGTCCCCCAGGCTTTGCCTTCCCTTTCACTGAACCTGCAGTGACTGTTTCAGCGAAGTCAGGAGGGCGGGGAATCTGAGAGCAGCAGGTGGTGCTGATGCAGGTAAGGAAATGCAGGTAAGGAGATGCAACCATGCCTCCCCCCCACTGCTGTTGCTGCCCAGCTGTTCTGCTCCCCCTTCCTGGCACCAAGGGCTCAGTTTAAAGGTCGAGGCTCATCCTTACAGCTAGCTCCTCTGACCACTCATATGGCTCTAAGGGCGGCCTGACTCCCTGCAGTTCTGCTCTTCCCAGCTCTGCTCTTCTGCTCACACCAGCTTCAATGTCTCCATTGTAACAGCAGCTGCAGCCTGGGGGCTCTGGCATTCACTCCCTAGCTGCTCCTGTGGGTTTCCTGGGAGAAGCTTGGGCAGGGTGCTGACAGCTTTTTCCTTCATCTGTGCCCCAGAACCCTGGCTGCCTGGTTTCTGGATCTTCCTCTGCTTCTGGGGACCCCAACTAAGAAAAAGTACAGGACCAACTTTCTATAAGCTGGCCATACTGCACAGGAGGACACAGGTCCACGTGCATACTGGGAAATTCTCTCAGTGATTTCCACACATCTTTGTCCTGCCCATCAGGCCTGGAACTCAAGGGTACCTTTCTGAGAGACATTGGCCAACAACCTTTAGTCCATGTCTATTCATGTCCCAGGCATGGCCCAATTATGTTTTCTGCATTCAGGCTAGATGTGGTAGGACAGGAAGTGATGTTCTGAAGCAGGTGGACTTGTGTAGATTATCACCTGAACAGATTCTGATTTTCTTGCAAGAGCTACTCTCCTGACTCATAGATCTACCCCAGTGTGTGGGCATCACAGCAGTACTAGTATGGGCTGGATTTTGTTCTTTCCCCAAACTCTTAATCATCAACACAGAATGTGACTGTTTGAATGTGAGGGTCTTGAAAGAGGCAGTTAAGTCAAAATGAGGTCATTTAAGTGGGCCCTAATCTTTCTCACAGGATGGTGACTGGTTGTCAAGTGCTTGCATATTAATGCAGAGGGAGGGGAGAAAGGTGACAGGAGAAAGGGCTTCAGGAGGGAAGTGCATCTTCTATCAGCTTCCTGAGCAAGCTTTCCCACCACTGCAGTACATTCTGTTAACTGGGAGCAGGTTACTAAATCTGGAGGTGGGGAGGGCTAGACTCCACCTTCTGACAGGAGTGTCAGGTATGTTTTCCTTACACATGTGTGTGGTGTGTGCTCATATATGCCTATTTGCACTGGTGTTTGCACACCTGTGTGTGTGTGTGTGTGTGTGTGTGTGTGTGTAAGCCCAAGGCTGACATTGGGTCTCTTCCTTGATTTATCTCCACCTTGTGTAGTGAGGAAGCATCACTTGCTGAGCCAGGAAGCCTGCTGTTTTAGATAGACTGGCTGGCCAGCTTGCTCCAGGGATTCCCTGTCTCTGTCTCTCACCACATAATGAGATTGTAAGCAGGTTTCCACACTCGCTTGCATCCTGGGCGTCTGAACTCAGGTCCTCACACAGAAAGAGCTTTATGCTTTACTCACCGAGCAGCATTCCATCCTTTGAAATGGATGCCTTCTGGGAGAGGGCAAATCAGTGTTCTTTAATGGAGTGACACTGGGTATGTCAGTCACAGTCTGGGGCAGGCCCCTAGCCTAGGAGTAGTTGGCCAAGTGAGAGAATGTGAAGTTGGCTGGGTAGGGAGGTGGGGTAAGAGCTGGGAGGAGTTGGGTGAAGGGAATGAATAGGATCAAATATATTGTATGAAATTCTCAAAGAATAAAGAAAAGCATTAATTTAAAAAAGATCTGAATAGAGAGTTCCCAAAAGAAGAAATAAAAATGGCTAAGGAATATATTTAAAAGTATTCAACACCTTTAGCAATTAGGGAAATGCAAATTAAAGCTACTATGAGATTTTTATCTTACTCAAATCAGATTGGCTAAGAGCAAGAAAACAATTGACAAGGAATGGTGGCGAAGATTCGGAGAAGGGGACCCCCATCCACTGGTGATGGGACTGCAAACTGGTGCAGACGCTCTGCAAATCAATATGGAGGATTCTCAAAAAGTTAAAACCTACCCTATGACTCAGCTGTATCACTTCTTGACATATGCCCAAATGACTGGAGACCCTACCCCATAGATACTTGCTCGGCCATGTTCGTTGTCATTTTATTCACAATAGCTAGGAAAAGGAAACACTTTTTAATGTCCTTTAACTGATGAATAGATAAAGAAAATGTGGTACATGTACACAGTGGGATTCAAATCAGTTTTAAAGAAAAATGAAATCATGAAACTTGCAGGTAAATGAATAGAAGTAGAAAATATACCACGTGAGATAGCCCAGACCCAGAAAGACACATGTTTTCTCTCATTTGTGGTCCCTAAGTCTGAAACTTCAGATGCATTTGACCTGGGGTAATTGCAGAAATCAGGGAGAAGAATGTGGGATGTGGGAGGATGAGCTGAGACCGAGGAATAGCAGGATACAGGTACTTCGAAGGGGAAAATGGGGAATGGGAAGGAGCCTGACTTTACCTGGGAGGGAGGGTGGAAAGCAATACAGAGGTGGGAAGAGATGAGTAACACTAAGGATGTTTGAGAAAGCAGTAGGACATCATAGTTGCCTGAAATTATGATCTATATAGAAATTGTATCCTTATAGTCTTTCATCCCTGATCTAAGAAGCTTCTTTTTGCAGCAGATGGAGACCATCGCAGAAAGTCCTGACCAGGATGCAGAGAACGATGACCGTGGGTACCAAGCCCAAACTGATACAACACAACACCTACACCTAAGGCTCAGGGATCCTCATGAAAGGGGGTGGGAAGATTGCAAGAGCCAAAGGACAGGACAGCTCCCATGACATGTGTGTTCTGTATACGACAGGGAACTGCATCTGTGAAGTCTCAGTGACAGGGCTGCCTAACAAAACCTAACAATGGCACTGGCTGAAGTGGCAGCATGAGTGGAGGAAATGTCACCAGGCCACCCCTAGGTGAAGAGCTACAGGCAATTAATGGCTCCAAGAGAGGGAGAATTAGTCTTCCCCAGGGATGAACCCCCTAATTGCTTATCCAATACCAAGTCATCAGCTCGAAAAACGTATATGTATGAACATATGTAATGGAGTCAACAGGTTTGTGTTGGATGCATACATGCAACAATGGATGCATACATGCAACAATACTGATTTTTTCAGAAAGAGAAAAAAATCAACTGTAATTACCTTTGAGCCTCACTCCTGCTAGGTCTGGGAGAAATGTCCATCGTTTCTATCACTGACATCATTTGTCTTACTTAGCCTAAGAGTCTGTAAGCTCAGGGTGTGTATGTGTGTGTGTGTGTGTGTGTGTGTGTGTGTGTGTGTGTGTTACTTTGCACAAGATATATGAGAGGACATTTTCCATGGCTGTACTGGTCACCTTTGTTTCATTTGTCCTATTCTACATGGGCTTTAGCTTGTCCCTTAGTGGATAGAGTGATGTGTCCACCCTAGGCTTGGGTGGAGACTCCTTGCTGGACCTGGATGCAGATAGCTCCCCAGAGACTGTATCATTTTTTCAGGTGTTGCAGGGGCGGGGACCGTGCAGGTTGGTGCAATTTGCCCCCTCTTTCCTTACAAGTGCTCATGGGTGTTGAGAATTTCTCTGGCTACTTGCCCTCACTCCCCTTCTTTCCTCCTCTGGGGTGACCTATATGCTGTTCTGAAGGAGCCATAGATATACATTGTATCTTATCTCCTACCTATATCACTTACAGTTACATTAGAATGAGGAGCCGCATTTACACATGTTTTCCAGTTTGACAGCAAGTTCTGGGCAAGTAGGAACTATGTTACACTAATCTGCAATTACAACAGTTGGAAGAATGCCAGGCACTTGTAAGAGCTGGAGACATTTTCATTGAACAGAATTGACTTGAATATCCTGGTTGTCCAGATGTGTCTGATCCGAGTTGCTCTCTCCCGCTCTTTTGATGGATCTGGTTATTTGATTATGGACAAATGAACACAAGTCTGTCTCAGGGCATCCTAGAAACACGATCTCAAATCTTTGAGAACTGGAAGAACTCAAGGTGAGGGATAACATCTTGAGTTGTCAGAATCTGGGAGGTAAAGAGATCAGATTTTGGCTGGAGAAAGGAAGGTGTGGACAGGCCTGAAAAACTGAATCATGCCCCCAGAGGAAACTAGAATATTAAATCGGAGTCAGCAGAAACCCAGAGTCAGTGGGCGTACTCAGTAGTGACTCTGAGCAAGACAGCAGGGAGACAGTAGATGTCTTCACCCTCATTGCTCTAATTATGCAAATTATGAAAGCTGATGAACCCATTTCTGCACAGGGAGGGTCCCATGGGTCCCACCTCTGCGTGGAAGCAGGCCATCATGGAATCTCCAGGTTCTGCCAAGATGAGCTAACTCTGAGGCCAGTTCAAATGGGCAGCCAAGAGCTTAGGTGAGGATCAAGGAATTAGATGCATATTATGGAAAAACTATGAAGTTAATCTTTAGTTTTAAGCTTTGATTCATCAGTTGCTTGGCCCTAGGATTTCTGATTTTTTGTCTTTGGCTGGTTTTGATAGGTGATGTGGGCTGCAGATATGCCCCAAGTAGATGTTGTGAAGACCACTGATTCATTGAGGAAAATGTTGTACTGTGTCTGCCAAGAGCAATAATAAGGCTTGGCCAGATTTCCTCTTTGCCCTTCTATCTGAGCATGATTAGTGTGGGGCTAGCTGTTTCTGTAATTTCTTGGAGTGTGCGGGTCAATCTTGTCATCAGCTGAGGTTAGGGCCAGAGTTTCTGTTTTCTGTGGCACACATTCATCTTGCTCAAAGCCTGGATGGGACAGAAAAAGGAAGCTTAGTAGGGCAGAGCTTGCTTAGCATTCCTGTAGTAGAATATTATTTTAAGGTGTGTTACCTTTGCTTATGTTGCATTTGTTTAACTCTGTGAAGCTGTTACTGTGCCTGTGTAAAACATCTGATGGTCTAATAAAGAGCTGAATGGCCAATATCGAGGCAGGAGAAAGAATAGGTGGGGCTGGCAGGCAGAGAGAATATTTAAAGGGAGAAATCTGGGAGAAGGTAGAGCTAGGTGTCAGAAAAGGAGGACTCCAGGAGCCAGCCACCCAGCTACACAACCAGCTAGCCACAGAGTAAGAGAATGGGAAAAGCCCAGAGGCAAAAGGTAGATGGGATAATTTAAGATAAGGAAAGCTGGGCATTCATAAGTTATAACAAGCCTCCATGTGTGAATTTATTTGGTTGCTGAGTGGCAGTCCCCCCCAAAAGAATAAAACCCCCCAACAACATATTTCCAAGGCCTTAGACTTGGTATGCAGTACCATAAAACAACACACACAAAAAATCTCTAAACAAGGACAATAGCTAAAAACCTAAACAGCCCCCAAATCAGTCGTATTGATCAGTGCCCTGGCCCTTGTGACATGGAAGATTGTCTACAGATCGAAAATAAATAAACAAAAATCAAAACAAACAAACAAACAAAACAACAACAATAAAAACCTATGAGTGCTGAACTCATATGAAATGGTGCAGTGTTTGTGTATGACTGATGTAAATCTACGGATGACTTGCAATACTTACTAGAGTGTAGATGGCATGTAAGTTGCTGTCATATGTTACTGTTTGGGGAACAATGATGAAAGGTGCCCAGGTGAACATGTTCAGCATAGAGAAAGATTTTTGAATGGGTTTGAGCTCATGGTGTTTATACTCAAATGAAAGTGAAGTGGTTAGTACTAAGTTTAGTTTGAGAAACTAAGCTGCCTGGAGGTCATTCCCTTTCAATACCATGTGACAATGTTGTGTAAAATTTTTTAACACTCATTGCCAAACAATATTTTTTTTCTAATAAGGTTTTCACGGAGTTTAATCAGATTATTTTGCATAGTGAATAGTGAAATTATTGGATTAAGTTTACATAGACTGTTTAAGTTAAACATTGAGCTCTCCTTGGTGTAGACATAGGTGAGCTGGATAATGTGTAAGTTACAGAGACTGACCACTCCACCTTGATTCCATTTTCAGGGTAAAAAGTTAACTATTGGGCAGAATTATAATTCTCCCTTTAGAATAGACTCTGAAAACTTTATGAAAATATTTTATAGTAAAAATATTCATGAATTCATGTTATTCCTATTTCCATCTGTCTAAAGCATTGAAAAGATTTGCATTAGAATAGTTTTTCCTGTTCAAATTAAAAATTAGATGGAGATTTACATACAGTTGTTAAGAACAATACACAGAGATCCCATTTATTCTGTGGCCAGTTCCTTTAACAGTTAAATAAGTTCCAGGACATTCAGAATGCCATTCGTGCACAGTATCAACATCAGGAAAAAGGCAGATAATTCAACAGACACGGTGATTCCTTGACCATGGGACCCCTAGGGTTGCCACCCTTACTTTTTCTCTTGCCCCCATTCTTCCTCACCCACTGGAGTCTACTGTTCTGTTCCTCAACCCTGACATTTTCATTATCCCATATTTGTTCTACAAAACAATGGGTCTCATTATGACATTTTCATGTATGTTTATGCATTCACTTTCAACACATTTACCCCATTGCCCTCTATTGTCTTTCTGTCCCTCGCATGGGTCCCTATTCTCTTCCCAGTACTACTAGTCTTCTTTCATGTCTCACACACACACACACACACACACACACACACACACACACACACACAGAGAGAGAGAGAGAGAGAGAGAGAGAGAGAGAGAGAGAGAGAGAGAGAGAGAGAGAGAGATTTTCTTTATTGCTCATCTGTTCATAACCACTTAGCCTGTGGAACTTACTACTCTGGAATTCTGTAATATACATCGATGTGAAGGTGGCACCATTGAATGTTGACTTGGAATTCTTCAAATATTATCTTAGGATTTCTACTGCTGTGATAAAACACTACGAAAAAAGAAACTTGGGAAAGAAAGGGTTATACTTGCACATTACAATCCATCATTAAAGGAAGTCAGGGCAGGAACTCAAGATAGGAGCTCAAGTGTAGAGCATGGAGAAACACTGCACACTGGCTTGCTCCCCGCATGTTTCTCACTCTACTTTCTTATATAACTCAGGACCACTTGCCCAGCATGAGCACCACCCACAATAGGCTGGGCCCTCCCACATCAATCATTAATTAAGAAAATGCCCAGCAGACTTACCTATAGGCCAGTCTTATGGAGGTATTTTCTCAATTTAAAGTTTTCCTTCACAAATGATGCTAGCTTGTGTTAAGTTGACACAAAACTAAACAACACAGGTGTATCCCAGGAATGTAGAGCTATATGATTGGCAGTTCTGATTGTAGTTTATTGAAGAACCTCCATGATAATTTTCCTAGTGACTACATTAATGTTTATCCCCAGCAGCTGGACATCACATGGTTCCTCTTCACACCAATCTCCACATCCTTGTTGGCATTTCCTGTCATTTTTGGGGTGTGTGTGATAGTTCGAGATGAGATATCTCCCAAAGTAGTTTTTATTTGCAGTTCCCTTTTATGGGTAAGATGGTTGAACAATTTTTTCACTTATTCATTGGGTACTTTTACTTCTTTTGAAAACTATTTGTTCAACTCATTTATCTCCTATTATTGATCGGACAATTTAGGATTTGGGGAATTTAATGTTTTATGTTTGTTTTGGTTTGGTTTTGAGACAGTCTCAAGCTCAGGCTGATATCACACTCTTTATGTAGCAGAGAATGCCTTGAACAGCTGATCTTCCTGACTCCAGCTCCCAAATGCTCGGACCACAGGTGTGTACTACCATGCGTGATTAGTGTTGAACTTTTCGTTTTGAACATTAATCACCTGTCAGGTAGACAGGTGTCAAATAGTCTCTCCCATTCTGTAGACTATTTCTTCACTGTTGTTTCCACTGCTGTGTGGAAACCTTTTCATTTCATGTTGGCCAGTCTTTCAATTCTTGTCTATTATTTTCTTGGCTAGTGTAGTCATATTCAGTAAATTTCCAAGTCTACAATTCTGACATTTTGATATTACTATACAAATGAGGAAGCACAGAATGTTTGGAGATTGTCTGAGTCCACTCAGCACCTTTCTTTGGAGGCCTCTCTATTGGCACATGTGCAGTAAATTGCCCTTGATGATAACAGCTAGCTGTTTCTCCCAGTCGTTCAAAGAGGAGTGCTTTCTACTTATACTTTTAGCACTGCATTTCCTTTCATATTCTGTAGCTCTGTTGTTTGAATCACATGCAGTTCGTGTTCTCAGAAGATGGGCTATTTTACCATTTGACAATATCGTCTTCATAGTTATTTTTATCTGAAGTTTACTTGACTTGGGATTATAGTTACTGTTGCTTTCTCGATTAATGGCTGTGTGAGATACAAACACATCTGCTTTCTAACCAGGTGTGTGCAAAGTTAAAACAGCAGCCGAGAAACACATTTACTCATCTTTGGGGATGACCCATCTCTTGTTCAGGGCTGCCTGGTTGTCCTTAGCTTTGGGCACTGAAGTTCTTCTTAAATACCTTTCACAACTTCCCTCCAGGGAGTCAGTGGGTAATATATGGTGACTCCATGATGAATGTCTGCTTTTCTTTTCTTTTTTCCCACCATCTTTCTGTCTGGATTTCTTTTTTAAATTTTGGTGTTTTCACACATATGATAAATTCGGATTATGCTCATCTTGCACATCCTGTTGTATCCCCTCTCAGCCCTCCTCACCCTTGTATCTGTGTGTGTGTGTGTGTGTGTGTGTGTGTGTTTCATGCTTGTAATAACCATATCATATCATATCCAGAAGACAGCATTTCAGAGCACTTCTCCCTGTCCTCTGGCTGTTACAATCTTTCAACATCCCCTTCTTCAATATGTTCTGGGTCTTAAAGGAGGTGATGTAGATGTCTCATTTATGGCAGAACATGCCACAGCCATTTGTTCTCAGCATCTTGACCAGTTATGAGTACACAGCAAAAAGAAACTTCTCTGACCAGGGAGGCTGAAAGAACTACTATGGATATAATCATAAACACTTAGAAGGCAATTTGACCACATGCCCATTCAGCAAAACATTAATAGTAAATCTCCCACTAAGATCTGTTACTGTAATAGGCTTTTGACCAGACTCACAATACCAGACATGTAGCCCCTCCCATGGAGGAAGCCTTAAATTCAGTCAGAAAGTGGCTGGATACTGTGGTGGTTTGAAAGAAAATGGCCCCCATAAGGAGTGGCACTATTAGTAGATGTGGCTTTGTTGAAGTAGGTGTGGACTTGTTGGAGAAAGTGTGTCACTGTGGGGGTGGGCTTTGAGGTCTCATACATGCTCAAGCCACACCCAGTGTCCCAGTCTACTTCCTGTTGCCTTCAGATCAAGATAGAATTCTCAGCTCCTACTCCAGCACCATGTCTGCCTGCCCACTGCCAAGTCCCACCATGATGATAACAGACTAAACCTCTGAATTGTAAGCCACCCCAATTAAATGTTTCCTTTATAAGTGTTGCCGTAATCATGGTGACTCTTCACAGCAATAGAAACTCTAACTCAGACAGATACCCTCAAAGAGTCATGTCAAAGTTGCATTAGGCACACATTGACTGCTAAGTCAGTACTATAGCATGAAGATGCCATAGCTGGGTGAGATGTTGGTGACTTTTCTCCAGCAGTAGATGCACAAGGTGCACCAGACAGAGAGCAAGTTTTCACTTCAGGCATAGCTTGATTGTTCTGAGTCTTGTCCAAAGTGCACTGTGTTTTCAGCAAGAGAGTCTTACCATTCTCTTCAGCAAGAGAGTCTCTCCATCTAATTCTGGTGGAAACAAGAACAATGCAATAATCTGATTGCTCCAGAAGCCTTGGGGTAGGTGGGTGGAGTACTCTGAAGTTTTCTATGTCTGGCACTGGGACTTCAAAACAAAACAAAACAAAACAAAACAAAACTATGGCTTCTGAGAGGACTGTTAAATAATCCACACAGGGTGTTTCTCTCTCTCTCTCTCTCTCTCTCTCTCTCTCTCTCTCTCTCTGTGTGTGTGTGTGTGTGTGTGTGTGTGTGTGTGTGTGTGTGTGTGCATGTGCGTGCAGGTATGCAATCCCATACCCACACATACAGAGACCAGATCAGACACCAGGAGTCTTCCTCCATCATTCTCTGCTGTATTGCCTGAGACAGGGTCTCTCACTGAACTGGAAGCTCACTATTTCAGCCAGGCTGGCTGTCTAGTGAGCTCTGGGGCTTTGCCTGTCTGTCCTGCAATTCTGTGGTTACATGTGCAGCCATACCAAAGTTATCACTATGCAGCTCTGGCCTGTTACTCACTATGTAGATCAGGCTGGCCTCAAATGCAGAGACCTATCTGGCCCTGTCCAGAGTGCTGGAATTAAAGGCGTGTGCCAACAGCCCGACCCAACCATGCTTGGATTTTACATGGGTGCTGGTGACCCTTGTGCTAGCAAAGTGAGAGCACTTGCTACAGAGCCACTTTTCCAGCCTCTATCTAAAAACAACATTTTTTTAAAAACTTAACTTATAAAGTAATACTAAGTTTCTATATGGCTTTTCCATACATCTTGTTTTAGTTGACCCTCCCCCAACTTTTCCTTATTTCATACCCCTATCTCTGTTTAAAATTTTCTACTCTATTTTCATATCATATATTTTACTATTCTTACATCCTTAAAGACTTTCCCAGATCCATTCCCCTGCCTCCACTCACCTGAATACCTCTCATGGCTTCCTTCTTGCTTCCTGGACTCACTCACTCAAACTTAAACACAGAAATCTGAAATTCAAAGCTAGAAGCTGCATATGCCAGAGAATATATGGTAGTTGTCTTTTCTGAACCTTTCTGCTACCTAACTTAACATAATATTTTCCCATGTCAACTATTTTCCTGAAAATTTCATTTTTCTTCAGTGCTGAATGGAATTCTATTGGGTGTGTACCATATTTTCATTACCCAAATATTAATTTCTGAGGGACATTTATACAAATTCTATTTCCTATCTATTGTGAACAACAGCCATGAACATGGATATGCAGGCATTTCTTTTGTGGTACAGAGATATTTGGATTTATACCCAGGAGTACTGTAGCTGATTGTATGGTGGATCTATTTTTAACTTCTTGAGAAACTTCCACACTGACTTCCACAGTGAATGTACCAGTTTACATGTTTACACCTTTGAACAGACCATTAATGAGGACCCTCCCTTCCCCTACATCCTCCCAGAATTTGTTGTCCTTTGTCATTTTGATAACACCCATTCTGGCTGGATGAGACAGAATCTCAAGGTAGTTTTGATTTGCACCTTCCCAGATGGGTAATGGCGTTGAACGCCTTTGAAGATGTCTACTTAGGGGGTTTCTGTTGCAGTGACGGTTCATTTGTCCTTTGCCACCTGCCTTCACCAGTGGGGCTCTTTGGAAATATAACATCTATGCCCAGAGGTTTGGAGGACTGATATATTAGCCTTTTTAGAGTTGCCCATTGGTTGGGGCACATTTTGTTTTTTAGGTAAAAGTAAAGAACAACAGAAAAATCCATTTGTTAATATTCGATATTGAAAAGTTCTGAGAGTTTACATTTATGGCACCAATGACAGATTTAGATGTGCTAATGCCCAGGGAGTTGAATCTGAAGTTGGTTCTTTCTCTAGAAGACAGCAGTTCTAATATGCATCTCCGGAGGGGTCACTTCCTCATACCTAGGAAGACTCAGCAAAGAAATCCAAAGCAGTCTATAGCCTTAAACACTTGACTACCCCATTCCACACAATTTCATGTGGACACACACAAGACCCAGGATATCCAAAACAATCCTGAGCAATAAAAACACACCACAGATTGGTAGAAGATAAAAAGGGGGCTAATGTCCAAAATTTAAAAGAATTGCAGAAATTAAATACCAATGACATAAAACTGCTAATCAACAAATGGGCATATGACCTGAATCAACAGTTTTTATAAAAAGAAACACAAATAACTAATAACTATATTTCGAAGTGCTTGATATCCCTAGCCATCAAGGGAATGCAAATTAAAACTACTTTGAGATACCATTTCCCTCCCATCAGAATGGCTATCATTAAGAAATCTGACAACAAATGTTAGAGAGAGTGTGGAGAGAATGTGATCCCCATTCAATTTTGTGGAGGAAAAATTAATAAAATCATTGTGAAAATCAGTGTGGAGATTTCTAAAAAATTTGAAATTAGAATATGACCCTGCTCTTTCACTCCTGAGCTCATATCTAGAGAACTCCACACCCTATTAGAGAGATATTTTTCAAGATTATTTGCTTTATTCACTATATAAGTTTTCAAGTTATACTACAGAACTATAGTTATAAAACCAGCAGGGCACAGGCATAAAAACAGACACAGTAATCAATGGACCAGAACTGAGGACCCATGTATAAATCCACATTCCTACCACCTGGTTTTGGTTTTGTTTTACAAATGACCAACAATACATGTCAGAGTAAAGATAGCATCTTCAAAAAAATGGTGCTGGTCAAACTGGATAGCTACATGTAGAAGAATGAAACTTGATTTTTATCTCTCACCCTTTACAAAACTCAACTCCAAATGGATCAAGGAGCTCAACATTAAGACCTGATACCCTGAATCTGTCAGAGGAAAAATAGAGAACACTCATGAACTTATTAGCACAGGAAATGACTTTCTGGACAGGAACTGACAGCTCAGGTATCAAGAACCACAATTAATAAATGAGACCCCATGAAACAAACAAACAAAAAACTTCCATTCACAGAAGATAATCTGAGAGAAGAGGCAGCTGACAGAATGGGAAAAAATCTTTATCAACTATACATCTAGATCACACAAGAACTAAAAATCCTAAACATCAGGGGGCTGGAGCAATGGCTCAGTGGTTAAGAGCACTTGCTGTTCTTGCAGAAGACCTGGGTTTGGTTCTTAGCACCACATGGTGGCTCACAACCATCTGTAACTCCAGTTCCAGGGGATCTGACACCCTCTTTGGACCTCTGTGGGTACCAGGCATGCATGTGGTACATATACCTATATGAAAGCAAAGAATTCATACACATAAAATAAAAGGGAATAAATCTTAAAACAAACAACAACAAAACCCCTAAATATTGGCCAGGTGGTGGTGGTGCACGCCTTTAATCCCAGCACTCGGGAGGCAGAGGCAGGTGGATCTCTGTGAGTTCAAGGCCAGCCTGGTCTCCAAAGTGAGTTCCAGGAGAGGCGCAAAGTTATGTAGAGAAACCCTGTCTCGAAAAACCAAAAACCAAAAACAAACAAAAAACAAAACAAAACAAAAAACCCCTAAATATCAACAAAACAAACAACCCATTTTTTTTTTTAAAGAAAGAATAAGACATGGAACTAAACACAGAGTTCTCAAAAGAGGAAATAAAAATGGCTGAGAAATATTTTTTAAATGTTCAACTCCTTAGCCACCAGTGAAACACATTTAAAGTACTTTGAGATTTCATTTTACCCCAATCAGAATAGCTAAGATTAAAAAAACAAAGATGTCCAATGCTGGCATGAATGTAGGGGAAAGGCATCATTTATTCACTGCTGGTGGGAGTGCAAACTGGTGTAGTCACCATGGAAACCAGTGTAGAGTTCCTAAAAAAGTTAAATGAGTCCTACTACATGATCTAGCTATACCTCACTTGAGTATATACCCAAATGACTCCATATCATACTATAGAGATACATGTTCATACATGTTCATTTGCCTCTTTATTCACAATAGCAAGAAAATCACAAACAACTTAAATATCCATCAACTGATGAATGGAAAGAGAAAATGTGATATGTGTACTCAGTGGAATGCTGTTTAGCTCTAAAGAAAACAAATTATGAAATTCACAGGTAAATGAATGGATACAGAGACAATCATTCTGCGTGAGATAACCCAGGTCCAAATGTCATGTGCTTTCTCTCATTTGTGGATGTGAGCTTTGAATCTTGAGATATGTGTGTCTCATTTGGAATAACCATGGATGTCAAGAAATGAGTAAAGGGCCATAGGGGGGACAATTCAACATAGGGGAGATAGGTTAAGGTGCTGTAAAGGCTTAAAAGGGATAATAGAACAGGAAAGATTAAATTGGGGTGGGTGGTGTGTGGGTACTTAGAGGAGGAATTCAGGGAGGGAAGAATAACAATAAAGATCTTTGTAAAAAGTCACATGAAAACCTACTTCTGAGAGAGAGAGAGAGAGGGAGAGAGGGAGAGAGAGAGAGAGAGAGAGAGAGAGAGAGAGAGAGAGAGAGAGAGAGAGAGGAGGGAGAGGGAGAGGGAGAGGGAGAGGAGGAAGAGAGGGGAGAGGGGGAAGGAGGGGAGGAAAGATCCTGTCCTTGTCTATATGTTAGAATGTAGTAATGTAGTTACACAATAACAGGGCATCAGTGCCCCAGGCTAGCAAACAGTCTAGTGTCAGGATTGGGTTCCCTCTTTTGGAAACTTGACTAGTAAGATCCCATAGAACAGTGGTTCTCAACCTGTGAGTCATGGCCCCTTTGGAACTTGAACGACCCTTTCACAGGGGTCCCACATCAGATATCCTGCATATTATGATTCATAATACTAGCAAAATTACAGTTATGAAGTAGCAATGAAAATTATTTTATGGTTGAGGGTCACCACAACATGAGGAACTGTGTTAAAGGGTCACAATGTTAGGAAGGTTGAGAACCACTGCCATAGAACCTCAAACATCATAGGCAATTGCCCATGTAATGGGTACCCTCAGGAACTCGGCAGTGAGGCCCTATTGCTCATGACTTGGGGGTAGGACTTGAACATATCAAGCTAGCACTGAGCTGCAAGCTTCTTTACTGGTAGCTGGTTGTCACAGTGGTGGATGGTGCTATGCTTGTTCCTGGAGGAGAAAGGTAGTCACCAATCTTACCCAGCTATGAGCCCTGAGAGCTACACTAATGACTGGCCTGGGAAGACATGCCCATGGTGCAGTTGTGGCATGAGCATTATGGGATGTGCTTCCTGATTGGATTAAAGACTAGCTCCACAGATGAAGCCTATATCTGGCCCCATTATTGGGCCAAGAACTTGTGGCTCGCTAAGTCATTGGCCCTAGGGGAGAACCTACTGCTATTTTCTGATAAACATAGTATGAAATTGACTCCTAATAACTTACTGGTGTATCTGCAGATTAATGGATCTCTCGACCTTCATCTAAGAAGTGTCTATTTGCAGTAGATGGTGATTATCACAGACTCAAGACTAGTCAAGGTATAAGAGATGACCAAATGCCCAGCTCTAAATGAGGCATATCTATCATACCCTCTCCTCCAAATACTCAGGAATCATTTCAGAATAAGGGATGGGAAGAGTGTAAGAACTGGAAGTCATGAGTGAACACAAAATACACAGCAAGGCAGCTGTGCACATGAGTTCAGTGTGCACAAGACATGTGCACACTCAAGCCAGACCAGCTGTGGCACAGAGGAGGGAGGTGGGCATGAGGTCCCAGCCCTAGCCAAGGAGTTATTGGTAATTGGTAGCTGCTGGGAGAGGGAGAGTTAATTTTCTGAGTGTGGGCCTTGGTTAGTCAGGAACACTCTATGGAAGGCCACAAGGCTCTAATGGAAGACCTCATATCCACAAACTTATGGGCAGTGTAAATTGGGCTTGATGGGTGCAAAAAAGCAAAAGACACCAAGTTGTATTGATAAGGATTGGGGGTTCAATCTGGGAGGAGCTATGGGAGGAGATAAATATAACCAAAACACATTGTACAAAACTCTTGAAGAACTAGTAAAACTATAAAATAAATCCGAAGTGTCACTCAGTGAGACAAGTAGCAAAGTCCTAGGCCTAGGAAATTGGCTGGTGGAGGACAGAGTACATCATCTTGAGAGAACAAAGAGGATGAGCCAGAGTTGGAATTTAACTACCAACAATAATCTTCAGACAAGCGGTGTCCAAGTCTAGGAGCTCAGATGCCAGAGTTGGAGTCCGCATGCCATCCCGGCCAAGTCGACCTATGAGAGCTGCAGACTGAAGGAGGCAGCTGCATGCATGCACTCTTGCAGCATGGTGACAGGAACATGCTTAGTCTCTCTGTGGCCAGGACCTTCTAGAAACAACTTTCATTGCTGTAGGATTGTTTCATTTATCTAGCCTGTGTATGGTTCTTTTAACTTTTAGAAATCTTATGGGAGTCATAATGGGTGATTGTGTTTACACATTTCTAAAAATCCATTGTCAGTAATTCTTAGGAATCTAGTGTACCATGAGCGTGCCTGGTACCTGAGGAGGTCAGAAAAGGGGGTTAGATCCCCTGGAATTGGAGTTACAGATGTTATGAATTGCCATGTGGATGCTGGGAACTAAACCTGGGTTTTCTGCAAGAAAAACAAACGTTCTTAACCACTAGGCCACCTCTCCAGTCTTCTCACACATTATTAAATTATGCAGTTATACATTTATATTCTAGGTACATTATATTTTCAGTTTGAAAACATACAAAGTTTTCTCTTTTGTTTTCAAAATCAGCTTTGAACATCTCCTGTTGCCTCAGATGAAACTTGAGTGCAATACCACGTGATGGTAGTGCTTAGAGACTTACAGTTGTCCCCACCTTTATATTTTCTAACCTCTAGAGTCAGAACCAATGTCTGAGAATCTTAGTGCTATTTTTATCTCCACTGATACCCTTTGCCATTCTCAGCCTGTGCATAAAATAAGAGGCTTAGATTCATTGCCCGCCCCCCTTTTTTCCAGGTTAAGTATTTATAAGGATGTGATTTAATGAATGGGCATGAGGACAAAGAGGAAGCTTTAAAAAACAAGATGGAGCCTAATTAAATGATAATAAAGCAGAGTCTAGTTGATTTCTAAGCAACAGTTTCCCAGCAATCTTTGGGAAGTCAAACACCCTACCATGTGTAGATGCTAAATCTTACGAGGCCTTTACACTTCTGGAAGGCTCTTGTACCAGACAAACTGATAAACAGAATGTGAGTTTCTTTCCTCTAATCTCATTGTGCTCACTTGGCAAATCTGGTGTCTTAATTGCTTACCGTGGATACCCGTACCCATGGGCCTCCACTGACTTTTTTGCATGTCAATTCACTCCTGCAAGAATGGACAGGGTTTGGTGGGAGGTTGCAGTGTTTGACAGCTGTGCTAACAAACCTAAGGGAGTGAATGATGTAGTACCAATTTAGCCTTCAGTCTGTGTCCTCTGAAGTCAGTTGTAATTCTTTGACCAAATTGTCTGAACAAGGATACTAAGGAGTGTCAGGGAAATGGAGTAGATCAGAGAGTTATGGGGCCTCCACCCACTCAGGAGAAAGCCAAGGGGCCTTGAGGGAGACAGTGATGGATTCAAGCCATACGAAAAAGCATATATCAAGCATCTCACCCTCATCCCTGTCTTGGGAAGATGTGTATAATTTATAGAGTGTTTAAATTAGACAAATGACTCAATCGATTTAGAAAAATGGACAGGAAACACATGTTTCTTTTGCACTAAACTGAACTTCATCAGAGTAGAAACGCTTCTGATCTCCTGAGTTATGGAGCCTGGGCTCTCCATCAAAGGCTCCCAATTGCAGGGACTGTGCCTTCGCGGAGAGGCGATCCATTACAGAGCACGCTGACTGCGTAAAGAGCGGGGATCCACTGAGCTGCTCAAGCTAAGTGGGAATTTATACCCTTGTTTATAGAAAGAAAGAAGAAGGCCGTCCAGGAGGCCGAGGGTGAGAGCAAGAGATGAGAGAAGGAATACAAAGAAAAGACGTTTTAGTGAAGACGGAAATAAACTCGAAATGCCATGGGCAGTGACCCCAGGGGATCTGGGCTGTGTGGTAAGCCACGTTTAGGTGCTTGGATATACTCAGTTTTCTTGCTTTCACTTGGTAGGTGGCCAAAATGAATGCTCTGGAAGCCACAGTGTCGTTTGACGTTTGAAACCTTTTTTTTTTTTTTAAATCAGGAAGGCAGAGTGACCTGCCAAAAAATAATATGACAAGAGATAATTCATTGACAATCAAGCGGCTGAGACTCAGCTCACTGGATAGCCCTCTTGGTGACTTAGTGAAGGGTCCATCCAGGTTCAGCTCCCTCCGTGGTTAGCACGTGCCCCAGTGGGACTTCCCTTCCGCACGCTGGATCTGTTTCCTTAACCAGTGTGTGGGGCTGGCTTTGCCCACGCTTCTCTACCCCTCTGTCTCTACTGGCAAAGCAGGAATGTGCCTTATGCTGTTGAATATTCTCACCTGAAGTGGACAGTGAGTTTTCTTCCGGCAAACAGATTTTCAGTGACCTGGCCTAGTGCCCTCTGTAAGTTTACAGGAGTCACCCCACGCCCAGGCTCACAATCCTTGCCCTATTCCCGCAGGCTGCTCTCTGCCAGCTGAGGAAGCCCAGCCAAGGGTTGTGGGGAAGTGGATTACATCTAAGTGGTGGCATTGGTTGCTACATAGTTCACAACCTCTTGTTAAAGACAGGGACCAGCCTGAAGCATCCCTTAGTGGATGAAGCCAGGTTAGGTGACCCCAATCTTGCTTGCTTTGCAAACATTGGCAAAACTTCCTTTGAGCTGTTTCTCGTGTTAAAGAAAAGCAGAACGCAAGTCCTGCCAGTCAGTCGCAGCGAACTAACAGGTAGCTGCGGAGTACGGACCTTTCAATGAGAGAGCGCGCATGCGGCAAGCAGACAGCAGTGTGAAATCAGGCATGGTGCTTCAGCTCTGTAAGGCTTCTCAGCGGGAGCGTCCAGCCATCTCTGATTTTGAGTTACCTGATTGGTGAGCTGTCCCGTGTTCAAGGAAGTGCTGTGGAATTTATTGTCTCTCCATTTCCCTTTTTAACAGTGTTGAGCTCGGGAGAGGGGTCTCTGCACACAGTTCACAAGTTTCTTATCAGCTCCTTTTTTTCAGGGCTCTCAGCCTCCCGCCACCAGTGCTGGGAGCCACTGCTACAAAGCAGAGCAGCTCACCAGGACTGTGGATGACTCCTCTGAGGAGCCCAAAGCTAACATTGACTCCTTTGGGCTTTCCTCTCCCAGTACATCACCAGAACACATGTTCCCCAGATCTCTTAGTGTGTGTATGTCATGATGATGGTAGTACTACCCTGGGCAGAGTCTGTCTTAATTGAGAATGTCGTGTGTGAAAGGTATTTAGAACCAGAACCTCTGGGATCGGCTAGTGTGCTTAAACACATGATTAAAATAAAGTCAGAGTCACCATCATTTTAAACAGGTGGGGATTCTGTTATTCTTCCCTATGACGGGTGTCTATATCAGTTCACTCAGTCAGTGTTACTGAGGCTTCCATGTTTCAGATTCTGTGCCAATAAAGCCTGTAATCGAAGTCCCACCTTCACACAAGGAACAGTAAGGGGGCGTGTGTTGTGAGCAAAGGCAGAGAGGGTGTAGTGGGTACAGAAGCAGAGGTTGTGGAGGTAGAGGGTGCACACCTTGATGGGGCCTTGGTCACGAAGCTGGCCTGATTGGAAGACAGTTCAGGAGGAAGCTGGCCTCCTAGGCTCAGAGCAGGCATGAAGGTGTGAGAGTCCTGTCATGTACCTTTCACTTGCCTGTTACATCGGGTCCCCTTTGAACTTCAGCCCCCTTTTCCTGATAGCATTTCAAACTAGCCCCCCACCAGCGTCCTGGGGCAATGCAACAGGCTGATGATTTTGCTTTTTTCTGACCTTAGGAAGCCCAGGGATTTCCTCCTTCCCAGTGGTCTGTGGCTTAATCCTATTATGCTAGCTTCTGGACAGAGGGCAAGCCCCTTAGTTGAACAGTAAGAACTGGGTTTGAGGCTCATCATTAAGCATTTCATGTTGAATCAATCAGCAAGATGGCTTAGTGGGACCTCAACTAAGACTCCTAGCAATAGTGGAAAGGGTAGCTGAACTGGCCTTCTTCTGTAATCAGGTTGGTGACTACTCTAATTTTCATCACAGAACCTTCATCCAGTAACTGATGGAAGCAGATGCAGAGATCCACAGCCGTGTGCTGGGCCAAGCTCTGGGAGTCAAGTTGAAGAGAGGGAGGAGGTAATATATGAGCAAGGAGGGTCAAGATCATGATGGGAATCTTACAGAGACAGCTGACCCAAGCTCATGGGAGCTCGTGGACTCTAGACCGACGGCTAGGGAGTCTGCATGGGACTGACCTAGGCCCTCTGCATGTGGGTGACAGTTTTGTAGCTAGGTCTGTTTGTGGCCCCTAGCAGTTGGACAAAGATCTGTCCCTGGTGCATGATCTAGTTTTTTGGAACCTATTCCCTGTGGTGGGATGCCTCGCTCAGTCATGATGCAGCGGGGAGGAGCTTGGTCCTACTTCAACTTGATATGCCATGCTTTGTTGACTCCCATGGGAGGCCTTACCCTTTCTGAGGAATGGATGGGGTGGGGGTTAGAAAGGAGGTTGTGGGGGGAGGGAATGGGATGAGAGAAGGGAGGGGAAACTGTGGTGGGTATGTAAATAAATAAAAAAATAATAAAAAAGTGTCTGCTACCAATCCTGAAATCTGAGTTTGATTCCTAGGTCCCACATGGTGGAAGGAGAGGAATGACTCATGTAAGTCTTTCTCTGACCTATATACAACTTTGTGACTTATAGGTGTGAACACACACACATACACACACACAGCTGGCTTTGTGACACATGCACGAACACACACATACACACACATTTACACTATGAGTAAATGTAATAAAAACCCTTCATGTTGTAAGCCTCCACAATATGGATATCTTAATAGACAACGACAAAAGCACGTGGGCATAACTTTGATCAGGATCTGACCCTGCCCCTTCCCCTTGCAGTCCCTTTCTCACACAGACAGTCCGGAGCCAGGAAAGACACTGCATTTCCTTCTTTGCTGAGATGCTGTCCCTTGTGAGACAAGCCTGTCTCTTCTAAGTGGCTCTGCAAGAACATTAATGATAGGCCCAAGCTTTGGCCCTCCAGTGTCCCCTCCCAGAGCCTCTCAGAGTCTCCACATGTGTCCCCTGCCTCTCTGTCTGCTGCTTGCCAGGATGTAGCCATCTGTGAACAAACTCATGTCCTCCCCTTCAAATGAAAATCCCCAGGTCTTCGGTGGTTTGAACACAGCGAGGAATGGTGATCTGGGACAGACACAGGACTGATCCTCTTTTGTCTCTTGTGTCCCTTCCTTCTCCCAAATCTGAAATATGAGGAGACTCCTCAGCTGCCCTGCAGGGTGTTGTGTATGGGAAAATTTTCTTGGCTATGGACACTGACACTTGTCTCTGGCACAGGGACTTGGTTTATTTATCTAGCTGGATTTCATCTCTTAATATTCAGTTCACAGAGGAAGAGGTTTCAGCCACTGCATGTAGCCCCGGCCCCACTGTGGCGATGGTGAGCAGGGAAAGCAGATATTTACAGAAGTCTGTGACCCCTTGGTGCTGTCTAGAGAGCTGCAGAACAGGTGGGACAGCAGATCACAGGAACCGCGGGATCCCAGCTCCTGGCAGTCCAGCTTCCCTTCGGGAGGGATGGACACCCATTGTTAGTCTCTTTCTCTGATTTCAACACATCCTCCCAAGCTCTGTAGAAATAAGCCCATTAACAATTTAGTACATCTATTGCTGGGTCTTTGAATATTAACACAATAGATTTTTTGTATGTATGTAGTATATACCACAATTTCAAAGGACCCATACCTGGTTTGTATTTTATAATCCATACAGTTCACAAGTGTTTCCATCAAATAACTGCTCAGCTACATTCTAACACTTATTGAATGAAATGAGAAATAGACATTCAGGATGGAAGCCCTGGCTACCTAAGGACCGCGTGGAGTCCTGAGCTCTCTGCCATCTCAGGTAGCAGCCTCCCTATCTCCAGTGGGACCCCATACCCACTGTCTTGGGACTGCATGGAATTTAAAAAACGAACAGAAACATTGGAGGTAAATCGCGTTACAGATCGAATGACCCTAACAGGGATCTACAGAACATTCTACCCAAACTTTAAAGAAAATACATTATTCTCAGCATTCCATGGAACTTTCTCCAAAGTTGACCATGTAGTAGTAGGACACAAAGCCTCAGTGAATACAGGAAAACTGAAATAGCATCCTGTATTCTATATGACCACAGTGCACTAAAGCTAGATAGCAATAGCAATAGAACTATAGAAAGTACCAGTATCTGGGAGATTAAACAAACACACTATTGAATAATAGTTGGGTCAAGGAAGAAGTTAAGAAGAGAAAAAAATTTTAAATAATAGAATTAAGTGAAAACAAAACAAAGAAACAGGGCATCTTGCCCGTAGATACGCTTTTTGCTACACTTAGCAGTGGCTATGCAACTCCCACGGCAACCTAATGACACACTTCCTTATCCTCTCATGGCAGCGAAGTTTGTTTTAAACCTTTTGTTGGTGGCCAGCCCCAACCTGTTAAAGGGTTCTTGGAGGAAGGAGTGAGGAACTGAGAAATAATGGGAAGAAATATACATAGATGAAGAAAAACATAGAGACACAGGATAGCTTCGGGAGGACCCTGGGTCAACATCCAGTCGCCCTGAGTTTATTCATGATGGGCTTTCAAGGTCAATAAAGTACCAACAAGCGTAGACCCTTCAAAACACCTGGTAACCACATTTTTTACCAAATCATACTATTATGCAGCCCTGCTGGACAAAGCAAGCTCAGACTTACTGACCTTGAGTAAGGCCTTACTAGGGAGCCTCTGTGGGCCTCCACAACCTTTAACTTCTTTTAGGGCATGCTTATGCTCATGTACAGGACCCCACTCATCAAGCAGACATGCTACTCCATACCACACAAAGGAAGGCATCCTCACCAGGACTTCCTCTGCAGATCCCCAAGCCAATTTTCCTTCTAGAAGGAGGACTCAGCCTTGGTAGCATGTCTTAGCCCTCTTTTGGGGGGCCACACAACCACTAACATAGCAAGAAAGTCACAGAGGCCCCCCCCCTTAGGCCTTTGAACCTTAGTTGCATGCCTTGCTCCTCGTAGCTAGGATTGTGCAGTCACTCCTTCCAAACTCACCTTTGGTTTTGTCAGTCCATCTTCTGGTGCAAATGAGATGGTTATTTAAAAAGATCAACAAGATCGACAAACCTTCAGCCAGATTAACTAGAAGAGATAGAGAGAAAACACAAATTAATAAAATTAGAGCTAGGAAGAAAGACAATAAGGACATTGATAAAATTCAGAGAATCAGAAGGACATACTTTAATAATGTCTATTCTATTAAACTAGAAAACCTAAAAGGCATACATTTCTACATGTATATGAGCCATCAAAGTTGAATCACAGTGCAGCAAATAATTTAAACAGCTCCAGAACAACCAATGAGATAAAAACAGTAATTTTATATCTCCCAACTGCGAAAGCCCAGGGCCAGATTGGTTCAGCACAGAATTCTACCAGACCTTCAAAGAAGAACTAATACCCAAACTCCTCAACTATTCCATACTAGAAAAGAAAGGGATACTTACATACCCAGCAGCCAGTATTATTATTCTGACATTAAAATCAGACAAACATCCAATTTTAGGCCAATCTCTCTGATGAACATAGATTCCAACCATCTCAATAAAATACTTGAAAACAGAATTCAAGAACACATCAAAAAGCTCATCTGCTACAATCAACTTGGCTTCATCCTAGGAATGTAGGGATGGCTGAGCATGCATAAATCAAATGTAATCCACCACATAAGTAGACACAAGGACAGAAGTTACATGATCATCGCAATTGATGCAGAAAAGGCCTTCGAGAAAAATCCAACATTCCTTCATGATAAAAGTCCTAGAGAATCTAAGAACACAGAGGACTATTTCTATGTACTAAAGGCAGTATAGAGCAAGTTCACAACCAACATTATGCTAAATGTAGAAAAGAATGATGCTTTTCCACTGAAATTAGTAACAAGGCAACGATGTCCACTCTCTCTACCTCTTTTCAATATAGTGCTTGAAGCAGTAAGATATTCACAGGTAAATGGATGGAACCCCAAATAACCATTTTGAGTGAGGCAGTTCAGACTGAGAAAGACAAGTATTACATATTCTATCTATGTGGATATTAGCTTTGGCTCTTTAGTTATGTGTGTTTAAATTAGAGTACCCATTTAGAAAGCAAGAAACTAATAAAGGGCCATGGAAGCAATTCATGAAGTTAGAATATAAGTTAATAAAACAAGAATAACAGGAAATAAAATTGAAAGAATTAAAATTGTAATAAAATGACATGAGTCCTCTTTTTTCTGGAGGTCTCAGACCCACCTGGCATGCCTGAGAATTCTTAAAGTTAAAAGGCTCAAACTCATCTGGTGTACCTTGACCAGTTGTAGGTCTCTGTATTAATAATCATCTACTACATTTGTAATAATAATAATATTAGAGTCTCCCCTAGGGCCAATAACCTAGCCAGCCAGGGTTTTTGGCCCAGTTAATGGTACCAGGCATGAGTTCAATTTTGTGGAGCAGGGTTTAAATCTCAGTGGAAAGTAGTTAGTTAGTCCCGTGATATTCATGCCACTATTGCCCCAGTGAGCACATCTTCCCAGACAACTCATTATTGTAGCTTGAGGCATACACAGCTGTGTAAGACTGTTGATTACTTTTCTCCCCTGGTAGCAAGCGTGCAAACCTTCCAGCGCTTTGAAATCTGGCTAGAAAGGCTGAAGCTTCCAAGTGTGAATAAGCTCGATTTCACTGTGTCCCATGACTCATCTTAAGCAATACTGTCCTACCATCAAGTTCTGCAGATTAACTAGGAACAATGACAACAGCTTGTGATATTGGGGAGAGGAGTATGGAAACTATGAGCCAACAAATAAAAAAGAAGTAAACCCTACTTGACCCCGAGTTTCTTATTTGATGGTCTACAGTGCCTGGGAGAGTCAATGTCCCCATTATAGGGTAACTCCATTTAAACTAATTTCATATTGTGTTTATGTATATATTTTAGGAAGCTGCTACAGTACTAGATCTGCATATGGCATTTTCAAAAGTCTGTAGTGTTAGTATCCCTTTCCTTATTTCCTCCTTAATCCCATCCTCACATCCCTTACCCTACCTTGTTCCATTATTCCCATTTTCTGTTCATAAGACCTGCATTCTATGTCCCTGTTCTTGACATTGTCCATGGGCTTTTATTAGTTTATTTAATACAAAATATACATGCAAATATGTGATAGATTAAATTTAAGGTGGATAGTGGCATTAAAGCTGTCACAGAGGCCTGGTAATTTTGCTTCTCACATTCCCTAGAGACCACTGTGTCCCATCACCTGGCTGCTTCTCCCATGTGCAGGTCTCTGTCCAGGAGGGGATTTTTCTGACTACTGGAACGCAGAAAGATGCTTCCTAATGTGCCTCAATGGCTGTGTTCTTGAGTCCCTATGCTTGAAAGAGACCAGGGAGGCCATGCTCTGCTATGTTCCTGAGTCCCTGTGCTTGAATGTGACCAGGGAGGCCATGCTTTGCCTTTTCTGGTGGCTTCCAGGGTCACCCTATACTTCTGATTGCAGGGCCTGGCACATTCCCACAACTGTGATTATGCTTCACTCTTTTGTCACCAGTTCCGGGGTCCAGCTGGTTGAGTCTCTGGTTATCTCAGTCTACAGGACCAAGATTCCCCAACTCGGGGAAGAAGGAAAAGGACAGCATAGGCCCAAGAGACTAGGTCTCCACAATGGAGCACCATTTCACTCTAGACTCCTGAAGCTCTGTTGTTAGCTGACCAGGGTCCAGCAGAATTGATTTATTCTCTTTAACAGCCCAAGACAGGGTGAGAAGGTAAAGAACTTAATTAAGACACTACAAGATTAAGATATCAAGTCAGAAGATTCTAAGTGAAAACTCACAAATTAGTTTGTATAGGTGGAGATATAAAACAAGTATATAGAAATGGCATTGCTGCAAAAGGAATGCCACTTCAAAAGTGAGCTGAAGTTCACAAACATCTACTGTGTACTTGACTCCCAATAGAACTTTAATTGATTTGAAAGAGGATCATAAAAAGCTTGTATATAAAATAATCTAGGAAATAAGGGTGAAATGATAACTTATCTTCCTTAAATAAAATTAACATTTAAAAACATACAACTTCAAGATAATATTTAGCTTGAGAAATAAAAAAAGGCAATATTCAAATTATTCAGGAAGAAATGTAAATCAGAATATTATCTATGAAAACCTTTAAATCTGTCCAAAGAAATAGTCTGAGAAACATATAGAGCCTTAAATAATCAGGCTTTCAAAGATACTGAAAGAATAAAAATAATACTCAGATATAGTGTATGAAAATTTTTTTAATTAAAAAAAGGAAAAAAAATTAAATTTTAAGATATTTTTAAAAAACTGTTTAATTTTTCTGTACCCAAGATCTCCTATCTTTAGAACATATAGCTCATGGAATTAAGCAAAACTTAAGTGACTTGCTATGTATAATGTTTTGAATAATGTTTATTTTTTATTTTTATAATTTTGTATTTAAATTTTTTCCTTTTCTTTTACATACTAACCCCTGTTGCCCCTCCCTCCTCTTTTTCTGCTCCCCCCACCTACTCCCATCTCACTCCCATCCCCTCCTCATAGAGGGTAAGGCCTCCCTTGGGTAGTCAACACAGGCTAACATACTAAGTTGGGGCCAGACCTAGCCTCTCCACCCTGCATCAATGCTGAGTAAGGCATCGCACCATAGGGAATGGGCTCTAAAAAGCCAGTTCATATACCCAGGATAAGTCTTGGTCCCACTGCCAGGGGACCCACAAACACATCAAGCAAAGCAACTTTCACCCACATTCAGAGGGCCTAGTTTGGTCCCATGCAGGTTCCCCAGCTGTCAGTCCAGAGTCCATGAGCTCCAATTAGCTTGGGTCAGCTATTTCTGTGGTTTTTCCCATCATGATTCTGAGTGCCACCCCCCCACCCCCCACCCCCACCTTATAATCCTTCCTCCCTCTCTTCAACTGAACTCCAGTATCTTGGCCAAGTGCTTGGCTGTGGATCTCTGTATCTGCTTCCATCAGTCATTAGATGTAGGTTTTATGATGTCAATTAGGGTAGTCATCAATCTGAGTGCAGGGGACAGTCTTGTGAGTTCCTGGAATTTTCCCTAGCTGCTGATTTCTCCCCATCCCCTTAGTGGTACACTCTGTCAAGATATCTCTTTCATTGCCCTCCCTCCACATCTTTCCTCCATGTTCCCACCTCCCGACCCCTCCTGCCTATTCCCCTCTCCTAGTTTACTATTGTTGTTTATGTTCTTTCTAAATGTTGCTAACTTCTGAAATTTTCATTTTATCTCTTTTTTATGAGTGGTTTTATTTGAAAGTTTAACTTTCTATTAAGGCTGTTCTGAGTTTTAACTAAGGTGCAGTTGTTTCATGCTAAGTGTTATGGGCTTTTTGTTAAATAAAAACTAATGTTAAGGCACTAAGACGTGATCACAGAAACTGTGGGCAACACAGAAAACAACTCAGCAGAACAGAAAAGAGGAAGAAAATGAAAATCTTAAAAGAAACAACACATGGCTGCAACTTCAAAGCACAGATGATGTGAAGCAGCCGCCAAACACCGTGCCTTCCGACCTACGTGAGATGAATGACTACTGTACATACACACGCCATGCCCTCAGACCTATGTGAGATGAATGACTGCTGTACATACACACCTTGTGCCCTCGGACCTATGTGAGATGAATGACTACTGTACATACACACACCGTGCCCTCGGACCTACGTGAGATGAATGACTACTGTACATACACACGCCTCTTTGACCACAAGTCACTCCTCAAACCCTTCAGCTACTTATATTACCACCAAGATTGCCTACAATGAACCCAAGTCTACTGACAGTTTAATCCACGGATGGTTTAACTATGGAATCACTGGGCCACGGCTGATCCAACCCATAGACATGCTTTGAAATCTGTAGAATTCCTCACAAGATCAAGGTTGTCTGTGTGCCAGTTGCTGCTGATGCATTTCCTAGGAAAACCCTGGTTTTCAATTGTCTTTCCTTAGGGGATGAAAGAAAGTCAGTCACGCTGTCTTCCTTTAGACGGAGGTACTGAGGCAGTGGTGTCTCCAGTTGACATGTCAGGGATAGTTGAAGGCATTCTTTGTAGGAAGTGCCTGCCTGGTGCTCATTTCCTCAGAGGGGGCTTTGGGGACGTTGGCTTGGCAGTCTCAGAGTGACTGCGCCCAAGCAGCACGTTTGTCTTACTCATTATGGATGGAGGTGGGCAGGAAGTCTGATTGCTGACCTCTCTCCTTAAGGCCCACAAATGTATAGTCCCAAACTACCTCCAAGTGCCAAGTGTCCAGGGCTGCCTTTCCCCATAGTACACATGCATCCATAGTGTACACACATCCATAGTGCACACACATCCATGGTGCACACACATCCACAGTGTACCCACATCCATAGTGTACACACATCCGTAGTGTGTAGCTGAAGTTTTTCTTCTCCTGCTCGGCTCCCTCAGCCCTGTGGCTGCTTGGACCCAAGTAAACACACAGAGGCTTATATTAATTAAAACTGCTCAGCTGTTAGCTCAGCTAACAATTGGCTAGCTCTTACACTTAAATTAACCCATAATTCTTATTTATGTTTAGCCATATGGCTTGGTACCTTTTCTCCGTTCTGCCTTCACATCTTGCTTCCTCTGTGTCTGGCTGGTGACTCCTGACTCAGCCTTGCTCTTCCCAGAATTCTCCTTGTCTGTTTATCCCACCTATACTTCCTGCCTGGCTACTGGCCAATCAACATTTTATTTATCAACCAATGGGAGCAACACATTCACAGCATGGGCACCATCACCCATCAATAGTGCACCACATCCAAAGTGCACCCGCATCCATAGTGTACACACATCCTCTTAGAGCCTCTTTCAGGCAGGTGCTGCCTTCATTTCGCCTTCTTCCATGCTCCAGCTCTTTGAGGGTCTTTACTGTTTCATCAGGAGTTAGTGAGATCATCTCAGGTAAATGGAATCTCATGAACGTTCCACCTTCCCAGGGGTCCTCCCATCCAGGGCAGTGTGTGTGGACCCACCGTGGTGCCTGTGATTTTAATACTGTGTCTCCTCCCACACTCCTAAACTAGGAAATAAACCTTTTTTCTTAATAGATACTTTGGTATTTTGTTATAACAGTACAGACCAGAGTAAACCAGAGCATTTCATTAAAAGGGGTTGCAATGTTATTGGGGGGACCAAAGATTAGTTATTAAGTTGTGTATTACCCATGGAGACAAACTTAATTGTGAAAAATGACCAGTGAGCCACATCAAACATTTGTCATCTAAAAGTTAATTGTACAAATGATAGAGTGTTTTTGATACCCGTTGGCTCTGGTGGAGGCCAACAATGGTATATATTACATTATAAGGCAGTCTTTGGCCGCGTTACTAAGGGAATGGGGAGGAGTGCTGGGGAGGAGTGCCTAGGAAGAGTGCCAGGGAGGAGGGCCGAGGAAGAGGCAATGCTCTGCTGCCAGCTGGGTTAGGTGCTTCCTGTGGAACTTTGGATTCAGTATGTGGTATTAGAGAAGGAATTTTGAATGTGAGTGTTTGAGACAGTGATTAACATCTTCATAGTTCTGGAAACCATGTATGAAGATGGGTGAAGTCTAATCAAAAAGGCCTGTCTAATTCAGTGGGGAGAAAGAGATGGAGGAGCCTGCTGTCTCCAGGTGTTCAAGAACTACAACACGGAGAGAGAATAACTGCACTCTGTGTCATCACTTTGGGAAGAGCTTTGATCTTAGGAGGAAGTCATAGCAGGGGGAGGATTTCATTTCATTCCAAAGAATGACTTTTAACAATGGTTCTGGCTACTGGGTGGGAAATGGTCACTGTGTTACCCTGAATGGCCAAACTAGGTTCCCCTTCTTTGGAGCTCACATTGGTCAGCTCTGGGCCTCTTGCTTCTGAGGACAAAGAAACAAGGAACACAGTAACTTCCACAGCTTCCGAGACTTAGCAGGAGAGCAGCAGGTCCAGCCACATTATGGCCTGTGTCTTTAGTTGATGAGCTAGGCTCAAGTTTCACTTGGACCCTGTGTACACTGTGGATATGTGAAGGAAAGACTCAGCCAATCATGTCAGTACCCCAAGGACCAGGTGAAGGCTGACCCACAATAACTAGGAGGAAATGCAAGGGCTGAGGTCTAGTTTGAGCTGAGCCTCTTCTCGGGGTACTTTTCTCTGTGTCAGACCTATTCCCTTGGGTATTCAAGCACTGGCCTCAGAAGTTAGACGCTAAACAGACATGGCAGGAATTAGTTCCAGCTCTCTTCCAGGTTTGGCAGTCTTTTGGCTTCAGCCTGTCAGTTGGGGGTGATTGGACTTGTGGGATTGGGCCAGTGCCTGCCTACTTTCATTCAGGTCCACAGGGAACTTGTCTGCCAATTGGTTGATGCTGCTGTGTGGGATGCCAGAGGCACAGCCTCACATCCTGAACCTTTCTTGTATATGCAATCAGCTTAAGGATATTTCTCCACCTCTTGGCTCACAGACTTTATAGACTTTGATTTATATATAAAATAAAAGGCACAAGGAAAGGAAAACTGGTGTTTAATTTACTGAGAACATCAAGTCCCATGGGAATTCTGAAGGTAGTTTACATTCTTTTCAATTAATGTGTATTTTCATATTTTCCTTTCAAACTTCTTTTTTATATACATTTAAAGGTACCAAACAGTATATTTCTTGGATGTTAATGCTTTGGGTCACCAGTGAACAAAACTATGAACCAATAAGACACGATACCAGCCTAGACTATGCACATTCCACTGATATTCCGCGATTGTCCCAGGACTCTGATGGCGTGGGGTCATCCAGCTGCTGGCGATGACAGAATGAAAGCTCCATGGTGTGAGACCTTTGTTCGGTTCTGTTCAGCCACTGAACTAAAATGTGCCATAGCCTGGGCGTGAGACAGGAAGTGAGAGGCGGGGTGATGAGGGGACTGTGCATTGCTGTGGAGTCTAGTCAGGGTGCCCTATACGCTGCAGAGGAAGACATTGGGTATTTTTAAAACAAGACTATGGTGATCAGATTGGTGTTTTAAGAAAACGTCTCTGGCTGAAATCTTACCATGGAAGTGGAGATTCAGAGATAGGGAATTCCCAGAGACAAGATTACTAATTAGAAAAATTCAGACAAGAGACTATGTTGACCCAAACTAGTGAGTGTGGAGAGAAATGGACAGGCCCTTGGTAGAGGAAGTAGAAGCAACAGAGCGGATAGGTGTGAGGGAGAGGATGATGGACAGAGTGATGGTGAAGATGATGGATAAGTGACAGAGAAGAGATGGAGAGAGTGAGGGAGAAGCTAGTGGAGATGGTGGTAGAAATGATAATGGAGAGGAAAGGGGAGAAGTGATGGAGAGGGTACTGGAGAAGGCAATGGAGATGGTGAAAGATGGTGATGGGGAGGATGATGGAGAGGGAAAGGGAGAAGTGATGGAGAGGGTACTGGAGAAGGTGATGGAGAGGGTACTGGAGAAGGTGATGGAGATGGTAAAAGATGGTGATGGGGAGGATGATGGAGAGGGGAAGGGAGAAGGCGATGGAGATGGTGAAAGATGGTGATGGGGAGGATGATGGAGAGGGGAAGGGAGAAGGCGATGGAGATGGTGAAAGATGGTGATGGGGAGGATGATGGAGAGGGGAAGGGAGAAGGCGATGGAGATGGTGAAAGATGGTGATGGGGAGGATGATGGAGAGGGGAAGGGAGAAGGCGATGGAGATGGTGAAAGATGGTGATGGGGAGGATGATGGAGAGGGGAAGGGAGAAGGCGATGGAGATGGTGAAAGATGGTGATGGGGAGGATGATGGAGAGGGGAAGGGAGAAGGCGATGGAGATGGTGAAAGATGGTGATGGGGAGGATGATGGAGAGGGGAAGGGAGAAGGTGATGGAAATGACGACACAGGGGAGTAGGGAAAGATGAAGGCCAGGGTTTGGAGCCAGGTAGAAACTGATGTCATTATCCAAGGTAGAAGATGAAGGAGGAAAAATATTTTTGAGGCTGTTTTTATGCTGACACATTTGGGCACTGCTGTAGTTTTGTTTCTGTTACTGTGATAAATTATCCTCACAAAAAGCAGCCTAGAGTAGAAAGGGTTTGTTTGAGCCTCCAGTTCTGGATCTCACTACGCCGTAGAAGAGAAGTCAGAGTGGTGGGACCTGGAAGCATGTTGTCACGTCACATCCGGAGTCAAGGGCAGGGAGAAATGGAAGCATGCACACTGACTTGCTTACGTGTGCTCAAATCAGTTTCTCCACTTTTAAATAGTTAAGGACCCCCTGCCTAGGAAATGCTACCATCCACAATGGGATAGATGTTTCTATGCCAAGTCAATTAATTAATCCAGACACACCCACAGACCAACCCAATGTGGACAATCCCTCACCAAGAGACTCTCTTCCAAGGTAATTCTAGGTTGTATCAAGTTTACAACTCAAGCTAACTGTGATAGGTACTCAGTAAAGTTGGACTGAGTAGATGAGGGGCACGGACCAGCAGGAGACAGCTGTCCCAGTTACTTTACCACCACTATGATAAGGTGATGGGCAAAGCAACTCATAGAAGAAAAAGTTCATTTTGGGCTTAGAGTTACAGAAGGTTAGGGTTTGTGACGGCAGAGAGGCAGCAGGCAGCAGGTGGCTGGAGCAGCAGCAAAGAGTGCACACCTCAAACCATAAACAGGAACCAAACACAGGAAGCAGTGTGAGTCTTCCGAAATCTTAAAGCCTGCCCCCTGTGACATACTTCCTCCAGCACCACTACATCTTCTTATCCTCCCCAAACAGGCACCAACTGGAGACCAAGTATTCCATTGCCTGAGAGTTGTGGGGACATCTTGTTCAACCCCCAACAGCAAACTTGTTCAGGTATGGGCAGAACAATATGGTCCACCACAAAAGGCTGTGCAGCATCTCTGAAAAAGCAGTCAGAGTTCTTACACCCAGGACCTGTGAGTGATGTGGACATTATATGTGTGCACACGTGCCCTAAAAGAGCCTAGAGCATCATGTGGCTCTGGTAGTTCTAGGAGCTGCTTCTTCTCCTCCTTCCTCTTCCTCCTCCTCCTCTGCCTCTTCCTCCTCTTTTTATTTTAACTTATTAAATGAACAGCTGTTGGTGTTGGCTACAGTTAGCCTGGGTTGGTTCTTGGGAAAAAGAGAAGATGTTCAGCTGTTTTCAAGAGCTATCAGTGGAAATTGAAATAAACACAAAACAAAACCAGAACAGATGAGTCGGCAAGAGGGAACATGTTCTCTCCCCTGGGGGACCATGGGTGCCCATCTTCAGTACAAAGTTACCTACTGAGAGATACACACGCTCTCTGCATGTCCAGACCTGATCTCTTGTATTAATCCCACTGCAGGGCTGCTTGGCAGGTTTCTCAAGCTTCCTCCCATCTGACCATTCAGGATGTGGGTAACGGTAGACTTGCAGATTTCTATGATGGGACACGTTGCCCATCCTACCCTGAGTGACCTTCCTTTGAGTGCCATTCTCTCCATTGCTGGATTCTGATCTGAACCAACCCAGAACATGGCTAACATATGTACTGCTGCTCTCTGTGTGCCAGAGGCTAGCACACAGTTTTGCAAGGGCACACAATCTTCCTACTGTGTCCATTTAACAGATTAGAAATATTAGGCTCAGAAAAGTTCAATAATTTTTCCAAAGCAAAAACTGGCCACTGTCATTGCTTTTTATTCTACCACCAAAAATAATTTAAATACTGGACAGGATAGAATGGCAGCTTGGACAATCCAATAATGTTGGTTATGACCACTTAGTGAATGGACAGGGACCAATCTTTTACCTACTTTGTATGCATAAATGTAGATAGAAACATATCAGCACATATACATGCACATAGATACTTGATATCAGCACATAGATACTTGAGGTGAACTTGTCTATTAAAAATGTATATCCACCGCCCCAACCTCTTCCCTGCCAAGGCAAGAAAACAAATATGAAGACACACACATAACCAAATACCTCCAAACACAGGAGGAAAATCCTCCACCAGAGCAACATGGCAAATCCACCGAACTTACAAATCAGGAACCAGTTCTTGCTTTAGGAAACAGGTTGTAGCATAGGGAAATTCTTTAGAATAAGCATTGTCAGCATGTGGTAGAATATTAATACACAAATGGGTAAGAACATTCTATATATAAATTAAGAGAGCCAGAGAAAAGACAAACAAAAGTAGTAGTTAAAAAGCGTAATTGAGCCAGGCGGTGGTGGCGCACGCCTTTAATCCCAGCACTCGGGAGGCAGAGCCAGGCGGATCTCTGTGAGTTCGAGGCCAGCCTGGACTACCAAGTGAGTTCCAGGAAAGGCGCAAAGCTAAACAGAGAAACCCTGTCTCGAAAAACCAAAAAAAAAAAAAAAAAAAAACCAAAAAAAAAAAAAGCGTAATTGATAGAGCTGAAAATTGAATCTGTAAACAGGAACATGGTGACCAAACTTCTTCCAAAATACATAAAGAAACACAAAGTAATAAAGAACGCAGGAGGTTTCTGGAAGCAGTGGGGTGATTCTATGATGCTCCCTTTTTTGTGCTTTAACTTTTTGTGGTTTTAGTTTTACAACCATGGCCTAAAAATATGAAAGTTCAAAACTGAATGTTAAGGGTTACCCTTGTAGTATCTCCTGAGATCCCTTTTCACTCCACACGGGTTGTGTGTCAACCTTTTGTGTAGCACGTCCACACTGTGTGTACTTCCTCCCCACTAGTCACTTAGCTCTCTGGGTGACCAAACACTTGTGATACCACAGCAATTGTGATCAGTGACCTTTACTCCACCAATCATGGTCCCTGGGTGCAGAGCGGTGCTGCTGGCCCTCAAGTGTGTGGAACAGCAGCCTTAGGAAAAGGAAACGGACAGAATGTCTGCTGAAGTTGCTAAGATGCGTTATGAGAACAAATCTGTCTGCAAAATCGAGAAAGAAGGCAGGAGTTCCTGTTAGTGTTCCCATTGTTCCTCAAAATGCCAAAATTACTGCCACCTGATACATGTTTACATGCATGAAGTTGTAGAATTCAGTCCCTCCACGCTTCCATGGGCCCACTGGGGGTCTTAGCATGGGTGATGGAGGCAACTGTATCTTTAAAGTTTGTGGTATGTGATTTTGAGTTAGAATCCTAGTCCAAGCCAAAAAACACAATATAAAAAATAATAATGTAGATTCTGAGTGCTTTGAAAGTTTAACAACCACAAGTCATATAAGAAATTTCTGGAAAATCTGTTCCAGCAAGATGAAGCACAAATATTGATAATTGAGCCAAACTTGTGTATAAGAAGCAGTGGTTAGCTAAATAAACAGCTCTTATTCTAAGTAGGTGTTTATTTTTGAAATGAATAAAATGAAAACTGGAATCTGGAATCCTAAAGATGTTAGAACAGTGGTGAGTCTCAAACATTGTTCTTGAACATTTGATTTTAGTTTTTATATCTGAAAACAACTTTTGCTGCCACATGTTCCAATCTGATGAATGGGCCAGTTAGGGACTTGAGACACACGAGGCCTGCTTCCCCTTGGTCAAGGGTCTCACCTTTCATATCATTCAAGTTGCCAACAAAATGGAGAATGAGAAAATAAGAAAAACTCTGGAAATTAAAAAGAATATTGATTAAAAATACATTTAAAATTTACGAAGAGGCAGTAGTTAAAGACACAGAAGACCAAAGTGCAGAATGAAAGGGTGGACTGGTGATCAGTACTGGGCAAAGAGACACACACCAAGGGCCACCCTGAGAAACAATTATCTAACCACAGAAAAAAGTCCCAGAAATGGACAGCAAGAAAGCAATGAAAAATCCTCAGCTCCAATGGGTTTGAGTGCAGATGGTAGTTGGAAAGCAACGGGGAACTGCTTTGCACGTATGGAATATAAATATTTTCAGATCAAGGGATCACGTTGCAATAGTACATTTCTGTGTAGCAGAGGGCACATCATTCCATCCTCAGGCCTCTCTTTCTCTTCTGTGAGGAAGGACAAGCACATCACAATGTTTACTACTGAGGGGTTCCGGGAAGAGCTGGATGCGTCCTGTGTGCCAAGGCAGAGCTCACACCTGTGGGAATCTTTAGTCATCATCAATTTCAAATGCTAGAAGAGCAATCAAATTCCAGGTAGGACGTCAGATTTTAGTTCTTGTTCTGTGAGTTTTCAATCCTTCAGGAACACAGTTTTCTAGGAAAGTAGATGCACCCTTGGAACAGAGCACAAACTTCTTGGCTTGCTTCCTGTCTTCATTTGGAGAAAGTGCCCTGTGGGAGAAAATTCCAGTCATCAGTCATGAACTTCTCATGTTCCAAAGAAGAATAGAGCTTACTTCAACCAGAGGAGCAGGTGACATCTTGCGCTGTGCAGAGTAGAAAGCAGATTTCTTCAGCCAGGGAAAAGTGCCCCAGCGACTCATGAAGACAAAACGGAAGGGCAGAAATGGAGACTGAAGTCATAAGCCAGGCAAATGCCAGGAACCAGGATGATGAGAGGTGGGACAGCAAGTGTGGAAGAGGTCACTAGGGATGCTCAGGGCAAGTATCCAAGTCATAGGCTTCTGCTGGGGGCCAGCTCCAGGCAGTATGGTGCATGAGTGAGCTGCCCAGGGAGACTTGAATGGAGTCTGTGTCTCCTAGTGCGGGGCACTGATGTGGGGGAGCTTTAAGAGGTAGAAGCTAGTGGAAAGTAGGTTACGAGGAAACAGTCTTGGAAGGAACTAATGAAGGTCACATGTAGCTAGAGTTTTCCTGCCTGGCCCACAGTCAGGACAAATCTCTTTCACCTGCCAGTCCCACAGCCGCTCAGACCCGACCAAGTAAACACAGAGACTTATATTGGTTACAAACTGTATGGCCGTGGCAGGCTTCTTGCTAACTGTTCTTACAGCTTAAATTAATCCATTTCTATTAATCTATACCTTGCCACGTGGCTCGTGGCTTACCGGCATCTTCACATGCTGTTTGTCATCGTGGCGGCTGGCAGTGTCTCTCTGACTCAGCCTTCCACTTCCCAGCTTTATTCTCCTCCTTGTCCCGCCTACACTTCCTGCCTAGCCAATGGCCAATCAGTGTTTTATTTATTGACTAATTAGCAACACATTTGCCATACAGAACATCCCACAGCAGTCACAAGTTCACTAATTTGTTTGAGAACTCGTCCTAAGGGAAATGTTCCTAAATCCCCTTTCCACAGATGACCCACATCACCCTTACATGTGTTCCTATTGTGATGCTGTCTCACAAGAGCAGAGCAGATACTAGTGCTGAGCTTGTGGACCTCCAGAACATTGAACCAAATGTTACCTCTTTGCTTCACAAACTACCCAGCAATGGTATTGTATGGTAGCAAAGAAAAATGGACTAAACCAGAATAAGATATTCATTTCTACAAGATTGGAATGATCCAGTCATTTCACTCAATTAAAGAAGAGACAAAACATGATTATAGTCCCTAGGAGCCAAGTGTGAAGTTGGCCTGGAGAAGCGAAGTGGGCAGACAGTACCAACGCCAGGATCTGGCAGAGTGAAGAGAAGTGGGCATTGGGGATAGAGGAACCAGGACAAGCTCAGCATGGAGTCTGCTGTGCTTGATGCAGGACTAGCATGAGTCAGCATGTCCTCACAGGAGGGATGCTATACAGTGAGCCAGACTTGAGCCAGTGTGTCCTCACAGGAGGGATGCTATACAGGGAGCTGAGAGAAACCTTCAGGGACAAAGGAACCAGTATAGGACAATTCAGAAAAGAAGCCGAGGAAACCTTACTGAAGACACCAAGACATAACGGTTCACACTGATGGCAGCCAGTTCCCCGGAGAGAAGAGGGCCTTCGTAGAAAAGGGAAGCTAACTGCATATGCATCTCACTGATGTGTGTGTGTGTGTGTGTGTGTGTGTGTGTGTGTGTGTGTGTGTGTAGAATAGAAGATTTCAAGTTAATGTCCAGTATACATAGATCTTATGGTAATAAATATGTTTGAACCTTTAGTAAATACACTTGAACATGGTTTAGTGAGTGATTTTAGTCTTGTGAACAGAGAAGTCATAATATAAAATTAGCCATTTTAAGAGGAAAAACTCAGTGGCACTTAGAACACTCACAGAATTGCACGAACATCATTTTTATCCCATTCTGAGCTCTTTTCAACCTTGTACCTACCAAGTGGTCACCCTCATTTCTTCGCTTGCCTTTTAACTTGAACGCTGTATCCAATTGTTTTTAGCATATAATTGTTAGAATAACGTACTCCATCTCAGGTCCAATACGTTTACTACAGTGTGTGGTTATGGTTGCCTCTCCATAGCTGCATGTTCTAAAAATATGGGTTCAACCAGACTCAGATTAAAAAAAAAACTAAGAAAATTGCATTTGTTATTCTTTTCAATGCTTTATTTTCACAATTCTTTAAAAAAATAAGCTCCACTTCACTGACAAATTATAATAAGTTAAAAAAAACACTTGTAGTTGTACTGAACACAAGCAGACAGACATTTTCTTTGTCATTATCTTCTGAATAATATCATATAAAAACTATATAGCATTTACACTGCGTGCTCTAATAAGCAACCCAGAGACGCCTTGGGTACACAGCGGCATATACACCACTACTTCATATAAGGGAGTTTAGGACTCTCAGATTTATTTATTTATTTATTCATTCATTATTCATTATTTTTATTTATTTATTTATTTATTTATTTATTTATTTATTTATTTATTTATCTATTTATCTATTTATTTATTTATTTATTTGACCCACTGCATATTAAAACAACCCTCTGCAGATTCTACACGACAGTTTCATTTTGTTGTCATTGACTTTAAGCTGGTCATGCCTGCCTCTCACTCAGTTGTGAGCTCCCTGAAGGCAGAGGCCATCTCTGCTTTCTTCTCTGTTATTCTCCGAGCCCCATATGATGCTTTTCTTGACAACTTTATTTGAGTTTGGAAGGACTGGTTAGACTCCACTGATATGAACAGAATGAGAGATTCTGGAAAACACGGAGAGAAAGCAGATGCTGAGGCGGCTGGAGACCATCTGACACCACTTTCACAGCTGAAATACGCTACTCTGGTCCCTGTGTTCGAAGTGAATATCCTGGGAACACCGGGGAGTCAGGCAGGTTGGATGCCATGTGGTTTCCCAGCTGAAGGGAAGCAGGAGCAAATGTCTTAACATCCTTCTTTTCTCCTCGTCCCTCCCAATCCAAGCACACACACGAAGTTCAGCTCAGTTGTGTGGCTTGTGCTCCAAGACCTTTCTAGACCCCCTGTCCTATCTGGTTTCAGCCCCAAGATAAATCTCTTGGGCATCCTCTTTAATCAGGAGCTTCTAGAGGAAAGGTCTGGCTATGGGTATGACAGGAACCAGACATCGAGCGCATTTCCAGGGGCTGAGAGAGGGAAGAACTTTCCCTCCAGAATCTCCAGCCAAGGGATTACAGAAAGGCCGAGGGTCATAGAACAGCAGCAGCAGCCAGAGGAGGAATTCTGAAGCTTTCTTTAGGACTTTCAGAAAGGCCTGTTTCTAGTCACATAGACGCTGACCTTGGCTTTCTCCCAGGTGTCTCTGTGCCCTCAGAGAGCCGCATGCATTTGTACCTGGCTCTGCTCATTTGGGTTGATTACTGTAAGGCATGATTTGCAGAAAGAGAAATAAGCCCCTTGTTTCTGTTTCCTGTCTCTAGGCAATAACAAGCAATGCCATTTTCACAGCTTTTATTTCATCCACGATCATCACCTTTTCCACTTGAGAGATTCCCACATCTAAGCAGCAATTGCCATAGTAACCATTATGCCCTAAGAACCACTAAGCCCGATGGAATCCATGTCAGATGCCTGTTTGCTTTAGGTACCTGCTTCACTGGCCGCTGTCAAAAGACTGTTAAGAAGCTGCTCTATAGTGCTGAGTCCTGCGGGGCTTGGTCCTGGGACCCTGACTGGAGTGGTAGAAGAAATGAACAGATGGAATGAAGAAAGGACAGACACACAGACATATACAGAAAAGGTGAGATGGACATGTACCAACAATAGCAACCTGGAAAGACTGTTTAATTTTTAGACATCTGAACTGAGAAGACAGGTTTTTTTGTCTACAGCTGGATAAGGAGGGGGGCTTCTGATACACAGCAGAAAAAGGAGGCAAGTTTAGCTAACTTCAGTAGGGGATCTCTGTAGGGGAGTAGTCTCAGGCTGCAGTCCAGGAGGAAGAAGCTGTGGCTGATAGTTTTTGCTCACACTGGCCAATCGTTGGTAAACACTAGTACTTGGACTAGAGGAAGGTTTTGCCATGTCTCTGAGCCTTACCCAGTAAAAGCTTTTCCATTCCCAGGAGTCTGAGGCATTGGAGTCCTCAACATGACTGTTTGTATGCCAACAACACACATCCACTCATGGCTTCATCTGCTCCTCATACTCCAGACATAGACATAGGCTACATCCATGCTGTAAAGTTTGAATTCTATAGCACTACTCAGTTTCACAGAAATGTATGTGGCCGGTTAGGGTGGATAGTAGGGAAGTGTGAATGTGGAATATTTTTCCAGACTGGGTATTACATTTAGAATAACCCAATATTGATATATAAGTGATAAAATTTGCCCTAAAACACTCTCCACATAACACATATTGCACCTGGCTTGGTGAGCAAGCATATAGAAAGACAATACATGTATCCCTGGTAACCAAGCAACAGAAACCTCAGCCAACAACAGAAGCTGAATTCTCACCCAGTCCCAGGGCGAAGCCTGCCCAGTTATACCCCAATAAGGCAAATGCTGAATTACATAAATTTCCTTATCACAGTGCATGTGAAGGCAGTCAGAACCAGCTTTGGTCTCTTAGGACTACCCAGTTTTTGAACCATTTTGTTCAGGAATGTTTTGTTAAATTTAACCGATGTTAGATTTTTTTTTTTTTTTTTTTACCCTTCCTTCTGCACAGGTAGAACAAGGTTACTGCTTCTACCTAGAATGATTATATGTAAAGATTTTTTTAAGAGAGATTTTGTGACTTCAACAGCTCAAATTCTCTTTCAAGATAAATCTGAGGATGGAGAAACAAAAAAGAATTATCTGAGACTTATTGGGCTCTACCAGATGGTGCCTTCCTCCACAGAATTTAGCAACCTTTCCCACATACTTCACAGAGACCTCTTTTTGCAGCTGCACCTCCATGATTTCAGAAAAAGCAAGAAGAACTGGAGTGCCATTATTTCCTCAAATGCATTAAAACAACTATTTATGTAGTACTTACAATATAGAAAGTATTATTTAAACTGTATGGGAAAGTGTACGTGGGTTATAAGCAAATATGTGCTATGCCATGTTAAATAAGGAGCATGAGCATCCTGGGATTTTGCTGTTTGTGGGAGGTCCTGAAACCAATCCCCCATGGGAACCAATGGAGGATTCCATTCTTTGTATGCTCGGACTTTGTTTTCATTGTTAGGTTATCTGCTGGAAACGCTTGCATGTATCATTAATGTCCTTCTAGATGAGCTCCACATGGGAATTTTTGTGTCATGACTATGTTTAGAGAATGATTAGATTGTAAGAAGCACAAAATAAATATTCATAAACAAATGGAAGACTTGGCACACCACAATCTAAAGCCCAGCTCCAGCCCTGACGTTGACCACCAGGGAGATCACCCAAATTCCCTTTTGTAGGGGCAATGGTGGCACCTGAGTGTGTATTCAAACTCTATGGGGGCTCTCGGCTGTACACAACACTTCAGCCAGTCTGATTCTGAAAATGCAATAATAGAAACTTGAAGGATTTTCTAAGAAAGTCAACTTTTAGAAAGCATTTCTGCTTAGTTTTTATGTATTGATTTTTAAAACCAATCTTATATATTTACATTTACATTTATTTATTTTAATTTGGAAGGAATTGTTAACTGGCCTCAAAATTACCATTCTCCTGGTACTTGAGTGGCTTCAATAGCAATGACATTTGTCTTTCAGTTTGTCAAACTTGGAAAATTAATACAACACACATTGAAAAAAGTCATGTTAATGAGTATTTTTAAGTGATTTTTATCTATGTTACAAAGCTTGGTTGAATTCTTAGAATGCCAGATGGCATTAAGGGTAGGTTTCCACAGCTCTGTGCTATCCACCTTGCCATCTCTGAGTCTTCGACCAACAGCTCTAATTTAGCTCTTGTGTGAGGGAGGCATCTTTGAAAATGTTTCTAATACATTTTTTTTTTCTAGCTGTGTTTAGTTGCTATTCATTCTTTTCAAGGTTGAGATGCTGTCAGCTGTTTAGGTGCGTCCATTTTTCATCTATTGCAGATTCTCCAGATGTTATGGACACACATATCTTGATGTGGTAGGTGCACTCTTTGGGGCAGGGACAGATGCCAAGTATTTACTTCTTACTGTCTGTTTTGCAGCTTTTAAAGCTTGATATTTTCTTTGATTTTTTAAGAATTGCATTTAAGCAATGGCTTAATGGTTAAAAGTACTGGCTGCTCTTGCAGAGAACCCAGGTTCAATTCCCAGCACCCACATGGCAGCTCACAATTGCCTGTAAATCCAATTCCAGGGGATCTGGTGCCCCATTCTAGCTTCTGCAGGCACCAGGCATGTATGCAGACAAAACATCAATACACATAAAATAAATGAGAGAGGGGGAGTTGCTTTGGATACTGGTTTTTCATGTCCTGGCTATGATTTATTTTTTTTTCGGGGGGGGGAGAGTATATTCTCTTCCTATGGCTTGGAATTGATGGTTTGGTAAGTTTTCAACTTTGCTGAAAAGAGCGCATCCAAAAATGGCTGTCAGGGGTTGTGCTCCACACAGGCACTCGATGACACTTGGCACTCAATGACACCTGGCGCTTGTGCAGGACAGGCTTTCTATCATCAAGATGAAGCTTGAAAGCATGGCTTGCTGTTATAAGGTACTTAGGTAGAAAGCAAGACATGGTCACTTAGAAGCTGCATTTAAAAGATAAAACTGTAGCTTTTTTAAAAAAATATTTATTTTACATACCAACCAAAGTTTCTCCTTACTCCTTTCCTCACATTCCCTCCCACCACCTCCCTTCTGCCCACCCCCCAATCCAGCCCTCCTCTGTTTCTGTTCAGAAAGGGGTAGGCCTCTAATGGATATCAATAAAGCATATCAACTTGCAGTAAGACTAAGCACCTCCCCTTGTATTAAGGCTAGGCAAGGTAGTCCAGTATGAGAAATAGATTCCCAAGATCCAGCCAAACCATTAGGAACAGCCTCTGCTCCCATTTTTAGGCATCCCAAAGGTAGGCCAAGCTACACAACTGTCACATATATGAAGAGGGCCTAGGTTGGTCCCATGCAGGCTCCCTGGTTGTTGGTTCAGGCTCTATGCATTCCTATGAGCCTGGTTAGTTGTTTCTGTGGGTTTTCTTATGATGTGTAAGTAAATTGGTTGTAACTCTTTTGGTTGGGTCCCAGGTTTCAGCACCAACAATGTAAGTAAATTTGTTGCAACAATTCTGGGGAAAGGTGTCCTGACTACCTGGGGAGTCAGGCAACACCTCGAGCTGCCTAGGAAAGCTCTGACAGCTGGAACTGCAAGGAGACAGTTCAACCTTGGAGGGCGAGGTATCCTGAACACCTCAAGCTGCTCAGAACAACAGCTCTGCTCTGAAGCTGTTTAGCACAGCTCTGACAGCTGGAACTGCAAAGAAGCATCCCAACCCTGGAAGGGAAATTTTTCTGACTTCTCGAGAAAGTCAGGCCTGGAACTGCTTCAGCAGGGAAGGGTATCCTGACTGTTCAGGAAAGTCAAGGTATACCTGGTGTGATGGGGGATGGTCTCCTCACAGGATACAGCAATTCTGCTCCTCTCCTGGAGAGCCACTACAGCTGAGCTTTGCTCAGCCCCCTCTTAGGGGGGCTTCCTAGCAGAGTTCTGCTTCTCTGGCCTAAGATGTTGCTTCTTTTGCTTCACTCTGCAAAAGGGGAAACCCCTGCAGAAATATAGCAATCTCCTCCAGCTCTGAAGAAAAGTGTTATTTTTCAGCTCTCTCTACTGAGGGATGTCTGAGTAAGGATCTTCTCTATGCCAGTGAATGAAGATCTTCACACTCAAAACTCTTTTGAGAAAGAGATTTATTTGGGAAGGAGGAGTCCAGTAGAGTAGCTTCCTCTACCAGGGTGGAGAGAACAACTTTTTTCTAACTGACCAGGCAGGGTGGTTTACACAGAATGTCTTGGGGGTGGAGTCAACCAGAGGTTGAGTTGGGGCCCAGGGTTCTACTGTCCTGCTCTGTGATTGGTTGGCTTCACAAGTCAATTGGCCAGGGGCAGAGATGGCTCTGATCTGACTGAGTCGAACTGTGTTTCTTTCTGGCCTGATCTGAGCCATATTTCCTTAGCTCTGGCTCCAGGGTCAGGGTGGGTTTCTTTAGTCAACCCAACCCCTTTTCCCTATGTGATGTCCTTGAACCCTCTGGCTCCTACAATCCTTTCTCCCTGTCTTCATCAGGATCCCCAAGCTTGGCCTAATGTATGGCTGTGGGTCTCTGTATCTGTTTCCATCAGTTACTGAATGAAGGCTCTCTGGTGACAATTGGGGTAGTCACCAATCTGATTATAGGAGAAGGCCAGTTCAGACTACATATCCGCTATTGCTAGGAGTCTTAGCTGGGGTCATCCTTGTAGATTTATGGAAGCTTCCCTGGCACCAGGTTTCTACCTGACCCCAAACTGTGCCCCCTTTCCAGTCATTTCTTTCAGTACTCTCCCCCTTGACCCACTCTCAAATCATCCCGAGTGAGGTAACCCAGATCCAGAAAGAAACATGGCGTGTACTCACTCATAAGTAGATATTAGCTGTAACATAAAGGATGATTATGCTACAATCCAAAGACCTAGAGAGGCTAGGTAACAAGGAGGGCCCAAGGGACACATGGATCTCCCTGGAAAGGGGAAGTAGAAGAGATCTCCTGGTGGGTTCGGGGTGTGTAGGGATGGTAACTTGAGGAGAACTGTATTTTTAAATCCTTCCTTGCATTTGTCCCTCGGATTTCCAAATCTAGCTAGCACAAACGTAGGGCCAGGAAGATTGAGGAGACTGCCTCAGAATACCAGTTCCAAAATAAAACACAGAATACTATCCCACTCTGAAAATCATGGCTTTGGCAGGCATAAAACCACAAGAGGCATAAGAATGAGCCTATGTTTTTGTTATTAAATGAGTCTATTCAAATTTTCCTTCTGTTACAATGTAACACAGAACTTGATCCTCATATCAGAGAGTTCCTACTGTGTTGACATCTGTTCCTTCTTGCTGTTGCAACATAGCAATGACTTTTTATTTCATGGTACCATAATTTTACTTGGCTTAGATAAATGGTTGTTGGATAACATAAGTACACAGTGGAAAGTAAAATTAATGGACAAGACCAAGCAGAAGAATGAATTTTAAGGATGGAGGGGAATGATTGAGATAATAATACATTCAAAAATACATAAAGAAAAAAAAAAGAACATGACCAAGGCTTCCAGGAACTCTAAGGTATGTTCACCAGAACAAACCTAAGAATCTATGGGCTATAAGAAGATGCAAGACAAAGTCCAAGGGCCCCATTTATTAAATGAAACCACAGCAGAAAAACACCTAAACCCAGAGAAGGGAGTGCACAGCCAAATACTAAAGGCACTTAGTTCCCAAGAATTTAAGTAGACACGATAAAAGAAGAATCTTGCCACAACATATCATAGTTATGGTATAAAAATAAAAGGAAAGGAACAATATTAAAGGTCATAAAGGAAAATGCCAACTTATATACAAAGTCAGGAACATAAGAATAACAACCGATCTCTCATCAGCCATAACTGTCGCCCAAGACTGATGTATCTAGAAAAGCTTTGTGTTAAAATTAAGAGAGCTAAGCAAAAATCGAAACACTTGTTGATACCCAAGCCAGCATTCCAGACAATTCCCAAATGAATGCTATGCATAGAGGACCAAGAAAGAAGTCTCACCTACAAGAACAATTTGAGAAAATTCTTTCCACAAGAGGAATAGAAGTGTAGAGGAGGACTGGTAATGAATCCATCATGTCCATCATGGAATCTAGAGGAAAACCTCCTACCGCCACTCCCCAGACCAGCACTCTCTCATTGCACTGTTAATACTGATCCTTAGACTCATAGGTAAGTGGAGCTCTGCTGTGGGATGGTCTGTATGGCAAATGTGTTGCTGATTAGTCAGTAAATAAAACACTGATTGGCCATTGGCTAGGCAGGAAGTATAGGCGGGACAAGGAGGAGAATAAAGCTGGGAAGTGGAAGGCTGAGTCGGAGAGACACTGCCAGCCGCCACGATGACAAACAGCATATGAAGATACCGGTAAGGCACGAGCCACGTGGCAAGGTATAGATTAATAGAAATGGATTAATTTAAGCTGTAAGAACAGTTAGCAAGAAGCCTGCTACGGCCATACAGTTTGTAACCAATATAAGTCTCTGTGTTTACTTGGTCGGATCTGAGGGGCTGTGGGACTGGCAGGTGAGAGAGATTTGTCCTGACTGTGGGCCAGGCAGGAAAACTCTAGCTACAGAGCTCTCACCCATAGTCAAAAATATAGCAGACGCAGACTACTATAGAAAGCCACCACCAGTCGAAATACAGAGAAGCACTGAGCATGGGGTGCCCAGCCTCCGTTGCTGCATCTACACAACCCCTACACCTCAGGCTTAGGGATCCTCTCAGAAAAAGTGATGGAGAGGGTCTAAGAGCCAGAGGACCAAGACATCTACTATGAGATTATGTCATTTATATATGACAGGGTAGATGCACCCTTGAACTCTCAACAGTATCATTACCTAAACAAGACTTGAATAGAGTCAACACCAGTTGATATGGCAACATGAATGGGGGAAATCTCACAGACCCACCCCTAGATGAAGAGCTACGTGCAAGTAATGACTATCAATAGAATGAGAATCCACCATCTCAGGGATAAGCTTCTTAATTGGTTAACAGCTACGATAAGAATCTTTATACCACTCCTTAGCCCAGGCCCAAAGGACTCTGGGTCCTATCATGAAATACTTGTATTTCTGTTTACTGCTGCTGCACTGTACACTAGCTAGGAAGTGGAACCAGCCAAGATATCCATCAATAGATGAATGAAAAAATACAATACATATACAGAATGTAATTTACTTCAACCATAAAGAAAAATGAAACCATGGATTTGCAGGAAAATGGATGGAAGTTGTATCAAAGGAAGTGATTCATATTTGGAAAGAGTATTCCATATTTTCTTTCACATGTAGATCGTGGATTTTGATTGTTGTGTGTGTATATATAGAGATGTGCTTCCAGATCTGGAAACTAGAGCATATCATGACAGGCAGAAAAAGTTCTTAAGGAAGGAGTAGGGAAAGTGAGGTAATGGCATATATGTGACATGAGAGTAGATTGGGGACACAGGGGGAAATATTCTAGCAGATGGGCAGGGACAGGAGCGGTGAATGGATGGGGAGGATGATCAGCAAAGTGTTTGTTTAAAATGCTGTAAAATCCTTTAATTTATATTCTAATTATTAACAGTTTTAAGTCAACTTAATTAACCTCTTTTTACCAACTGATTGAAAGGACATATTTTTTTTTTCTGGATGAAAATCCAAGCATGTCCCAGTTTTACACCACAGAATTATAAGCTGTGTCTCTCAGCAGTGCTGTGTAGGGTAGTGTCGGTCTGCCATGTTGGTGGATGTGAGTTTTGGCAGCCCTCGGAAGGCAAATTGTGTTTGGAGATCAGGAGAGCCTAGTAACCTCTTCTTAGTGGCTCAGGTGGCAGTGGTATTCTGTATGCAGGATGACAAGGAAAGCTTCTGAGGTCACAACTGTCTTGTCACCTGGTGACTTTCCTAGAAATCTCTCCCCTTCTCCCGCATAACATCCACGCTGTTGTCCTGTCACTTCCTGGTCACTACCTTGCTTAAGTGTGTATTCATTTGTCTCCTGTTGGTTTTTCTCATGCACTTGATTCTTGGATGCTGGGGAAAGGACTCTTCTAAAGCTTTGCATCCTGAAGCTGTTTCCGAATTTCATGCTTTGAGCTCCTGCACTGCATCAGTGCCGAAGAAAAATTGACACATTCAGTCCCTTGGTCTGAGTAACTCATGTTGGTAAATTTTGGAAAGAGTTCACAATTCAAGAGAGAGGGAGTGGGAGAGGATATGAATTTGAAAAAGGGAGGGGGAGGATATGAATTTGAAGGAACAGACTGAAAAATTCTGGAAACATACCCTGTTCCTTCCCTATTTATAGCCATTTCTAGGCATTAGAAGCACGATGATCATAACTCTTACCCATGCAGAGAGAAAGTGCCAAACAGCACTGTCTTAGTTTACGCACCTTCTGGCTCTTAAGTGCTCACTGTTTGGATTTCTGATCTGATAGCTGTATTTAAAGACTGAGCTTTTCTGAAAGCCTGTACTTGTCTGAGCTGTTTCTTCTGCTAAGCACTCTGGCCACTCCATCAGCTCTGAGGAGCCAGATCAGGATGGCGCCTACTCCCAGTACTGCTGTGGTTCTGATCAGCAACATAGACGGTCATGTAACCAAGGCCATGCCAATGCAACTCCAGAGCTCTACAAACGCAGAAGAAGCATCATGCAGCCAGAGTCCAGCGGCCCCTGTTGTCCGGAGGTGCCCTGTGAATGCTTGTTATCGGCATCCCCATTGCTCAGCTCTGCTCTTTCTGTTACTTGAATTCTTAGACTGATTACATCACACTCTGTTCTCAGTCTCCATCTTTGAACTCTCTTTTCTGCCCCACTCCAACTTTCCAGTTTCATGGTAAGTTAAAAAAAGTTAAAATTATTCTACAAAGGAATAATTCAAAGACTAAACATGGCTTAAATGTAGTCTTGAGACATAATGGAGTTTGGGGCAAAATGTCAATGACATCTGACCTAGCAATTTCTACGATTCCACACTGTAGTGAGAAAGATGAGCTTTTCCAGGGATCCTGTAACTATCCCTTACTTGGAGCATTGGAGCTAGGATCACTTGGAGAGAGTGTGGACCCTGGACAGAGGGACTTGAGGAATGATGGTAACACCCTATCTTATTTTTTTTTTTTGCTCAGTCTCCATGCTGAGAAATACTCCAGGGTTCTGAGCACATGTATCACAGCTGACTTGGAGTGAAATGAAGAAAACCAACCCTGGTGGATTAGCACTGAAGACACTCCTAATTTCCCCAGCAGCAGAAACGGGATGACCTAAGTCTGTGTGTATAAGGTGAGCAAACTCTCACTAATAAGGAGCCATAAGCATGTTTGCATGCTATACACATGTGCATGCAGACAGCCCCTAGCATGTAGATGCTCACAGACACTTGGAGGATGATTATCCCCAATTCATGTGGGGTTCCAATGCCTCTGTGGACTTTACTTTACAGATGCTGCCCTACCAATGCCCTTCTTTGTGCTACAGTTTAAATCTTGAATGCTCCCCTAGTCTCACATGTTAAAGACTTGGGTCCCAGCCTATAATGCCACCAGTATGCAGAAGAACCCAATAGGCAGGGCCTACACATTGTGGGTGTGCGTTTGAAGGAGATACTGGGACTTGGTCCTTCTTGATTGTTTCTTTGATTTCAGTCTCCACAAAATAAACAGCTTTTCCTCTGTGATGTGTTCCTGTCATCATTATGTACTGCTGTACCACAGGTCCACAGCGACAGACATGGCTACTTACACCTCAAACCTTCTGGAACACAGTGCCCTAGTAAACCCTTACTCCTTGTGGGGCATTCATGTCAGCAGTTTGCCACCATGATGGAAGGAGGACCAGACTTCTCCATATAATGGCCCATCCGTGACAGCTAAGCAGAAGGCTGAGTCTTGTTTCCTGCTGGTCTATTCTTTGAGAAACAAATTCCCAGGTCTCCACTCGTGACTCTTATAGCTCCACGTGTCTCCCTGGTGGTTCCATTTGTGCTAACACAGCCAATCTACTTGCTAGGTTACTGTAGCCTTAAAGAGTCCGTAAATTTTTTGTGGGATATTTACACTCCACTGAACAGCATTTGATGTAAAAGCATTGATAGCAAGCATTTTAGTAATGTGTTATCTCTGTCAGGGGAGGCCTGAAGTGGGGTCAGGGGCTGGACCCCAGGGATATGAAAAAAAAAAAACATGTGGATTTTGTTTGAAGGTTACAGAGGACCTGATCTCAGCTGCCCCTTCACTTGCCTCTCATGCAGCCTCTTCATATTCCTGATTGTGTTGGAACAGGAGACTGGAAGGCAGTCATGCCTTTCTTGTTCTGGTCCACAAGGGATACTCAGCTCTAAGCACTCAGCCAGGGGTCTCAGGATTACCCCAGGAGACTGGCACCAAGCCAGCTGTTTGCCTGATTTGGCTGCAGCCCCAGCCTGTCTTTGAGGTACTTAGAAAGTGCAGCATGAATGCCTCTGGCTCAGCCCCAGCTGTGGGGAAATAAAACGGACCACGTCTTACAAACCAATTCTCAGTGTCAAGTTCAATGTTACTCACATGGCCCTGACCTGAGAGTGTGTCCTCACATGTAGACCATCACTGACACAATTGCAGGACAATTAGAGGTGTGACTTCTTGGAAACTTGAAGGCTCTGGGGCATCACAGTCCAGAGGACACAGATCAACCAGAGAGAGCATTCCCACAATCCTCTGGGATAATACAGTCCAGAGGACACAGGGCAACCAGAGAGATCATTCCCACAATCTTCTGTAATACTACAGTCCAGAGGACACAAGATGACCAGAGGGACCAGGGTCACCATTGTTGGAAGAACAAATGTTGACACATTAAAAATCTTAGGGCTTATTTGAAGATATGACTTATGAGCAGGGCAGCCTCACAGAGTACTTCAGCCTCCAATGGAGGTGGCTTACAGGGAGTAGAGGGAAAGGGAAGACTCTCTTTGATTGGTTAAGACGTGAGCATTTGCTATGTTTGTCTCACACAGGCAGAGATTTAAAGACATCACTGTTAATGTCTGATATTCTGCTTATGATAGGGCTTCATTTCCAACTCTTCAAAAATGTTCCCTGAGCCTTGGAGGGGGTAAAATAGATTCTCTACTTGTAGATAAATAACTCAGTGGTTATTTCTCCGCAGTGCTGATCATTTGTGAGTGTCTGTAGTCACTGTTGTCCACTGCACAATGAAACTTTTCTGTTCAGTGCTGAAAGCAGCACTGATCTGTCATCAACGTAACTATTTAGAAGGGAATTTGATGAAGACATCATGTCAGTTTAGGAAAACAATAGCAGTAGCTTCACCATTAGGGCCCATGACCTCTCTAGCCACAAGCTACTGATCAGGTTTATGGAACCAGTTGGGAATTCCTTCTTGTGGATCAGGCATTAAATACAGTTAGAAAATGTTTGGTTGCTCTGATAATAGACCTGCCACTACTGCACTGACGGACACTGAATTGAAGTTATTTTTAGTCTACATGTAATTCCCACTTTAAAACTGTGTATAGACTATTTTTGTACTTTAAAATGGATATTTAATTGTTTCTTGATTTTATTGAACAATAATTATAAATTAAACTTGTTCAAGTCTTGTGAAAATTTGTGGATATTTTCATGTGAGAGTTCATGGATATATAATTTTGTAATTAATTTCACATTCATGTACCCAAACACTCTTCAGGGCTATAGTAGACACTACTTACATATTCATAAAAACAAATTCATTGATCACTTTATTAAACAAAATTTTCTATACCTGAGCAGAAAAAACACATTAACATTTGCTATGATTGAGCTACTTTTAAAGGGTTCTGAATATTTATAGAGAGTTTTTCTTATTTGCTTCTAGTGTGCTTAGTGCAAGCAAGTTAATAATTATTTTATATGTTATAATTCATATTACATGGAATTTGTGCTAATATTATATTTTAAAATGTTTGCAATTAAATTCATCTTTGTTCATTTTATTGTTGCTGCTGCATTTTTAATGTCTTATTTTTAAACAATTTCTGTCACTGGAAGTTGCAAATATGGTACATTTCACCCAGTTTCCTATAGAGGTCACAGCGTATTTAATCAAGATTAGAAAAGAAATGTGTGTGTTTATAGTTTTCATCTATGTCATTCTATCCATGTGTAGATTCATGAAACCACCAGGTTTAAGAGAGTTAGCTTATCACCATAAACATCATTCTCATGCCATCTCCAACAGCTGACAACTACGTCTGCTTCCACTTCAGCATAAATATGAAATCACATAGCATGTATTTTTATTGTCTTTTTCTCATAAACCCCCTGAGATTCATCTGAATGGTATATATTAACAGCTCATTGTTTTCTATTACTGAATAGCTTTCTGCCCTTTGGGGGATTCAAGAATGTAATCATTTGGGTTTTTTAAATTTATTATTATTATTATTATTATTATTATTATTATTATTATTAACATGTATTGGTGTGTGTGTGCATGTGTGGGTGCCTATGGAGAGCAGAAGAGGGTGTCACACTTCCAGAGTTGGACTTAAGAGTAGGTTGTGAATCATCTGTGAAGCCTTCCACTATCTGTTGTGATGGATAGAATATACAGGTATTTTTTTAAATGAGTTGTATATTCATGTTTAACCAATAGTTTTTTTAATAAATCATAGACATTGTATTTTTCCAACTGATTTTTATGCATTAGCAAATATTATAATAAGTTTTTTCTCATTGCTCTATTAATATGATAGATTATATGGATTTGTTTTTTAATATTTCACAAGCTTGCTTTTCTGGATAAAGCACATTCTTGGTCATGGCATATAACATTTTTTATCTATTACTTAATTCTCTTCATTTATATTTTGAGAATGTTTGCATCCATATTGGCCTGAGGATTTTCATTGTTCACTATCTGTGTGATGTTGTTGTCAAGATCATTCTTGATTTCATTTTGTTAAGATTTTTATCATGTCATATTTTCCCATCTCTTTACTTTCAGGTTGCCTATCTATGGTGAGGTAACAGTAGTGAATTTTTGAAGATACTAAAGATGGATCATAGTTTTTGTTTAATCTACATGCTAACATCTGTTTTTGTTTGGCATATTGAAACAATTTATGTTTACAGTAATTATGAACATATTTTATCTGTAGATGAACTGATAATCTATTTTATCTTGTTTCTCACTTAAAAATGCTTTTTCTTCATTTTAAAATATTTTTGAAATTATAATATAATTACATCATTTCCCCCTTTCCTCTTCTCCCTCCAAGCCCTACCATACACCCCCTTGCTTTCTTTCAAATTCATGGCCTGTTTTTCTTCAATTATTGTCACATATGTATATGTGTATATATTCTTAAATACCTACATACAAGGCATGCTTTTAATTCTCTATGTGTTTACTTCTTGATTTGAACATATTTCTGAATTACATCAAGATGTAGCTACATTGTTTTTTAGAGTTCCGTCTTGTACATGGCACCATTAGTAATTGCTTAGACATGACATCACGTATACAACACACACACATACACACACACACACACACACACACACACACACACACACACACACTAGCTTTCCTCCTTCCATGTCTCCCCCCTCCATTCACAGTGTGATTGTCTTGTTTCCTCTGCGTACACTGAGAGCATTAGGATTCTTACATATCTTGTTTCTACTGTCAAACATAATTTAAGAACTCTGAGGTAAGAAGGAAAGACTATCTGTGGGTGCCTTCATCTGTTCTTATTTCCTGAAAGAGATTTTATTGCGTGTAGAATCCCTGGATGGTAATTATTTTCTTTTAGTACTTGAAAAACCATGTCACTTGACTCTGGCTCCCTGGCGTTCTGAAGAGAGTCTGTGTGGGGCTGAACTCCTCACAGGTCAGCTGCTCTTCTGGCTGCTTTTGAGTATCACTGTCTTTAGCTTTGAACATTTCGAGGATAATGTAAATTCAGTGTTAATTTTTTAAAATTCCATTTTGGAGTTGTTCAGCTTTTAGATTATGTAAGTTTAGATCGTTCCCCAAGTTTGGAAAACTCCAAGCCATCAGTTTATATACATTTTCCTCTCTGCTATTCAGCTTGGATAGTTTCTATTTTGAATTCTTTCATTTCTTTCTGCATTTTGTCCATTCAATTTCTGTTTCTAGTTTTGCACATTTTTAAACAGTAAAGTTTCTGTTTTGTTCCTCTCAATGTATTTTTTTTTTTTTGCTGAGATTACATTTTTTAATTTGTTTCAAGTATTCCTACAATTACTTACTGAAGAGTTTTCCTAACGGCTGCTTCAAAATCCTGGGAGGCTGTTCCACCTGTGATCTCTCCTCCCACTTGTTGACTGTCTTTGCTCACTGACATTGAAGTCTTCTTAGTCTCAAAGCATTTGACTGATCCCCAAGCACTTCAGACACTATGCTTTGAGGCTCTGGGTACTAACCTGATTTTGCCTTTTAGCCAGTGTCTTCTGACAGCATTCCATCTTCAGACAGACAGATGCCTGTTCATTACTGTCCACTCATGTGCCCACTGACACTTTTGAGAGTCTGCAAGGAGGTGGGGACACACCATCGATGCTTGCCAAAGGTGAAACCCCAGTCTCCCCTTTCATCTTCTCTGCTGTTTCCTTGAGTGAGGTTGGAGCAATCTCATGGCACTTTGGAAAGAATGACAATATAGACTTCCCACTTAGCCCTTGCTGCTGGGAAGAAGATGGGTGCAGCTTTCTTCTATGGACTTCTGCTAGAACACAGTGCTCCATTCTTGTTCCCCAGACTAGAAAAAATGAGATTTTCTTTCTCCCTTTTGTTTTGGAAGGGGAAGATTTTTTTTTAATTTCTTTATCTGTTTTTATTGGCATTTCTAGATTCTATACTTTTCTAGTTCCCGGACTGGGATATATTAAATCAAAAGGAAACACAAGCTCATTACCATATTATCTGTCGGGATGTGCATTTCTCAGAAAACTTACACCAACCTCTCTAATTTTCAGTTTTCTAATGTTTGTTATGTAATTTCCACATTTTAATTGTATTCAGCACTATTAAAACATAAACATCTGTACATCATTTGTGTGTGTGTCTCTATGTGTTTAGATTTCTTTTTTCTTTAAATTTATTGATTTATTTTACATTCCTACTGCAGTTTCTCCTCCCTCCTCTCCTACCACTGCCTCCCCCCACTTCCCCTCTGCACCCCTCAACCCTCTCCTCCTCCATTTCTGTTCAGAAAGGGGTAGGCCTCCCATGGATATCAACAAAATATGGTACATCAAGTTACAGTAAGACTAAGCACCTCCTCATGTATTAAGGCTGGCAATGTGACCCAGTATGAGGATTAGGTTCCCAAAAGCCAGCCAAAGTCTTAGGGACAGCCTCTGCTCACATTGTAAAGAGTCCTACAAGTAGATCAAGCTATACAACTGTTACATATATGTAGAGGACTTAGGTTGGTCCCATGCCGGCTCCCTGGTCGTCAGATCAGACTCTGTGAGTTTCTATGAGCTAGGTTGGTTATTTCTGTGGATTTTCTTGTAATGTCTTTGACCCTTCTGGCTTGTACAATCCTTCTTTCCTCTCTTCATCAGGATTCCCTGAGCTTGGCCTAATATTTGGCTGTGGGTCTCTGCATCTGTTTCTATCCGTTACTGGATGAATCCTCTCTGAGGACAATTGGGTAGGCACCAATCTATGAGAATAGCAGAATATCTCGGGGCATGGGTCTCAGGCTCAACCAGTCATTGGTTGGCCGCTCCCACAATCTCTGCACCACCCTTACCCCAGCACATCCCATAGGCAGGGCAGACTGTAGATCGAGGAAAGTTATGTGGCTGGATTGTTGTTCCAATTTCTCCACTGGAATTCTTTCCTGGCCACAAGAGAAGGCCCATTTGGGCCACATATCTGCTGTTGCTAGGAGTCTTTACTGGGGTCATTGTTGTAGATTCCTGGGAGTTTCCCTCGTACCAGATTTCTACTTGACCTTGAAATGTGCCCCCTTTCCAGTCATCTCTTTCAGTACTCTCCCCCTCCACCCACCCACCCCAATCTGATCCTTTGTGTTCCCATCCCCACTTGTCCCCAATGTCCCCAGTACAACCATTACATCTTTATGGAGCCTCAGATTTTTTCTTCTTTGTTTGCTTGTTGATTGATTTGCCCTGAAGTCTATGTGCCTCTTTGTGGCTTTGGCTCACAGTCCTCTTGTCTCAGCTTCCTGAAAACTGGACTGCAAGTATGCACCCCTGTACACAACTTGGTCATTTGATTTTTAGTCTAGCCTTTCTAAGCACTTTACTGCTCAAATTCCCTTTTGTTCTGTTTGTTGGATTTTACCTTTGAGTAAGACAATTCAGCCATTTACACTGACTTTAATGACTGATAGAGAACAATTAATTGAGAGATTCTATCCACCTGCATAGGAAGGAAATCTAGACTACAGCATTGCTGTGACTGATTCAGTGATTATCATTTCCAGTCTACAGAAACAAACAAACAAACAAACAAACAAGCAAAATATCCACAAAATGGAGAATAAGCAAGCAGGGTATATATATATATATATATATATATATATATATATATATATATATATATATATCCTTTGCCTAGTGCTCCTTCCTCTACACCCAGAGAGCTCTGGCTTTTTGGAGTCATCTGGCTAGTTACAGAGCTGTGAAAGGGACTATCATGATGGGTGCAAGGGAAAGGCTTCATATCTGAAAAAAAAAGTTAGCTTTCTTTGTTTAAGCTTTCACCTTTGAGCTCAGTCTCAGAACATGACTTGTCTCTGTCCAGAACTTAATGCATTGGCCCATTTTGTGGAAATTCTGTAAATCTTGTTGAACATTTGCTTATTTGTTTTCTTCCCTCTGGCAAGTCATTTTTAGTTTCCAAGGGCTGAAGCTCATTTATTCTCATTTTGGGAGACAAGGTGTCAAGAAATAAATGAGGATATGAGAAGTGTGTCCAATAGTGCTGAATGGTGCAGATAAAAGTAACCAGGGAAAAGAAGACAAGAGGAGGATGGAGGCACTGTGATTGTGAATAGACAGGAGGAGAGATGGAGGCACTGTGACTGTATATAGAACACTCACCCAAGTCTTCACAGAGAAGATGATACCCAAACCAAGACCCTTAAGAGTTAAGGGAAAAAAATCACATCATGACTAGGCATCTATGCAGGGGGGACATTAAGTGCTAAATCTGAGCTGGAAATTACTGAGAATGCCGGGCAGAAGTTCAGCAATGGGGCTGTTGTGGTTGGATGAGAAGTGTTCCTCATAGTCTTGGGCATCTGAACACTTTGTCTGGTGCTACTTGGGCAGGTTCAGGTGGTGCAGACTTGCTGGAAGAAGTATGTCACTGGGGTGAACTTTCAGAGCTTAAGACCTCCCCATATTCTCACTTTGTTCTCTGTGTTCATGCATATGGTATAGGACATGGAATCCTATACCATATGCATATATATATCCTGCTCCAGCTACCATGCCTGCTGCTTGCTGACATGCTTCCCCACCATGGTGGACTCTTATCCATCTGGAATTATAAGCCTGTAGCTGAAAATTTTTCTTTGTCCTGCCTGGCCCATGGTCAGGACAAATCTCTCTCACCCACTGGTCCTGCAGCTGCTCACACCCAAATAAACACACACAGGCTAATATTATTTTTAAACTATGACCATGACAGGCTTTTTGTTATCTAGTTCTTATATCTTAAATTAACCCATTTCTATAAATCTACACTTGGCCAGGTGGCTTGTGGCTTACCGGTACTTTTACATCTTGCTTCTCATGGCGGCAGCTGGCAGTGTCTCCTCCTCTCTGTCTTTCTCCTTCCTCCTATTTGTTTGGATTTTCTGCCTGTCTCTAAGCTGCCTTGCCATAGGCCAAATGGCTTTATTTCTCAACCAATCAGAGCAACATATTTTCACAGCATACAGAAAGACTTTCCCCCATCATAAGCCCAAATGAACTCTTCCATTTGTAAGTTGCCTTGGTCATGGTGTTGTGTTACAGCAACATAATAACAGCTAATCTAAAAGTTGGTGCCAGAGAGTAGGCTGTTGCTGTGAAGAACCTGACCATGTTGGTTTGGGGAGAAATATACAGGACTTTAGGACTTTGGAGTAGAGAAACTGTTTAACACTGTAAGTAGAGCTTAATGGGCAATTTCAAGGCAACATAATATTGAGTCTGTGTCATGGTTATTATTATTAATGACTATTATGCATGTCTACAATGAAAAAGATCAGGTGGGCAGAAAGAAACACAAAATGTGCAGTTTGAAGAGAAAAAGAACACCTGGACACTGAGGTTGTCCACCAAGACTTCTGCTGAGCGATATGGGGATCAGTGCCAGTACTGAGAGACCTTCCGATCTGCATTGGAGTAGAGGGAAGGGTGTCTTCAGGGCAAGACCCTGTTCAGCTAAGCTTCCAACCTGCATAAGAACATAAGGCATTGATGCCCCTAGAAAGCAACTGAGTGGAAGCAGCGATGCTGATGTGGTTTAAGGATGTTCGTCCATCCCAAGCTGCCTGCTGAACTTGGCAGAATCATCCACACTGGTTTTAGAGGCATGAGAGATTCAGGGTGAAGAGATTGTGGATTCTCCCTCTATGGTTTCAGAGGGCCATTTAAGACAGTCTCTGTCTGGCAAAGGGGCTCCTGAGTAAAGGCCCTGGGAGGGCGAGAGGCCATGAGAGGCCATTGTGTGGAGCTGTGAAAGTGAAACCCAGGTTTTAGTGAAGACCTCAAGATGTTGGAGATCCCAGAACCATGGAGAATCTGCCAATGAGGGCTGCATATATGGAGTGGAATCACCCAGGACAGAGATGTGTGTTGCAGGCAGCAAACCTGGCGGGGTACTGCCATCTAAAGTCCTTTGAAAATAAACTCCCAGACATGGGATGTGGGACTACAGGATTTGGAATTTGTCCTGCTGGGTTCTGGCCTGCTTTGGTATGATATGTCCTCATTATGCTCCCACTTCTCCCCTTTGGAACGGCAATGTACATTCTGTGCTATTATATGTCGAAAGTGTATAATTTGCCTTTTGGTTACATGGGGTTACTATTAAGACATTGCCTTGAGTCTCTGGAGACTTTGGACTTGGGACTTTTAAACAGTGTTATGTCTGAAAGACTAGGGACTTATTCTGAAGTTGGACCTACTGCATTGTGCATTATGATATAACCAGGAGACCATGGGAACACGGGAGTGGAGTGTTGTGGTCTGAATGAGAAATGTCCCTCGTGATCTCAAACATCTGAACAGTTAGTGGCACTCTTTGGGGAGATTTAGATGGTACTGGAGGAAATATGTCACTGGGGGTAGGCTCTGAGAGATTAACCCTCTCTTTACTTCCGGTTTGCTCTCTGTGCTTACAGTATGAGCTCTCAGCATCCTTCTCCAGCCGCCACACCTGCTGCTTGTCTCCCTGCCGTCATGGACTCTTATCCATAAGAACCATAACCCTAAATAAACTCTTTCTTCTATGAGTTGCCTTGGTTTTGGTGTCTTATCACATAAAAGGAACTAATACAGGGCCAAAGCAGACAGAGCAACGTGAGCCAAGAGCAGATAGAAGGAAATGACCAGGGAAATGGTCAGTTGAGCTTTGGGGTTGGGTGGTGAGGACAAGCTGGTTATGGAGACCTTATGAGGAATTGCAAGGGCTTTGACTTTGGGCCTAGTGAGGAGCCACAGAAATCTCTCGAGTGAGGCGTGCCACAACTCACTTTGAGTTTTAGAAAGTTTACTCTGGTGATATGGAGGTGCACACGACTCATTTGGGTTTTAGCAAGTTTATTCTGGTGATGTCTGGGGAGAAGCTAATCTGGGAACCCAGGAGGAGATAGGGTGATTTGCCAGGTTGTTGGTGATGACAAATCAGATTCCAGAAACATTTAGAGTGAAGGAGGCAATGTTTTCTGAATCACTCTTGCCTGTGAGTGTCCAATCTGTTCCTTAGGATGAGGCTACTCCAGAAAGATCCATGATCTTTCATGAAGACCGTCCCTAACAACCCATCTTCATAGTTTTGTAAGTGTGCTGAGGCCAAAGCAGAGACTGTGTCCTGCGACCTTCTAGCGCTGTCCAGACCCCAACAATGCAAGTCAGCAGAGCCTGGCTAAAGCGGATATAAGTGTAGACATCTTTCATTAAAGAGCTCAGTAAACAGACATTTCCCACGCTGTTTAGCAGCGTCTGGTCTCACAGGATGTTCCTAGTTACGGAGTTAGTTGGTGGAGTCATGTGGAGCGTGTTACAGATTGCAACTGATTCTGTCTGAGACTGAGGTGACATGTTAGTGTATTTGCAGCTCAAATCAGCCCTGCAATAAAGAAGTCTGCTTATCTTGACTTAGTCCAGCCTGTTCCCGGGGTATGGGATGCTTTTAATCACTGGATGGCTTAAGAGCACATTTTGGAAGCAGTGTTTTACACACTTGTTCAACTCCAGGCCTGGACGCCAAGCTCTCAGGCTGTTCTGAAGCTTCTCAGTCCCTAAAACACAAGCCCTCATCCATAACAACAGCTCACTTTAGCAGGGCTTCTTGGGGACCAGAGACATCGCTGAAAAGCCCTCTGACTCTGCTCGAAGGACTGCCTCACAAATACTTACAGCCTTAGCTGTTTCCTAGTCACTTTATTATTGTTCATTACAAATATCACATATAGATTAGTATCAATCACACTTTCAGTCAATAACTTTCTCTACTTCTTTTAAAAATTAAATTTATTTATTCTATATCCCAGTGGCAGTTCCCCTCCCTCCTCTCCTCTCAGTCTCTCCCCCCAACACCTACTGCTCCCACTCCCCCAATCCATTTCTCCTCTGTTCTGTTTAGGAAAGAGCAGGTTTCCCATGAGTATCAACAAAACATGGCATATCAAGTTGCAGTAAGACTAAGCACCTCCCGTGTATTAAGCCTGGGCAAGGAGATGCAGCATGAAGAGTAGGGTCCCAAAGGCCAGTAAAAGAGTCAAAGACAGCCCCTGTTCCCACTGTTAGGAGTCCCACAAGAGGACCAAACTACACAATTGTAACATATATGCAGAGTGCCTAGGTCAGTCCTACGTAGCCTTCCTGGTTGTGGGTTCAGTTTCTGTGAACCACTGTGAGCCTAGGTTAGGTGATTCTGTGAGTTTTCTTGTGGTTGACCCCTCTGGATCCTACAACCCTTTCTCCCCATCTTCTGCAGGATTTCCCAAACTTTGACTAATGTTTGGCTGTAGATCTCTGCTTCTGTTCCCATCAGTTGCTGGATGAAGCCTCTCTGATGACAGTTGGGCTAGGCACCAATCTATGAGTATAACAGAATATCATTTGACATCATTACATTGATATTTTTTTTCTCTAGTTAGGTTTGGTTCTATTCTAGGTCTCTGGGCCATCCAGCCTGTGGGGCCTGGTGCTCCAGGCAGTGTAAGGGGTGGGCTTACTCTCCTGGCATAGGTTTTAGGCTAGACCAGTCATGGTTGGCCACTCCCTCAATCTCTAGGCCACTCTTACCCCAGCACATCCCATAGGAAGGATAGACTGTAGGTCCAAGGTTATGTGGCTGGGTTGGCTTCCCACTTTCTCCACTCGAAGTCTTGCCTAGTCACAGGAGATGGCCAGTTCAGGTTATGTACCTGTTATTGCTAGGAGTCTTAACTAGGGTCATCCTCATAGATTTCTGGGAGATTCCCTTGTGCCAGGTTTTTATCTGACTCCAAAATGCCCCCCTTTCCAGTAGTCTCTTTCAGTACTCTTCTCCTTAACCCCCCACCAACCTGATCACTCAAGTTCCCATCCCCACCTGTCCTCAGTCCACTCAAAAAATTTCTTCTCTTTACCCTTCCCAGGAAGAGCTGGGTATTGCCCCCCATGAATCCTCATTGTTACCTAGTCTCTCTGGGTCTGAGGACTGTAGCACAATGATCCTTTAGTTTACAGCTAATATCTACTTATGAGTGAGTACACACCATGTTTGTCTTTCTCGGTCTGGGTTGTCTCACTCAGGATGATTTTCTAGCTCCATCCATTTACCTTCAAATTTCCTGGTGTCCTTGTTTTTAACAGCTGATTAATACTTCATTGTGTAAATGTACCACATTTTCTTTATCCATTCCTCAGTTGAGGGACATCTAGGTTGTTTCTAGATTCTAGCTATTACAAATAAAGCTGCTATAAACATAATTGAGCAAGTGTCCTTTTGGTATGATTGAACATCCTTTAGATATTTGCTCAAGAGTGGTATAGCTGGATATTGTGGGAGATTGATTCTCAATTTTCTGAGAAACTGCCACATTGACTTCCAAAGTGGCTGTACAAGTTTGCACTCTCACCAGTAATGGAGGAGTGTTCCCCTTGCTCCACATCCTCTCCAGCATGAACTGTTGCTTGTGTTTTTGATCTTAGTCATTCTGACAGGTGTAAAATGGAATCTCCGAGTCATTTTTCATTTCCCTGATGGATAAGGAAGTTGAACATCTCCTTAAGTGTTTCTTGATCATTTGAGATTATTCTGTTGAGAATTTTCTGTTTAGATCTGTGCCCCCCTTTTAAATTGGATTATTTGGTTTGTTGATATCTAGTTCCTTAAGTTCTTTATATATTTTGGAAATCAGCCCTCTGTTGAATGTAGCGTTGGTGAAGATCTTTTCCCACTCTGTAGGCTGCTGTTTTGTCCTATTGACAGTGTCCTTTGCTTTACAAAAACTTTTCAATTTCATGAGATCCATTTGTTAATTGTTGATCTTAGTGCCCTTGTTATTGGTGTTCTGTTCAGGAAGTTGTATCCTGTGCCAATGCATTCGAGATTATTTCCCCCTTTCTCTTCTATCAGGTTCGGGTGTATCTGGATTTATGTTGAGGTGTTTAATCTATTGAATTTGAGTTTTGTACAGGGTAATAGATATGGATCTATTTGCATTCTTCTACATGCTGAAATCCACTTAGACAAGCACCATTTGATGAAGATGTTTTCTTTTTTCCATTGTATAATTTTGGCTTCTTTGTTGAAAATTTACGTGGATTTACGTGTGGATCTTCAGTTCAATTCCATTGATACACCTGTCTGGTTTTATGCCAATATCATGTAGTTCTTATTACTACAGCTCTGAAATAGAGTTTAACATCAGGGATGGTGATACCTGTGGAAGTTCTTTTATTGTACAGGAATGTTTTAGTTATTCTGGGTTTTTTATTTTTCTGTATGAAGGTGAGTATTGTTCTTTCAAGATTTATAAAGAATTGTATTGGTATTTAATGGGGATTGCATTGAATCTGCAGATTGCTTTTGGTAAGATGGCCATTTTTATTATGTTAATCCTACTGACTCATGAGCGTGGGAGATCTTTCTTTCTCCAATTTCTTTCTTTCAAGGTGTGCACCACTAAAACCCTTTAACCTTGCCCAACAACCCCAGACTGCAACCCGATCCCTGGGCTCCATAGCCCACTACTTTCTTATAGAGGAATGATAAGCGTTTACTAAAGATAAGTTGGAGAATTGTTGAAGAAGAATGTAGAGGAAAAAGTTGTTTTGGCTTAAAATGAACTCAGTTAATATGCTGGTACTATCTGTGTGCACACTTGCCTGTTTGGGGAACAATGTGCTTCCCACAGTTAACATGAATCCCTGTGCAGGTGAATGCCATAGCTTGTGAAGACATTCACATTTCATTGAACACTCTCTGAAGGCAGATTGTAAGGCATAAAACTTCCTGTGTGATTATGCAGTGTTTTCATAGCCTCTGGTGGCTGCTGCTGTGTGATGATTTATTTATCTCTGTGAAAACTCACATTGAGATTTGCTCCTCAATTCAACAGTATTGAAAGGTGACATGGCCTTGGGAGGCCAGGAGAGGTGGACAGTGTTCAGCTTATGTCTTTGAGGAGAGACTGATGCTCGCTTCACGGAGTTGGCCAGAGCTTTTGGGTGTGGATTATGTGCTATGAGAGTGGTGTGCTATAGAGAGTGAGTCTGACCTCTCAGGGTCTCTTGCCACTCTTCTATGTAGCATCAAGGATTTTGTTAGCCAACACAAAACAGACCAAGGCAATGGCAGAGTCCCTGTCATGGGCTCTTCTCAGCATGTCCTGTCTCTGATCAGGAAGAAGTCTGTGGATCAAGCCCTGTAGTGGGTAGCCATTCCAGCTTTGATCTGGAAGTTCCAACCCCCATTGAGACTTGGGCAACTGTCACGTCTACAAGGCGGGGCCAGGGGAGGCGCCTAGATCTGGATCGGCCGAGCGCTCTCTCGGTTCCGGGACCCTGGATGGTGGAGGTGGGCCAAGCAGAGCTCCAGAGAACACCGCTGGACTGTGATACACCTTCCCCAGACCCCGCGCGCGCGACCTACCTATCCCTTAATTTGTAAGTTACGCCATTAAATAAATCTCCTTTTAACTACGTGGAGTGGCCTTAATAATTTCACCAATAAAGCCCTTCTTGCAACTTGAGTTCAGGGCAGTGGTTTTTAGATATAAATGATGGATGCCAATCTCAAATTTGGCTTATTAACCTGCTTCTGCTACTTCTTCTCCTCCTTCTTTCCTTCTTTTTGTTTTTTCGAGACAGGATTTCTCTGTGTAGCCCTGGCTGTCTTGGAACTCACAGAGATCCTCCTGCTTCTGCATGTGCCACTAAATCATCCAACTGGCCTATTAATATTCTAATCAGCCCCATGGGTGACACAGTCACAGGTTGGAAGCAGCCTAGATCCTAAAATCAGTGCTTACAGGAAAACTGTCTGAAGACCCTTGCCCTACATCAGACTACGTGAGAAGTAAGCACTCACCGTGCTGGGGCACTCAGATCTCAGCACATACTCTTCACTGCCGCAGAATGGATTAGTAGGTCACAGTTTTTGTATCTTTGAATGTGTTTTCAATTTCTCATTTTAAAAATAAAGCTTCAGTGAGCACATTGAACACTTATCTATTTGTATCTAACTGCTTTCCTGGAAAGTACTCTGATGTTTAAAAGAAAATCTATATAACACACACACACACACTCACACACACACACTCACAGAGACACAGACATAGACACAATGAGACAGACACACACATACACACAGAGACACACACACCAACACACAGAGACACACAGAGACACAGACAGACACGCACATGCATACAGAGACATATACACAGACATAGAAACATGCACACACAGAGACAAACACATATATAGGCACACAGACACACATAGACACATGTGTGTGCTTGAGTGAACACCCTCTGTCACACATAAAATAATGTCTGAGAATAACTGTTGTTTTAGGGGCTTTACCAAAGTTATCCTAACAAATTTCTAATTTTCTAGGCTGAAAACAGCAGCCATTGAATCTGTCTTGCAATTACTTACCTTGTCAGAGACTGCTGCCTAGACAGAAATGCTGGCACTTATTCTTCCCATTTCATATCTCTTTAGAAGAAGCGGTATTCCTTTTTTCCAGGAAGATACCACAGGGTGGGCATCAAAGACTCCCAATGAAGATTCCAGAACCCCAGGGTCTAGGGTTGGCGCATACAACACACCAGAGCCCATGCAGAAACCAAAATGGTTACAGGAGTGCAGAGAACAGGGTACACTTTTTCACTGCTCTAAAAACACTGGTGGCAGCCCTGAAGGCAGGGTGAAAGCTGAGTTTCTGGTCTGGAGTCCAGACAGAGGATGGTCTACTATGAAGAAGCCCCACAGCAGCCCCTGTGCTTGAATACACAAGCCAGGCTTCCCTGGGCTGAAAGGTGATGAGATCAGACAAATTGTGAAGCCTTTGTCTGCCTGTGTATTTTTATAGAAAGGAGCAAATTTCTGCTGAACTGTCAGATAATCATCTCTGTCCTTCCTTACTTGTTTCTAACTGTGAAAAAAATGCCCCTGGTGGGGCCTGGCTTTAATCACTTTTGATTAACACAGAAGCTTTCAAAGAGAAGATATGTTCTGTAAACTGCACGGGGTCTCGAGGCATTAACATTTCAGACTTTCCCTGGGTGTGTAAAATGTCTTAAGCAGAGCCAGGATATCAAGTCCTCCGAGACAAAGCCGGCTCCATAGGGAGCTGTGCTCATGGCTCTGACTCATTTTTCAAAACAGGTTTTGGGCTTTATTATTATTATTGTTATTATTTTCATTCTTGAAAAATTGCAGGTGATCCAAAGCCAGTACCTCTTGGGGTCAGGGACTTTTTCAGCTTGCATTTTAGGAGAGACTGAGAAAAGCCAGAGGATGTCTTGGGAATGGACCCAGAAATGATGAAGAGCCTGGAAAGATGGAGCCTAGAAGAAAATGTGAGGAAGCTTGGAGGCTGGAGACAGAGGGAGAGTTAAATGTAAATAGTATCCCCACTGCCCTGCCCAGAGAGTTCATCAAACTCTGTGAGGAAGCTGTGCTTGGTTCTGCTTCTCTGATCTTCCAGCATTCACCCCAATACCTGGCTTCAGATTTGTTTTTATTAATAAGCCCTTTTAAGATTCGTGCTATATCTGGCACCCAACATTCGTGGTATGAATTCATGAAAAGCCGCTTACCTGTGGCCTTTCAGGCTCCAGCTCAGGCCCGAGCTACACTTGGCCTGTTGTGGTGGTGCATGCCCCTAGGATTTGCTGAAAGAGGCAGAGGCAGGAGGATCCTAAGTTTGAGGCCAGCCTAGGAGGCTTGCTAAGGGGAAGCTTTGGCCGGAGCCAAGCCACAAACAGTGGTGGGACCATGGAGGCAGCGACTGCTGCTCCGAATTGCTGGCTCCTTCTCATCGTGTTGGTGACTGTGGTGATGCTGCTACCTGGGATGAAGAATTTACTGCTGCTTGTTCAGAGAAGAATTGCCAGGACCATGGTGTTACAAGAAAGCATCAGCAAAGGTCAGTTTGGAAAACTTTGGCAAGACAAATGGTGGGGAAAATTGCTGTGAAGATTTTCTGTTCTAGGGAAGAACATTCATGGTTCCAAGAGACAGGCATTATCAGACTGTGATTGCTCCAAACCACAGAGGAGGCACAAAAAAAAATCTGCAGGGAACCATGACCACACCTAACAGCAACTTTGAAATCTACAAAAAGATGATGAGACCCCACAAGAATTGATGATTCCACATGTACTATGATAAAGCCATTAAGATGATTAACACCACCTAAAGATCTGCATTGGACTGCAAACTACTCAGGACGATTTTGAGATGGCTAGCTGAGATGATCCAGCCTGACAGACTACTTAAACAAGGACTTGTGACAAGCCCTGAACTTTCTCATTATGCAGCGGCTGGACAAATGATACAGGACTTGACAATTAACCCAAAAATTTTCTTTTCAGGATCCCCTAAAGATGTCTTTACCCCCAGAAAGCAGGAAGTAATTTTAAGAAAAAGACACCCACATTCCCAAGAGGTGGGTAGTTTTTTTGGTTGTTTAATGAGTTATGGATATTGTCATTGTTTACGATGGTTGGTTACAAGTTATTAATTGTTAATGGTCAGAAAAAAAGCTAAACAAGGAGATTAGATTCAGAGTTTTTTAAAAAAAGAAAAAGAAAAAAGAGAATATAGATATGAGGTAGATCACACTCTACTCTGAGAAAAAAGATAAAGAAATAATAGGATAAATGGGTAGATCATTGAATCTACTCTAAAAAGAAAAAGGGGAAGATATAAAAATGACAAAAGGTAGATTATTGAATCTATTATGAAAAGAAAAAAGAGAGAATATGGATATGGTAAGATAAAAAGGGAGATCATTGAATCTACTTTTAAAAAGGAACTGCTTATTTTACATAGGATAAATAATAAAATTTTTTGTCTGAATTTGTCAAATGTTAATGGACTAGACATTGTTAATATATGTAATGAGTTTTTTGTCTGAATCTGTCAAATGATAATGGACTAGACATTGTTAATTTAATTCTTGACTGTGACCTTTTATTATTTTAGACAAAAAAGGGGAAGTGTGGTAATATATTGTGTCCTCCAAAATACTGTGCATTCTAATAAACTTATTTGGGGTCAGAGGACAGAATAGCCACTAGATACACATAGAGGCCAGAAAATGGTGACATACACACCTTTAATCCTAGCATTCCAAAGGCAGAGATCTGTCTGGATCTCTGTAAGTTCAAAGCCACACTGGAAACAGCCAGGCATGGCGACACAACCCTTTAATCCCAGGAAGTGATGACAGGAAACAGAAAGGTATATAAGGCGTGAGGACCAGGAACTAGAGCCTGGTTAAGCTTTTAGGCTTTTGAGCAGCAGCTCAGCTGAGATTCATTTTGGATGAGGACTCAGAGGCTTCCAGTCTGAGGAAACAGGATCAGCTGAGGAATTGGCGAGCTGAGGAAGCTGTGGCTTGTTCTGTCTCCCTTATCTTCCAACATTCACCCCCAATACCTGGCTTCAGGTTTGTTTTTATTAATAAGCCCTTTTAAGATTCGTGCTACAACTCTGCTTGGTTTGGGGACAACAAATGGACCCTGTAGGATTTAAAGCCAAGTCCTTATCTACTCTTTGGCTGGATAAGGACCTGTTTGCTATAAGTCTTTAGAGTTAAGCTGATCTCTCTCCCTCCCTCCCTCCCTCCTCTTCCTCTTCCTCCTCTTCCTTCTCTCTCTCTCTCTCTCTCTCTCTCTCTCTCTCTCTCTCTCTCTCTCTCTCTTTCTCTTTTTCTGTGTGTGTGTGTGTGTGTGTGTGTGTGTGTGTGTGTGTGTGTAAGTATTCAGAGGAATGACTCAGGAATCAAAGCTAAAACACTTTTGATACATTGCTTTCAGAAGCCTTAACTCGGGGTATGAGTCCTTGACCCAGAGCGATACCAATGAATACCGAGCGGGGCCGGTATCTAGAGGCTGGGCTGGCTTACAAAGTCCTGGTGAATCTTCATTCCTCACTTCTTGTCAAGGCCAAGCAGGAGGCATATGTCCAGTGAATGAGCTGACAACCACCGTGTTATCTTAGAGGAAGAGGTTCCCACTGCAGCTTGTGCTAAGTTCTTTTTTAATTTGAGTTTTTGAATATTCCTGAGGTGGGGTCTGACTAGAAATGTGGCTCTTTAATTTTCCCACACTGCCAGCCCTTGATGTTCATGGAGGCCTGGCTCCAGGACCCTGGCAGGCAGTAGAGTCCATGTATCACAAATCGCTGTCTGACTTATCATTTAGGGGGTTGTAATGACAAGAAAAAAGTCTACACGGACAACCTTCAGACCCATGAAAGCCATCTTTGGGTACTCTGTGCATCTGTGCCAGCCTCTCCCTGTCTGCATGGATTTGACCTGATCTTTGTGAAAGGCTTACTTCTGGCCTTTTAGTGTCACAGAACACAAGTATAAAATGTGGCAGGAAGTGCTCGAAATGAAAGAAGGGAACTGAGGATTGAGAGACAGTACAAGCTTTTCCAGAGCTATGGTGGAGTCGTGAGTTGCCTGTCCGGAAGAAAAGATAGGTCGGCTCCTAACCTCAAGCACCTCAGGTTGTGGACTTATTCGTAGGAAGGGATTTTATATAAATAACTAGAAGTCATTTGTGTGTTTCATAGCCCAATAGTATGAACATTCTTATAAAAATGAGAGATTTAGCATGTGAAAAGACAATCACAGAGTGATGAACTTGTGGAGACAGAGGGACTACTCCCTCTGTGCGACAATGCATGCGGACTCAGGAGAGGCCAGCCCTGCTTCACCTTGATGTGGGACTTGTGCCTCCTGAACTGGGAGGCTTCTCTATTTCTCCATCTGCAGGACTCTGACCCAGAGGTCCCGGCAACCAGCACAGAAGGGAGCATGTAATTAGGAGTACAGTGAGTAATTAATGGAAGTCCAGGCTCCTTCTCCATCATGTAATAGAAGATAAATGGACAGAACTTAATCAAATTAGCAGGAGTCACATATTCTGCTTATGTCTTGGCCACCGTCAGCAGGTGTGGCTTTCTCAGCTACTTTAGAAATGACCTTTTATGTGTCTCCACACCCAAAAGTTAAAGTGGTGATGTCAGGTTGAGTGTGGGTTCATTTCCAAACCCAAAGCAAGGCCAAGTGACCCAGAGTGCTTCACGTGAAGTAATTCCAGACAGGAAGACAGAATGGAGAACACCAAATGCTTACCACGCACACCTCTGAGACATGAGGAGGAAGAAAGGGCTAGAAGCCTGGCTTCAGTGTGTTCTTTCTCTGGGCTCTGAAGGACAAGTTTTTGGGGCTTCAAGGACTTGGTGTGCATGAGTCTATGGAATGACCTGCTTCCTGGAGACATGAGGGGGGGGGAGTGTCCCTGGAGTCAGATACAGCACCCATGAGCACAGCCGCGCTATACTGAAGGACAACTGAAGCTGTATGCTGTGTTGATTGCTTAACACGCACACACCAAGGCCCTTAATAAAGTGCTGAATACCGGGTAATTAGGCAAAGCCCTGTTTTTTGTCCCAACTGTATGTTTTCATTCTGAAAAGATCCAGGTGCCTGGGGTGATTTTCATCCTGGATAATAGCAGAGTTCTAGAAGTCTCATAATTTGATGAGCTTGTTTTTCTTACAGTACAATGAGACTAGGCCCACCCTCCCTGCTGTCCTCAACCTAGTAGGTTCTCATCAACTCACTGGGAAGGCTTGTTTCTGCCTTTGGAGCTGATTGGTAAGCACCCACAGGAGGCTCACACCCCTCCTCAGCTTCCTTAGGGTTAGAGATTGACTTATTCTTGTCACAGTGCAGCCACACTAGCCCACAGGGTGGCTATACTGTCCTGTGGTGTTCACTGAAATGCTGCCACACTAGCCCACAGGGTGGAAATGCTGTCCTGTGGTGTTCACTGAAATGAAGCCACACTAGCCCACAGGGTGGCTGTACTGTCCTGTGGTGTTCCTGAAATGAAGCCACACTAGCCCCCATGGTGGCTATACTGCCCTGTGGTGTTCACTGAAATGCAACTCCCTCCAAAGAAATTGCCTTAATTATTTTGGTAGTTGTAAATCGAGGAACCCATGCCAGCTCCACCATTACCTACTCCCCCTGAATATCACTGCTCTCTGGACAGCACAGTGTGCAGGCTGTTCCCAGGATTCCCTAAGAATAACAAGAACTAAGTAAAATTGTTTATGTGTGAATTTGTGAAGAGTGCACTAATGTAAAAACAGAGATATTAAAACTGCTATTTCATTTAGTTTCTCAAAAATAACAAAAGGATGTGGAGGGAGGAAAACGCACCTGTCGTGAGCAGCATAAACTGAGATGGGAAGCTGGAAAGCACTGTTGCCCAAGCCAGCTTGAACTCATGCATGTGCATCCATGATGGTACAGGCAAGGGAATGTGCAGGGTGACCATGCTTTCGGGGGGACTTCAGTCCACCTAGAGAGGTGAGATTACTAGTCCTTTCTGATTGGAAGAACAAGAGAGATGTCAGTCAGTTGTTTTCAATCACAAATGTGGTAGAAGACTTGAGATGGGGCCTTCAGATCAATGGGCGACCAACCCATTTGTTAGGAACCTTCGACAGCTTTTCACTTGACCCTTAGTGCAGAGATTGAGGCCAAACAACAGGAAAGCCACACTTACAAATGTGATACCTTCCCCAAGCCTGGGTCCATCCACAGACATTCTTTCCTGAGTGTCCAGAAACCAAGCCAGCCTGATTTCACCATGTCAGTTACAGATTTCACCCACCATGGAGAGCGAGAGGCCAAATATTTGTTGGGTCCAATTCAAAGGCCATGAAAGAATCCTCCAGATTTGGGCTATTTCCATCCCTCTTAGGTAAGTTTAAACACATCCTCTTGGTTCTAAGGAAAACAGCTTGTAAAATATTTGGGAGCTCTTGGGACATCAAACAGCTCTTGGAGGACTATACTTTAATGGTTTACTTGTAAAAGAATCAGTAAAAGAAGCAGAAACATGTGGTTTAAATTTTTTTCTGAATATATGAGCTATTTTGTAGGCATCTTTTGCCTTTTTCCTGAGGGTCTCCACACATGTTTGAATGCTTATCCTAAAAACACTGAGAATACACTTTATATGCACTGATACAGCTAACGAGACCTTCATACTGTAACATGGAGTTTGTTGGGTCTAGGAACCAAGGTCCTGGAAGATGCTGACACATACAGAACTCTCTCTCTCTCTCTCTCTCTCTCTCTCTCTCTCTCTCTCTCTCTCTCTCCTCTTTCACACTTTGTGTGTGTGTGTGTGTGTGTGTGTGTGTGTGTGTGTGTGTGTGTGTAGCTGGGCAGGGACAAGAATGTCTACAGAGTCCTCCTGAGTAACTAGGGTGCAGAGACACCTGGTTCAGGGGCTGGAGACTCAAAAGCTCAGAAACCGAAGCAGATAGCTAGTGTTGATGCTCAATTAGGCCCAGAAAATTCAAAGTGGGCAGTTGGGTGAACTAGGAAGTTTTACATTTTTACTGTTTTTATTTCACCAAGGGCATTAAAATTCAACTAAAACAACATTGTTTAAACAAAAGAGATCTGGAATCAGCATCTGCCACCAGCCTCAACCTCTGCTCAGTTCAACTTGGCTGTGGCTTAGAGTGTTGAGCATGGAAAAGCCTTTCCCAAAGCCACATGGGTAGAAAGCACCTGGTACAAGTGCTGGCCCTTTGTATTGTTACATGTGATACACAGGCCACAGGAGGCCAAGGAGTATCATTGGGGGCAGACCCTGGTCAAGTTCCCTGTTCTCTGGTTAAGGACATTGCCTTTTTAATGTGAGATTTCTTAACTTTAACATGTAGACAGTAGTGACTGTCTCATCTCTTTGCATTGTGAGGATGGAGTATATTAATTATAACTGATAACAATTGGTATTCCTGCTCATCAACATTAACAAATATTTTCGAGGTGCCTACTTACTTACTCTATGACCTGCGTTGCAAAGATGGTGGTAAGTCAACCAGACAAGGCTTTGTCCCCCTTGCCTCTCTGAGCCCAGACAGCGAGATCCTACTACTGAAATCACCACCCAAGCAAGTGCAAGAGCATCTGTGGCCAGGATGTAATAGTATAAAATGGCAGGGATGTGGTGTCAATTGTCTGGGTCAAGACAAATCTCCCCCAGGAAGTGAATGAGTAGGGAAACTCTTTCCCATGGAGGGGATGGTGTGCATAGATCCTCCTTGCTGCCCCCTCTTTCTGCCTCCAATTCATCTCTTTTCTTCACCCATTTCATCTGTCTTAGGCCATTTCCTGTTGCTATAACAAAGTTTTTGAGGGTGGGTAATTTTTTAAATTCATTTTGCATACCAAAGATCCCCCTCTTCCCTCCTCCTGCCCCTCCAGCCTTACCCTCCCAACCCATCCACCATTCCCTCCTACAAGAAGGTAAGGCCTCTCATAGGGAGATACATTTAGTAGAGGCAGGTTCAAGCCCCTCCCCCTGCCTAAAGGCTGTGAGAGGTGTCCCATCATGGAAGTGGGCTCCAAAAGGCCTGCTCATGCACCAGGGTTGGATTCTGATCCTACTGCCAGGGGTACCCTTAAGCAGATCATGCTACACAACTGTCTGGATATGCAGAGGGCCTAGTCCAGTCCCATGCAGGCTCCGTAGCTGTTGATCTAAATTTCATGAGTTCCCACTAGTTTGGTTTGGTTGTCTCTGTAAGTTTCCACACCATGATCTTGATGCCCCCTGCTCATAGACTCCCTCTTCTCTCTCTTCAACTGGACTCCTAGAGCTCGGCCTGGTGCTTGGCTGTGGATCTCTGCATCTGCTTCCATCAGTTACTGGATGAAGGCTCTATGATGATAGTAAGGGTAGTCACCCATCTGATTACTAGGGTAAGCCATTTTAGGCAGAGGGTGGGTAACTTATAAAGAAAAAAAATGTATTGATGTTTTGGCTCATGGTTCTGGAGGCTGGGGAGTCCAAGAAAATGCCACTGGAGTCTGCCTGACTACTTGTGGGAGCCTTGAAATGCTTCAACTCAGTGCAAGAAGTCCCAACATCATCTAAGGCACATTCTTGCCACCCTGAGTATCCAGGATCCAGGGCGGTTATACAAGCAACAGTCAGATGGTGGCTGATGGATTTTCCCCTTGCTTTCATTAGCATTTCCAGCATGAACCTGCAGAAGTGGTCAGGATGGCAGTTATCCACACATAATTAAACATTATAGAAACAAGCTAGAGGGTTTTATTACTTCCCTGATCTCCATTGCTGGAATTCTTGAACTATAGATCCAAAACAAACACCTCACAGTTTTTGGGCCCTCTGAATGCTTGTCTGAAATAAGAAGAGGATTGCTATTGTTCAAGAACACATGACAGTGCTGGGCGGTGATAACACACGCCTTTAATCCCAGCACTTGGGAGGCAGAGCCAGGCGGATCTCTGTGAGTTCGAGGCTAGCCTCGTCTACAAGGCGAGTTCCAGGAAAGGTGCAAGGCTACACAGAGAAACCCTGTCTTGAAAAACAAAAACAAACAAACAAACAAAAAACAAAAAGGCCAGCCTGGGCTACCAAGTGAGTCTCAGGAAAGGCACAAAGCTACACAGAGAAACCCTGTCTCAGAAAACGAAAAAAAAAAACAAAAACAAAAGAACACATGACAGGAGCATGTGGGGCTGGGGTGGGAAGATGGGCAGAGTTTGTGCAGAAAGGACAAGAGGTAGAATAGAGACTTGAGAGCACAAGACCAGCAGGTAGGGCCAGCAGGAGTCAGAAGCTGGGAGGCAGCTGCCACTCAGCTCATCAGGACCTCATTGGGACCAGTGAGATCAGGGAGACACATGGGACATTATGGAAAACAGCTGTCTGTGTCTGAGGTTCAGAAGAGAAGGCTTGATGGGTCACAGGGATCTGGGTCAGAAAGACAGAAAGCTGCAATATTGAGATGCTAAAGACTCCTTGGGAACCGAGGAGCAAGATGAGTGATCCAGACAAGAGGATCACAGTGACTCACAGCTAACTCAGGACATGACAGCTGACAGGTGATCCATAAGCTTCCAGCTTCCAAAAACTCCCATGGCCTGCAACAGGGCATCTGTAGTATATTCTGGAATGTCCAGTCTGTATTCTCAGATCTTGACTTGGGCTTCTGTCTGTCTACCCATTCTCCCTGTTGCTGGCTCCCGTTACGAGCTCTCTTCCTGGCCGGTTGCTCCACCTGCTGCTACAAGTCTGATTGAGCCCTAGGCAAAGTGGCAGAGGGAGGTGACTCATGCTTTGTGACTGGATTTAAAAACGGACCATGCGATCCAGAGGAGAGAGAATGAGCTCAACATTTGCCTTGGATCTCTGAGAGAGGAAAGTGAACCTGCCAAGACAGGGCGTACGAAGAAGGCCAGACTCGAAGGAGTCCAGAACAATGGATTTAAGATGCTCATGGGTTTTAAATGGGTTGTTGAATTCACACAGTGCTTGGCACATAGGAGATGCTCAATCAACACTTGTCCTTTAGGCCACTTGGAAGATGATACCCTAGCAACACAAATAGCACTGTCCAATGGAAGAACATGAACGAAAGGCAAAAACAGCTCATTTCTGCCCAGGAGCCCTAACAGCAGAGGTGGTGTCTTTCTTGCCAAAACAATGCTTATGCTAACACGGCCCATTTAGGGCACCAGGTCCTTGTCTCACACTCCTGGAGGGGCCTGGCTAGTGCCCTGGCTCAGCTCAGAGTCTTAAGTGTCAAGGTTCCTTTGCAGAGTCAGTACCTGGAGACACTTGTACCTCTCTCCCTCCTTCGATCACTTTCTGATACCAGTGTCAGATTCCTGTGGCATTACCCTGTCAGCACAGAAGAGGGAGCCCAGGCAGGGTTCAGGCAGCAGGCTAAGCAAGCAGGGCGTTTCTTTGTCATCTCCTCTTATATTTACAAATCATGTATGTAGGTTTTATTCTACTCTGGAAGATAAGATTTCAATATGAATCCCTGGATCAGATTTATCTTTAACTACTGAAGAAAATGGATATTACTGAAATATGTGCCCCTGAAGCTTCAAGTTGCCCTCCCATTTGAGGCTCTGGTGTGAGAGGAACCCGGAGCACCTTCTGTCCATCCCCACCCCGCTCCCCACCCTCCCCACCCCGCTCCCCACCCTCCCCACCCCCACCCCGCATTTCTGCACTCCCACCACAGACCAGTTCTGTCCTCTCATTATTCTTGACCCATGATGCCTCTTCACAACCAAGATGATCCCTGTGCTCCCATATTCATTAGCTGCTGAATGTGGAAAGGCCCAGGGGACGCGTTCGTGTGGCACAGGTGTCACGGCTTAAAGGAGTCTCACTGTTCCTGGCAAGGACTGGAAGCTGCACATTGCTTTTGCAGTTGTTCTCTTCTTCTATGTGCAAAGCAGACAGACTTCCGGTACTGCCGTCGACTGTTTCCCTGGGTCTCAGCACCTTTGCAGTGCAGCTCTCTAGAAAGCTGTGTACACACACATAGGATTGTCATAGTATTAAAACTTGCCTGTCATCCTCGATTGTCAACTACTCCATTTCAATAGCGGGCCATTGAGGCCTAGAGGCAAGATTTGCAAATCGAACTGGGCTGGAGCCTGGCTAAGAAGGCAGTGTAGACTGGGTCTTCGGGTTAGAGAGTCACCTGTAGGGCCCTCTCAGATTTCCTTATAAGACTGAAAGCATCTTTTTGGAAACATTCTATCTTGTGCTTCCTACCTTTTCTTTTTTGACTTTTAGTAAGTTCCCAGTGCACACGCTAGTCAAGTCTGTGGCACAAACCAAGGCCAAAGGCCACTATTTAAAACACGAGGATCTGTCATGAGTAGTGGAGGGTGAGTGACCAGGGACTATAGTTGGGAGCAGCTGAAGATGGAGAGGAAAGAGACAGAGTGGAGGGGGAGGTTCTTGGTATGTGTTCTGGAGATCTGGAACTCTACGGCAGATCTTCCTCAAACCTTTGGTAATAAGGAGTTTGGGTTTTATAGAAGAGAGAGGTTCATTATAATTCTCCCCGTTCACTTCGCACACCACATTGGCTGTTTCTTCGCATTCACTTTACAGGGTGACATTTTAATTTTTACTTATAAAGTGATAATTGGATGAGTAAGGACTTCTATTTTTTTCCATAATACTTTAGATTGATTATTTGGGCATTTCACATCATGAACCCCAAGCACCTGCCCTTGTAGCCCCTACCCCCAAGAAAGAAAAGAAGAGAAAAGAAAAAAAAAACAACAAACAGCAACAACAGCTGTGTTATCCATACACTCACTGGAGCATGGTCAAACTCCCAGGGGCAGCCCCTTAAAGAAAACGGAGTCCTTCCCCAGCACATCCCCACCAGACGCCATCAGTTGTGAAGAGCTGCACTTCAGCATCCCCATCAAAACCTTCAAGAGTTCTCCTTGATGGTTTTCTGTCTAGGCTGCCACTTTCCTTGGGGTGGGGGTGGGTAGAGGTTGTCATAGCAGCCCTCCAAGTTCCTCTTTCTCAAATGTGAGTCTGCAGCCATCAGTACCATGGCAAAGGTAGCTTCCTTGCTCTTTACAGTCATGGGAGCAAGGATAGTGGACTTACACATGGTTTCTGGAAACTGCATGGACCGCAGACATCCACATGGTCTCTGGCATCAGCCTGTGCCATGGACTGCAGCATGGTCTCTGGTGGCAGTACAGACCACGGGCATCACCATGGTCCACTGCTGCAGTAGGAACATGGACCCAGACATGGCTTTTGGCAGCAACACAGAGCTGAACATCACCATGGGGGTAAGGAATTTTAAAACAGGACTTTGGTCATTCGGAAAATAAGGTCAACAATTGGCAAACTGGACTTTGTAAAACTAAAACTATTTACATAGCAAGAAAAAATACAGCAATCAGGTAAGAAGCAGCCTATAGAATGGGAGACATACTTCACCAGCTATATGTGTGACAGAGGATTAATGTATAGAATATGCAAAGAATTAAAAGAAGAATCATCAAGAAGACAAACAATAAAAGTAGGTCATGATTATGAGTAGACAATTATTCAAAGGAGGAATACAAATGGATAATAAACACTTTTAAAAGTTTGTTCAAAACATTGAGCCATCAGGGAAATGCAAATTAAGGCTCTTTTGGAATTCTGTCTCACACCAATCAAAATGACTCTCATCAAGAAAATAAATGACAACAAATGCTGGTGAGGGTGTGGGGGTAGGGGGACCCTTATTTGCACCCCAAAGGAGGAGTGTAAGCTGGCACAGGCACTTCAGATATCAGTGTGGAGATTTCTCAGAAAGCTAAAAATAAAACGGCCATATGACCTATCTATACCACTTCTGGGCACATACCCAAGGACTCCGTGCCCTCAGGCAGACATACTTGCACATATATATCCTTTGCTGCTGTATTCACGGTGGCTATCGGATGGAACCATCCTAAATGCCCATCCACTGATGAATGGTAACGAAAATGTGGTGTGGTTACAATAGAATTCTATTCAGCACCAAAAAGGGTAAAATTGTGAACCTTACAGGGGAAGGAACAGAAGTAGAAGATATTACACTGAGTGAGGTAACCCAGACCTAGAAAGACAAACCCTGCATGTTTTCTCAGATACGGGTCAGACCTTTGACTCTTTTGTTTCTGTGTTTAAGTTGTGAGTGTCCAGAGGGGCCAGAGAATAAGGAAGAAGCCAGGAGGGGTTGGAGGAGGGGAAGACTGTGGGATGAGGGGTCATAACACAGGTATGCTATGGAAGGGGAGAAGACTGTGGGATGACGGGTCATAAGACAGGTGTGCTGTGGAAGGGGAGAAGACTGTGGGATGAGGGGTCATAAGACAGGTGTGCTGTGGAAGGGGAGAAGACTATGGGATGAGGGATCATAACACAGGTGTGCTATGGAAGGGGAGAAGACTGGGATGAGGGGTCATAAGACAGGTGTGCTATGGAAGGGGAGAAGACTGGCATGAGGGGTCATAAGACAGGTGTGCTGTGGAAGGGGAGAAGACTGTGGGATGAGGGGTCATAAGACAGGTGTGCTGTGGAAGTAGTGTGGGATGAGGGGTCATAAGACAGGTGTACTATGGAAGTAGTGTGGGAGGGCACTCAGGCTCAAAAAGGTGAAACGGGGATTTGAGGGATGGAGGAAAGGGGGGGGTCGGGAATGCAAACCAAAACTTGGGCTATAAGGAAAAGCTGAACAGAAACCTAATAAACTACAAGGTAACCAAAAGCTTTCATCAATTTTCCACAAATGTTAGGGACTGAGGTGCCCTACATGGACAGATTACACAGCTCCCAGAAACCAGAGGTCTTTAGACAAAAACAATCCCAGTTCTAGGTGTGTGATACCTCCTTAGGAGTTGTTGGCCATGGAGTCCATGAGACTGACAAAACAATCCAAGCTGTTGTTCGGGTTTGTCCATGAGAACTAGATTCTATTACCCAAGACACCCCATACTTGTGATGCAGCACAGAGGAATCAAGCTGGACTAGGCTGGAAGTCTCCACTCTGCTCACTACCATACGTGGTGATAGAGGTATTATGCAAGCTGCTGGGAGAGAAAGGACATCAGCGGTCCTAACCAGCTGTGGATTCTGAGTTCTTCAACACCCACCTTGCAGGCAAGATATTCCCACTGAAACAGTAGCGGCATGGTTGATTTGAGGGTAACCAACCATTTTCTGATGGAATTTGAGGACTTCTATGTGGGAAGAAATACATTCCTGGTACTGTAAACCTGGACAAAAGCCTGTGGCTGAGGGGGTCAAGCCCTAGGTTGGAACTTACCACTAACATTAAGCTAAATAGATAATAGCCAAACTGACTTCTAAATAGCTATATTTATACCCTTAAAGTGCTGTTATCCCACTTGGCCAGAGAAATGTCTTTTTGCAGTGGGTGACAACTAATACGTAGCTGTCATAATTTGTCAAAGTGCTGAGAACAAATGATTGTGGAGAGCTCAGCCTAGAATGGGACATTAAATCACTACCTCCAAGACCCAAGAAAAAGAGCGGAAAGATTGTAAACATTGGGTAATGGTGGAGTCTTATAAAGGCTGTCTTCCAAATGTTATATGGCCAAGGCAATCATGAACACGCAGCAGCTATGGCCGCCTGCACACACACACACACACACACACACACACACACACACACACGCACACACACACACACACACACACACATACACACACACACACACACACACACACATAAAACATGAATGTGGGAGAGGGTCATGAAGAAGGAGGAGGGCTGTAGGAGTAAAAGGGAGACGAAAAGGAGTAACAGGTGACGTTGTTCATAATACATTATACACGTATATGAAATTGTTTAAAAATTAAAGAAAACCTAAAAACAATAAGTGAATAAATAAATACAATCAAATAAAAATGATAGTTGCAATCACTACTCTGCTGTTTGGGAGAAAGTGGAATCCTTAGCTTATAGTTTATTTCAGATAGATTATAATAACTGTTTTAATAATACATGTATATTAGAATAAACTGTATAGAATAAGAATATAGAACATGTCTGAGAAGGAACCTCGAATGTTAGGACTAATATCATAAATGCACTATTTACAATTTTGCCATATCATATCCGTAAGTTTGAAAACAAAGACCAAGCCAAGAGCAGGAAGAAGACTGGAGCTGGAGAGAGGCTCAGTGATTGAGAGCACTGGCTGCTCTTACAGAGGGCCCAGGCTTGATTCCCAGCCCCCACATGGTGGCCCACAGCCATATGTAACTCCAGTCCCAGACAACCTGACACCTTCTTCTGGCCTCTGCAGGCATTGCATGCATGTGGTGCATAGATATTCAAAACACCTATAGACATAAAATAAAAAAATAAGAAACTTTATAAGGAGAAAGGATGGATCTGTTTGATCCTAATAGGTCAAAACCAGGTAAAGGATAAGTAGAAGGGTCCAGTAGAGGCATAGTACATAAATTAAGCTCATTTTCTAACACTGTAAATATGAACAAAAATAGTGAAATATTGTTTCCAACTGCGGGGAGAGAAAGAACATCAGTGGTCCTAACCACTGATGGATTCTGAGGACCACAGCAGGAAGAGCAGTGGCCGACATGGAGCTGGATGGTCAGGTCTCCCATCCGAGCTGATCCACCTGGGCCTCAGGTCCAGTTCCACCACTTATGAGCTGCTGCTTTCTCGTGTCATTGTTTGTACCATGGGCTTAAAAATGTGCCACAGGGCCGGGCGGTGATGGCGCACGCCTTTAATCCCAGCACTCGGGAGGCAGAGCCAGGTGGATCTCTGTGAGTTCAAGGTCAGCATGGGCTACCAAGTGAGTTCCAGGAAAGGTGAAAAGCTACACAGAGAAACCCTGTTTCGAAAAAACAAAAAACAACAACAACAACAAAAAAAAAGTGCCACAGGACTGCTGTGGGATTAAAAGGAATCAACACGTTAGAATAGCATCTGGCATGCCATAAATACCACATAAGCATTAGCTGATTATTGTTGTTCTCAATGCCTGGCACACTGGACCATAAACCTGTATACACTACTAAAGAGTATCTAACAGTATGCATAAAAATTAATATTCAAGTGCTTCAACTCACATGTTTTCCTACTGTTTTATCCCACATTAGCCAGAGTTGTGTGCAGAAGTGTTCCTTACCAAAGTGTCTAAGGCTTAGACAGACGTTTGCAGAATGGTTAAAAATTTAACTCTAAGTAGTTAAATTTTTAGTGAATGTCCAATAAACTATTCTGTATCAGTTAAGTCTGAAATGATGTATGCCAAAATAAAAATGTGTATCTGTGTCACCATCTCAATCTGCGCATACTCTTATGTTTCTTTCTTAAACATCTAAATTTTGAATGAAGCACAGATACACATCAATGTTGATTACTATTTTGGTGACACAGGGTGATTTGAATTTTGACATTTCTCATTTTTCATCTGGCTTTCCAACAACAGATTCATTCCCAATGAAAATACCTTTTTTTTTCTAATTAAAAGTGTAGTAAATACTCTGAGATCTCTAACAAGCAAAATCCCTTAATAAGTGTCGTAACCTCCAGCTTCAGTACACATGTTGGTAAGAGCTATCCATGTAGTTGGTTTCACTGCGCTTGCACATAGGGAGCTGTAAATGGGATCCTACACAGAAACCTATAGTTTTGGAGGGGGGAGGGGGAACAGTTGAAACATTGTCTTGTTTTTCAGTGATCAGAATATTACAGATACCATTCTCCTTGAGTGTGTATGGATCTAATTTACTGTTTAACGGGATGACAAGTGTAGCAGCATATGACCATCCAATGAATTCTTCATGTGCATCAGCCGAAGCTTCAGGATGCCAAGAGGAGAATGAACATGCCAAAGTAAATGGAAATTTTAAGACTCTTGATGAGCATTTGAGATTACTTAAAAAACCCCTGGTTCTCCTAGCAGGGTTCAAGGACTATGCAATGTGCATGCACTTATGCTTATGTAGCCATTGTGGCTTTGGTCTTAGTTAGTACTCAGAGAGAATTTTCTGTCTAAAGCCTAACATGGTGCAGGAGAGACGCCTCTGAGAACTGAAAAGAGCTATTAATTCCAACAATGAGTATCCCAAGATTCCACACCAGTAAACAACTAGTTTTCAAATGTCAAGGACAAAAACATAAAAATTCAAAGTATCATAGTTAAAGAGAACATAAGAAACAGATTTCATGCGCATTGTCCAGTTCTAGTGGAGAGTAAAACTTTATCTTCGATCTCTATTTGTGGCATCTTCTGCCAGTTGGAAATTAGCTACAAATATTCAATTAGAATAATTTGGAACAATTTTTCATTATGCATGCTAATACACAGGCCTTGACTGTTGACTTCTGACTACATTCTTGCTTTGTAAAGCATTTCTTATCTTCATCTGAACACCCATTGGTTTGGGGATCAATAGACATCATGTGTTTTCACCCTTAGAAAAATGCTTTGAGACAGTCAAGCTTGAAGCATGCTAAGGGGGTACAGAAGTCAATTGTGAGTACACAGGTGAAAGTGATGTGTCTGTGTGCACATGTGTGATCTTGAGTGAATGCAGTAAATGATAAAGCCGTTGAAGAAAGCTGGGGTGCTCATGTGACCCTTTTGGATCTGTGTTCTAGAGTGAAGTCCTAGATTTGCACTGGCTAACATGGCCTCCTGGAAGCTGGCCCTCATGCCCAGTGATGGACGCTGTAATGTTCCTGTCGGGGATGCTGGCTAGTTAAAGCTAGCACCAAGGCCCTGAGGTGGAAGTCAGAGGGATGATGTGAGCTACTCCAAGCCCCATTATCAGCCCACATTTTCCCACACTGCTGTCTGGCCCTCCAGGAACCCCTGTTTGTCTTTGTCTTGCTCCTGATGAACCAGACACTGGACAAAATTGGCAGGGATTGACATGATATGAAGGTCTGATCCTGTCCTTCTCAGGCACCTGCTTCTCTCTGACATCCTGCTCTGGCTCTTTCTGTGGTCCATTCCCTTGGGTCTGTGAAGGGACAGGGCTTGGCCTTCATCGTGGTTCTTGCACACCTTGGTCATAAGGAGGGGAGGGTTTGCAGGGTGTTTTGGGTAGGAAGGCTGTCCTCCTGAGTGCTGGGCTCTCCATCTCCCCTCAGGATCTGGTATTCTTTGATTCTCTACAGAGACACCCCCCATCATGCTTATCACCATGCTGATTAATTCAATCTAGATGTGAAAAGAATTAGCCAAAGCCCTAGAAACATGATTTCCAGACATGCTTGCAGAATCTTGGACATAACTGGCTCTGTAGAGAACTCTCATGGAAGATGTCAGCCGTAGAATGACCTCTTCTGGGGTCTCACCCAGTTGGGTAACACTGGTTTAGACCTCTTCCAGCCTTGCCATGAGGCAAAGCGATTCATGGCTTCAACTGCACAACCAGCTCGGCACCAGCAACAAGAAGCCACTGGCAAAGCATCAAGGGTTGGTGAGCTTTCGGTGACCCCTCCTAGAGATGCTCTAGCAAAAGGCTCCTTAGTTCAGTCTACATTTTTCTTCAGTTGGGCAATACAGCATTGCAGAAAGGAATTACATGTTTTGTTTGCAAGGGGCATGCCAAAGTTGTTCTCAGGTAATCGGTGAAAGCTGTTAATTCACATGTCCCAGAGTCCCTGACCCAGGAACCCACCAGTCTCCGACACCACACCTTGGCTTGCTTCTCCTGTGCTTTAGGAGGTCTGTGAGGCAATTCTTTGACCATTTCCTGTTTTCTGTGCACTTGCCCTGGGCTGGTCCAGGATCTTACCGGCAGCCTTTTCCTTCTCAAGGGTCTCCTCTGGACAAAGCCCTCTTCCCTTCAAGCCAGGCACCTTTAGAGTTTTGAAGGTAAGATGCATAAAGGCACCCCAGGTGGAACACTTGCTTCCTGAGGTAAGTGGGAGATCTCAGGAGTGTGCGATGTCTGCAGGGGGTGGTTTGAAGAAGCATAGGAAGAAATTCTCAGAATTCACCATGGAGGACCAACCTACTCAAATCAGGTCAGTGTTTTTATCGTTTAATAGACCCATATTCCAAATATAAGCCATCTCTGGCTGCGAGGGATTAAAACACAGCATGTGAGACATTCCAAAAAGTGTTTTCATGGAGTCCAGATTAGTGTAAACCAGTCTAGTGACCGTTCTGCCATCCCACACAAACGAGTTCTTTTATAGAAAGTTCTTAAAACATCATTGCAGTGTGATACAATGACTAAAACCCAGTTCAGCTGTGGCTATGGTGGTGTATAAATGTATTATTCATGTCTCAAGAGAACAAACAGGGAACTGGAGGGATGTCTCAGTGGTAAAGAGTTCTTGTTGCTTTTCCAGAGGACCCAAGTTCAATTCCCAGCACCCATATCAGGTGGCTCACAACTACCTGGGATGCCGGGTTCAGGGAATCTGAGTCCTGCTTCTCAACTCTACAGGCACCGTGTACGCGCACACACATCCACACACAGACACACATTCACTCATAATTTAAAAATAATAAAAACAAATATTTTAAAATGTTTGAAAAGAAAACAAACAACAGTCAATCACAATCAGCAACTGAAAACAGCATTCTTAGACACTGAAGCAAATCTGGAATTCGGCCCGGGGGTTAATTGACAGGAGGAAATCAGTATAAATTCTGACTCAAGTAAAGGTAGATTTGGCCATATAGGATACGTCATGACTTATTTATGAGTCTTTAGGGATAGAATATCAAGTCAGCTATAAGTCAGGCTAAAAAGAACAATTTGGAAAGTAATTGTTCTAACCATGTTTGAAACATCTGTTAATATTTGGGGACAAATTGGCCATAGCCACTTGCTTCAAGGGAAAAGTTGGTGACAGTTGGGACCTGAAGTCATCCCAGATACCATGGAAACAACAACATTAGCCTACATGTTCCAGCTCTAGGAGATACATGAGTACCTAAGAAAGCAGTCAACAGCTGGGGTAATGTGTCAGATAGTGGGAGGGGACAGTGCTAGTGGCATCAGCCCTCCCATGCCCTCCAGGCACTGGGACACACAGGGGCCTCTCAGCTGTGAGAATGAACAGACCACCAGCTCCCATCTCTGTAGTACCTCCTTATGGCACTTCCCACGAGGACCATGAAGCCAACCCCCAGTATTTACAATGTAGTTATCTACCTCTTCATTCTCACTATCAGCCTCCCAGGGTGCACACACTGGGGGAGGCAGTAGATCCCTTCATATAGCAGGTGACAAAGTAGAGATCCTTGACATGAAGAGTATTTTAGATTACCCAGATGGACCCTGTGTAAACTCATGGTGTGCTGTTTTTTTCACACTGTGGTAAAATACTTAAGGAAAAAAAAAACTAAGAATTAAAAATAAAGGGCGTTGCATGAAGGTAGCCTCTTATGGATGGATAAGGCTCCTCCATGGGATTTTACACAAAATTTCAATTGTCAGTTTGAGATCTCTCCCTATTAGTTGTGGTTAAGGAAGTGCTAGAGACACCCCCTCCCCCAAATATAGACTATTGACATTACTCTTAGTTACTCAATAGAACTTAACAGTAAGACCCCATTGCTGAAGACGCCACATACTTTGGTCACAGGACACAGCAGAATCAAGCTGGAGATAAGCTGAAAGCTCCCTCCTTACCAGACTTCAGAGTGCCAGGTGGTGCTACACAGGATCCCAGGAAAGAAAAATCATCAACAGTCTTAGCCAGCCAGCTGTGAATTGTTTTTATTTTGTTTTATGTATATTTTGCCTGCCTGCGTGTTTGTGTTCCACATGTGTGCCTAGTACCTGAAGAAGCCAGAGGAAGGCCTTGAAACTGGAGTTAGAAGTGGTTGTGAGCCATCACGTGGGTGCTGGAAATCAAATCCTCTGGATGAACAGCCAGTACTCTTAACCACTGAGCCATCTCTCCAGTCCCCAGCTGTGAATCTTGTATAATAATTACCTGCCAGGAAGATGTACCTTTGAATGCAATTGTGACATGACTGTTATGAAAGTAACCAACTGCTGTCTGATTGTATGTGAAGCTGCTCCACAGGAGGGAAGCTATGCTTGCCCCTGTAGACCTAGATAAGAACCTGTGGCTGGGGGGCTCACAGGCCCAACCGGTGGAGAACCTACTGCTATTGTTTACTAAATGGTCATGTCATCAAACTTCTCTCATATGTTTACTCACAGGTTAGTATTGCACCCAATCATCTCCAGAGACCCTTCTTACTACAGCGTATGGCTGTCAATGAAGAAACCCATAACTGACCAAAGTGCCTAGATTAAGTGATAGTCAAGTGCTTGGCCCTAAATGGGTCAGCTATTCCCCCTCCCCCCCATAGTCCAGGGAAACACTGTGGATAAAGGAGTTGGATGAATAGAAGAGATAGGATGTGATGATGTGCAGCAAAAATCTGTCTTCTGGGATAATATGACTGATAAACTCATGTACACTGATAAACTCAAGTGCTCATTTCAGCTGTGATTATCTGCACAAGACTTGTGCAAGGTTGTGCCAGCCAATGTTTCCACATGGATGGAGAAAAGGCCTATGAAGTCCCATCTGTCCACAAGGGACTATTGATAATTACGTTGTTGAAACGAGAGGGTTTCATTTCCTTAAATGGTAGCCGCTGCTGTGTTGCCCTCATTCCAGTAAATAACGCCCCCATGTTCATACAACAAAAATTCTAACTAAACACCACGGGTTGACCGTACACTAAAAGAAGGCAGGGAAGTAAGAGGGGAACCAACTGAGAAGAAGGGCCGCAGCAAGCGGGAGCATGAAAAGGAGACAGGGAATGAAAACGACTGAATTCATTATGCAGTTTTGTCAAACGAAACTGTTTCACAAGAACAAAGGGTTTGTTTGGGCTTACGGTATCAGAGTTCAGACCATGGTCGACTGGATCCATTGCTTTGGACATGAGGCAATGCAGGGAGTGGAGCAGAAAAGAGGATAAAGACGGTGACAAAGAAGAGGAAGAGAAAGAGGAAGAGAGGACAAAGAAGGAGGAGGAGAGACCAGCAGACAGGAGTCCCACTCTCTGATCCAGGACATGTCCCTGTTCATATAACCACATAATTCCAAGCAAGGCTGAACCCCTCAAAGGTTCCACCACCTCTGAACAGGACTCCAGGTTGAAGACTCCACCTTTCACACACAGCGAGGACACATATATGAAGTCTAGCATAGAGGAAGGGACTTCAAATCACAGGACTTCTTGTAACAGGAAGAGGGAAGGAAGTGGATCTTTCTCACAGCCTCCAGTAGTCTCCTCATGCTTCAATGTTGCTGCTCTGAATTCTGACCTGACTTTAAAAAGAATGCACTCAGAGCCCTTCAGACTGAAATTTCAAACACACCACCTAACTTGCAATTGACTACACTATCCCTCTCACATCAGAAAATCAGACTACTTCTCAGGACACTATTATAAGAACAGGTTTTGAGTCAGTGTACATAGGTACTGCCTCTCCAGAAAGGAATGCTATGTTTTGCACTTCAAGCAGACCAGCCTTGCAGAGTACAGGGTCATGGGAAGGTTTCTCACTACCAGATCTGTTCTGTGCTTCCTACTGCTGTCCTTGCTCTACATGTCTGCTCATTCAAGACGTTCCAGATTGTCGTGTTGACTTTACAAAGTCTGTCAGTCCCCAGCACAGAAGAAAGGCAATGTTTATCTTGCTTTGGCTCATTTGCCCTGCAAATCTTTCAGTTTCTCTCTAATAATACAATTAAAATAATTTAGCATGATGTTGATACATAGCAAATTTATTTTCCGTAAGTGTCTGCCATTACTGCAATTATTGCTGTTAAGCTACTCCTATAATTAGGTTAACTAGAAGGCTTTTAGAAAATACAGATTAGGTATAGAATGTTACCAAATTTGTGATGTAGATTAAACCCTATTTTGTGGTGAAATCTGCTATAAGATACATTTCTACATTAGGAAATTGCCCCAAAACTTTACAATTTTAAGGGAAAATATTAAAATTTCAGGATTTTTATTCGTCATACTTATCCATCAGCTCTCACAAATACATCACCCTGTAGACTGTGCAGGCCAATACACATTTCTTTTGACATATCACATTATGCCTTCACAGTCCTTTTTAAAACAGTGTCTCTACCTTTTACTTCAGAATACACTAAAAATTGGAGTCAGCTATTCCTGAACCGCTAATATTACACTGTTAATACAATGAGTATTCTATTGGTATGGTATAGGAGGTTTATTATATATGTCCATTTTTTTAAGATTTCTCTTTTTTGTATTTGCTAATGGTGCATATAACTCTCACTCCATGTTCCCCTTAATTACCTCTTAAAATTGTTTTTGAATAATTTTAGAGTTACAGAAGCTACAAGGGTAGTATGAAGTTCCTGTGAACTCTTCACCCAGTCTCTAAAAATATGGATATCTTACATAACATTGGTCAAACTAAGAAACTAATCATGAGTGATGCTATTCCATGAAACACAATGTGTATTGCTTTGAGTTCTCCACTGCGGTGGTTTGAATGAGAATGTCCCCATAGGCTCATATATTTGAACGCTTGATCTCAGTTAGTGACTTTGTTTGGGGAGGTGTGCAGCCTTGCTGGAGGAGGTATGCCACTAGAGGCAGTGTTTAAAGTCCATAGCTTCACAGCACTATCGTTTGCTTATTGCTGCCTGTTGGACCAGCCTCCAGACAGCCCAGGGCTCAAAAGGAATCCACAGTGTTGGTATATACTAGACTTTTCTATCTGAGGGGATTAGGAAAAAAGACACTCACTCTCTTAATGGTTTCCTTCAGACCTTTTCCTATTCTTCTTTTACATTCTCTATTCTTTATTTTTTTAATGATTTCCTTCTCTCATTCTTGATGTTTTCCTTCTAGCTCTATCTTTATTCTTGATGTTTCTGTTGTAGTTCCTTCTAAGTCTCTCATTCCTGATGTTTTTCTTCTAACTCATTTTAATTCTCTCAGTCTTGATGTTTTCCTTCTAACTCTCATTCTTGACATTTTCCTTCTAGTCCATTTTAATTCTCTCTAGCTCTATCTCTATTCTTTCCCTTACAGCTTATATACCCCAGCAAAATCTTTCAGGCAATATAAAAATTACAACGTGGTTACATTCTGTTTTTCAAGTGAATACAATGAATACAAAACAAACAGTAAAAAACAGCATGTTTTCCCTATCCCTTATGTGATTAAACATTTTACATATTGCAAGTGAAAACAAATTATCCCAAGAATCCACATATATTCATACCCAAGCAACTTGTTATAGATTAACCGTGTGTAGGAAAGCAAGATATTTTTCTCAGTCAGGTCTTTTATTAGGAGGCTGTGTTTCACAGTTACAAGAAAGGGCCAATTGCTTTATTACTTATCTTATTACTTATCTTATGATTATCTTTAATCCCAGCACTTGGGAGGTAGAGCCAGGCAGATCTCTGTCAGTGCGAGGCCAGCCTGGGCTACAGAGCAAAATCCAGGACAGGCACCAAAACTACACAGAGAAACCCTGTCTCAAAACAAACAAACAAACAAACAAAAACAAAAAGAAAGAAAGAAAGAAAGAAAGAAAGAAAGAAAGAAAAGAAAAGAAAAGAAAAAAAAGTAATCTTATAAGGAATCTTAAAGGAATCACAAGCCTAAACTTTTATATATGAAAAAAGAAACAGTCGGCTCTCCTTTAAATCTTTAGGGTGCGTACCCACTCATCAATAGTTTTTTATATCAGGAGATTGAGGGCAAAAATGGGTATAAGGAATTAATCATCACTTTTGGTCATCAACCAATCCTAGCAAGAAAGATGCATCAGCTAGAAATAATTGGGCTGCTTTGTTCTTGTTCCATGAACTTAAAGAGTTCCACATTCAACTATGTGCCTTTCTAAACCTTTAGATTATCTTCTTGGGTTTTTCACCTCAAAGCTTTTTGACAAAAGCATCTTAGTCTAAGTTATTTTCAAAACTTTGTTTCAGCTGTGATGCACACTGAAACCTATGAACACATCTCCCAACATTAAGGTTAAAAGAATTTAAGCTAGCTGGGCTAACTGGGACTCAGTTGTTTTTCTTAATCATTAACCTAAGCCACAGTCTACATGGCTCCTCAATAGAAATGCATGTGTTGTAGCAGTGTGATACTTCCTTGTTTATATTTTTAATCATCAAAACTCTATTTAAACTAACATTATTATTATTATCATTTAGACAGTACAGCCTAGAGAGAAATCATCTTCATAATAATCTACAGGTAAAAATGCCCAGTAGAACAAGATATTTCCATGAGATAGACACACTATATTGCAGGCAGTGGGGATCTCCCCAGACCCATTCACACCATGCCAGATACCAGAGAAAGATGGCAGCAACAAACACGTAAAGGCACAGCAGCAGCAAAAGACATTCTGGGGTCTGTGGTCTCAGGGCCCTGCCTATCCAAGATTCATCCATTAGGGAGTTTCCTCCTGGTGGATTGACACCTTGAACTTCAGTTGCTACCTGCTGTTCCTCTGACGTGGCCGCCACTGGCATTTGCTCCCTGTTTTGAAGGTGGGGCCTCTTAGCTTCCTGCTTTTGCTACATGCCTGCTGCTTGCCACCACTCCTCCTTGCCATTATGGACTCTCTGGAACCCTAATCCTGAACAAACCCTTCTTTCTATTAGCTGCCTTGACTGTGGTGTTTTATTACGGCAGCAGAGAAGTAACTAATACATTCACTAGTGTCTTCATTCTGGGCCAGTATCTTAGGTTTTAGCCCTTCACTGGGAATCACCCTTGAGACCAGTGCATACCTGCTCTCACCACAGCCATGGCTAGTCTTTATGGAAACTCAAAGATCTCACTCACTCTCTCGTTTCCTTATGTGGTGACTTTGAAGAGTGATCTCTGCTCTATAGAGTCCCAAGGTACAAAAAAGGCCCAAACTGTGTGTTGATATTCATCCTCTCCTTCCTTGTTCCTGTTTCCTTCATTTCATTATAGGCACATCTGGAGATAGAATTGCTCCCAATAAACATGCTGCACGAATGTTTCACCTCAGAGACATTTTCCTGGAGAAATAAACCAATGCTGTTGGTACTGTGACAGGTCTTAGAATGAGGCTAGAGAATAGACTTTGAAAATGAGATCACATTTGCCTGGTTGACAATGTGAACTGACCCCTCAGGAAAAGGATCCCAAATGGGAGGGGTTGAGTGGGAGGACTGGGCATGAGAAATAAAGAAGACAAAAACAATAGCTAGGAACAGGAGATCTTACAGAAGCTGATGAGTTATGCCAAACAGGTTTATTAAGTAGGACAGCATCATATACACTATTTGCAGGGGGAGATTGACCAAAGTCAGCAGAGAGCTAAGTGAGAAAATGTTGGCAAAGAGAACACAGGTTACCTAGTTGCCTTAGGACTGATAACCACAGCACATGGGGAAGAGTCAGAACCCCAGAAACCATAACCTTAATTCTTTCCAGACACTGGCTCCAGTTCTAGACTGGTTTTGACAAGTCCACTCCTGGACAAGGACACAGAACTAAGGTTCCCTTTGCCCTTTCATCAAGACCTCTAAGGTCTTGAATCTGTTTGGTCTTCCACAGCAGAGAGTAGCCCCTTCTTGTTGGATGGGATGCAGAGTGACTCCAAAATCACAGCCCTGGCATACCAGAGCTGGGAACTTGGCAGCACCATCCTGCAAGTGCCCATGAGGACCTTGGGCTGTGTGATTTTTTCTGATCTTTCTAGACTTGCAGACAAGGTCTGGATATAGGATGTTGGTCATCCTCTCAATATTGTACAGAGGACTCCTTGTATTAGGTGAAATAGCAAAGAGTTGCAATTCCCCCAGAATCTATCTGGACTTTATCTAACGGACTTCAGACTAAAACCAATGAGTATATGTCATCCCAGCCCAATGTGCTGCTGGACTTACGATAGGTAGTACTGTTGTGTGGCAAACCTTTTCCTGGGGAGATGTAACCCACACATCTGCTCACCCCAGATGTCATGGGGAGCCCATGACAGACCAAAGTACAGGTACCACCAAGTCCAACCTGGTAAACCAGTGAGTTTTATTGGGGTTACTTAAGGAATATGGGTGAGGGGTTAATTACAGGAGCATAAATGACTCAAAGACAGCTGAATCACTGAAGCCCACCCCAGCATGGGTGACAGCTCACAAAAGCTTGGAACCTGGAACACACTGACAGCCTGCAGGCAGCTCAACAGACTGGACAGTGTCCAGTCTAAGTGACTCAGTTGGTCTAAAATCTTCCAGGCAGGTCGGGAGTCTCTGCTTCTTCCAGGCAGCTGGTCTGGTCTCAGAGTCTTCTTTGGAGCCTGGCTTGTCTGAAAGTGACCCCAGCAGCTTCTCTGCTCATCGTGGGAGGTGGGGGTGGGTGGGGTTCAGAGTCATTACTCTGATTAGGTCCATGGACTTCCTGAAGCTATTTTGAGTTTTTCACCTTCCTGCTTTTTTGCTTCCCTGCAGTATGGAATGTTTCAATCTCAGAGGAAACCGTTGTACAAGTATTTACCCAAAGAAGCAGAGATTCTAGTTAAGATGTGCTGGCGAAGGCCGAGAGTGGGCACAAGAACTACATGGAACTTGAATGTGTTGGATTGAGGTAACCAGAGCCTGGAGTTAGATTCAGGGAAGTTGATTGAAGTGAGAGCCTCATTCTATGTATGGTATTTGACTTAGCTCTCCGACAAGAATTCAAGAAGAAACGTCTAGAATCTGTTAGAATGGCTTGCAGAAACTTTGGCAAAGCAACGGACCGCAGTGAGTAAAGTAAAAATACCAGAAGTGACATGGCAAATGGTAAAAAGAGGAACCAAAAGTAAAGTAAATGTGACATGCTAGCTGTATTCCTTAATGGGGGAATACTCCTTTTTTTTTTTTTTTTTTTTTTTTTTTTTTTTTTTTTTTTTTTTTGACACCGCTGATTCAGAGGGGGCTGTGACTTGGTTTGTGAGCTGAGTTAGCAGTGGGAGACGCTGTTTGAGAAATTGGTCTCTCTAGGGAATATGGACAGCCCTGAATTCTGAGAACGATAGAGGTCAGCTGAAAGCTGGGTCAAGGACATCAGAGCCAATATCACCACCGTTGCTTCTAGAAGTTCGGCAGCTATTACCTGCCACTTGAGTGGCAGGTACAGATAGCTGTGACCATGAAAGTCACAGTAGCCTTAGGACTCTCTGTTGCAGAAATGGAGATGGTTCATAAAAAAATAGTTCTTTTAGGAACAAGATAGAAGATGACTAATAAGTAAGATGTAACACATGCATTCAAATTAAGCCAGAAGATTGAGTCAGATGCCCAAGTAAAACATCATGCTTACTCACAGTTTTGAGATCTGAGTCACAAGGCAGGCTTTGAGTCCACTGACAGAAGGAAGAGTCAGGAAGGACCCCGATATACCATTGCTACAATTTCCTGAAATAATTCCCACAGTCATTTTCTGGAGTAATGGATCACATGTTGTAGGGTAACTCTTCAGAAGAAAGAGGAACACCCAGTTAATGCAGGTCTGTGGGTCACAGGGATACAATTTACACTGATACCCAGGATCGAAAGGGTCACTAAGGCATGCCTGCTAGAGTGAAATAAGTCAACCACAGTGGGTGCTATGGGCTATCCCTGACGGGAAGGGTCATGCATTTGATAGTCGGCATCATTCACATAGCACTGCAGATAAGAGCTGTCATATTACCTGCAGCTCAGTGCAGGAATCAGCAAATGTTGCCCACATAACTATACCGGTCTAAGATTCTATATAAAACTAAGATCATATCTCAGGGAGAATAGCAAAGAGTAAAGCCACGATTAGTGACTAAGATATACAGTGATAGCCTTGCTCATATGTGCTTCAATTCAGCAGACTGGCATCCACAAAAACTTTGCAGGTCAGACGGAAGGAAAGCAAAGTGATGCAAACTTCTACTCTTGGCATCATTGTTTTGATTGAAAATGTTGCTACAGAGCTGACATATGAGCTACAGCTGATAAACAAACTATTTGACAAGTACTGAAGGCTTTCTTTCTGCATGTCAATCAGCAAAGAGGTGGTTCATAGCCACAAGGGCACAAAGTATTCAGGACAGCTTTATAATAAAGGTTTAGGTAATAACATTAACACTGGTTTTAGGATAGTGAGCTGGGCTATAGGTTCTCTATTGAGAATGTGTACTTTTGCAGTTATGGTGAGTATTCTGCGTACAGTTTCCTGGCATCTAATTCATACCATGTGAATGCGGTATAGTCCAGATTGGCTGGTGTACAGTTTGAGAAGGTTAACATAAGCTACTATGTACATAATTTCCAGCTGTGCAATCTCTGCTATGCAAATCAGGGCCATGCAAATCAGGGCCATGCAAATAAGAGCAGTTCTGGTTAAAGCTCTGGTCTCAGGACTCCGAGTTGTTAAATTACAACACTTTAGTCTAGCAGTTCATTGACCTTGCTTGTAAGATTACCTAATTGCTGACCAGCTTTATTTTTTGATCTTTTATTAGTGGGCCTTGTGCCACAGCAATGTTGCTCCAAAGAAAAAGAGAAATTGATGAAAGCAACAAAATGCTTCTGAGACCTCATTGGTTCTGCAACGTGTAACACACTTGAGTGATGCTCAGAGACATTCTCTGGTAGTGCATACAGCTATCAGCTCGAGGAGACAGAGAGGCAAAAGATGCTATAGCATGTGGTCTCTATGCCACCAGAACTACCTTTAGTGGGAAAGACAGCCAGTAGAATTGGTAGAAAACAGCACCTGGGGCTAGAAAGATGGATGGCTCAAAGGTTTAGAGCATGCACTGTTCCTAGAGAGGACTTGAGTTCAGTTCCCAGCGCCCATGCCCATGTTAGCTGTAACTCTAGCTCCAGGGGATCTGATGCTTCTGGTCTCTGTAGGGACTGGCATTAATGTGTTCTCTCTCTCTCTCTCTCTCTCTCTCTCTCTCTCACACACACACACACACACACACACACACACACACACACACACACACAACTGAAAATAAACTAAAGATCTTGGGGCTGGAGAGATGGCTCATCAGTTAAAAGTACTTGATGTTCCTGCAGAGGACCCAGGTTTTGTTCCCAGCACCCAAGTGGCAGCTCACAACCATCTGTAACTCGTGTTCTAAGGGATCTGATGACCTCTTCTGATCTCTCTGCTGGCACCAGACATCCTCATGGTACACAGACATACATGCAGGTAAAACACTCATACACGTAAAATAAAATAAACTTTAAAAACCTTATAAACAAAATGAAAACAATAAAGTTGCAGTTGGAGAATAACAGTACTTGAATCTGGAGCAAATCTGTGCTGTTGTTAGTAAAGAAACAAGTATATGTGAACCCCTGGTCTGGACTTGCCTTTGGCACTAATGGAAAAGGAGAATCTGACCACAAAATACCACGCTAATTTGTGCCCCAAAGATCGGGCTGATCAAGAGGCAGTTCGTTGCAAGGGAGAATGTCCAGGCTGTGGGCTTCGGCTCAGGGGTGTCAGATTACAGCACTCTGGCTTGCTGTTTGTAGATGGAGCTTGAGGGCAGACAGACACCTATTAATTCCTGCTGTGACACCCTCTCTGTGGCTCAGTCACAGGTGGAAGGCTGCTTGGAGGGTGTATCAGTGTGTCACTCAGCTACGGACGAACAGGCTGGTTTACAGGTGGTTCAGCTCAGCAAATTTATTAAAATCCCAAATGAGCTGCTGCTGCCCAACTCAGAGACAGCCGTAAGAGATGAGGATGGGGCAGAGGAAGCAAGATGACCTGAGATACACGTGCAGCCTCGGGCGGGTCAGTTCCCTGTTGACTGGGGGCCTAGGAGAACACTTGGGCATGTGGAAGTGAGTAGGCCTGGGGAGTGCACCTGTGAATGAGCCTGAGCAAGAGAAGGCATGAAGCCTTGAATCATTTGCCAGTGTCTGTTAAAAGAGGCAATGAAGGACAGCACGCTGTGAGCGAGACAGACAAACTGGTGTCTGTCTCTAAGCAACGGCCGATTGGGCACTTGAGCGAAGCGCCCACCATAACAGGATAGGGACCTAGACATGGACATAGCAGCTTGGGTTCTGAGTCACCAGGGACAGCCCGGCTAGTACTAAACTGCCAACAACAGACAGTGGAGCCTCCATGTGGCACCAGCACCCTCCATTAAAGAGATCCTCCAGCCGCATGGAGTCAGGTGCATTACGTCAGACCCCTGTACTCTGAGAGTGTCAGGGCTTCCTCCTGGTCATGGCAGATGCTGACTGTCTAGGTGCTAGCTGGTGTTTACTCCCTGCATGCCTGGGATTATCTCCACTATCTGAGGGACTTGGTGTATTTTAACTACCAGTATTGTAACTACCAACATGAGATTCCATACAATATCACCTCCAAAAAGCAAGTGGGTCCCTTTACATACTACACATTCTAGAAGGTACCTGCATGACTCACATTGGAATGCCTTTTGAAAATATAGCTGAGGCATCATTTGGCTGTGGCTCACTGTGAGAAGTGACCACATTTGTCCATGATGTACTATTTACTATAAGTCAGTGAGCACTTAATGGTGCTGTGCACCAAAGGGAGATGATGAAGGAGAGCTAGAGCCCAGAGGCTAATTTACTCACTGCCCTTAGTCCAGACAGCCCATTCGTGGAATCCATGCTTCCTGGTCCTGCAGCTCTAGGTGTCTTGGGTTTGGAGATCTTATTTTCCAAAGGATTGATTTCCAGAGTGATTGTCAATCTCAAGCGTGATTATCTATCTTTAATACCTAAAGATTCAATTGACAAATATTTACAATTAAAAGATTTCATCAGTGTGCACAGATAATAGGAAATGTAACATTCCTTAATAATGTATCAATAAATTGGCAACAGCCAATTAGAAAAGATAACATATAAATGTAATTGATTCCCCAAGCAATAAGACCTATATAATAGACAGAAGTAGCCCTGGCAGGACAAACTAGATCTTTATGAATAAAATAACCAAATACTGCAAAACTACTGAAATATTCAGAGGCTGAAATCTCAAAACTGTAAATGTATTAATATATTGTTTAGAAATCTACCATTTCAATGCAGAGCTCATTAAAGTATTTCAATGTTTTTTGTGGAGTATGGAATTCTCATTCTGAAATTCACATGTGCAAGGCTGTTGTCCTTATTGCCTATTATTGATTGTCAAAATTTATTATGAAGGTAATGAATGAAAAAAATTGTGAAAAATAGAGAAATATTGAGAATGAAAAGTATAGCAACGTGGTTGGTATATGATACAATATTATTAAAATTGGTAGTAAGGAGTGGGCTTCCCAGTATAATAGTACAAGAACTTTTAGCTACATATTGAAGAAAAATTAAATCTTGACTTGAAGTATCACTACTTAAAATAAGTTCCAGATGGGTTACAGTTAAACAACAGCAGAAAAAATAGGGGGAAAGAGAGACAAAGAGAGAGAGAGACAGAGACAGAGAGAGAGACAGAGACAGAGACAGAGAGAGACAGAGACAGAGAGAGAAGGCAGAATATTAATGGCCAAAAATAAGAAATGTATTCTACTCATAAAGATTGACAAATATGATGACATGAAGATTTAAAACTCTGTAGGATCAAAGGTTACAAAAGTAATGGACTTATTATTTTAAAAATTGAAAAAATATGCGACAAATATTTATAACATATGTATTAGAAAATGGCCAATATTCTAGATATGTAAAAATTGTCTTTATTCACTCCTAGACAAAACAACAAAACATTTGAAGAGGCTGTTTACATCAAGAAATATGCACATGGCCTGTTCACCTTAGGCTCTTTCTCAGTATAAGACTTACTTGAACCCAAGGACAGGTTCCCATTTGGGGGCGTGTGTTTAAAAGAGCAAGGAGGACATTTTAAAACATCAGTGTAGCAGCACTTTCTAAGACTGATAAAATCTATAACAATGGGAACTCTAACTGATGCAGGTCTGTTAAAAAGCAATGTTGCAATGATTATTATGTTTCAACATAGAAGTTTCATTTTTCACTAACCTTCCCGGGAAAAATAACCATACAGGTTCACTCTCAGGCAGGTCCCGAACTAGACAGGGTGCTAATTACAGCATTACTTACAGGGGTAGACATAAAATAAAGTCAAAAAGAAACAATATAACTCCATCAAGTAGGAATGGCAGGTGTCATAGGACATGGAAGGCACATACAATGGCCTAGAAGGTTCTCAAGCAGTGAAAACAGTTACAACACAGTATCTGCAGTGTGACAAACACTGGAGAAACAGTCCAGGTGCACAGAGCACACAGCGGAGCCACATATTCCCATAGATCAATGTTAACAGGACCTTGCACAGAGGTAGAACAGCCTCGTGATCTCCACTGTCCAATAAGGAGCCACTGGCCACAGGAGACCTTGAGTACATATGGCAAATGTGACGAAGTGTTGCACTTTAAATTTGATTTGATTTTAAGTAATGTAAGTGTCAATTGCAGCATGTGGCTAGTGGTTCCTAAATGGGACATCACAGCTTAAGACACTGATACGCATGTGGAATTATCAGCGGTAGATTGTGTTGAGGAGCTGAAATGCATCATCTTAGGAGTGTATTCCTGTGTGATGGGAGTCACTGGACAAAAGCATAGTAGAATGAACTTCTGGGGTCAGAGAGATGACTCAGGAGGTAAAAGTACTTCCCACCTGTAATTGTGTGTGTGTGTGTGTGTGTGTGTGTGTGTGTGTGTGTGTGTGTGTGTGTGCGTATGTCTAGTTTACAGACTGTAGTCAGGGTAGTCCCACAGTGAGTGTCTCCTGATGAAAAGACCAAGAATCCAGTTGTTCAGTCCATGAGACTGGTTGTCTCAGCAGTCCCGAATCTGACTCTGGGATTCAGAAGGATTTCTAGAGAGCTGGTGGTTTCAGTCTACATTGGAATCCCAAAGAAGTAGGTTTTTACACCAGTAAAAAGGAACGCCTCAGCAGCAGGGTAAATGAACTTGTCAGCAGGAGTGAGAGCAAGCAGACAAAAGCAAAAATTTCCTTCTTCCATATCCTCTTCTGTGGGCTGACACCAGAAGGTACCACACAGATTTAGGGTGAGTCTTCCCACCTCAAGTAATCCACTCAAGAAAATCCCTCATAGGTGCTTGGGATTTAGTTGATTCTAGATGCAGTCAAGTTGACAAACAAGATTAGCCATCACAAGTCCATTACTTGTCAATTTAACACACAATCACAGCTCTTTATGTCATGCTTAATTTCCAAATGCAAACAATAACTGGGTCATAGTTCCACCTAATATAAATATCTTTATGTAACTGCAAACACATTATATATTTTAGAACAGGTGACAATGTCCCTTGAGAAATGCTTAGTCTTTTTTTTCTTTTTTTCTGGAGCTGAGGACTGAACCCAGGGCCTTGTGCTTGCTAGGCAAGCGCTCTACCACTGAGCTAAATCCACAACCCCGAGAAATGCTTAGTCTTTTAGTGTCTCATAACTTAAATATGATAATAATCACTGATATAACCTATGTAACATTTCATGATTAAGTAATAGAGGAAAGAAAACCCAATTATCTGCTTAATGTCTATGTATATATGCATAAGCATGTTCTTAAAATAAGAATGAAACACTCATGTCTGCAACTGGTCAGGTGGCCAGCCTTAGCTTGTAATGTATAACTAATTACCTTCCTCTTCTACCCATTCTGTATTCTTTTCACCCTCACCAAGCACCTCAGTAGGTCTCAGTTCTTTTCCTGGAAGAGTGACTTATACCTTCATTCATGAAGGGTCCGTGTCCTTTGTCATTCTGCCTGGAGTGGATTGTTGTTAAGTTACCACTGACCTTAATCATAGGACACGGCAGCACTAAGAGACTCTCTAAAGGATCCCCCACACCCCAGACATAATCTACCTTACCTCTGTTGTGGAGAAGCAATCCAGTTTCCTGCTGGGAGTCTAAATCAATTATCCCTCCTAACACAATTACGCCTTTCTTAGCCTGTTGGCTTAAGGGCATCAGAAGCCCAAAGTGGCCAGGGTGAAGTCTGAGCTTCCAACTTAATGGAATGTTGGTTGTAGCTCCTGGTAGGAGTGCTCCCTTCTCTTGAATCAAAACTAATAGGCTAGCAGAGAACTTAAGGTTGTGGAAATAGGAAGCAGAAATTTTCCTAGTGGGTAACTAGTGATGTTAGTGAGTAGAACTATTTCCTTTTCTACCCCTTGATTCCCAGACCCATGGATCCTGGCTATGGGAGAAATCATACTATATATTGACCACTGATTCAAAGCATATACCACCTTCTGGAGAACCTGCTCCAGCCTTCCAGGCTAATACCACCATCTTTAACTATCTTTAGACTATTCTGCCATTCAATCAAGTTAGTTGATTCAGATGATGAGACCAGTGGATTCCATGATCATGGGTCCACTGTTGTATTTCTCTGGTTGTGAAGTGAGTTCCTTGGTCAGAAGCAATGTTGTGTGGAATACCATGATGGTGGATAAAGTTTTATGTAAGTCCACGGATGGTAGTTTGGGCAGAAGCATTATGATCAGGAAAGGCAAATATATCGCCAAGGTAAGTATCTACTCCAGTAAGCAGAAAGCATTGTCCTTACCATGGAGGAAATGGTCCTATGTAGTCAATCTACTACCAGGTCTGGCAGGTCACTCTGGGGAATGGTGCCATATCAGGGACTCGGTACTGGTCTCTGCTGCTGGCATATTTGGCACCTAGCAACAGCTGTTTCCATGTCATCCAGGTGAGTGGAAGTCCATGTTGTTGAGCCCATGTGTAACTTCTACCTCTGCCACCATGAGCACTTTAGTCATTGGCCCCTGGGCAATGACAGAAATGGCTGGGGAGAGAGGCTGACCATTCACAGAATGGGTCATCCTGTTTACTTGACTACTGAACTGCTCCTTTGCTGAAGTCACCTTCAGATGAGCATTTACTTGGGAGACAAGTCACTTCACACCCTGTGCCCATTCAGAGACATCTCTCCATGTCTGCCCCAAATGTTGTTCTCACTTATTTTCCAATCATGGTCTTTCCAAGTCCTTGACCATCCAGCCAATTCATTGGCTGAAGCTCATGAATCAGTAAATGATTGCACATCAGGCTGTTTGTCCTTCCAAGCAAAATGTGTGATCATATAGGCTGCCTGCAGTTCTGCCCACTGTAGAGAGTTCCCTTTACTAGTGTCTTTCACTGTTGTCACAGAAAGACATTGTAATTCTGCAGCTGTCTGCTTCTAGGTGGTTCTTGTAGAATGCAGAATCATCATTAAACTAGCCCCCAGTCTTTTATTCTTTATTAGGGCACATCTGTGAGGCCATAGGTTCATGTTTGAGAGCAGAAGGCATTGTAATGGGAGTAGAAACCATAGGCATTTGGGCAACTTCATATAACTTACTTTTACCCTTAGGAGCTGCTCAGACCTAATCATGTATATTCCATTTCCATTTGATAATGCACTGCTGCTATACATATCCTACTTTATGCCTTGGTGGGTCAGATAACAGCCAGCTCATGATGGGTAACTCAGGTTGAATGGTAACTTGGCGGCCTATTGGCAAATATTCAGTTTCCACTAAGGCCCAATAGCAGGCCAAGAGCTGTCTTTCAAAGGGAGAATAGCTGTCTGCAGATGATGATAAAGCCTTATTCCAAAACCCTCTGTAATCCATTCACTTTTAGAGTCTTGACAAAATCTCCAAACAGCATCCCTAAATGCCACTTCAAGTATCATTGGGTCTATTGGATCATATGATCCAAGTGGTAGAGCAGCCTGCATAGCAGCCTGGGTCTGTTGAGGAGCCTTCTCCTCTTCCAGGCCTCACTAAACCCAGCAGCTTCAATGAGTCAGTTGGTATATATGGGCTGGAGTAACACACCCAAGTGAGGAACGTGCTGCCTCCAGAATCTAATAGGTCCACTAAGCGTTGCAAGTCTTTCTTGTTAGTGGCAGTGGTCAGGAATATCTAAAAGGGAATATCTCTGCATTCTTCACACTACTAGGACTCCTGGAAATTTCACCAAGGTTGAAGGTCCTTTGATTTTGGTTGGATTTATTTTCCATCCTCTGATGTGCACATGCATTGCCAACAAGTCCAAGGTGGTTGTTATCTTCTGCTCACATGCTCTAATTAGCATAATATAGGGGACCAGTATGATATTTTGTGAAAGAGACAGATGATCAAGATTCCTTCAAACTAAATTATAACACAGGGATAATTTATATACCCCTGGGGTAAAACTGTAAAAGTATCCGGCTGGCCTTGCCACCTGAAAACAAACTGCTTCCAGTGGTCTTCACAGGCAGGTACCAATAAAAGGCATTTGCTAAATCAATAGCTGTATACCATGTGCCAGGAGAGGTGTTAATCTGCTCAAGCAAAGACACCACATCTGGTATAGCAGCTGCAATCAGAATCAGTGTTTGAATAAGTTTGAGATAGTCAACTGTCTTTCTCCATCATCCATCTGTCTTCCGAACCAGGCAAAATAGGAGATCTGAAAGGAGGTGTGATGGGAACCACCACCCCTTCCAAGTGTAGTGGCACTAATTTCTATAATCCTCTAGGGATGTGATATTGGTTTTGGTTCATTATTTTCTCTGGTAGAGGCAGCAGTGCCAATGGCTTCCATTTATCCTTTCCAACCTTAAGAGCCACCACATCACAGGTCAGGAAACCAACGGGAGGATTCTGCTAATGTCTAAGCATATCTATCCCATTATACTTTTTGGGACTCAGGAAATAACCACAGGATGAGTTCAGGGGCCTATTAGACCCACTGTGAGTCAGATTTTAGCTAAACCTGACCTCTATAAGCTCCCACTTTAAAGGGAGTGCTGTAATGCTTTTTGGGGTGTCCTGGAATCAGAGTTATTTCAGAACCAGTATCCAAAAACCCCAGAAAGTCTGATTATTTTCCTTTTCCAAGTCTACAGTTACTGCTATAAAAAGATACAGGTCCCTTTGGGGAAGGATGGAAGAAAGGCTAACAGGAAAACTCTAGATATTTTAACAAGGTCCTTCTTTGGGGAAACCTGGCCTTCCCTTCTCTCAAGGGCTCTAGGTCTGCAAACAGGCTCAAGTCTGGAATTTGGTTCACCAGCCAAAATTTCCTATTGTTACAGTCCAGCATAGCCATTCACTCATTTGTCTGAGAATTGTTCTGCTTATACAGATTGAAGATGTATAAGTAGATGTAATAGGATTCTTCTGTTTCATTCTTGGAAACACCGTGGTTGATTAGCCAAAGGTCTATTTGTGTCAAGCCACCATAAGAATCACTTTGCCTGTGATGCCCATCATGGGTCAGGCCATTATAAACATGACTCAGCCCATGCTGTCCACTTACTATATTATCACCTTGCCTTTGGTGATACAATGCTGCAATCTGTCCCTTGCTATCCTGGAGCCCAGTTAAACCCATCACATTTAACTTATCCAATTGAGCAACAGCATCTCCAACCCTAAGGTCTGTTACAAGGACAAGAGCAGCGACAAAGCCCTTGAAATGTGCTGGTGTCCCTCTCACTGTTGTGTGTTTTATGACATTAATGAAGGGCATGTCTTCTGTGTCTTTCCATGGTGGAGGATCAGATTTTACACAGTGTACTCATGCTAACACTGCAATCTCACAGAGCCTTAAATCCCTTCATCAGTACTAGCCGAGAGATATCAGGCATCTCCCATTCCTTCCCAATAGGCCATTTCTTGATGAATAATTCAGTCAACCAATAACAATGGCTATGATGAAAAAGCCAACAATCTGGTAGTTGTTCACTTCATGAGACTGGATGTCTCAACTTGTCCCAAATCAGAGTCTGGAGTGCAGAGGGATTCATAGAGAGCTGGTGGCTTGAGTCTACATTGGAATTCCAAAGAATCAGGTTCTTAGACCAGCGAAGGAAAGCCTCTGTAACAAGGTAGATGAACTTGTCAGTGGGAGTGAAGGCAAGCAGGTCAAAAGCAAATTCTTCCTTTTTCCATATCCGTTTACCTGGGCTGCCACGGAAAGATGTGATCCAGATTTAGAGTAGATCTCCCACCTCGAATGATCCACTCAAGAAAATCCTTCATGTGAGTGCCCAGCTGCTTGGGTTTTAGTTGATTCCAGATGTAGTCAAGTTGACAATCAAGATTAGCCATCACACTGCCAAAGTTGATAGCATGAGTTTGATCCCCAGGAACCTTGTGATAGAAGAAGAGAAATTGCTCCAAGTTGTACTCTGACTTCCATACATGTGCTGTGACATGCATGTACCCCCTTCCCACACAATAACTAAATAAATGTAAACACTGAACTTAAATGATATCTGAGTTAAAAGTTATAGACACTGAACAAGAATAAAAGAATAAAAGCTATTCTGAGTAGAGCTACGTTTCCTTAAAAATGAGATAGTCTTGGAAATATGAGCAAGTGGCCTGCTGTTCATCTTAACATGGGTGTGACCAGAAGGCTGCTGCCACCATTTAAGCTTTTCTCTCTTCTGGACCAGCAGCATTGAGGGTCAGAGGCCCAGGCAGACTCTGTCAGCAGCTGAGAGCAAGAGCAGAGATGTGGGCGTGCAGAGTACAGCACAAACTTGAGCAAGGGATGAAAACAAGAAAGCAAGAAAACAATACTTGGAGTATCCATGGCATCTTTAGCGTGAAAAGTCCACAGGCCTTTAGTTTGATGGTGGGTCATGCTGACTGGTTTAGTTAAATGTGTAGCATCCATTCTGGCCATTTGTTCCGTCAAGAGACACATGTCCCATGGATGGATTATTGATAAGCGTGCAGTGGAGATGGATCAAGCATCTAATCAGAGCAGAGCATGGAGGTTTCATGACTGTGCCCTGCAGAGCAGCAGGAGGACCCAGGAACCTGGGTGTAATGATCGGGGAGTGTCTCAGTACTTCCAAAGCACTGCATGGTTGAAGGGTTGCACTGCCACTTTCACAGAGACGGACCATCCAGCTTTAAGTAGTAACAGCCATGTCTTTATTATTTCTACCTTCCTGGTGGTGATGAAAAGATCAGATTTAATGAGACAAAACCATAGACAAGAGCATCTTCAATCTATCATCTTTCTCAACAATAAGATCTAGTCTCAAGGAATAAACTTGGAAGCTGACTATTTGTTACAAAGTGCTAAGTGCTTTTCACTGTGTGTGGGCACAGACAACAAACATGGCAATGAAGAATACTGATTAGGAAGAGTCAGGGCTCAAGGTGGTAAGAGAAAGTGGCCACGACTGGCTCTTTTGCTTGGTGCAGTGACTTTTCCCCACACACGCAGCCTTCGGGACTCCCTGCATGAGCCTTGGGATAGGCAGGGCTGTAGAAGTAAGGGAGCGCCCTGCACCACTACAGATGTGGCTGTGTGGACAGGGATCAGGCTACTTCTTGGAGCAGATGGAGGGCGTGGCCTCAGAAGTATATAGCACCAGGTGAAGACTTGGACTATACCTGGTAATGGGCAGTGGAGCCTGGCTGGGAGGTGCACAATGTCAACTAGAGACTTGGTCACCTTGAGAGAGAGATCTAGGATCAGGTGTCTGACTTTGGGTAGTCACTTTAATCTGCTGTCATCATGATCTGCTAAGAACACTACAGAGAGCAGGCTCTAGGACCCAGAGAAGGCAGGCACTGTGAAGCCCTACTCAAATGACCTTCAAGTCAGTATTCTAGTAGTGGTGGGAATTGCCTCCTCCTGTGGAAGTCAAAGCAGCTGCCTGCTTGCAAGACACTCAGGTCAATGAAGCACATTGGAGTCTGGGAAACATAGTGGCCAGTACAGGGGCCGGGATGGTAAGGTTAATGTCAAGGTCTGCTGGTGGTGCCTCAGTGCAGTGGAGTTTCCTCAGTTCCAGAGCTTCATTTGCCTCCATGTGACCCATAGGTCCTACCACCTGGAGCTGGGTAAGCCAGGGGCGGGGGAAACGCAGCACAGGGGCCAGCACGGGCTAGGACACGGGGAGGTCACAGCACTGGGCTAAGGTCTAGCCTGAGGACTCTTAGCCTGCTTGCACAATTAGTCATCAAGAAAAATGAATGGATTGTTCTTGTAAGCGAATCATTACTTCATGTTAAAAGAGTTTATAGACACAGTCAAGTCACGCAGATGTACATTACTCAGCCAGACACACTCAGGTTTGTGGTATGTGATGGAACTCTTAGGCTCTTTGGGGAACTCCCCTGTGTCTTCGTGGAGTTGACCACACAGCAATTTGTCAGAGCCATGAAGTTAAAAATGCGCAGATAATATTTATCTAGAAGAAAGTTGAGAACTTACTCAAAAGCGAGTCTCTTTCTACAATCTTTAGGCCAATTTTTGTCTTAGTCTAAGAATAGCCAGCCCTGTGGGAAATGCAGGAATCCTCAAAATAGAGACACTCAGGTTCCAGAACATAATTTTATACACACACACACACACACACACACACACACACACACACACACACACACAATTAATTAGACTGACATGGCTAATGAGAAAAGAGGAAACAGAATATTAAAGATTTTATCATTTTCTTTAAACGTTAAGGCCTGAGATTGAACCACACCATTATCAATTGTGTAATCCCCAAAGCTGGTGACCCCCAAATGCATCTGACCATGTAGCTTACCTAATAGGAATGATACCGGCAGAGGGGTGAACAACATGTCCACTGTGGACTTCAGACCCCACATCAGCCATGGGAATGCGTACACAATCTGCCCTGTCCAGACTGAGGACTTGTAAAACTCCCACAAGGGAGCTGCTATTTAAGTTACAAAGTCAACATGAATTTTGAACATTATCTCTCAGAACTGGGACAGCCCAGGTGAGTACAGCCAGCTGCAGTACAGGCTTCAGAATGCTGCTTTCAAGCTGTAGTAATTCAATGTGGAAACAGGAAATAAGACATGAGCCAAATGTCCTGAGACTTTTCAAATCCCCGCTGTGCCTAAGCCCACAAGAATGCTATGCATTTCACACCAGGTCCTCACACTAAAGCATCCAGACAACTCCTTTACCTTGGACCTTGTTCACCTATTTCTTGAGTGGAGTTCTTGAAAACTATGAAGCTGTTCCTTACGAAATGTGCCTAGCTGCTCAGATTCCTCAACAAAAATACAAAGGGACTTCATTCTCTGAAAGTCTCTGAACAACCAGTCTCCCACATTTAGGGTGCAGTGGTTCTGTCTGTTTCCAATTACTCTGGGGAGCTGCATCTGTGACCCCAACTCTTGCTCAGTGTACTGTTGGAGAGAGGGGGAAGGCAAGAGGAAGAGATGAGAAAAATAAAGAAAGAGACAGAGGCCCAAAGAGAGATGGAAAGGTGTCAAGGAGAGAGAGTGTTTCTATTTATCACACCCAGTGTGGCCTGTGAGCAATGGGGATGAAGTTACACCAACAGAAATTTATTGAGCGTTTTGATGGTTGGAAACTATTCAAAGAATTATGGAGAGGAAACTGGAAGCAGATAAGATAAAGTGTCTGTCCTGCCAGGCTTCCATTCTTGTGAGCAAACAGACATCTATATCTCTAGTTCTCAGTCTTCTACCATGTGTATATCGTCTGAACCACCTGTCCCTGCTCTGTGTGAAGACAGCCATGCATTGTTTGATGGCATACCTTCTGAGAAATATATTCTCATGCAATTTTGCCACTGAGCGAACATCATCAGACTTTTACACAAACTAGGATAGTTACAACATCACTAGGCAATGTAATATGGTATCCCTGCTGGTGACTCTGAGACATTATTTTATTTATTTATTTATTTATTTATTTATTTATTTATTTATTTATTTATTTATTTATTTTTGTGTGTGTGTATGTATGCACAGTGTGTGAATGCCACTATGTATGCATGAATATATGTGAAAATATGTATGTGTGTGTACCTTAATTACATATGATAACGAATCATGTTTTGAGATAGGAGTCTCACCATGTAGTCTAGTCTGGCTTTGAACTCCTAATTTTCCCATTTCAGCTTCCCAAATGATTATTACATCACCACCTCACCTTGCTGATCAAGTTTTCAGAGGTTAGATGGAGTTAATATAGGGTGTGTGGTTGATGGGAGGTTATTTTAGACAGTGGTTGGTGAGCGGCCCTTTGGAGAAACTGAGTCATGAACTTGAAGGGAGTGAACTGTGTGCAGGTGAGGGAAGCCCTTCACATGAAGGGAATGGTGAGGCTAAAAGGTCAGAGCAGTGAGAGCTAGGGGCGAGCATGGGCAGAGAGGTCAGGGATGCTCCCGAGGCCTGTGTACACTGAAGATCATTCTAGAAGGCCTCTCTCCTCTTCACTCAACCCAGGGCAATAGAAGCTAGCACACTCCTTCCCAGCTTTCGAAGCAGGAGGCATGCTCCTTCCTCTCAGGCCAGGCCTTAGCTCATCCTATCCTCTGCCTTCCCACTGCCCTTCTTACGAGTGCTGAAACTTCAGTCTTTCTTTCTTAGCATTTTACTAAGGGGCCACGAGCAACAGAAAGGGAGCAGAGACACCTTAGACGGATTTTCATGGACCCAAGTGTAGTCACTGCACAGGATGAGGCTCCAGAGGCCCCTTGCTCTCCTGCAGCCCTTCCCACCTAAGGAATCGACTAACTACCGACTCACGTGGGCTTGGCACTTTTCATAGTTTGTATAAATGAAGTCATAAACCACACTTTCCTGTGTGACTTCTTCCTCTGAGTTACATATGTTGCTTGTGACTTTGTCTGTCATTGTGTGCGATTGTGCATTATTCATCTCATGTTTGTGTGATTTTCTGTTGAGGCAGCATACCACAACTGAATAATTTATTCTATTACTAATGGCCACTTGGACCATTTCCAGCTTTGGTCTACGAGTGTCTTGGCATATGAAGTTTGGAGAACATATGCAATGCATTTTTGTAGTGTGTATGCCTAGGAGGAGAATCATAGACTGGGGCATGTCACTATGGAATATATATTGCCAAAGGGTTTTCCAGTTCTAATTCATGTGAAAATAATATTTGTTTTTTATAAAAATAGTAGTAATGCATATTTATTGATGAACATTTGTAGAAGAGAATAAGAAAAATAAAATTATATATTAATCTTTATTTTCATGATTACATGCTTGGGAATCATGCTGCATGTATTATTCTATTTGCTGTATCCAGTTTTCACTGTAGTAGTTCCAATATTATTGGTTTTTTTTTCAAAAACAGAAGTTTTGATGGCAACATTCAGATTTGTCAAAATAAATTTGACCATTTAAATGATTTTGTTTTTATTATTGTGAACATCAATACATAAGATTTATGTCTATTTCTGATTATTTCCTCAGAATACATTTTGAACTTTTAAGTCAAAGGACTGAATACATTTAAAGGTTTTTCTATGTTGTATCTTCCTCCCAAAACCTAAGGCAGTGGCAGATGGCAGTTCTGGGCGGCCTGGTTGGTTCCGGTCTCTGAGAACACAGTGACAGAACATTCTGCCATGATAAGCACTCAGGCTAAGTATGTGTTGACTGGCCATTTACATCTTGGTTATCTTCCTGTCCATATCTTTGCTTGTTTCTGGGTGTTTCACTTTTCCTTTATTATTCAGTAGTAGCTTCATGTTTTTCAATCATTAACTCTAAAGAACGAGTCAGGCATCCCATTCTTTTTCTGTTTATGTACATTTTGGAGTAAACTTATACTCTGGGAGACTCATTTCTGATGGACAGGAATAGCCTAAGAACTACAATTTAGGGCCGGGGTGTCATTAGTTGTAGAGAATTTTCCCATTATGTAGGAGGCTCTACGTTTGATCCCAGCACCTCAAACATCAGCAACAAAAAGAGCTCCAACTTAATTTCCTGCAGAGGAGGCCATATGTGTAGTGGAGGCAGAGGGATACTACTTGACTTAGCCTCTATTTCTAACTATACACTACCTGCTTGTGATTTGGAATTGAAATAACAGCTGGAAGCATGACCCACCACTGCTCTTAAATATATACAAATGCTGGCTTAGACCACTTTGTCCAGTGTACTTTTGTACAGCTGAGAAAACATAGACATGTAGATAGTAGAAAGGTTGCCAAGAGCTGTGTACCACTGGCTGGTCTCAGAGACTTAGAGCCCAAGTATCCTTTGGCCACCACTTTGCTGGTGATCATACACCTTCTTATGGATTTCTTTTGTGCTGTGAACACAGATGAACATGTTATGTTTCTAGATTTGCTGACAATCCTCAATCATGATGTTTGTGGAGCCTTTGGCAACTTGAACCCTAGCAGAACACCTGATACTTCCTCTGTGGCCCAGCGCAAAAGTCCCTTTGTTATAGCCTCTGGACTCCCTGCTGGGACACACAGCAGGCTGGCTTGTTCCTCTGGGTCTTCAGGGTCTCTTCTGTAACTAGAGCCTGAGGCCTGACTGCTTGTGATTCCTCTCTGTTGTGCAGACTCCTCTGAGAGTGGAGCCTCCTGGAACCTGTCCAGGGCCTTGTGGGAAAGCCGCAGCGAGGCTGGTGCCAAATGGGCCTGTGTGCAATTTGGACGGGAGCCAGAGATCTAAAGATGTCTGAATTCCTCTGAACGCATCCTTTCAGTGGACATTTCCCAAAGCAAGACTGGCCCCTCAGGATGACATTTCATTAGAACTCAGTTTCTTGGCAATGTTCTCCGTAAATCTACAAGGGAGTCAACTTCAAAAATGAAAATCTGGAATATATCTCTTTTCATAAGATCGAACTTGCAGAAAATTTCAAAGTGGCATGGGAAATTGGGGTCTAGGGTTTATTAATGTCGCTGAGCCGCATGTCATGGTTGGCTGTTTCTGACAATAGGGTAGAGTCACCACCCTACTCAGAGTGAAGTCATCTGGCTTCAAGGTGTGAACTTAGAACTGTCAGGTAATTTGGGAAGAAATCTTGCAGGAATTTCTGAATTGCAATACATACATCATCCTTAACTAAACTTCTATCAAGCACTTCATATACTAATGAGTTTCAGGTTGCAAAAATAAATATAGAAAGCTTCCATTGTGCATAAATTTACAAACATTCTATGGTTAGACTACTTAATATATGACTCACATTAGTTTTACATGTCCTCTTTCAAAAGCATAAAGGTGTACGTAAGTGAGAAAAACACCAGCTAATGTCAGAATTAAAATGACCTGTAATTCACTGGTAGCTTTTCCATTTATAATTTAAATAAGATGGAGGATTTTTCCCTAACAACTAAGTTTATTTTTCATTTTAGACTTCATATTTATTTGTAAAATAATTTCAAGGCAATTTGAGGGTCTTTTCGGATTTCATATATTCTGTTGTACAGTTAAGCCAATGCTACCAAGTGAAAAATAATATTAATCAGAGGAAAGTCATGACTTAAGCTAACTGCCATGGAACTGAGTGATTTAGAAGAGAATGCTTTTGCGTGTTCACTCTGAAAGTCTCCTGGGCTGTGTGTTTACACTTACCAAGGGAGTTGTAGAAGAGAATAGATTACAATCAGAAGACCCCTTGCTAGCAAATGTCTGCTTAGACAATATTGATTATTGCTGGAGTAGCTATGGGTCATCCCGGCCTGCCACATAGCAGTTCCATGCTTGTTAAAACAATTCCTCTATCTCTGGAACTCCTCCCTCAGGAACTTGAGGGATCATGAGAAGAATACTGTGTGCCTTGCACTGCTCATGACACTGATTATCAACTAGCTGCTTACAATAACATCATTCTGGACATCCAGCTCATTAAACTGACAATGTCAAGGTTTCCAAGCTGGTCAAAATACCACAATGTGCTTTGGATCAATGATCAATTGGCAATTAGATAAGAATGGTGCACGGCTGAGGTTCATATCCACTGTAGCAAACACGTCTGCCATAGTGCAAAGTTCAGAGTTCAGAGTTGACAGAGGAACCATATCCTTGTCTCTTTGTTTATAACTTCCACTTTATTTTGAATGTTGTGGTAATTGTCTTTATTGTTAGTGGAGAGGTTTAATGAACCATCACAGGGCAGCAGCAGCAGCTATCACATGGCTGCAGAGTAAGCATGGGATGTGCACGAAAATGAGGACCAGAAAATTTCCTTTTTGTTGGATGTATAGCTAAAGGTCCATCACTTACACGGACCCTCAGCATCTGTATCAGTGAGATGAGAAACACAGCATCTGTCTCACTTTGATGTGAGGGACAATGAAGACTGGATGAGGAGTATTCCAGTGAGTTCTGAGTAAAGAACCCAGAAGTGGGCTGGAGAGATGGCCCAGTGGTCACAAACAGTGGCTGCTCTAGTAGAGGACCCAAGTCAGTTCCCAGCACCCACATGACAGCACAGAATGATCTGTAACTCCAGTTTTGAGGGATCTGACACCTACTTTTGGCACCAGGCATGTATATGGTACACTTGCATACACACAGGCAGATACTCATACACATAAAATAAAAATAAGTATGCTAAAAAAAAAAGAATTCACAAGTAGACCCACACAAGTATACCCAGTTGTCTTTTGAGAAAAATGGTAAAAACCATGTAACAGGAGAAGGGTGTGGATAAATATGCGTGTGGCAATTGGGTATACACACAAAAACCATTCACTACAACCTAAACCACATTCTTTATACAGAAATGATTTTAAAAATGGACGATAGAGCTACTTTCAAGATGCTTTTGTGTTAGATGGCTAATTGGAAGAAGGCTTGGAAGAAGTCAGCTTGTATGAAGGAAAGGATTGCTTTGGCTCATGGTGTTGGATGGTTCATTTCATGGTCAGTGCCCGCTGATGCCACATCTATAGTAAGGCAGTGTATCATGGCTGAGGTATGTAACAGAAAAAGGTCAAATAAAACAGAAGACAGAAGAGGGGCCTAGGTCCTAACATCTTCTTTAAAGCCATGCACCCTGTGACCTGACATCCTTCAACAATCATCTTCTTTCTGAAGGCTCCACTACTCCCAAATCAAGCCATATGTTGTGAACCATGCCTTTGGGGGGCATACTTGATCTAATCTAGGTCATGGTCTTATGTGCCTTCATGAGTGATAGCTCCAGATTACACTCCTCCATAGGTAAATTAGCTGAAGGAGTCCAGGTGTTTATTGTGAGTATGACCAAATACCCAAGAAAAGCATCGCAAGGAAAGAAGGATGATTTTGGCTCACAGTTTGAGAGTACAGTCCATCCCATTGGGGAAATCCTGACAGTAGGCGCTTGAGGCATCTGCTCATGTTGGATCCACATCAGGAAGCAGAGAGAGGGGAAGCTGGTGCTCAGCCCACACTCTCCTTTTACTGAGTCCAGGACCTCAGCCCATGGAGTGGCGCTGCCCACAGTTACCGTGGATCTGGAGGTCTGTCTCCCAGGTGGCTCTGGTCCCATCAAACTGACAATCAGTATTAACCATTGCATCTTAAGAGGAGGATGAAAAAAAAATCTAGTCTCATATTTGTAAACCACAATCTGACTGATTTGTATCAAGAATATGTAAAGAACTCAAAAGCTCACACATTTAAAAAGTCAAATTAGAGAATGGGCAAAAACAAAACAAAAAACCATAAAGATTCCACTGCAAAAAGATCTATGGACACCAGTTGAGAACACAAGAACATATTTAACATTAGTGACCATTAGGGACATGCAAATTAGGATAATGCATACTAAAAAATACACAAGGTCTCCCTGTACACATAAAAGAATGGTAAAATAAAAACATAACACCAAAACCTGGTGATGGTGCAGAGAGCCAGATTATTCATGCAGTGGTGGTGGTGGGGGCGCATAGAACAACATAGCTACTCTGAAACGACAATGAAGAACTATAATAAAAACAGAAATATGCCAGACTTATGACCTAATAATTACTTTTATGCATCTATTAAAAAAAATAAATAGAAACAAGCTCACATAAGAACCTGCCCATGTGTTTCTCAGAAAGTTGGGAATCAATCTACCTCAAGACCCAATGATACCACTCTTGAGCATATACCCAAGGAATGCTCAATCACACCACAAGGACACTTGCTCAACTATGTTCATAGCAGCATTAGTCATAATAGCCAGAACCTGTAAACAACCTAGATGCCCCTCAACTGAAGAATGGATAAAGAAAATGTGGTACATTTACACAATGGAGTACTACTCAGCAGTAAAAAAACAATGACATCATGAAATTTGCAGGCAAATGGATGGAACTAGAAAATATCCTTCTGAGTGAGGCAACCCAGACTCAGAAAGACAAACATGGTATGTACTCACTCATAAGTGGATACTAGATATAAAGCAAGGGAAAACCAGAACACAAACCACAGCTCCAGAGAAGCTAACTAACAAGGAGACCCCTAAGAAGGACATATGGATCGCCCTCGGAAGGGGAAATACATGAGATCTCCTGAGTAAACTGAGGGTGAGGGAGTGCAATAGAGGGTAAGAGATGGAGATAACATAAGGGAATGGGATGGTTGAGCTGGAACAGGGATGAAGTGGGAAGGCAGGGAAAGAGATTTATCTTTTTTTTTTTTTAAGATTTATTCATTTTGTATACAGTGTTCTGTCTGCATGCATGCCTTCATACCAGAAGAGGACACCAGATCTCATTATAGATGGTTGTGAGCCACCATGTGGTTGCTGGGAATTGAACTTAGGACCTCTGGAAGAGCAATCAGTGCTCTTAAACATTGAGCCATCTCTCCGACCCCAGAAAGAGATACCTTGATAGAAGGAGACATTGGGGATAGGGAGAAACCTGGTGCTAGGGAAGTTCCCAGGAATCCACAAGGATGACCCCAGCTTAGACTACTAGCAATAGTGGAGACTGTGCCTGAACTGGCCTATCCCAGTAATCAGATTGGTGAATACCCTATCATCATAGTCCCTTCATCCAGTAACTGATGGAAGCAGATGCAGAGATCCACAGGCAAGCACCAGGCCAACTAAGTTCCGGGAGTCCAGTCAATGAGAGGGAAGAAGAATTCTATGAGCAAGGGCATCAAGATCACAAGGGGGAAGTCTACAGAGACTACCAGTTCCAAGCTAGTGGGAACTCATGAACTTTAGACCAACAGCTGTGGCCTGCATGGAATTGGACTAGGCCCTCTGCACAAGCAAGACAATTGTGTAGCTTGGTCTGCTTAAGTGGGATCAGGATCTATCCCTGGTGTATGAGCTGGCTTTTTGGAGCCCATTATCTATGGTGGGATACCTTGCACAGACTTGCATAGCCTTGAGGGGCTTGGACCTGCCTCAACTGAATGTACCAGGCTTTGCTGACTCCCCATGGGAGACCTTACCTTTTTGGAGGAGGGGATGAGGGTGAGTTGGGGGAGTAGGAGGAGGGAAGAGAGGGGGATCTGTGATTGGTATGTAAAATGAATAAAAAAGTTTCTTAATAAAGAGAAAAAAAGAAACCTGCCCATGAATATTTTAGAAGTGTGGTTAATAGCAGTCTCAATCTTAAAACAGCCCTTATATCCTTTCACTGCTTAATGATTAACAAACTGTAGAGCATCCCATAATGTAGGCTCAAGAGAGAGGAGTGGGTCACTGGCGGGCATAGTAAACTTGGATGGGGCTTAAATAAAAAAAGCCATTCCAGGATCACATACTGGATGGTGCTTTTTGTATAGTGTTTTAATGATGAGAACCACATATACAGTTGATAGGGGCTGGAAGACAGTAGTGACAATGAAAGATAACACCAAGGGTTTATGTGGTGATGCCATTCTGTGTATTATCTGTGTTATTGTTACATGTAATAAAGTCAAATAGGATTAGTATGCACAGAAGGTATTAGAGAAATCCAAATATAAGGTTGATAAATGCTATTGGTGCCAATTTCCCTAATGTGATATTGTACTGTAATTATACAATATTTATTATTGAAAGAGACTAGATGAAGAGTTGATGTGATCTCTCTGTATAATTTATTACACATATCTGGGAACCTGTAATTATAAAACAAAACAAATGAAATAAAAAAGGGAAAATGGAAAAATTAAGCTTCAAGATGCAAAGCAAAAGACATGAAAAGGTGCATTCTGGGAAATGGCTTAGTTGGTAATGAACTTGTTTTGCAAACATAGGGACCTGAGTTGGAACTTCAGCCTTCACAAAAGGCTGAGCATAACAGACCACATTTGCATTCCCAGCCCTGGGGAAGAGGACACGGGAGGATGCCTGACAATCAGTCTAGCTTCATTGGTGAGCTCCAGGCCAATGAGAAACTTTGTCTCAATGACAATGGACAATTTCCTGAGGATGACATCTGAGGTTGTCCTCTGATTCACCATGCGCATACATGTACCTACAACCTATGACACATGTAAACGTGCACATTCACATACACACACATGCATAAAAAAAGTTAAAAAGACAAAAAGGTAGATAACACTGGCTAAAATATCCAAGACAAAAGGAAAGGCTGAGCAAAGGTCACATACAAAGAGAACTGAAGACACACTTGGAAGGAATGGTACCCAAGGATACACTCCACTAAATACGTAATTATTATAAAAGAGGAAGAGAAAAACGAGAGCTTTCAAACAAAGGCATCAGGACAACAGGCTGCAAATAAGTCTTGGGATGACAGCTTTGCAGTTCACCAAGAAGACAGCTGTGGGAAGGGTCTCTGGGACTGTGGCAGCAAATCAGGACGGACACATCTGAGCAAGGCTAGAGAGTGTCAAGCCGCAGACACTGCAGCTGAAGCTTTGGATGCACTTGAAGGCATGGTGAAGGCAATTACTCTTTTGACAAGAAAAAAAGCAACAAAGACAATTTGGGTCCCCAAAGTAAACAAGGAAGCTCTGGACATGGAGATCTAGAACCTAAATATGCTGGATCTTGAGCAGTTGACACGGAGTAAGAAAACAGCACATTGACCTCAGTGTTTGCCATCTAGAGATTGTATCATGGGACTGAACAGGGTTACAACTCTAGAAGACTATGTTAACATGAAATGCATGATATTTTTAGTCCTACAAATATTTACACCAATACTTTTATACATTTAAGTTCAACCATAGACGAAGTGTGGAAAGTGTTACGAATGCAAAACAGAATTTACCTGTGCAAACTTTGCCCTCTGACTGGGCAACAATGCCACTTAGTATGTATTCAAATGAAATGAAATGAAGTTACTGTGTCAAAGACATCTACAGTTGAATGTTCATTGCAGCAGCAGTCACAATAACTGAGATATTAATGGATAAAGAAAATAAATGCACATACATAATGAAATGCTATTCGATGATAATAATAAGATAAAATTTTGCCATTTACACCAATTTAGGTAATCCTTGGAAGGCACTCTGCTAATGATTGAAATGAGATACAGAAAGATATATGCCCCATGTCCTTACTCAGGCATGGAAACTAAAACAAGGGGTTTCCAAGCAGCAGTGAAAACTGGTGAACTAGGAAAACCAGTGAATGTGCAAGCAATAGAAATACGCCACTTAAGATAAGGAAGCCTTCCGGTTTGTGAGGAACATGCATGAGTGTGTGTTTGCAAAGTTCTCAGACCATGGCTGTCAGGAGTAAGAGCAATGAAGGAGAATAAACCACTGGGTCTTAGAAAGGCTTATGCATGGAAGACTGGGAGTAGCCCATTGGGGAGCTGAGTCATCATGTTCACTGTGCACCATCCTGGAGCTGAAGGTCTGGGAAGGTTGTATGCTCCTGAATCTATGAAAAGATCTACCAAGAACAGAAGAGGTTAAAGACTACAGTGTAGGAACAAGCTGGCCATGAAGACAGATGAAGTGTGAGACTGTCTGGTATATAAAATACACACAGACACAGACACAGACACATACACACACACACACACACACACACACACACACACACAGACACACACACACATACATACACACACACACACACACACACACACACACACACACACACACACACAGTGTCATGAATAAGGCAAAAGCAAGCCCAAGCCCAAGCCCAAGCCTGACAGACTAACCCACAAAGGCTAACAAATCCTTTTAAGCTTATTACTCACATAGGCAGCAAAAGGATGAACAACCAGCTTCCAGCTCCTGTGGCCTTTACCAGGGTAATACTGAGACAAAGGTGACTAGGACGACTCTCTCTTTCCCACCCTGGCTGTAGGAGAGCTAGTCTTCTGCCTGCCACAGTGAAGGGTTTACAGTCTGCAGCTGAAGCCTGCGTGGATGAGGGCAAAGGCTGCTTGCCTTATCAGGCCTGGGAGGGGGAGACAGAGTCTTATGGCAGCCTCCCAGAGAAGACAGAAGGGACAGGAGGTGGCCTGCCAGCAGCCTCCGAAGCTTGGGTTCTGGGATCTTGATATGTTCTGCAAAGTCTGAAATCAATGGCCTAAAGGTCACTTGTATAGGTGTCTATGTGGACACATGTAACACTCACACTTAAAACATTGTTACGGCTGAAATTTTATTCATTTCGTGACCTATGTTTGGGTGGGGTATAACGTGTAGAGTAACAGTGTAGTTGGATGTAGTTTCAATGGAGGAGGCTGGAGTCACTCAGTCAGCGGGAACAAGGAGAGTTAAGGCAACACGGACAGCTAGGGGAGCTGGAGATGATCTGTGCTTTTCATTCAGCGTGGCCAGCCAGGAAATCAACCTCCACAGAGACGCACAGCACAGTTCAGCAGAAGTACAGAGCTGCTGGGTGGTTCGAAAATGAATAATGGCTGTGACTAAATTGGTCTGAAATGAATAATGGCAATGACCAAGTTAATCTGTCTCATTTCCAAACTTCACTTTCTCCCTTGGAAGGGTCACCAAGAATAGCTGTAGGGAGAGCAGTGGGCAGTAGCGTCATAGGGGGTGGGGGTGAGTAGTGGATTGTTATTCAAAACCCTTAAAATAAAAACACAGAACTAAAGTTGGCAGGAGGTGACTGTATCCTGCAGGGGAGAAGCGATGAGTTGTAGTCCTTCAGTCACTAAAAACAGGATGAGAAGTTTGACCTGCTCGTGTCACAGGGCCCTTACGGAGCACAAATGAGAGCATGAAATAACTCAGTGCCACACAACCTGCACACACACCATGCAGATCATTGTCCCAAGGGATCTAAGTTGTTGCAAGGGTCTCATCAGAGCCCTTGTACAGATCTCAGGCACTGAGACAGTGGAATCAGGTATTAAAACAGCACTAGACGCTTGAGCTGGAGAGATGACTTAGTGGTTAAGAGCATCGGCTGCTCTTCCTAAGGACTCGGGTTTGATTCCTGGCACCTACATGGTAGTTCACAACTATCTGTAACTCCAGTTCCAAGGGACCCAGTTCCCTCTTCTGGCCTCCAAGGATACCAGGTATGCAAAGTGGTGTACAAACATACGTTCAGGCAAAACAGCCATACATAAAAAAGTAATTAAAAATAAAAAACAGTTGGAAGCTGTCCATAGGCGTCTTATCCGAGTGTCTGGAAATGTGTCTAGCTCTTGGCTAATTCTCTTCAGCACTGAGAGATGGTTGGCTGTGCCCATATCCTAAAGTCGTGCCTTAGATGCAGGAGCCTGTCATCAGCTGGGACCTCATACAAGTGCTTCACTCTGTAAAACTTACAAATGTGGCTGATGACACGTTTCCTATTGCATTTGAGGGTTGTATGAGAAAACTCATTTAAGTTCTTAGTGTGTGACAGGTAGTAAATGGAGCTAATAAAAGCACCACTATAATAGGATGATACTTATTAGAATATTGTTAGAAGATAGTTTGTTATAGTCAGAATCACTGTTATTGGATGTAATGTCCCAAGGAGATTGGTCATTGGTACTTGAAATCTCCATGGTCTGGATTGGGCCATTTTGGATTCCTAGATAATAAGCCCTTATACAGGTATAATATTTTCTCTTCCACAGTGTGTCCTCATATAGATTCCTATTAATCCCTCATGTCAAGGGAGGTAGGGATTCATCCCATTTCACTGATGTGGTCTCTGAGACTCAGAGGGTACCAGCAGTAAGGAGGGACTTTCTGTTCCTCCATACACCCTTTAGTATACAGATGTCTACTATCCTGAAATATTTCACCAAATCCATTATCATTTGAAACTTGTTTTTTTCTTAATCCTACAGCAAACAAATCTTGCTTCAGATGTATTTTATTTTTAGCGCTGACAGTCAAATCATGATGATCACTTAGAGGCAAACGCTCCAAACTCCTCAAAACATAGTGATAGAAACCTAGGCTTCTCCCATGTGAAATCACTCAGCATTACATAGCTAATAAATACAGTTAGCAGAATCCAAATGGCCTATTTTTTAGGAAAATAGCTCTTTAAATTTGCTACATGGCTCTTCAGGTCCACTGACTTATTTCTACTTTTGTGTATTTCATGTTTTGCATATTGTAACTAAACTGCACTACGCATGTGAAATGCCACCCCAAAATTCATGTATTAGAATGATTGTTTCCTAGTTTTGAGATGTTATTGAACTCTTAGAAGGTGGGGCTCTTAAAATAACTAATACAGGAAACGGGTACTGATAATAGAGTCATTATTAAGTTTATATGAAACCCGATCATGTGGCCTTAAGGTTTTTGGAATAAGTTTTCAAGAGGAATGAGGAAGAGTTTAGATCTGTAAGTTAATGAAGCCTTAGAATGTTATAAGCAGAGATTAAAGGGCCATTCTGGCTGGAGTAAGGGAGACCAGAATGCCAACAGAAATGTGCACACTGATGCCCAGGCTCATGAAGCTTCAGAGGTGGACAAGGACTCTATTGGGAAGTGAACTAGAGGCCATTTTATATTACATTCCGGCAAAGAAGCTGGCTATATTCTGTCCGAGTCCTGAAATTTTGCATCAAGATGAATTCAAAAGTAACTGACTATGGTGTTTGGTATAAGATACTTCAAGACAGCATAGCATCCAGGTTGTGGCATGGCTACTGCTCACTGTTTTTAGTCATGTTTACACAAAACAAGAGCTGGAGAGATAAGAAAAGAGAAGAAAGCTGTGAGGGGGGAAATGTGTATCTTGGTGAAGACAGGAGCGCAAATCTGGTTAAAGTTGAGGACACGACAGATGAGGCAGCTGTGCACAGAGTGACCTTAATTATTAAAACTACGAACACTATTTAGGAGAAAGCGTTCGTATTGTCTTCAGGGCAAGACTCCACCCATTGGTGGTTCCAGTGAAACTGAAAATCAATTTGAAAGACATTAATTTGAAAGCTGAGTACCAGAGAAAAGAATTCGTGAAGAGAAAACTGCTGCCATGACCCAAGTGAGCAGGTTATCCCTCAAGCTGGTACCAGAACGTAGGATGTTGTCTATGTCATTCTGGTTTTTCAAGTACGCAGAATGCAAGAGTTCGGAGGTCATTCAGTTTTTTTTTTTTTTTAACTAAGGCCAGGCAGTGAGTAACAGAGTTGGCCCTACATGGACCTCCTAAGGGGACTGGGTGTGAGGTCATGAAGGTGAAGTCCAAGTTTCACTGGATCCCCAGAATACTGTAAATGACAGGACCATAAGAAATATAGGGGAGAAGCTTCAGGTGGGTACCACTGAATTCAGTCTGAAAAGACAGTCCGTGTATATTATAATTAGCAAAGTTGTAAGGTCATTGGAGCATAGATCATGCTACAGGGACCCCAAATTCCAGGCACAGAGCGACAGAGCTCAGTATTCACCTTTCTGTGTTTCAGTCTTCCTTTAATCTGATCTTTCATGCTTTGTCCCATGTCTCCCTTTTGGCATGGAGATGTTTACTCTGTGTCATTGTATATTGGAAGCATGTAACATATTTTATTTTACAAGGGCTCATAGTTAAGAGAGTGCCTTGAGTCTCAGAAGAGACTCTTGACTTTTGCCTGGCTTTGGAACCATGAGACAATGTAGTCTAATTTTGAAATTAGACTAAATACACTTTGCATTATGGGAACCATGAGCCCATAGAAGCCTGAGGCTGAGTGTTATGGTTTAAATAAGAACGACCTTCTTGTATACAGCTTGAGGTGCTGTTTGAGAAGTTGTGGAGTTTAGGAGCTGGAGGAAGTAGTCACAGAGATAGGGATCTTGTAATTATAGCTCAATTCTACTTTCAGTCTGAGTCTCCACTTCCTGACTGGCAACATGATGTAACTAGCCACCACCATGCATGGTGCCATGCTTTCCACGCAATGATGGATTGTATCCCCGCAAACTGTGAGACAAAATGAATCCTTCCCACAAAATGGATTTGCCAGATATTCTATTAAGGAATAATAAGATAACTAGGGTATGTTGAGTCAGACATAGTATGCAATTCACTTAGCCATTCCATCAAAGTAGATAAGGATGTCCATAATATATGCACCTAGTACATTCAGCACATCTAGTAAAGTGGGTATTTTGTGCTGTAACTGACTCACTAACAGACCAGCTTTTGAGATAAAGTGAATTATGTAGCTGGGGGTCTCTGGAGACTTTTAGACTTTCAAGCTTATTAAAAAGGTATGGGGGGTGGTGGACAGGTATTTTCTGCAGGCTCCTGCCAAACTGGCAATGGGGCTTGAGGAACATGTCAGTCTTCAGGGAACTGGAGATGACACATGTGGAGTGTGAACTTAACTCGAATCATGTCAGCTAAATAGTGGCAGCACTAACCCATCAACAGGAGTCAGTGTAGTCACAGGAATGAAATACTGCTCAAGTCGTCAAATTACCTAACTGTGTCCATGGCTGGGGAGTGTATAAACAGCTATTAGAACCTCTCTCACACATGAAATAATCGGCCATTTTCTGCTGCCAAAACTAATAATCCACTTTCTTGGCTGAGTCATCCAAACATTTCTTTTGACAGCAGCAGCTTTCAACTCCAATTGCAAGGCCAAGTTGTGTGACAAATAGCCCATCCGCCCTATATTTGGATGTGAGTGATGTTTTCTCACAGCCATTCAAAACATGCCCTGCCATTGTGGGTGCAGCATCAACAGTTCTTGGAAAGCACATTGGAAGGAACAACTGCATCATTTTTTTAGCTCTGAAACTGTAGATGGATGCTATCTAAAATACATAGATAGTAGCCATGAAATATACCTTTCTTTTCCCCATAAATGGTCTTTCCACATGTGTGTGTACAACAGAACGTGCCATAGGATCTTTAAATATAGTGTTAGAAATGGTGCTAAACCCTACAGGATATATCCTATAGATTGCTCCGAGGCCTGGTGCTCCTCTTCTCCTGGGACCCTAACACTAAAAATGGTCAGGAATTTGAGGGCTATAAATTACTCTGAACTCACACAACATTCTCCACATTCAATTAGAGATAGTTCTGTGTAAGCTTGACAGATTCCTAAGCCCAGTACCTGTGGCTAAGTCAAATCCCACGTTGACACAATTAGTTTCCTTATATTGGAACCATATAGGGAATAATAAGTGTGAAACCTTATAGCCACTGCAACCAGGGCTGGCTCGTCAGAACTCACTAGAAAAACAGGAGTTCTAGGTTTGTAGACATGACCTTGATTATTTTCTTCTAACTCCATTTATTTATTTATTTATTTATTTATTTATTTATTTATTTATTTATTTATTCATTTATTTGTCTGTTTGTTTGTTTGTTTGTTTATTTTACAGTGTTCTGCCTACATGCCAGAAGAGGGCACCAGATCTCACTATAGATGGTTGTGAGCCACCATGTAGTTGCTGGGAATTGAACTCAGGACCTCTGGAAGAGCAGCCAGTGCTCTTAACCTCTGATCCATTCTTCTAACTTCAAACATGTGAATGGAAGCAATCTTCTTTCTTGAATAAACCACCTATAGTAATTTGCAAATATAAAAAGTAGAACTCATAAAACAGTCTGAATGCTACATTTTGCCACACTTTTTATTTTAGAGACATAAGACCTTTTTCATGCTCTTATACAATGCATTTAAAGCACATTCCCCATGATTCCTTGATACTTTTCTCTTTCTTACCCCTCCCCCTTTCTGTTAGTACCCTTTTTCCCTTTAGGTCATCTTATTTCTATTTTAATGATTTCCATACAAATATGATTTTATGTATCTACATAAAAGTTAGGACTCCAAATGAAAGAAACATGCAGTACTTATCTTTCTGAGAGTGACTTAATTTGTTTAATATTTATTTCCAGCTATATGAATTTTTCTGCAAATGATATAGCTTAATTCTTGTTTATAACTGAAAATAGTTCTACTGTGTAGACATTCCGTTTTATTTATTCATTCCTCTAGTGAACAGGATGCAAGTTGGCCCCATGACTTGGCTATCATAAACAGTGATACGACAAGCATTGGCGTGCAAGTATACCTGTGACATGCTAATTTGGTATAGCTAGGTCATACAGTAACTCTAGGTTTAAGTCTAGGTTTTGAGAAACTTCCATGCAGATTTTCCTAGTGCCTAGACAAATTATGTTTCCAATAGCAATGTGTAAGAGCTGCCTTTTTGTTGCTGGATATTTGATCATACTGTGACACTCCAAGACTTAATAAAATTAACCTTAAATCAGGGAGCAGAGTCAATGACTAGCTGACTAAAATTAGCCATAGAGATTTTGGAGGACCCAGGATACAAGATAGAGAGGCTCAGGAAAGAGTAAGGAAGGGCTTAGAAAGATTCACAGACCCTTTCAATCTGGGAAGTGTGGAGAGAGAGGGTCAGCTGGTTGTTCCCCCAGTGTTCTCTGGATCTATGAGGTATTTACCCTAATATCAACTCCCAAGTTTTTATTAATAATAGGACAATTTAGATAAATGCTTCACCTTTTGTCTGCATCCTTGCCAGCATTTGCTGTTATTTCTTTTCTTAATCAGTGATATTCAGACTGGAGTGAAATGGAATCTCAGTATAGCTTTCTGAAAATATTACTTACTTTATTCTTGAGAATTCCATGTATGTATATAATGAAACATGATCACATAAACCCTCTATTCCTCCCTCCAGCTCCCCAAAACTTCCCCTTACACACCCACTTCCAAGTTTATGTCCTTTTTTTCTTTTTCAATAACCCAGTAAGTTTATTTAGTGCAGCCCATATGTGCATGGTGTGGGACCATCCACTGGAACATGGGAATCTACCAGTGGCTATACATTAAAAAAAAAAAGAATAATTATCCCCCTCTCAGAAACTATGAACTACTGGTAGCTCCTCAGTAAAGGATGGGGCCTAGAGAACACCTCCACCACTTACTCTGGAATTTCAGCTAGCTTGATCTGGTGTGGGTAACTACAGCTGGTGTGAGAGCATGACTGTAGTAGCCGTGTCAAGTGTGGAAATTTGAATTTCACATTTCACATGGTGATTTTGAACATTTTTTCTTGTGCTTATAATCTGTTTGTAATTCATCTTTGAAGAAGTGTCTGCCCATTTCGTTAGCCTGTCTGTTGACTGGGTTGATTCTTTAATTTCTTTGTGCTATTTGTATATTTTAGATTTTATTCATTGGTCAGATATATAGCCAATATGTCTCCCATTTTATATACCATTATTTCACTCAAACATTTCCTTTGGGACTCAGAAACATTTGAATTTCATGAAATTCCAGTTATCAATTATTGGCAATTTTCCCTGGGTGAATGGGGTCCTGTTCAGAAAGTCATTGGCATAGAGAAATCAAGCTGGAACTGAGCTGGAAGATTCCTTCTTGCTAGCTAGCTTTTATGAGTGCAGAATGTGCTATTTAGGCTTCTGGGGGGAGGGAGCCATCAGTGGTCTTAGTGGTTCACCTTCATGTTACAATATTGACCTTCCAAGCAAGATGTGTCCACTGGTGCCATAGTGGCATGAATGTTACAGGGGTAACCAACCACACTCCAATTGGATTTGAGGCCTGGACCACAGCAGAGATTCATAACCAGTGCTGTAAATCTGGTCAAAAGCGTATGAATTAGAATTATAGATCTAGTTTCATTTTTCTATGTGTGTGATTCCAGTTTTTCCAGCACTGTGTTTTGAAGAGGCAGTCTGTTGTTTCCTTATACATTTTTGACATCTTCCTAAAAAAAAAAAAAATCATGTGGCGGGAGTTTCATATATTTATATCTGGATCCTCTATTCTGTTCCAGTTTTTTTGGTGTGTATGTGTGTGTGTGTGTGTGTGTGTGTGTGTGTGTGTGTGTGTGTGAGAGAGAGAGAGAGAGAGAGAGAGAGAGAGAGAGAGAGAGAGAGAGAGAGAGATCACACTCTTGTGGAGGTCAGAAGACAACATGAGGGTCCCAGGAGTAGAACCCAAGTCCTCAGGCTTGATTTCAAGTGCCTTTACCTGAGCAGCCAACTTGCAAACCTCTATGAGTTTGGTTTTGTAGGGAGGAATATTTTGTAAGTGTGTACTGTGCCTCTGTAGTGTAACTTGTTGTAAGTGTGTACTGTGCCTCTCTCGTGCAACCTGAAGTCAGGTGTGATAATATTTTCAGCACTGCTCTTCTGCTCAACCGTTTTGGCTATCTGGGGGCTTTTGTCCTTCCATGTGAATGTTAGGGTAGGTTGGTTGTTTTTTTTTTCTTTCTGTGAAGAAAATGACTGGACTTTTGATGGGAATTGGGTAGAATTTGTTATGTTGCTGAAAGCAGTGATCAATTCTAAGAATTGTCTGGGGGAACCTTTAGGATACAAATCATATTGATTGCAAACAGGTTAATGCGACTTCTTCATTTCTGTCTGTATCCTTTCCATTTTCTCCTTCTGTCTTACTGCTCTAGCTAAAATTTCAAGCACTGTATTAAAGAGTAGAGAAAGTTGACACCCTTGTCTAGTTCCTAATTTTAGTAGAAACACGTTGGCTTCTCTCCATTTAGTATAATATTAGCTATAGGGTCTTGCATATATTGCAAGATATATTGAATTCCAATTATTTCTTTTTCTAATTTCTCCTGGAATTTAGTCATGAAGAGGTGTTCAATTTTGTCAAAAGCCTATTGTCTCTTCTATTGAGACAAACATGATTTCTGTCCTCAAGTACCTTTATTTAATACTTTATACTTAATAATTCTTTTGTGGTGAATCATCTCTGAAATAAAACAAGCTCAATCATGTGTAAATGGTCTTTTTGATATATTCTTGAATTTAGTTTTTAAGGGTTTATTGAGAATTTTTGCAGTATATTCACCAGAGAGATTGACATCTTATTTTCTTTTGTTCTTGTGTCTTAATAGTTTGAGAAGTATTGGTATTGGTTCCCCTTTAAAGTCTGCTACAGAACCCATGACAGCCACTTCCCAAACCAATACACTATAGCTGCATTCCTGATCCTTATCCTTAAGCCCACAGATAAATGTAAAACACAGCAAAGAAGTCAACCAGCCTTGGTGTTTACCTTACTGATTTAATCTCCTTGCTTGTTATGGATATGTTTAGGTTGTTTATGTCTTCTGGCTTTAATTTCTGTAGGTCATAGGCATTTAGAAATGTATCCAGTTTTTTAAATATAAATTTCCAAAGTATTGTGTGGTGATATTTTAGATTCCATTGGAATCTGTTACAAAAACCTCTTTCTCTCTCTCTCTCTCTCTCTCTCTCTCTCTCTCTCTCTCTCTCTCTCTCTCTCTTTCTCCCACCAGCTGTCGCCAGTGCCCTGCCTGCTGCAGTGGAAGCTTCCTCCAGAAGCTGATGGACAATGTAAGATGGACAATATCGGGACTCCCTTACTATAAACACTTACTGGGGCTCTTTCTGCATCAGACACTGGCTGTGGTAAGGCATGAGGCCCTAGCCATGAAGCCTTGCAGGATTCCTATGGCTTAGGCTGGACCCATAGGAAGTAAGAGGTTTTCAAAGAAAAAGGTGTGTTACCTCAGACATCATGAAATAGTTGTCTAGTTAAAAGTCTCAACAACAAAAGTAGCATTGTTATGAACTTTAACAGACACCCATCTGACGAAGGTCCCTGTAGAGACGTTGAACGAGGGTGCTCTGGCCTCTGTTCAGTCTTTGGTGATAGTTGACATCAGTCAATTGCACAAATATCTCCTTCTTTATTCTTTGTCAGGCTTGACAAAAGTGACTCCATTTGATTCTGGTAACTTTTCAATTTCCATTGTGTTTGTTTGTTTGTTGATTCTTATTGTCTCTCCGCTCCACCCCATGAATTCTGCTTCCTTCTTTGGTTTTAATTGGCATTTTATATAATTCTACTTTACATCTTCTCTTTGCAAGGGAAGCATCCTTCCATTTTTTATTTTATTATGATTGCCACAGACTTTCCAATCCTCATCTTTACCTATATTAAGTTGACATTCAAATCACACAGTGTAGCTTCACATGTACTGCAGCTAATTTGAAAGATCCTATTTCTCCCTTCCACAACTTACATCATTGCCAATCACTAGCAGCTGTCAGGTGGTTTTGAGTTGGGGACAGGAATCTTTGGAGAATGATAGCTAATGGACATGTGATATCTAACTATTTTTGTAGTTCCATTTTTGTAGTTCCACATGTAGTGGTCATGTTTGCACAGGTTGGTGAATATGACAGAAATCACTGAATTGTGCTTTAAGCGGCTAAATTCTGTGCTACATAAATTATATCAATAAAGCTACTAACAAAAGCTTCAGTAATATATAACTCAATTTATATGATCCTTTTAAATAATAGAATTATAGAAATGGAAAATAATAGTGATCCCATACACTTCAGGGAGCCAGGGCCAAGTGATCATAAGAGGAAAACAGGAGCAGTCCTGTGGGAGGGGCCTCAGGTAAAATAAACTTAATGACATTCCTCAGAATGCTAGGTAAGCAAGAAGAAGCCAAGCTCAACGTATCAAGTGACAAGAGATAAGAAAAATCAGGGCAGAAATTAATGAAATAAAGACCAAATGAACAACATGTAGAATTAACCAAACACTTGTTTTTAAAAAAAAATTTAAAAACTCGTGTTTGCTTTTCTGATTAACTCTGGCCTCTGGAGTAGGCTGTGAGCTTCACTGACAACAGGACTAATGGCCTCTGGTGGCTGCTGTCTAACATGGCCTTGTCAATCCTCCAGCACAGAAAGTTCAATCACCATTTGGGAGTAAATGACCAGGGGCCTTTGCGTTAATAATTCAATATATTCACTAGAGCATGTACAATCTGTCCCTGGGAAAACTCTGCTGCTTTTAATAAAAGATACTTTTCTTCCCATACATGTTTTTGGTTACAGAATGTAGTATATTTATTTTGAAAGTGGTGATTGTGGACAATGACAGTCCTTAATATCAGTTTTTGAATTGTTTCTATGGCTCTGATTTTAAAAAGTAATCAATTCATGATTCATCACTGGGTTATAAAGAGGGAGAGAATTGACTGAGCAGAGGAAGTGACTCTGGGAGAAGCCTGGGGTTCAGATGCTGTCTTTGGTCTTAGCAACTGTGTCCCTCGCTAGTACTTTAGAAGGAGTAGGTAGTAACGGCTGACTGTAGACATCTTCTAAGTATGTGATACAGATTTATTGTAATTCTGGAACCTAAGAATTTTATGCTTAAGTTAACTCTGTTAAGTAGTACATATTTCAAAATATATTCTTTTTGCTATGGTCCTTTTGATTATCATAATAAAATTAATATATTACTATCCTGAGAAATGCAGAAAGTAATAAAAATAACTTTCATGTAATTACATTATTCATGAAAATAAATCGACTTCATATGGTTTTTGATGCCATGGTCTTTATGCTGTTTTATGTTTTTATACTCAATATTGTGAATATATGATGCTTAAGGCCATTTAATATTTTATCACGTATAATTGTATATAGTATTCTACCATGTATTAATTTTATACTATTTAAAAAAGAACACTTTCATTATTATAAATTATATAGCAAAGGATATTTTTACAAAAAATATTCTCTATTTAGTTATCATTCATCTATCTGTCTATGTAACTACCCATCTATTAATTATCTGTCTATCTTCCTGTTAACATGAACTGTTTGGTCGAGCTCTGCATATTGAATTTTAACTCAACTTTATATATACAAAGACTATACCCCACACTTGTACCAAGCAGCCGAGTCTCAGCTGGACATAAGCACCACTATTCAAACTAGTCTGAATAAGAGAGATGCGGGCTGTAGCCGCCAGGACTGTTTGTGTACATATTTAACTTCCTGCACATCTCTTTTTACTCTGCCTGTGCACAGGACACATGCGATAGAGTGAAGCATTCTCAGACACTTTGATCTGTACCTCTTTTCAATTCTAGAACCATAAATAAAACCAGTTAAGATCTACAAAATTCGATTCAATGTAATTCTGTCTTTTCATGTATCTGTATCTTTCATAATGATCTTCCTTAAGACAAATTCTTCAAAATGAAGTTACTGGACTTAAAAATGGAAATGGTTAAAGGTCATAGTATATTATATAGTTTTCATTGGAAAAAAGATTGTATTAATTGAAATTCCTGATCCATCTCCTCATCACTAACTCGGACAACGTAATTTGGAGACTGCTGCCATTCTCAATTTCAATTCGTACTTCTTGCTTATTATGCTTTTTTTATGAGCTATATTATCCACATTCTTTACTCATCTAATGAGATTCTATTATTTTGTTGGATTGTATAGTGCTTTTTACTTTAAGAATAACACTATGAAACATCCATTTTTGACATTGTTTACATTTTAATCATATATATATATATATATATATATATATATATTGGTTTTTCGAGACAGGGTTTCTCTGTGTAGCTTTGCACCTTTTCCTGGAACTCACTTGGTAGCCCAGGCTGGCCTTGAACTCACAGAGATCCACCTGGCTCTGCCTCCCGAGTGCTGGGATTAAAGGCGTGCGCCACCACCGCCCGGCTAATCTTATATATTTTAAAATTATAATAAATAGCACTGATTTAATGTGTGGTATTTGATACATATTTACCTTTCAGGAATCAAGTATTTGTCTCCTGATTTTGTGACTTGTCTTTTAACTCTCTGAACAGTATCTTTCATAAACATAAGTTTCTACTTTTCACACATGAAATGTTATTTACAAGAGCATGGACTACTTACCTTTGGCTCAAACTCCTCTCCAGCACCATTAATCGGCAACAGTTTCTCAGGAAGGGCTGGGGATTCATGGGCTTCTCCCTCTTTCCTGATCAAATGGGTCCAGTCTTGTGCAGGTTTTGCACAGGATACCGCAGATCTGTGAGCTCCTGAGTACAAAGGCCATGCCATGTCTAGGAGACAGCTTTGGCAGCACACCATCTTATCCTCCAACTCTTACACTAATGTCATCCTTTCTTCCACGATGTTTCCTGAGCCTTGGAAGAGGGCATGATAAAGGTGTCTCAGTTGGGGCTGAGCACTCGACCACCACTCATTGTTGGTATTTTGACCAATTCTGAGCATCTGCATTAACCACCATCCACAGCTGTAAGAAGCTTTTCCAGGGAGGGCTGTGTGCAGTGCCAGTCTATGGGGAGAATGTACCAGAAGGCAGTTTAACAACATGTCTGTTTTGCAAATATCAGTAGTAAGTTCTCCTCCAATGCCAGGGACCTCCTCAGCTACTCTTTGCCAAGTTTGTAGTATCATTCATGGGTTCCTTCCTGGGGAGTGGGTGGGCCTCAAATCCTAGGAAAAAGTAGATGGTCATCTCCATTGCAACCATATCACCATTGCACCAATGGGCATTTTGGTTTTTGCCTAGCAGGTCTGTTTGTAGTCTCAGGGTTCACAAGCTGGGTAAGACTCTTGATGGCTTTTCTCTCCCAGGAGCCTACATCACACCTCCTGGCACTATGGCTGCCAGCCCACAAGAAGGAAGACTCCAGATCAGTTCCAGCTTGATTTCTCTGTGTTCTGTATCCAGAGTGTGCAGTGGATAGCGTCAACACACCAAGAGCAATGACAGTAGCTTATATTGTTTTGGGGGTCTCTAGGGCCTCTACATTAACCCAAAGCAGTTGCTTACTTTCCACACAGTTGCAGCGTGACTGTCCTAGTGAGCATATCTTGTCTAGAAAGCTGGTATTATGGCATGGCAAAGCCCAAAGTTTAGGAAGAAAGGTGTGTCCTTTCCCCACAAAGCTGTCTACACAATCATTCTGGCACTGTGACGGCTAGCCAGAAGGGAGGAAGCTCCAATCATGGTTTCTCTGTGTTCTGTAACCAAGCTGCATGGCATCTTCAGAAATGGGGTCTTACTGTACCAGTTCTGGTGGGCCCCTGTTTTTTAGTTCAGTCTGTCCATCTGTGTATTTTGATGAAGGAATTGAGAACAGTTGTATCCAGCATTATTACTGGAAAGTATATATGAATTTCTGTCATTTTGTTGAATATGTGGTGTTTTCTGAGCCATTCTCTAGAACGCTTTGCTCTTTCCTGCACCTTCATGAATGAGGCTCTTTTTCTTCAGTCTGAAGGATTTCTTCAAGTGTCTTTTGAGGAGCTGGTTTGGTTGCCACAAATTCCTTCAGCCTCCAAATAACCAACTTTAGAAGAAAAGCTTAGTCTTCAGTAATTTCATGTTACTTTATGTTAGACTCTCAATAAATATTTAAGAATAAAGATCCTTATTTTTTTGTAAAAAGAAACGTCACAGCTTCTTTTATGTATGTTAACATTTAGTAAAAGCTTTTAGCTCTGTTTCCAAATCAGTACACAACAAAATTTTTTGGGAAAATAACCCCATTGTCAAATGCTATAATTAATCTCTCTCTCTCTCTCTCTCTCTCTCTCTCTCTCTCTCTCTCTCTCTCTCTCTCTCTCTGGTGTGTGTGTGTGTGTGTGTGTGTGTGTGTGTGTGTGTGTGTGTGTGAAGGAAGTGGTTGGTGGAGAGGTCATTGGCACCATGGCCTCATCCTTATTTCCTCTGTGGAATCAATGTCTTAGTAACATTTTTCAAAACACTAAAGCTTGCAGGGAAGCCCCTGAGAAAATCCACCCATCCCAGTGCATTTTTCCTATCACTGGAAGGACTGCTCTCTTCTCTAAGAGGAGCCCCACGCGGAGTCTCAGACGACTGAGGTGACAGGAAGATATTTACAAATGTTTTCCTTTGACCCCTATGAGCTCTTCTGAGCTATTTTCACATTTCTTTAAACCAGTTTGGCTGGAGGAGAGGGAGGGGATTTCATAGTACCTTTCAAGTTGTCCACAAGAGTTTGGAAAGTGGAAGGCTGATGCCATTTGTGGAGCATCTCCGTAGCTTCAGGACAGCTGTCCAGTAGTTCTGATGTTCACGAACATCCTCTGCAAGCACTGGCCACTGGAGTTTGCCAAGGCACAGCATTTACAGTACATTCTAGAATTCACTAAAGATATGAATTGCTTTCTGAATAATTTAGTTTTTATACTACCTACGGGCATACTAATGCCTAACTTGAAGTCAATCTGTTTTGGAAAATGTCTTTTTCTCTGTAAAATATAATTGTCAGCAGCTTGCCAGATGGGATTTTAACAGGGAAAGTGGCTCACGGTGCCAGGACAGACATGTCCCAGAAATGTGTGCTGGCTTGGGAGTAGGCGAAGATGCCAAAGCACAGTTTGTATGTATTCCATTTTCTGTGGAAACACCACGTAATGGTTGGGAATATTTATGTTTTATGTCTGAACTTTATGAGGCATTAGCAGAATGAGAATTATTGTGGAGAAATAGTAATTTCTTCTCACAGAGACAGCTATAAAACACTCAAGTTCAGCTACTGCCTAATGTATATAATTTTCCAGACCATTCCAGAAGTATATTTTCCAGGAATACCTTACTCCCTCCACTTACTATACTTTTAAATGTTGACACTGTTGCTCATATCCCAGCCTGGAAGTTCATCGCTGGGGTCCCAACAAGTTAGATCCAACTATTTGTCCATAAAGAAAAATAGGTGGAGATGTTGGTGGTGACTCGGGAAAGGGGACTTAAATTTCCTTCCTGGGCACATGGGATGACAAGTTAAGGGCTATCTATCCTATGGGTATCAGTGGCCTTCAGTTCCATAAGGAAAGCACTAAAGCAGGAGTTGGATGGAGATGCTGCACGGGACACACAGTCTTCCTGGGGTCAAGGATATTGCTCCTTTTCAGAGAACGGTCTCCATTTGCTTTGTGAGAAATTTACACAACAGATCCTTGACTCTGAATTTGGATAAACCAAGAGAAAAAACAACTCAGAAACGGACGGGTAAAAGAGACAAACTGATGTCCATGAGGTTAAAACAGGATCCTTCTGCAGCACCTTTAGGTGGCTAGCCAAGTTGCAAATTTTCCTGAAGGGATCTATTATTTTGACAAAATTTCTCTTTTGCATCTAGTCTAGGTCTGTTGATATGGCCATTTCCTCACCTTTGTTATGCAGGAATTCTACTTGCTAAAGTCCTTTGTTATGCAGGAACATTACTTGCTAAAGTACTTTTTAAAATGTAAAGCAGTATCTATTTCATTAGTGGTATTATTTAATTATTACATTTTCATAAGTTTGTATTACGAATAAACCCAAAATGCCTCTCTAGTGGGAGATATAGGCTTCCCTAGGGAAGAGCACACTGGTTGGTTATCTAATAACAAGTGATCATCCCTGAAAACATGCATTCAAGTAACATTCTACAGGCTGAGCAGGTTGTATTTAGGGATATACACATATATACATATATGTATATAATAACAATTAATGAAAAAAGAGGCTATGGATTTGAAAGAGCAAGGAGGAGGTATATGGAAGGTTTTGGAGGGAGAAAAGGGAAAGAAGAAACATTGTGATTATGTTATAATCTCAAAAGAGAGAAGGGAAGAAAAGGAAGGAAGAAAGAAAGAAGGTAAGAAGGAAAGAAAGGAAGGAAGGAAGGAAGGGGAAGGTAAGCATCTGACCAGGCTGAGGGAAACAAGCCAGTGAGCAGCGTCCTCCATGGCCTCTGCTTCAGCTCCTGAGTGACTTCCTATTTTGACTTCTCTCAGTTATGGATTATAGTTTCTGTAGTCCAAATATATACTGTCCTCCCTTTAAAAATGCTTCTTTGGCCGGGCGGTGGTGGCACACGCCTTTAATCCCAGCACTTGGGAGGCAGAGCCAGGCGGATTTCTGTGAGTTCGAGGCCAGCCTGGGCTACCAAGTGAGTTCCAGGAAAGGCGCAAAGCTACACAGAGAAACCCTGTCTCGAAAAACCAAAAAAAAAAAAAAAAAAAAAAATGCTTCTTTGAAAAATAGTTTGCAGCCAGGCGGTGGTGGCGTACGCCTTTAATCCCAGCACTTGGGAGGCAGAGCCAGGTGGATATTTGTGAGTTTGAGGCCAGCCTGGTCTACAGAGCGAGATCCAGGAAAAGCACAAAGCTACACAGAGAAACCCTGTCTCAAAAAAACAAAAAAAAAAAAAGAAAAAGAAAAATAGATTGCAGCCTTAACTTCCCAAAAGGTGGAGTGGGATCTGGGTGAACCTCCTCCCTTAAAATAGCTGACATACAACTGATTGACTTGAGAATGTGGGTCAGAGCAGTGTTTACTAATGTGAGGGTCTGGGTTAGTCTCCTAGCACTAATGTAGATGTAACCAACAGTCTTATTAATTAAGAAACACAGAGCTGATTCAGAGAAGAAAGCCAAGAGGTCAGAGCTAAGAGTCTCATCCTTCCTGCTTCAGCAATCTTCTTCAGCCAAGAGAGCTCTCCGAAAAAGGGGCTACTTCCTGTCTGTTCATCTTTATATAGACTGTCTATTCTGCCTTCTTATTGGTTGTAAACCCAAACACATGACTGCCTCATCACTGCCTATATGTACAGCCCTCCAGGTCCTCTATGGTATTGAGATTAAAGGCATGTGTCTCCAATGTTGGCTGTATCCTTGAACACACAGAGATCTACCTAGCTCTGTCTACCAAGTGCTGGGATTAAAGGCGTGTGCCACAACCGCCACGCTCTTGCTATGGTTCTAATAGCTCTGACCCCCGGGCAACTTTATTTATTAACATACAATTAAAATCACATTTCAGTACAAATAAAATACCACCATACACTACCTCAAACAAACAAACCAATAAACAAACAAAAAAAAAACCAGGGAAAAAAAAATTCTCTGGAATACTAAAGTCAACCATTTCAGGGTACAGTCAATAAAGGAAAATCATAAGTGAACTTTAAAATTGTAATTACAACAGAAACTACTGTAAGTTGAAACTAAATATAAGTTTGGATTTTTAAAAAATATTTTATTAATGCTTTGAGAATTTTATACAGTGTATTTTGGTCATATTCACCCTAACACCCCCACAAATATAATTTAAATATAGTTTTTGAAAAGAGAGATTTGTGATTTTTTAACATGAGATATTCTGAAAAACTTAAGAAACATTGTGCTGTTAAAATCTTTTAGAAGCAGATTGATTATATAAGGCATAAGTTTTATACTCATAATTCTTGGATTTTCTAAGTAATGAATTGTCCATTGAATTAAAGTTTTATTTGAGGATTGAGTTCTATTATTTTTGCTATCAACTCCTGTTAATTTTCAGTCTTGTTGAGAGCCTGGGAGGCAGAAATAGATGCAATGTAAGTAGTTCGAAGTGAACGAAAGAGTTCATATTGCCAACTTATGTCAGTGCCACACATAGAGAGCTCTTAGGGACAGATGGGAAGTTAAATTAAAGTCTGAGTTTTGACCAACTCAAAATCTCTGTGTACTGGGATAACCTCAAAGGGGAACAGCGGAAGTGCCCAAGCGTGGTGGCACAAGCTGCAGCCCAACACTGCAAAATGTGGTTTGAATGAGAATTGCCCCCATGGGTTCATATATTTGACTATTTGATCCCCAGTTGGTGGAACTGTTTGGGAAGGATTAGAGAGTGTGGTCTTGTTGGAAGAGATGTGTTGCTAAAGGCAGACTTTGATATTTCAAAAAACTCCCAGGGTACTCCTCTCTCTCTTCTCTTCTGTCTCTCCTGTCTCTGTCTCTCTCTCACATGGTTGTGGATCAAGATGTGAGCTCTCCACTGTTCCCTTCCTCCCTTATCACAGTCTCTAACCCTCTGAAACTGTAAGCCAAATTAAACACTTTCTTTTATAAGTTGTCTTAATCCTGTAATAATTTCTTTTATAAGGTGTCTTCTCACAGCAACAGAAATGTAACTAAGGCAGAAAGGCAGAGGCTGGAAGACTGGTAGTTTCAGGCTAGACCAGTCTACATGATAAGAACCTACCTCAAAAGCAAACACATACAACCGAAGCAGGAAAAGAATCAGATGTTGATCCAAGTCCCGAGCAGAACCTATGTGGAGAAATGATGGTAGATTCCCAGAGCTGGTTGGAAATCTGGCACTCACTCAGAACACTTTGTTCTGATGTTTGTTACTGAGCAGTAACTCAACTCACTTGGAGGAACATAATGGCGACCAGCTTACTAGGCTCAGAGACTTTCTGGCTAAAGATCTCAGGAGAGGCACAGTGGAAATTGCTGGGCCCTGGTCTGCAATGTCTAGGGCTTCTTTTGTGTGGACTCAGTGCCAGAATTATCATTAGTAACTGAAGACTATTATCATCTGGAAGTGTCACCAGTGTACCTAAGGTGACATTTCCAGGTGGCTGGGGCTTCTTCTGAAAATGGAGCTATAGGGGAGTTGGAAGTTTACCAGGAGAGCTAAGGACTGCAAAACAAATGTCTCTAAAATGTTCTTCCTTCAAAGGTTTGTGGGTTGGAAGCTTGGTCTGCAGAGATTAGTAAGCAGTGAGACCGTTCAGAGGTGAGGACTAATGAGTGGGAGGTCTTTATGCTGATTGGTGACATCTTCCTGAGCTTCCCTGAAAGGACCCTCACCTCTCCGGGTTCCTGACTATGTAATCTGTCCTCAGAGACACACCTCCCATCAGACGATGCAGCCATGGTAACTTGACCAGCACCAGCATTATGCTTCCAAAACTGTGATTTAAATAAATCTCTTTTGCATATAAATGCTCAGCCTTGGGGATTTCATTGCAGTAAGAACAAAAAAAAAAAAAAAAATGGGCCAGTAACACTAGAGATGACCCTATCTGAGGACAGCCAGACCTCTGCTTGGCCTTTGGGACTTCCTTTCCCAAGACCTATATGTGACTGTGACTCCCTTGTCTCAGATGTTTTAGCTGATGATGAGCAGTCCTCTGAGCCTCTGGCAGAAGGGCGTGGGGAATTTTGCTCACTCTGATTCTGTAAAGTCCCTCCTTTTACACATGAGGCTTTCCTACAAGGCAGATTTTTTTCCCCCTTTGGATAAAGATGACTTCAATTCCTCATTTATTTCTTGAAAGCTGTTGGACTGCACAATGAAATGTTAATCTCCCATCTTGGTGTACTCTGTGATACTCTGAATGTTTGCATCTCTCCAAAAACACCTGCTGAAATCCCAGTTCCCAAGGTGATGCTACTGGGAGGCCCTTGAAGGTCGTGAGGGTGGCGTTTTTCCTGAATGACCTTTACAAAATGGCCCCAGAGAGCCTTCTTCTATCCTCTAATGGTTCTGTGGGTAAAAAAGTGCCTGCTACCAAGCCTGACAACCTGAGCTGGATGGGAAGGAAAGAACCAAATCTTGCTAGTTGTCCTTTGACATAGTATACACACACACACACACACACACACACACACACACACACACACAGAGAGAGAGAGAGAGAGAGAGAGATACAAATGCACATACACATACACACATATACAGATGCACACACACACATACAGACACACATACACAATATATTAGACTATCTTTTTAAAAGAAGATACTATCAGTGAGGACACACATCCCCATGATACTCTGCATGTTCTTGTGTCCTGATTCACATTGCCAGACTCCAGAATCGCCTAGGCTTATGATTCATTTTAGTGAACCAAATAGACTAACGTGGACACCTCATTGTGTTACTTTCAGATCTTGAATATTAATATTAACATTGTCCAAAGCTACTCTAATAGAAAGTGAATCCCACAGACTGCCCCCCCCCCAAAAAAAATAGAAATTAAAGTGAGTTTACCTGTCCAATGTGTTCCAGACTTTTAGGCTGTGAGGGAGATCCACGTACACTTCATGTCTGAGTTGCTATAGCTAAGGCCAAAGTTGCTCAAACCTTAATCCAGTTAAAATAAAAACCACGGTAAAAAAGTTAATTACACAACTCCTCTACCTCAAGAACAGCACAAATAGCTCAATGATCCTCCAGTAAACTGTCGGTGCTGGACACCCCTGCAAACCACACACATACCACAGGACTTTCCTGTGAGAACATTCCAACCCAGGACCTGACTTTGGCAGCTACAGGAGTTCGAAGCCCCTCCTCAAGAGGACGTGGTGACTGTGATTTCTGGCCCAAAGAGCTCAGTCTGAAACAGATGAAGTGTTTGGGGGATCCCCAGGGAGAAGAGAAATGAAGACAGAGCCTCTGCTCTGTACCTCCTCACGCCCTTCACCTGACCTATGTCACCCGGTGCGGAGGAGGTGGCTTTGGCTGTAGTGCCTCGCTAGTTCCAGCATGTTCCAATTGTTTGTGGATTTGGAACGTATATACGTCAACAGTTTGTGCATTAAAACACCAAAGTCATTTCTACAGCACCTCCTTCTCTGAATCTTGCTGTCCCAAGTGGGGAAACATTATTTGAATAGAGGCTTTAAAACCAAAACCAAAAACCAATACACAACAAAACTATCCTTTGAGCTATAAGCCGAAGTCTCACAGCAGAAAAAGAGAGACGAGAGAACACAAAAAACAAACAAACAAAAAGCAAAACAAAACAAAACCCTGTTATTAAGATATAAAATGACAGCCGGGTGGTGGTGGTGCATACCTTTAATCCCAGCACACGGGAGGCAGAGCCAGGTGGATCTCTGTGAGTTCAAGGCCAGCCTGGGCTACAGAGTTCCAGGAAAGGTGCAAAAGCTACACAGAGAAACTCTGTCTTGAAAAACCAAAAAAAAAAAAAAAAAAAAGAGGATATAAAATGACTACAAAATTTTAGGATGTAGAAAATTCAAGACTACCTATGATAGAGGTTCAAATTATTCTTAAGTACCAAAAAGCTAATGACTATGAGTTAAGCCATTTGAACCAGAGGTATTTAGACTCTAAATCTAATGATGTTATTTTGCCTGAGAAAATTGATTTTCTTACTAATCATCACATTTTAAAAGTACATTTGTCCTCAGAAGGTCCCATCTAGAAAAGAGAAAGAGCCACTATTCAGGGCTGTGGAGTGGTTGGGGTGAGTGGGAAGAGGCAGCGGAGATGAAACAAGAACGGGACACTCCAAGGAATGAAGAATACCCAAGAATTAAGGTACTAGGCAGGGAATGGGTTCAGTTCCTGTGCTGAATGAGAATGACTCCCATAGGCCCATAGATTTGAATGCTTGGTCACTGGGGAGGGGCGCTATCTGAAAGGATTAGAGGTGTGGCTTTGACAAAGGAAGTGTGTCACTTGGGGTGGGCTTTGAGGTTTCAAAAGCCCATGCCAAACCCAGAGTGCCCCTTCCTGCTGCCTGTAGATCTGGATGAAGAGCTGTCAATCACTTCTCTGCACCATGTCTGCCTGTGTGCTGCCATGGCCCCCACCATGCTGATGATGAACTAAACTTCTGAAACCGTAAGCAGGTCCTAACTAAATGCTTCCTTTTATAAGAGTTGCTGTGGTCATGGTGTCTCTTCATGGCAACAGAACACCGCCTACGACGATTTCTAAGCAAGGAGGCGCTAATGTTTGTCTTAGAAAGGCTTGGGGGACACCCTCATTGCTAAAGCACTTGCCTTTATGAGGACCTAACTCTATCTACAGAACCCACAAAATAAACTGGGCATGGTGGCACAGTCTTGAACGCCATTGCTGGAGAAGTAGGCATACACACACACACACACACACACACACACACACACACACACACACACACACAGAGTATAATAAACATATAGAGGGCTACCCGTATACACATAGCACTACACACAGAGTGCTAAACACAACACATATATGGGCACACATACACACACACATCACACAGGTGCACACATGCACACGTGCGTGCACACACACAGAGTATAATACACACAGAGAGGGCTACACATAAATACACAGTGCTACACACAGAGTGCTGAACACACACACATATGAACACACACCTCACACAGGTACACACACACACACACACACACACACACACACACACAGAGTGCTGATGTCTTGGAGTAACTTTGAGAATGTTAACTACTTTGTTTTCCTTTCTTATCCACAAAAAGGGGATAGGACTACTCAAGGGATTGTGGAGCTTGAATTAGACCCCATAAGGTAAGTGTCTACAGCACAGGACGCTCAGCCTTACGCATGGCACGCGCACACAACCTTATTGGTGGGAGTCATCCTCGTCATTGCTGTCACTGCCTTCATATGCCTTATGATTGAGAACAAAATGCATTATTTTAAGCCCAGTATTAATCCAGAGAACACTAGGTTTCAAAAAGCTCATGCACCTAGACCACCGAGTGAATTAGAGGATGTCGGACACAGTCCGGCATTCAAAAACATCATCTTGAACAGAAAAAATTACAAGGATCCAGATGGGAACAACAGATGGAGAATCCCTGAAAAACTGTAAATGGACCTACATAGGACCCCGTTGTCCTCTCTACAAGCTGAGTCCCGGAGAGATGGCCCCTGAAAAATAACAACAGAGATTAAATGGCAGGCTAACGTGTGTAATGAAGTCATAGGAGAGGAAATTGGAAAGATGAACAGAAAAATACTAGAAAATATAAATGACAAAACATTGTACAGAATCAATTAAGACTATAAACCTAGAGGTTTAATAAAATCACTTGACTCTAAAGAAGATAAATAGAAAAACAAACAACAACAACAAAAACCCACCAAATCTTGCCCTAACCAGATATGTAGACCTTCCTAAAAATATTGAGAATAAGAATATATCACATACATTGTATCAACAATAAACAATACTGTATTTCTTGACTGAAGCTAAAAGGCCCAAAGACTATGAACCAACATACTTTTGACTTTCAAAGCATTTTATTGTTTTTCTTTAGTCTTCACTCATACAATATATTCCCTCCCCACCCCTCCTCTCAACCTCCCCAGTATCTGCCTCCCCTGTCCCTCAGATTCACTGCTCCTCCGTTACCTTTCAGAAAAGAGCAGGCCTCCAGTGATATCAACCCAACATGGCATAACAAGATGCAGTAATACTAGGTTGGGGGTGGATGGGGCTGGGAACAGGAGGGACCAGGTCAGGGAGAGGTACTGAGGAAGAGATTACAGGGAGAGACAACTGGAATAGGTGGGCATTTAGGGGGAGATGTGGGAAACGTAGCGCCATGGAAACTTCCTGGAACCTGTGAGGGTGACCCCAGCAAGGACTCCTAGTAAGGGAGGATATGGAGCCTGAACTGTCCATCTTCTGTAACCAGGCCAGGCTCCCAGTGGTGAGACTAGGACACCAACCCTGCCACAAAGCAATTTATTTTTAATATAATGTTTTATCAATTTTTTGGTAATTTCATACAATGTACTGTGACCATATTCAGCCCAAGCTGCTCCCCTAACTCCTTTCAGAACAAAGAATAAGAAAAACTAATGGAAACCAAAGAGCAGTTTGAACTAGTCACATCTGTAAGAAGAGGAAAGGTGCTGGGGAGATGATTCAACATTAAGAGCACTTACTGCTCTCCCAGAGAACTGGAGTTTGATTTCCAGCAGCCATGTTCAGGCTCACAATTGACACAAGTCTAGTTCCAGAGCATCTGATTCCTTCCTTGGGCCTCCATTGACACCCACACATATGTGCATATACCTACACAGAGACACACAAATATGCCCATAATGTTATAAAAATAAATCTTTAAAAAGAATTATTATCATGATTGTTTTTGTTGTTTGTTTATTTTGTTTTATTTTGAGACAGCATTATACTTTGTAGCCCTGGCTAGCCTGGAACTTGCTATGTAGACCAGGCTGGCCTTGAACTCGTAGAGATCTTTCTGCTTCTGCCTCCAGAGTGCTGGGATTAAATGTTTATACCACTATACTTGGCCCTATTGTTACTGTTTTAATATAATTATACTGGATATAAATGGTCTAAAGATAATTAATTGGCAAAGGTTAGCAGATCAACTTAAGCAAAATACTGAAATGTTAATACAAAAGTGAATAAAGAAAAAAATCAATAAACACTGTAACGGTAACAAGGTCTTAACAAACTTTTTTTGTTTATAACTAAATCTGTATGTGGTGTTGGCATTGAAGGTGTGAGAGCTTAGTTCTTCAACAGCATATATAAAATCTGTTGCATGTAATCCAAATCTCAGTTTTGTAAATATCTAGATGTCTGCTCTAATGTCATCCTCAAAAGGTTAAGAATTTCCCTAAGTAAATTTTAGACTCCTGATATGCCAACTTAGCCATTTATAGACTATATTTATGAGGCTTGAGAGATGGCTTAGTGGTTAAGATCACTAGCTGCGCTTCCAGAGGCCCTGAATCCTGTTCCTAATGCCTACAATGGGTGGCTCAGAACTGCGTCTAACTCCTTATTTATAGTCAGTCAGTTCTGCCCAGAGCAAAAGTACCTTCTGGAGTTTTACCACTTGCTATATTTAATGCTTGATAAAAATATATTGTATATGGTATATACTATATAAAACAAGAATTTAGTTCCAGATTTCAAATATAGACACTGAGTTTTAAGTCGATGAGATGTATGAATCATAGTTTACAGTGCCAATGTGGCTCACATAAGATCTTCTGTGTCATTGCCTATAATCACTATCCCAGCTCTTAGAAAGGAGTTTCTTGATAAACATCCAGGCTCCCGTTAGTTATTTTTCTTTTACTTATAGGAACATTTTTATTTCTCTTCCCAGTGTCAATATTGTGGAGACAATAGATAATTCGCCTCTTTGGTGAGTATTTAAGCACTGTGCACCAACCATTAGGCATTCTTCTTCCATAGACTGAACATAACACCATGAAGAATTGTCCCCATGCTTACCTGTGTATGTGACAAACAGTTCTTGGCTTGTGCAACCTAGATAAAGCTGAGTAGTGAAAAAAATAAATAAATAACACCTCCAAGTCTTAGAGGTTTAGTGGTAAAACAGTAGTTCTCAACCTGTGGGTCATGATCCCTTTGGGGTTGAACAACCCTCTCAAAGGGGTCACATATCAGATAATCAGATATCCTGCATATCAGATATTTACATTAGTAAATAATGTGAATTATTATAAGCAGCAAAATTATAGCTATGAAGTAACGACAAAATAATTTTATGGTTGTGGGTCACCACATAAGGAACTGTGTTTAAGAGGAGCAGCATTAGGAAGGTTGAGACCCACTGCCTGAAGAACACAATGAGAGAGGTTGTCTCCCATGCTCTGGTAGAAAGTTCACTGAGATCTGTCAGGTAAAGTTTGCACCAGAGTCCCACAGTTACAGTATGGTCTAAATGCTGCCCGTATTTGGGTTACTGCTTGTGACTGATGGACACAGGTAGTGTTTTAGTACTGGTTTTTAGTTCTTTCAGATGCTTAACCTGGTACCAGTCACATGCGGCAATCAGGAGTTTTGTGTGGACACGCGGCTAAGAGAACCTTCACACACTGAACTGGTAACCAGGGTCTCTACTGGCCCTTTGATTGCAACTTGTCAAACGTAGATGTGCTCACAGCACAGTACACAGGACAAGTGCCTTCCCTGTTGATTTTTCTACATTACTGGTGTGTTAAATGACAATACTTTAGATACTGGATCAAGTAAGATACATGATTGACAATAGTTTACTGTTGATTTTAGCTTTTTAAGCAAGGCTACTAGAGAATTGAAATTACATATATAGTTCCCCATTGTCTTGCACTAAAAAGCAATGTTTGCTCCTTCGGTTAACAACACTCTTGCAGGAGTGCTGTACTACAGAACAGCTTTCCTATCTGCTCAGACTACCAAGAATTTCCGAAAAATTGAAGAGCTTTTAGACACGTTTAATGAAGGAACTTACATTTAGGGATGGACACAGAATTCAATAACTAACGGTTGTTTGTGTGACTTTATCAAGGGTAGGGCTGTGTGACTCTTTGACTCTTTGTGCCTCAAAAAGGGGAATGATTTAATTTTCACAGCCGCCATCTTTCTGAGCTCAGCAGCACACACTAAACTCTAGCAATGTTCCCTGGAACGGCAGGTCCCAGCTAAAGTATGGCAGCAGCAGAGCCAGGGGCAGCAGCCTGGATCCATGGAAGCAATGGATGATACCAGAGAGACATATAAATGGGAACTCGGTGGTTTGCTTATGAGTGCTACAGAAAATGGAAGTTCTCGCAAGGCCTCTGGGGATGCTTGCTGTTTCTCAAATTTTCTGGGAATGGCTTCTCTACCCTGGGTCTCACCCCCTGCTGTGGTTCCAAGGGACTAAAGAGTCTCCCTGTGAGGTGAGGACCACTGGTAATTTATCTGGGGCCATCTGCCAAGTGTTGCAGTGTTTAACAGGTTTCCACCCGAGTAGTTCATCTTCTTCCTCCCATTCTTTGTTTCTGCTCCCTTTGATTCCAAATAGACTCGGATGGACAATTTGGCCTGCTCCTCTCCTTCCTGGACACGGCCTATGTTAGCGCCTCCAAATAAAACCTGAGCTGACAACAGTGGAATTTATGAGGACCAGTAAGAAATGAGGAACACAGAGAGACGCTTGAATGGAGCTGACCCAAGAAATGCTGAGATCTCCAGTTCTAGGCCAAATTGTACAAATAATAAGGCCTGGCTCCCTCAATTGCAAAGCTCAAATACATCAATGTAATTTGTAGAAAAGTATTTGGTCCTGGATATGTATGGTTGGAACTGTGCTCTGGGAGTCCTATCCTCCTCACCCCAACACAGCTCAGATCTCCCAGTTGTTTCTAAGGACCACCTCCTGCTACAGCTGGGTGGGATCTGAGGGTTCTACCCCAGGGAACCAGCTGCATCTTGAGCTAAGGAAAAAAACCTTTCAGAGATTTCCTTGTATGATTTTCCTTCAGATGTTTTATTTATAAAATACCAAGTTGGTGCAAGCTGGCTAACGCTTTCCAGATCTCAAAAGGCATCCAGCCCTGCTATGCTTCCTAGCGTGGCTTTCCCTGGAGTGGAGATGTGGGTACTGTCTCCAGTGACAGCAGAGCTTCATGGAGGTTTAGGTTTCGCTGGTGGAATGTGGTGCCCTCAGGGGTCAAAAGGAACTGATCATAGAGGCTGATACGCTTCCTCAATCAGACTCGCTTGCCCCAGAGCTCCACTCGGTAAGCTCTAGAGAGCCCCCTGCACACGTGATTGGAAACAGGCCTTCTCAAACCTAAAAGTCCAAAGAAAACAGACATCTGTACATCAAATTCCCATTTGATTTTTATTAAGAGCATTGTGTGTGTGTGTGTGTGTGTGTGTGTGTGTGTGTGTTGTATAGGGTGTTGTATATATATGGTCCCTCAATTAATAATATTTTGACCTGTAATTTTTCAATCTTATAATGTTACAAAAGCAAAATCATAAAATAGTTTTCCTCTTTCAGTACAATATTTAGTCAATTACTCAAGTTATTTAGTACTTGACTAGAAAATGTTTTTGCATTAGGTAACTTTGCTGAAACACAGATTAATGCAAGAGTTCTGAACATAGTAGAAGTAGATTCAGTGAGCTGGAATGTTTACTGGGTTAACAGATCAGATTTAACTTTCAATGTTCTCAAATTATGATACGTTTATCAAGTCATAATTCTACCATAAATTGAGAAATATAAGCATATATTTTACATGCATATGTCACAGATATGTAGGTATTTGCAAACATATGTATACATATGTATAAATGCACACAGAATATACATATATAAGCATGCACAGACATACATGCACACACATATATATATATATACATATATATACATACACATACACATGTACATATGTGTATATGCATACAATGCTAACTTCAACACATTGACCATGGCTGAGACACACTGAGTTCCAAACTCCAGGACCTTATGATATCATTGCTTAACTTTGAGAACTAGCCACTGAAAATAACTTCTGGCCAGACTGTGGGGGAGACATTTGTTGTAGTGACATGAAAGTCCACTTATGGGAAGCATTTTCTCCCAAGCATTAGCCAGGGCCCTTGTTGATCTGGGTCCCTGAAGGTTTGAGTGAAGCAGTCAGACCCGAGGCCCCTCACATTAGGTGCCTTTCTGGACCTTAAATAAAAGCAGCCCTGGACACATTTCTGTTTAAAACATGGCATGTGGACATTCAAAGGCTCTCCCTTAAAGTAACCCACCCTAGTGTAGATGGAATAGTCACCAAGAAAGGGCTTCCCTTTTCCATTTTGCCTCAATTATGAGCTTTATTCGCCTAAAACACTGTGTCTCAAAAAGTATTAGTAATAACAGAAAAGTTACTTTAAGGAAGTGGTGGAGGGTTCAAATGTATGGCATTTTGGAGGAAAAAAATAAAAAACCTGAAGTGATGCTTAAGTAAGCTGGAGTCTGTTATGTGCCAGCGTCTACTCTATGGAGAAATCGCCTCTACCAGCCCAGGAACCAGGCTCTGGCAGACACTGATGTTGCACAGGGTGACATGTCATCTTTGAGTTCCATCAGGGGAAAGTGTCCCTGCTTGTGGGGTCATTCATTTCTCCCTGCAGCTTTTATTTGTGTGCTCGACCTTCCCAGGAGTACTAGGAAAAACAATTCTGACGTTGAAAGAGAAATAACAGAAAGAATAAGTTCAAATATTCCACATATAGTATGACAGCTGTTTATGGAAGAACATTATGATTTCATAAGCCCGTGACCCAGGTGAACGGTGCGTGTTCTGGTTCATGGACGTCAGTTGGCTTGGGGAGGGGTGGAACAGGCTGTGGGCTAGCAGGTTTAGAATGTGATATTTACACCACTGCCGCCCGAGAGTCAGCATCTAAACCCCTCTTCATTGTGGAACTAGCCCTCCCTTTGGCAGTTCACTTGTTCTCCTGAGCAGTTAGAGAAAACAAACAAAATGGAGAGAAGAGGAGTCTGTGTGGCTACGTACCCGCCTGTCTGAGGCAGCTTGAGCTACAATGGCAGGGTATGAAATCACCCGAAAATGTCTGCATTGGGACGGTCGGGTTGCTTTTCTCCTTCTGTGTCTGACTCAGTTTCACCTCCAGGTGGAAGAGATTCCCCTTACCACTGCCTCAGACAGCCACTTGCTGATCACAGCCCATTTCCACGACTCCCTGGTACTAGGACAAGCCCATGTGAGTAGATGAGACAAGGAGGCGTGAGCAAGGGTGAAGGACGTCATTTCCGGGAAGAGGCAGTATGATGTTTCATAGCTACTCTCCAGCTCACTCTTCCCACCTGGCAAGCTTCAAAACCACACTTCCCAGAAGACAGCCTCACTTCACATACAAGCAGGCCCCCAGATCCACGTGCAGTTTTGTGAAAACAGCAAAATATTTTAGTTGTGCTGAGGCAGGGGCATTCTGGAGTTAGTTTCTCACAGCACAGCTGAATACAACTTGACTAACTCTGTTCTCTGGATTTACACAAAAGTAAACAAGACATAAACCATGAGGGGACTATTGGAGAAGGGTCCTGCCACTGCCACTGCCACTGTCGTGGTGACCAGACATTCTGGTCCTTCATCCTCCAGGCATCCAGTACAGGTGTCTTTGCTGTACTTGGGAGTCAGCATGTTATGCTTGCCAAGGTAAGCAAATAACAAGATCACAATTAATTTCCACCTGATCCTAGGATTATAAACAATGAAATAAGACCTAGGCAATGTGACTCCCAGTGGAGTTCTCACCCAGGCATCTTGTAGGGCGCTGCTGAGTCTCAGCTCTCTCCTGCACTGGCAGCCAGCTGTTCTTCTGCACTGAATGAAGCAAGAGTAGAACACAATCAGTTGGAGAGCACTGATGCCCACGCTGGATTCCAGGAGCTAGAAGGAAATCAAACAAAGCGAATTGGTATATAAACTTCACATCGTTTCCTCATGAGATCCGGTAATGTGTTCTTTTTGTAGAGACAAAAAAAAAAGCTTATTTTAAAACTCACATGGGAAGGCAGTGGCCATAGAGGAATTACAACAAAAGATTAAAATGGAAGAACAATTCGGTAGTTAAGAGAGTGAGTTTGGCAGCTGAACAGACACAAATACCAATGGGATAGAATAGAGTTCAGAAATAACATGCTAATAATCCCAATTGATCTCTAATTTTAAGATGGAGTCCCACTACATAATTCTGTAGGCAATTGGTAAATGGTGACTCTCAGCCTTACCATCCTATCGTTTATATAAATTAACTTAAAATGGATCGTGTATGTACACATAGAGAGTAAGCCATGAAGATTTTAGGGAGAGAAAACTTAAAGAAAATCCTCTGGACCTAAGGCTTGAGTGACAGATTTTAGACTTGCCATGGATGCTATAAGGCAGCGAAGGAAAACATAACGAAGTCTCTGGTAAGTTTTGGATCCCTGGTTAGTAGGTATCCTCCACCGCCAATGAAAAAAGCCAATCAAGCCAAGTTAATAAACCCAGATTTAATCTAAGCAGAGCAAAGCAACTCCCGGGTGACTCTCGGGAAGGCAGGGGAGGACTCACAAGAGCAGGTATGGCAACCAGGTCTTAAATAGCTTGTAGTTGTGGTCTTGAGCAGCCCCACGGAGGGACTGACTCTTGGCCAGCTTTCTTAGGAGCAGAGTCTGGGGAGAGAGAGGTGAGGCTTCCACCTAATCATCCCAGACTCCTTGGGTATATGGTGCCAGCAGGGCTTCCACCTAAACAGTCTCCACCATGGAAATGTCATTTGTTCAATGGAGGACCATTTCTGCTCCCAAGGACCTGTAAGTGATCTAGTCCCAGCATCCTCTGCAGCTCTGGTGCTGTCCATGTGTCTCCCAGCCCTTCAGTAAGTGTGGAGCTGTATCTCAGGTGGTTTTAGTTTACAGTTCCCTGATGGCTAATGATTTTGAACATAATTCTGTGTATTTGTTTGCTGTGTAGCTCCTTTACTGAAACATGTGTTCCTGTCTTTTGCTTATCTCGGGATTGTATTTTTTTAATATTGAGTTCTGAGAATTCCTTATGTACTGGGAAATAGGCTGTCAACAAATAGGCCGTCTGAAACATTTCCCCACTCTGTGGCTTGTCATTTTATCCTCTTTACAGGGTCTGCCATTGAACAGGGAAATGTGAGATATTTCAATGCACATGACAACATGTATGAAGTACATGATAGATTGTTTTTGAACTATCAGCCTCTGACACACGTTACTGTTTGGCTCAGTTTGATAGTTCCTTAAATATTAACAGTGACCCTATAATTGCAGCCCAGCATTTTAACCTCATGGTTACACATGAGCCTACATGTGAATTTTGTAGCAGTTTTGCTTATATAAGCTAAAATGAAATGACCGGATTATTTTAAGGGGTGAATTTAACAATGATATAGCTGCATCACAGAATACTACTCAGCAATAAAAAGGCACAAGTTAGAAGTGTGTGAAGGTTCCTCAAAAGTTAAAAATAGGCCTATTGTATGATTATATCTTACGTCTGAGCACTTATCCAAAGGTAATGATATTGATGTAGCAAAGCGAGACCTGCATACCAGTGTTTACTGCAGCATTATTCAAAGATCAGTAGCTATGGTGCCAAACTGGGTGTCCACGAATAGATAGATGAACAAGAAAAGTGTGTTACAGATGCAGAGGATATTATTTGGCCATATAAAGAATTATTGTCTGCGATTATAGAAATGGGTGAAGGATACATTATACTATTACATCAAAAAAAAGTCAGAAATAGAGAAATTCTGAATGTTCTCTCATGTGGATACTAACAAAACATCTATCTGAATATACATCAGTGATCATGAGAGGCTGGGAAATGAGGAGGAATGTGGGAAGCAGAGCCTGGAGCAATTCCAGCACGAGACGGACAGGGACAAGAGCTTGTCACTAAGTGACTGTAAGCTGGGCCTGACCAGAATTCAGTGTGCAGTGGCAAGCTGTGTGCAGTGGCCTGCAGTGTGGCCAAGCCCAGCACCCACATGCTGGCCTGGAGAGAGCTTTGCCAGTGACAACAGGCCCCATGGATCTTAGCCATAGGGCTGTCAATTAACTAATGCCCAGGCACATGAGCCCTTGGTCTGAAATCAGTTGCTTGGTTTCCAGTTCCAGCTTTGCTAGTTACAGTGCAAGTCGTCTAATCCCTCAGAGTCTTGGTGTCCCTGATGACACGGTCCACATAACATTAATATCTGTGTTTATGGTTATGACATACCACACAATCCTCTAAGGAAAGGGCTTAGAGCGCCAGGCACTATATAAGCACTGTTACTGTTACTTTCCCCTGGCCTTTTAGTTCTAGAGACCTCTTAGCTTGTTTCAAGAGCACCACTGTCTGTGGGGGAGGGGAGCACTTTCCCCACCTGGAGCCACCAATCCCACCAATTACCCTGGGGAAAGCAGGCTTCAGCCACACTTCTAAGCAAACACCTGGAAGCTTCTGGTGCAGGGCCAGTGTGGACAGGTAGAGCTTTCGGGTGTCATCCAGTCTTCTCCTTTAGCCCTTTTTTATGGGCTTGAACATAAGCCAAGCCCCTCAGCTCCCTTCCCCAGGCTTTGGAAGTGAGACACCATAAAGAGCCATGACCCCAGGGTGCACTGAGTCACAAGAGCCAGGAAAGGCATCTCACACACCCTTTGATTTTTTTTTTTTCCCCAGGAACACATTTTCTGTTGCCATTGGCTTTGTCTTCTGGAAGAAGGATTAAAAGAAAAAAATCTTGCAAAACTCTCCATGTATCTTTTTGAAGTGGTAAAAATAGAACCAGCTGAGCACAATCAACTCACAGAGGTGCCATAAATACCCACCACGCTGTAAAAGCGCAAATCTCTCTGATACGGCAAAGGGAAGGTGAGACAGAGCTACAATGGGAATATGGTGGCCCTCTGACCCCAGGATAAACGCTTCTCAGAATCGCTTTGTACTCCTGTCTGTCAGACCTTAGGGGCCAGTCTGAGGCCTGGAAAGAAAGCCTTGTGCAAACACTCTCAAGGGTCTGTGCCCAGGATCTGGTCCTCAGGCTTCCTTCTCATCAGAGGAGCCCGGCACAAAGGACTGAGGCTCCGTCTAGGGTAGGCGCCCAGTGGGTGGTGGCTCGCTGCTTCCCTGTTTGCTCAGCAGTGGATCAGGAAGAGCCACAAATCCCAGGCTGAACTTGGAAGCCTTCCTGCAGAGGGTTTGACTGAGGTGGGAACCGCAAAGGCAGTCAGAAAGGGAAAACCTAGGCAATGGGATTTTAGTTCTGCAGTGACCATGACAAGTGACACCTGAGGTGGCTGTGGTGTTGAGTAGCTTAATTCAGATGGTCTGGTGACTTTGTAGCTTCTCTTGGAGCAGTTGGAGTGAGAGGTGGATGCAGTGGTCGCTCTTATTAGCACCTGCTGTGCAAAAGTGGGCAAATCGTCTCCTCTCCCCAGTCTCCAAACACAAATGTAAGAGATTACTTTAAATCAGCGTGTGCCCTCTTTAGTCCCACCAGTGTCCAAAGATACTGTCACTAGTCAGTCATTGCAGGTTTTATCCGTCAGAGCCCTAGTGAAGTCTTGGACACACACACACACACACACACACACACACACACACACACACCAGTGCAATATTCTAACAGCAGAATGAAGTTGGGAAGCAAGATGACATTTCTGTAAGTCTACACTGATGTATCGGCCCCAGGATGGCTGTCGTGTGGGATCAGAGGTGCTTGAATCTCTGCCATCCAAGGAAGGGAGTTGAAGACAATCTGAGTAAAGGTAACTAAGCGCTGAATCCTATTACACTGGCAAGCCAGATATGGGTCACAGCCACAGCATTATGATCTGTCCAATGGCCAAGGGAGTGCATTTGAGGCAGTTAAAGGGATCAGGTCTTGCGTTTTCCATTTGGTCTTAGAAACATAGGATCAGCTTAAATTGTGTTTGTGCTGAATTTAGAAGCAGAAGTTTCTGGGGTGTGCAGAAACTTCATTTTCTGGATGCAGGTCAATAGAGACTTGCTCTGTCAACAGAATTTCTGTAGGATGCATCAACCCAGACATCCCACAAGGCCCCATTAATGCCAGCAGCTCACAGTCAAGACCCTGGGGGTTCAGGTGCCAGCTCCACACTTGTCCTCTCAGCATTTCTGGAAGCATCTGGAAATTAGTTCCATAAGCTCAAGCTCCAGTCCTCACCCCCATCCTCCATCGGGATCACCGCTCCTCCCAGCGCCTTAGGGCTCCTCTGCCATTCCCGGGCACAAAGCAGTTCTTGCCTGGGAAGAAAGCTCTGACTGTCCTGCACGCTGTACAGCACTCCGACCCAGCTCACTAGAGCTTTACCTCCTGCTCTATCTGGTAGGACAGTTCCCTCCCAGAACACCTATGTTGCCAGGAAGTAGCAATCTGTTAATGTCTGAACTAAAACGGAGCGCTGCTGTGGGAGTGCGTGAGAGCGGTGGGCACAGCTCGTAGCTGCAGTGTCCCACACTCAGGAGTTGTGCGAAGAAGTGTGGCCCCTCTCCCATGTTTGACTGCATTCCTTGTTGCTCTAACACAATCCCTGCCATCGGGCGACTTACAAAAAGACATGTATTTATTACAGTGCCGGGCGGTAGGGAGTTGAAGATTGAAGGCTGTATGTGGGGAGGACATTCTTGCTAGCAGGTGTTTCCTGAGGATACTGGATTACCTGGTGAGACAGACTATGCCAGAGGGAACTTGCTTGCATAACAAAGCTACTTGCTCACTAACCAACTAATCCATGTGTCTATCAATCACTCCCCCTAAATCCCATTTCCAAATACTGTTGACAGTTCCAGCACATGAGGTTTGGGGGACACATCAAACTGTAGCGGAGACTTGAGCTGGTGGGGGTTGGGACAAGCTTTCCTTGAGGATTCTTTCACCTGGCAGAAGCAGTTGTCACCCTAAAGGGTGCGAGGCATCCCACCTCTCCCATCATCCTTTGCAATGATGACCCTGTCTCCCCACAAGTAAACAGGTTTCCGTTGGTCCGATCACATTAATCTGATGTATTAAGACTTAGAAAACAATGAAAAAAAATATTGGCTTAAAAATATGTGTGTCCAGTAGTAGAATTTCCAGGATGGTGAGCAGAAAAAGCTTCACAGACCCACTCCATTTTGAAAACTCACCGGCTAATGGAAATTTGGCTGGTGAAAAGTTTAGAAATGAATCAGTGTCATCTCTAGTAAATTGTCCTAAGAACAAGAAGAGAAACAGCTATTTAAGAAAGTCTACCAAAGCTTAAACCAGCAAGACTGCATCATAGGGGCAGGAACAGTCCCCACCTCTCTCTCCCCTCCAACTTCCGGTGGAAGAAACTGTACTCCGAGAACTCTGCGGCAAACGCGTTTGGCTGCTGAGGCAGAGGCTCCCATTCCTTCCGGTTCCAGTTCCCAAGAAAGAGACAGACTGGGAACCCAGCTCATCCTCTTCAGCCTGTGTTACACAAGCTCTGTGGATGTGGTGAGAAGAATTAAAACCTGCTTCTCCGTCCAGCTCCCTCTCACAGAGCAGGAACTTCACGCGAGGCATGCTGGTTATCCTTGTCCGACCTTGCTCAGTGGGCCATCATTTCATTCCAAAAGCAGCGATCCTCGATCCTCGAAGGCAGTGAGGATCCGCCCTGAGCAGGATATCCTATGGCAGGAAGCAAACTCTTGTTTGTTTCCACAGCTCCAGAGGTACAGCAAGCAGGGCTCTGCAGTGCAGAAGAGGCAGGCCGTAAGGACGGATAGCCCACAAGTCTGCATAGGGACCGATTTTGGAGAAACATGGACAATGATCATGCCTATGGGTGCTGTTAAAGCAATGGAAACGTTTGAGGAGAACCCAAACATTGACTTAGCAGTGAGCTGCATGGACTTGGAAGACTCCCGTGGGACCAGCCTGATGGATAAAGTTACATCCATCCTTGGAAGTCTAGAAGACAGTGCACATCTCAAACTTATCCTTGCTCATCGGGAACTGCACAAGGACACCATAGTCCCTGGCTGACTTTGAAATAACCTATGAACTTCCTGAACGACAGAAGCAGCTTCCACATTAAACAAACACCCACAGCAAAATGTGAAAACCCAATAGATAGAGTGGCAGAAGCAAAAATTTTGACCACTAAGTGGGTTATCCATAAAATCTAAGAGAAGTTATGAGGGGAAACAAAGTCCATATTGTAGAGCTAGGGAGAGAACAGATTTAATCAGACAAATGATTAAACACATAGCAAGTGATCATGAAAACAAAGAAAAATCAAGGGGCATGTATTATAGAAATTAAATCAATCACAGTTGGCACAATCTATTATCTAAAATATATAGGTTAAGGCTGGGCACATAGGCACTTGTGGAAAGTCCCACATCTCCCAGCAGCTTATGGGAAAGCTGCAGACTCAGGATGAGGACTAGATTTGACTCTGGATTAGGCTCACATTACACAAAAGGTCCACACCTGCAGGGTTAGGCTCACACCACACAGAAAGGTCTGAATCTGCTGGGTTAGGCTCACATCTCACAGAAAGGTCTGAATCTGCTGGGTTAGGCTCACATCTCACAGAAAGGTCTGAATCTGCTGGGTTAGGCTCACATCACAAAGAAGGTCTGAATCTGCTGGGTTAGGCTCACATCTCACAGAACGTCAACATCTGCAGCTGCTGCAGACCCAGTGGTCTGACCAGTCCTGAACCAAGGTAAGGCCTGTTTGTATCTGGGGGTTCCAATATCTTACTGTGACTTCAGAAGGAGCTGAAGACCAAGGGTGGGGCCGGATTTGACTCCAGTAAGGCCCACAGCAGCTGGGAAATTCCACAGCTTCCAGCAGCTTTAGAAGTAGTGGCAGACCCAGGGTGGAGAGATCTGAGTCTGGGTGAGGTCCACAGGCATGTGGAGAGTCCAACAACTCACAGAAAAAGCCGGAGAGCCAGGCAAAAGGCCGCAGCTGACATAGACAATATCTGACCATTAGAAAAAGGCTCCAGATAGAGCTTCTGGCCCTAAAACCCCAGAGTCAGAGGGAAAGACAGTGAGTACCAGTGCCACCAACGGAAGGGGAAAAAGTGATGAGAATTTTAAAGACAAAAACTACAAAAAAAGGGAAACACTCAAGTTTAAGACATGCTAAGAATCAGGAATGTGGGGCTCGTACATAGTAGGAAAATGGGCAATAGAGATTCTGCCTGAAGGAAACAAATGCTGGCCTTTGATACCCACATCAATGCAGCTATCATATTTAAAAATGAGGAGGAACACTCTGGGGATAAACAAATGATAGTATGACAATATCTCATTAAAACATGACTGTAGCAACAAAGCTGAAGTGTGAAGAGAAGAAGCAAATGGATGCTCTAGAAATGGAAAGTAAATTACTAAGAAGAAATTTTTACTAAGGAAAGCTCCTCGGTATACTTGAAATGGCTTGATCCAGAACAGCTACATTGGAAGATAAAGATTAGGCAATCTGGAGAATACAGAGAAAAAGAACGAAAAAGAAAGGACGAAAAGTATTGAAGACATACTACTGAATCCTCCAAACTATGTTAAGATTATCTAGAAAGGATAGAAAAAGAGAAAAAAAGTATTTGATGGCTGAAAAGTACTAAATTTAATGGAAATTGTGAAGCAGTGTGTTCAAAAAGCTCAACAAACAAACCAACAAAACATTGAATAAATTCACATGTTCATACTGTAGTTGAAAGTTTGAAAGGCAAAGATAAAAGTTAAAAAAACAAACAAACAAACAAACAAAAAAACAAAAACAGAGATAGCTAAGCAAGGGGTGCCTGTTTCCACTTACCAGCCCCTTCAGCTCCCATTGTGGACAGGCTCAGGCCCCTCGGACCCTCAGCCACGCCCACTGCCCCACAGTACCTGGGGCAGAGAAGGAAGGACTGCACATGCCCTGTGTCTTTAGCAAACGACATGCAGCTCGTTCATCCCAGCCAGGCAGGTGGGAGCCCTCTGGAGTTCTCAGATGTGCTCACCTCCCTCTCCTGTGTGCACATAGCCAGGGGAGCCAGAGGCTCACTCCCCTGCTGCTAGTGCACACATTTGCTGGCGGGCACATATTCCCAAAAGGGCAGCAAGAGGAGGTGATGTAGCCACACCTGATGCACAAGCAACGCTCCACACACAGCCCAGGTGGTGAAATTAATGGCCCCAGCTTGGACACACTCACAGAACACTGTAACCCCTGGGTCTGAAGATGAGAAGACATATGACATATGAAATTGCCTTCCCAGGAAACTGCCACACACACATACTGCAGACTCTAGGGATAGGGAAGGGATGGAAGGAGCAGGAGGGAGAAAGAAGGGGGATGGGTGAGAGTAAGCAGAATGCACTAGAACAAATTTCATTAATAAAAATATTTTTAAAAAAGAATACTTCGCACACATCTTTAATCCCAGCACTCAGAGACAAAGGCAGGTGGATCTCTGAGTTTGAGGTCTGCTTGGACTAGAGTGAGTTCCAGGACAGCCAGGGCTACATAGAGAAATCCTGTCTCAATCCTTGCCCCCGCAAAAGAATACTTGAATGAGAATAATAATAATGGAGTTCCTGACAGAAATACTGCAGAGTGGCAAGGAGCCAGGGCAGTGTGCAAAGTACTTACCTTGAAGTATGAGGGCCTGAGTCCCGTACCCAGAACCCATGTCAAAGAGTCAGGTCTAATGCCATGTGCTTGTAATCCCAGCACTCAGGAGGCAGAGCCAGGCATTTCTTTGAGTTTGAGGCCAGCCTGGTCTACATAGAAAGTACCAGGTGAGCCAGGGCTAAACAGTGAGACCCTGTTTAAATAAACAAAACAAAATGAATAGAAAAATCTCTTAATAAGAAAATTAAAATAGTAAATAAAACTCTTCAAATATATACATGGTCTACTTTTCTCTTTCATCTTCTTTTAAAAATTAAAACAAAAACAAAGAATTAGAGCTGTGGATTGTTGCATTTGTTACCTATAAAGATATAAGATGCACAATAATCACAGCACAAAAAAAACCCACTGTGAGGTAATATGGCTGGATAAGAAGAATAAAGGTTCTCTCCACTAACTGGAATTTAATTGACTATCAATAGATCATGAAAATTAATGTGCATGTTGTAGATAATTTTTAGAAAATAATTCAAAGAAAAAGTGAAATATCTATTATAAAAATAAATGATGTAATTGTATTAGGTAATATGAAAAAAGTTGGTTAAAAAATATAAACAAAAATAGCACATGGCACACAAGATCAAAAACAAAATACCATTGGTAAACCCAACTTCATCATCAATTTAATACGAAATATAAACAGATTAAATAATATAATCCAAAGGAAGAGATCAGAAGACAGCACAGAATAATAACAAAATGGATTCAAAATGGCTTTTTATACCAGTTAAGCATGGGTTCAGTCACATAAAGAAAGAGGGAGTTAAAAGACAGAATATATCATAAGCAATTGTCAGACTGCCTATAATCAGCAAAGATAAGCTTAAAATTAAATGTAAAAATACTGGAGATAAAGGATTATCAAACTTACAAAAGGATTCATTGTAGCACAAATCCTAACTGATCTTAGGAATAAAAACCTGGAACCAGTTTTTGGGGTAAATGCTGAGAGATCAGAGAAGCAGAGCAGCCAGCCACTAGAAAGATTTCTTACCTCTACCAAATCCTCAGCCTGAAAGGGTGTGAGCTCCAGTCTCCTCCTGCCTTATACTCTTCTCTCCTCTCAAACATATCACTTCCTGTCTCCACCTCCCTAGTGCTGGGATTAAAGGCATGAGATCCCAAGAGCTGGGATCAAAGGTGTGTGCCACACTGCCTGGCTCTGTTTCTCTTTTAGATTTGATCAATCTTGTATAGCCCAGGGTGGCCTTGAACTTACAGAGATCTGTCTGCCTCCTGATTGCTGAGATTAAAGGTGTATGCCACCACTGCCTGGCCTCTATGGCTAACCAGTGGCTTAGCTCCACATCCTGATCTTCAGGTAAGCTTATTTGTTAGATTACAAACAAAATATTATCACATTTCCCCTTTTTTGTCTAAAATTTTAAAAGGGTTATAATTAATATAAGAAAAACTATGTACAATAAGTATAATAACTATATACAATATATACAGGCAATAATATATCAATAATGTCTAGTCCATTTGCATTTGACAAATTTAGAGAAAATACTCCATTATTTATCCTATCTTGGTGAGTTCAAAGTCTTATATCTAATTCATTTTCTATCCTAACTTGCATTATCATCCAAAACTATCTTTTGATGTCTCTTAACCTTATACACTTTATAACTCTTTAGTGAGTTTCTTTTCTGAGTTTGGTAACTATAACTATAAAGTCTTCAACTCCATCAGAGACCCAAGAAAGAAGTAATATTACCTGAGTAAGCAGGAAGTACAAGCAAATGACCTCCAAAAAATATGAGAAATGGCAGAAACAGCTGGCTGCCTGGATAGTCACCCAAGGTTTCTTTGCAATGTTGGGGCATCTATCTTTGGCCTACAGGCCTAGAATATCTGACAGACTTTTCTGTGAAGCAGGATATTTGAAGGGCTGTCCTACCTTGTCTTGGCAAAGTTTGACAGTCCTTTCTTTTGTGTCCTGCTTGTCCCATTTGGACAGCATACTGTTAGCAGTTGAGGCAAGGGCACTTTCTTGCCCAGTGGCTAACTTTTGCCACAAAGAAAGTAAACTCCACGTGGAGTTTCTTCAATGCCCATTATCTTCTCTGAAGTAGATAGGTGCTGCCAGTAGCAGACATGTCTCATTGTCATTAAAAAAAAAAAGAACCTATGCTATTAAAACATCTTAAATGCCATATTCTGCAGATCTCTGAAGTGTTTGAAGATGACCTGTCTATCTAAAATACATTTCTGATTGACTTTGAAAACATGCCTCACATGACTACAAGTTTGATTGTAACAAGTGACTAACTACTAACCTGCATTTCTTTATATCCTAATTAGTTTGTAATAATAACTTTCAAGAGCTAAAAATTTGCATTATGTTGTTAAATGCACTGTATAAGTACAATACCTTGAACAAGAGTAGAAATGCATGTACTCTATGTTCTAACAAAAATAATCTCAACTTTGTATCAATATACGAAGATCCATATCAATGTAAAATATTTAAAACAAGTAGTTGCTTTTTAAAAATAGATTCAATAATCCACCTTTTTATCCTATCTCTATATCCTCCTTTCTTCTTTTCAGAGTAGATTCAGTAATCTACCCTTTATCCTATCATATCTATAACCCCCTTTTTTCTTTTCAAAACAAGAACCTTGAATCTAATCTCCTTTGTTCAGCTTTTTTCCTGACCATTACCAATAAGAACTTGTAACCAACCCCCCTAAACAGTGACAAATATCCATAGCCCATTGAATGACCAAAAACTACCCACCCTACCTCTTAGGAGTGTGGACATTGTGTTCTTAAGTTTACTTCCTGCTGTCTGGGGGTGACAGCATCTTTAGGGGATCTTGAAAAGAAAAATTTGGGTTAATTGTCAAGTCCTGGGAGAGGTAGTTATATCAGTTTATCTTTTGGGAAGATATAGTAAATTCAAACATAGCCACACCCAAGAAGAGATCCAAAAAAGAAAACAAAAAGCAAAACTTGAGCAAATATAAGAAGAAATAGGCAACTTGAACATAATAACCGGAGATTTTAATACCCTGCTTTGAATAATAAATAGAGTCATGGGTCAGGTGATAAATAAGAAGACAGAAAATGAGGACAACCATTAAATAACTAGATCATACAGACAACTATATAACACTTTGCCCAAAGAGTGCTGAATGCATGTTCTTCTGAAGTTCACATCTCCTCATGTGGGGCCCTAAAATTAACGTCAATATATATATTTTTTTAAATGAAATCATCCAAAGTATTTTCTCAAACCACAGTGAAGCAAAATTAGAAATCAACAAGAGAAAGAAACTTGGGAGAGTTTCAAATATGTGAAATTAACACACTCCCAAATAACCCATGAGTCAAAGACACAGTCACAAGGGAAGTTAGGAAAGTCCTTAGCTAGCAAGTCCTTGTCCAACGGGATGATTTGTTAAGACCTTATTGAGGACACAAGCCCCATTCCAGGGGAAAATGCACCCATAGGTAAGGAAGAAGCGTCCCGGGTTTCACTGCAGGTGCAGGTACATGCTCCTGGCTTGTGCAGCAAAGAGGGAGGAATCTGCAGGCAGCTGAGCCGGCTCTGTGGATGCGGAAGACAGGAACCCTCCTCTATATCTCCTGCCTCCTGCCATTTACTTGGCTGCATGGCACCTGGATTTGCTAGGCCACTGACATGGGCTCATATGTCATTCTTCCTACCATTAATTCAGTAAAGATGGATCTCTCACGACTTTTCTCCAGGCAAACTACATCCTTGGTTATCAGTAGAAACCAATGCATCATTTCTTTGGTGAATGGGTACAGAGAAGCCTAGGTAGGTGTGGTGCACACAGGAGTTTATCCTCGGGTGCCGGACACTGTTAAGGTGGCCCAGCTGGGCAGCTATTCCATCTTCTCTGCATACTTGTCGCTCTAGTGTTTTTCTCAGCTACCCTAAACTGAAAGGTGGTAGGGATAGATAAAGAGCCCACTTAGAAGAGAAAGAGGCTAGGGCCCGAGCCCAGGCTCTCTCTAAATCACAACTAGTTAATGCTAAAACAAACACAAAACTACTCCCTGGCCCCAGACTATGTGCTCTTTCCCGCATGTTGTTGTTGTTTTTTTTTTATAATTTACTTTATTTTATTTATTTTATTTTATGTGCACTGGTGTTTTGCCTACATACATGTCTGTATGAGGGTATCAGATCTTGGAGTAACAGACAGTTGTGAGCTGCCAGGTGAGTACTGGGAATTGGACCCAGGTCCTCTGGAAGAGCAGTCAGTGCTCTTAACTGCAGAGCCATCTCTCCAGCCCTGGAAACTTTGATCTTAAGAAGGCAGGACCAGGGAGTGATAGTGGATGTTGGATCAGAAACACTTTATAAATCAGTTGTTCTGCACAAGTTGTTCATTAGGACCACCAAGGCAGCTAAAAAGATTAAAAAGTAAAAATAAAGGTCTAAATAGAAATTTCTGAAAAGAACATGCACAAATGGCCAGCAGATACACCAAGAATACTCAGCATCAGAAATTGTCAGCGTCTGCAAGTCAAAACCACAAAGAGATACCACTCGCCCTCGTAAGAAAGACTGTTTTTTAAAAAGACAAGATATAGCAAGTCCTGGTAAGGATGTGGGGGGAAAGGAACTCCTACATAGTTTGTAGGGTCATAAATTAGCACAGCAATTACCGAAGTCAGAATGGAGGTTCCTCAAGTTCTGGATCTAGAACCCCTTCTACTGTGTGCGTGCGTGCGTGCGTGCGTGTGTGTGTGTGTATGTGTTTGTACATTACATATATTTCCAAAAACATGAAGATAACAGACATTAGATAACAGACAGGCATCTACACTCTCGTTTTCATTGTGGGACCACTTACAATGGCTAAGAAGAAATAGCCTAAGGGTCTATCAACAGATGAATAGGAAAATGGTACCTTCACACCATGAATACTATTCAGCCACAATAAAGAATGGAACCCTGTTTTTATAAAACCACAGATGAGCTGGAGACCATCAGGTTAAGTGAACCAAGACAAGTAAAGCATGAAAAGACACACCACTGGTCTCATTTACATGTAGAATCTACTAGTGTGGATTTCGGAACCTAAAAGTACACTGTTGTTTACCAAAGGCCAGGGAACAGAGGGAAATAGAAACATGCAGGGAGGTCGACTGCTGCCTCCCAGGGAGTTCCTCTTGGCTGCTACTTAGTAACTCCCAGATCACGTGCTCCATGTGGGCCATGTGAAGATTTGGATCAGCGGCCTCTGATCCAGAAGAATATGTGTGAATGGCATGGTCTTAGAGAGGCAACTAAGGGAAGCTTTTATATTACTAAAGGCACAACAAGCTCTGGGAGGGGATTGTAGTCTAAAGGACAAAGACCAAAGGACTGCTGGGTTCAAAATAGCGAGGCTAAGAACTTAGACGTGTCCGTGATGATCCTGCAGCCTTGCAGGTGTGGGGAGGAGGAAGGTGGTAGAGCTTGCTAAGTTAGAGGTAAACCCCAAGGTGGTCACACCACGAAAGCCAGCACAAAGCATCTGTAAGGCAGAGGAATGATGGACAGTGGACCCGTCCACACGCAGGGCCAGGGAAGGGGAAGAACTGAGCAGGGGTCTCCTGGACTTGCTTGTACAAAGAATATTGTATCCAGTGTTTCCTGGGTCTCATTATTATTTATTTGTTTGTTTGTTTGTTTGTTTTTATGTAAACAGGGTTCTGCCTACATGCATACTTGGACACCAGAAGAGGGCACCAGATCTCATTGTAAATGGTTGTGCGCACCATGTGGATGCTGGGAATTGAACTCAAGACCTCTAGGAAGAGTAACCAGTGCTCTTAACCTCTGAGCCAGCAAAATGACTTCTTAATGATCAAACAGCTTGTGAAAACCAAGGTTTGAACCTAAATTCAGTTCCTTCCAGGACCTCCTTACAGAACACAGAAAACACTCTCCTCCCTTGGACAATGGTTCAGTATTCAGTGTGAACCTGTGGGCTTGGGTCCCAGCAAGGCCTGGTCTCTAAGCTTGGTTCCATTGTGTACTTCTAGCCAACAAGGCAGGCATGATCACTGCTCACTTGTTCCAGTTGCTCAGGGTAGGGCCACAGAGGGCTGGAGGCTCTGGTCTTTGCTCTGATTTGGGCAAAATTTTTAGTTTTTCAGAGCTCCGGTTCCCTCCACTGTAACATGAGCTTTTGCAAGAAGGATCCAAAGTCCTAAGTCTGTTGTGAAGATTGTGAACAGTGATTCATGCAGTGGGGACACAGTAGACACTCACTAAGTGGCAGTCCAGAGAGTTGATTTGCAACTTGAGGCGAGAGCAAGGGAAATGCTGTCGTTTCTCGTTGTGAAGAAAGCCGTGGTGGGTTTGTATTATCAACCGGGTGTTTGCAGAGCACAGCCACCAAGTGCTTTAGTCAAGCAAGCCAAGCCTTGGGGGTACATCTCTGGCCCTGTGTCCCTGCCACAGGCTGCAGAGGGCCATTCCAAGTGAACCCAGGACTGTGAACATGGACACATGCTGGGGGATGTCCTCTGTGGTGAACCAGCCGTTAGAACGCCGAAGCCCACAAGCCCCGTTCAACCCCCGGCAGTTCACTGGGAACAAACACGACGAGTTCATTTGAATGGAGGCTTTAATGGCGAGCAGATGTGCTGGCAACGCAGGACCCCCAAAACGCTGTCTCCAAAAGCGCAGTTATGTTCTGTAAACCCAGAGTTCTGTTTTCACTTTAACGTTTCAGTCCTCTGAGTGCGAGGGAGACAGAGGATGGCTGAGGGGAAACAAGGCATGGCCGGAGAATGTGTTTATGCTTCTGCTGCACTAACATGTCCCCAGCAGGAAGAAAATGAGGCCTGTGGAAAGAGAAAGGACCTGATTGGATTCTGGAAGTCCATCTAACCTGAGTCTACCTGGGCCTGCCTGTGGGATGCTTGGGATAGGTTCTTCCAGAAGGTTCTGCTGTAATACAGGGAGAAGAATGTGAACATTACCTACTGAGTTGGTGTCTAGACTCTGTGATAGATTATGTGAGCACACCTATGCACATACACGGACATACACGTGTGCACACACAAACGCACACACGAGCCCACATGCAGACACACATACTTTATAATGTCAGTCACTTTGAACAGCAGTAGAGAGTTTGGATTTGCTTTTTATTTGTAGTTTTGATTTGCCTCTTTTTTGTTTTGCTTTTTACGGGCTTCGAAGTGGTGTTGAGCACTTGGTGTGAGCACCAGTGCTTTGAGATGAACAGAGCACAGACATTAATGAATCAGTAGGCACAGACAGAAGACGGTGCACTCTGAGCGCCTCTAAAATCTTCATAAAATTCGGTCTGATTTGATCAGATGAAAATTCACAAGTGTTTCAGTTTTGCGTCTGTGTGGACTCATGTGGGGATGAAACAGACACAGCAAAATAGAAGCTGCTTGCAAGAGAATCACAAATGTGTAAAGTCAGGCACTTCCAACAATTTCAGGAAGGGCTTTGGCTACCACATGCTGTGGATTTGGGTTTAGCTTAAATAAAACTAAGCTGACTTTGGTAGCCATAATCTACTTCATTAAGACTGAGGAACATGCTAGGGTTAGCGCTCTTGGCTGCATGTCATTGGAAGATCAAAGGTGGGAAAGAAAATACAGCCACTGAGGGAACCCCGCATCTATGTATTCTAACTAGAAGGTGGATGACTGACCTGGGACACACAACTGCCTCCCCTCTTGGCCTGGGGGTCTTGTCAAGTGTTTTCCCACATCATACATTACATGAATTTCCATTTAGTCTGCATTACGTTCCTTTAGCGCATGAAAGCTGTAGTCATTTCAAAGATTTCTAAGGATTTTTAGCAAAATAACAACCCTGCTGATTTGGATGAGAAATATGTGTAACTTTTACATAAGGAAATATAAAATTAGGACCTATAATAGGGTGTATGAAATATTCAATTCCAAGTGGATTAAAAGCTAAATAAATGAATCTAAGAGAAAATGTTTGGAGCTAAGTAAGGGAGAAAAAAAGTTTTTCTTTTAATTAAGAAAAGATTTTATTTTTAATTTTGTGTGTGTGTTTGAGCGTATGTGTATTTGTGTGTTTGTGCTTTTGTGTGTGTTGGGGGGAGCATGTGAGTGCAGTTGTCCTTAGAGTCCAGAAGAGGGCATTGGGTTCCCTGGAGCCAAAGTTACAAGCGTGTATGAGCCGTCTACTATGGGTACTGGGATCTGAACTCAGATCCTCTGGAAAAATAGCAAACACTTTTTCTTTCTAGCCCAGAAGAGGTTTTGCAGAATTCCCAATATGACAATGTATAAAAGAAAATGTATTCAATTTACTTGTACTATAATTGAAGGCAGGGTGGATTTCTGGCTATGGAGAAGAGAATTATAACATAAACAAACAAATACAACCACAAAACAGTTTCACCCCCATATAGGTTAAAATTAAACAAAACTATCACGCAATGAGCATTTTAGTCCTCTAGAGAGTGACTGAAGGCAAACGTCCATGAATTTCCACTGGAAACTTGAACATAAACAGTGGCCCCTCAGCTGCCTGGGGCTGCTCAGTGTGAGGACATAACAGGGCAGTGCTGGCCATGAACCCCAGAAACTTTGCTGCTTGCAGGGTTGAGGGTGTTAACTAGACTTGGGGGTGAAAAATGGATGGCTAATGGTGTTTTTAACAAAATAAAAATCTAAATAGGGAGGGGGTGGTCCATAACAGTGTCAGCCTGACACTGTTAGTCCTAGTGGTGATTCCTGGCAGAACAGCCTGGAATTTTAGGGAGATATTTCATTGAAGATTTCGTAGGCTCAGCACACACCCGTGTAAAACTGAGAAATTCTGTGTGCAGATGGAAGACACTAGAGAACCCAGGGGAAGCACAGGCCAGGGCCGTTCTGGTGAGTGCCCAGTCATAAAGGTGTGGCCTTCCCCACAGCCTTCCACAGAGGTTGGAAGGCTATACTCTCCGACATCTCTGAGCACACAGACGATTCTTAGTATTCAGGTGTGGGACAAGCCACAGCAAGCACCAAGGGCCACATAATGTCAGGGAGTCAGTCTACAGAAAACTCCAGACAGGTTAGCCAGCAACTTTAGAAACTCAAAACAGAAAATTCCACGGCTCTTGTGATATACAATGTAAACATCCCGATGTCCAGTAACAAAATAAGTCTAAGATGTGAAGTGGGGGGCAAAAGAGATAAAACTTATGAGATTTATAAAAGCAATGGAAACAGAATGAAGGACTGTAAGATGCTACTGTGAGCACATAAAGACTTTAATTCATTGTGTGTTAATAGATAAGAGATCATGTTTAAAGAAGTAAAGGACAGTTGTAAATTTTGAGTTATCTCAAAAATACTATGTCTTTATAAGTAAGTAAATCAGAAAAAGAAGCAGATGGCAATCATAAAAATTAAAAAATCTCACTAAGTTTTCAAAATGGTGTTTAAAATTAATTCAATGATTGGTTCATGCTATGGGAAGGTCTTCCTGCATGCTGTGAATATGTGTTGCTACCATTGGTTAATAAAGAAGTTGCTTTGACCTATGGCAAGACAGGAGACAGCCAGGTGGGAAATCCAAGAGAGATACAGGGAGAAGGAAGGCGGGATCAGACGAGACACTGCGAGCCACCACCTGAGAAACACGATGTAATGGAACTCAGGTAAAGTCATGAGACACATGACGATACTTAGATTATTATGAATAGGTTAATTTAAGATAAAAGAGCTAATTAGCAATGAGCCTGAGCCATAGACCAAACAGCTTGTAATTAATATAAGCCTTTGTGTGTTTATTTGGGACCGAGCGTCTGCGAGACCCAGGAAAAACGTCCTGCTACAAGTTCATAATTATTACGTTCTATAAAAATTGAAGAAAAAACTAAGGTAGGAAAATGGAGAGTCTGGTAGTCTATAGGACAGCATCAAGCTCTTCCCCTAGGCTTCTATGAGATCCTTCACAGTGCTGAAGAAGAAAGGTGATTACCACCCCTGCCAGTGACAGCCGCTAGGCCCATTGATGGCTTCTAGATGGCTTGGGTGAAATTCCTGCAGCCCTTGTGGGTTTTACAAATGTTTTCTCACTCACCACAAATAACTTTACACCAAAGGCACACTCTATTGGGATCCTTTTAAAGAAGCATCATCTGCCTCTAGTCTCTTTCCTGTCTGGGTTTCTCAAGGTCAAAGCAGGCTAAAGCATCAATGTGCTATTTATAGTTTGGACTTGGCCATCCTTTCCTGGGTCACTTAAGTAAAGAGAGGAGGGAAACTGGGTGCCTTGTCAAAGGGACCCTCTACTCACAAATCTGACATGGAGGTGGGTGGAAAGGACTCCACAGAGGAAGGGAGGCTGCCTCTTTGTGTTCTTCCTAATTGGAATGTGGCTTCTTGCTCTATTCCAGTGTTTGCCTTTCTAAACTCTAATGTCACCAAGAGAAAAAGGAAACGTTTAATGCACTAACATTTTTAAGTATGCAAATTCCATTTCTCAATAAAAATAAAGTATGTTTTATATTGAGATACTGAATTATTGCCTTATAATGGAGCTGAATGAAGTTTCTAAACATAGAAAGTGTTTTTCTGTCATGTTATGAAAGAAAGTATCAAATTAATTTTACAGCAGCTTGTTAAGATTGAATTTCTATTTAGTTCCCAAATGGAGTTTCATTTGAATATGCACTTAATATACTTAAGCTTGCAGTTTAACAAAATGCCATTTCACAGCTCTAAGACTGATGAAAGTATTTTAAAGTCCAGCGATGCCAAATGCTGACAAACGAACATTGAAATGGGAGTCCTCCTTCTTACAATAGCGTGGGGCTGTAAACTATTAGAATTCCTTGGGGAAAAACAGTAACAACTAATCTGTGGAAACAGACTTAGCTTTCCATGGCCTGGCAACTCCTGCCCAGGTTATGTGCTTGGAGACACACCTGTGTCTATACGCAATAGAGACATAAAATACCAGCACTAGTAGTTCTGGGAGAGCCATATTCAAAGCAACTCAGGCATTCACAATCAAAAAAGCTGTAATTCAATTCTGATTGGCCTTCTTGGAGGCAGCACTTCCCAGGAGTGAAGACTCAGACCCTCAGGGATTAACCAACCCAGAGACTCCCACTGCAGAAGTGTGTGTACAGGATGACCCCATTTGCAACAGATCAAAAATGTGAAGTAAGAGCTGACATTCTGGAAATATACACACCGCTGTGATAAAACATGAAAGAATAAAGCAAATGGAAACTACACACTAGTGAAGTAGTTCCCTCAGTGACGAGAAGGGTGCACTGAGAACGGAGATGCAAAAGGACACAATGATATTGCAAACGTTTTATCTCCCTAAATGTCTCATGTACAGATGATTATTTTTATTAGTCTTCTTACCTTTTGTGGACATAAAACAAATTATAAAAAAAGAAAAGAAAAATTCTTACTCCAGTAATATTAGACAAATTTGAAATAGTGCCACTTACAAATATTAATAAACTTGATTTTGTAAAAAATTGAAAGCATTGAGAAACCCCAAATTATTTTGTTTTAATTTTCATTGTATGTATTTATTGCACATGATGCTGTGTTATATAAGGTCATCTCCAGATGAAGATGTATTGCACTCTGGGCACATTCTTCTTTCTATCCAACTACTCTCCATTTCTCCCCCTCTTCCTCTCAATCCCTGGATAGTTTTGTTTCTATTTTCCTGTTTTATGTATACATTCATGATTTTATGTTTCTATATAAAATACAGGAGCCACATATGAGAAAAATCAAATTTTCTGACTGGCTTAGTTTGCTTAATACGATTATGTCCAGTTCATCCATTTTCCTGGGAAAACAGACTTGCTTTTTCTTTATGGCTGAAAAAAAAACCCATTCTATATCCATAACACACTTTGCAGAACTGTTCCTCCATTGATGGACTACAAATATCTCTATGATATTATAATTTGCAGTCCTTTGAGGAGCTAGGTCACATGGCAGACCTACTTTTACTTTTCAAAGATGCCTGAACACTGACTCCCCACATGCAGTACATAAGGTTTCCTTTTTGGCATCTTCTCCAATCTGTTACAGTCTTTTTGAAAATTTTATTTATTTATTTATTTATGACTAACATTCTGACTGGTACAGAAGCTCAGTGTAGTTTTTTGTTTGTTTGTTTTGTCTTGTTTGTTTTCTTCAAGACAGGGTTTCACTGTGTAGCCCTGGCTGTCCTGTAACTCACTCTGTAAACCAGGTTGGTTTTGAACTCACAAGATCCGCCTCTGCTTCCTGAGTGCTGGGATTAAAGGTGTGTGCCACCACCGCCCAGCCTGACTTGATGTAGTTTTAACTGGGGGACCTCTGGTGCCTAGTGAGTTTGAACTTGTTATTATGTATTTACTGGTTCACTGTGTGGCCTCTATGGGCTACTTATTCATTGTATTCTTTGACATCTTGTTTCTTTTCTTTTTTTCCTTTTTTCTTTCTCTCTCTCTCTTTCTTTTAGTTCTTTGTCTATCCCAAGCGACTCACAAACACTTTCTTCTTTCTGTATCATTTTTCTCAATTAACTGTTTCCACCAGCATCCAGGAGCTTTCCCTGAGGCCCCGGTCAGGTGGTGGTGGTGTTTCATGACTGACTAGAGAGAAGGGAGTCCTTGGCAGAAAGTCCTTGTGTATACCAATGTCTTGAACTATTTTCTACACTTTTCCTAACAGTTTCAGAATTACAGAGCTTACATTAGGATCTTCGACTCATTTAGAACTGAATTTGTATAGAGGGAGAGATACAGGCATCCAGGTTCACTCTTCTACACGTGGGTATCCAGTTTTCCTAGCATCATTTGTGGTAGAGACCATGTTTCCTTCAGTGTATATTTTCAGCATCTTTGTAAAAAACAAACAAACAAACAAACAAACAAAAACAGTTGGCTACAGCTGTGCAGCTCATAGCGGACTCTGTATCTACTCTATTTTATAGACCCAAGTCTTTTGTGCTAGAAGGACGCTTTTTAAAAATCAACACTACTGCTCAGTAGTAAAAATTGAAATCAGGTATTATGATGCCTCCAGCATCGTTCTTATGTGGGATTGCTCTGGCTATTGGGGTCTTCTGTGCTTCCATATACATTTTAAGATTATTCCTGTGAGGAATGGCATGGCAATTTTGGTGGGGATTGAGTTGGATCTGGAGGTTGTGTTTGATAATGTAGCTGTTTTTACAGTATTAATTCCTCTGGTCATGAGTACGGGAGGGTCAGTACATCTTCTAGTGTCTTCAGTGTCTGGAAGTTTTCATTCTATGGTCTTTCATGTAGTTAGGTTTATTTCATGGTTTGTAGTTTTTTATTTTGAGGCAACTGTAAATGGATTTATTTCTCCACTTTCTTTCTTGGTGTGGAGAAACTTGAACTTAAAAAAGAAAAAAAAAAAAAATAGAAAGCCAGCCGGTCATTTCTAGCCCAGGGGGCGCCAAACACCAGCTAACTCCGCCGGCTCGTAATGTTGCAACTGGTGAGCACCAATGTCGTCCTTTCTCGGTCAGGACAGGAACTCCAAAACCTTCTCTGAGAATGTTTGGATATTGGTGTTTTGATTTAAAATTCACTGTTAGAATATGACTTTTAATATCCTATAACAGTATCATTTGTGACTTTATTAACCAATGGTGCTGTTGGAGTGCTGAAAACAATGTGCTACAAATTAGACACTTTGGAAGAGAATCCAGTGCAATAAAAGAGTATAAAGGAGAGCTAGACTTGATATGACATTATCAAATCAATATGTTTCAAAATATTAGAGATAAGTAGGAGACAAGACTTAGCATGAGCATACCATCTGGCTTACTGAATAGAACATTACATCAGTATTCATATCTAAGATACAATATGCAAATAACACATATTGACAAATACCACACAGCTTCCCCACCCCATTAGTGACATTGAGCCATAAGATGATTTGTTAACATCAGTCTTCATTCCAATTAGGAATAAATGGGTAGAGTGTGGTGGCTGCTGAACTCACTGAGTAGGGTAAGCATTCCCTACTCACCACTTTCTCCACCAATTTGTGCTGCTTACATCTGGGGTTTGAGAAGCTGGTCTGAAGGAGTTTCCTGTAGGGCTTGTTAAGACACACTGACAGGATGCACTATAGTGCTGTACGTAGGAGGTACTTAGTAAATGCCAACAGCTACTCTAATACTGATTGCTTGCTTTGATATCAACAAGGTCAGAGTTTCCCATGGAAGACAAGAGATTAAGTCAGTGAAAATCACCCAAGAAGCGCTTTAGATCACAGGCAGTCCGCTGTGTGTAAAGATTTAAAGGACCCGTCTCAGGATTTTGTGATTTGGAAATAGAACATTAGGCTGCCTTTAAACAGCTGCATCCCGCCCACTTTGTAATTCTTTAGAAAAAGAAATGCCAAGAGTTACTGCATGCCATAAAACTGATTGTGTATTGAACTAATTTGAACACTGGCTCACTCGTTCACATCTGCAGAGCCAGTGTTCTTTTAGGAGACCAATCTGTTTATCACATAGTCCCCAGCCACACCCTGTCACTAGCCTGTGACTTTATGTGGGAGAGAGGTCTGACATTGGCGCTGAGAGAAGCACTCTCCGAACAGGAGCCCTGCCTCAGATTCCTTGAATTGTGCTGAGAGAGTCAGATGTTCGACTCCAATCTCAGTTTCTTTATCTGTCTAATGAAGGGGACCAAATACATCTTTGTGCTGGCTGTCTGCGTCTAATAAATATGAAAGCCATTTAGTACATCATGGGAATGAAGTCTATGAAGCCCTAATGAAAATAAAGTGCATAACAGGAAAAGAAGGTGCAATATATTCTGGGCTCTCGTGTGGTCATGAGGATAGATCCTTCCCGAGAGAGCACAACAGAGGAACATTTTAGTTGCAGATGTGGAATGAATGTAGCTTCTAGCTGCATATTTTCTCTGGCTTTGTCCATGTGAAACACAGATGTTTTACGAATCATCTTTCTATTAAGGCTGTGATAACCCAACATAGTTGGAAAACGGTCCCGTGTTTTCAGTTAGGTTGTTTCCAGTGTGTAGCACTGTGGACAGACCTGGCTTTAGGTGGTGGTGTCTAACGTATTTTCCCAGAGTACCCAATCCAGTAGCCTTGGGGAACCAGGAAGCAGGCAGAGGGCTCACCCTGCGTGTCATAGTCTCCTCACACAGGACAAATGAGCAGATGTGGCACGGGTGGTTTCAGGAAAAGTGGAGGATCAGGAGCAAGTTCAAGTCCCTGATCTCATCAGTCTCAAGAACCTGCCAAGGCTGGGTCCTCCAGGCCCAGCGACAAAGGGCTTGCATTAGCCCAGCCACCACTCTGCTTCATAGGCGTATGGGGACTGCGAAGAAAATGAGTTTTTTCCAGGATTATCTGGCAATGTCTCTATCTCCAAGAAAACTGCTGATCTTCCATGAGGCACAGCCACAAAATAAACTCTGTTACAGGTTGTTTGATTGCAGCTACCTTGAGGTATTCACCACTGCTTCCTGAACACCTCCCAGTTGGGTCCATAGAGCATGGTCTGAACTTTCTCCCTCTAGATGAGAGCTGTCTCCATTCCTCCCAACAGACAAGCATAGATTTGGCTGAAGTGATTGGAACAGACCACAGGGATGGAATCTTATATACATCACTAGTCCAGCAACATAATAATCCAAACCTTGGATTTAGAGTTACTGAGTTTCTGACAACTTTATCTAGAACGTGAGGATGAATAGTCTTGTCAAGTGGATGGTACAGGTTGTGTATTCATTATTGAAATGCTTGGAACAGGACTCTTTCAGATTTCAGAGATTTTAAATTTTGCAATATTTACAAAAATTCCATGAGTTGAAAGCTTTTAATATGAACATCTGAAGTGTTTCAAAATCCCAAACTGTTTGAAGAGTCACAACAGTCTTCACAAAGATTCAGGACTTTGAACATTTGAGATTCTGTACTGTCAGACCAGGCAGTGCCGAACTTGTAGAGGAAGCCCTGTGTGCATTGGCAATCTGGACTCCAGTTTGAGCAGATGGGCCACAACCCCCACCTGGTGCAGCCTGATGTGCTTGGACTTTCCACACATGCCTGCAAGAACATAAAGATGTAATCACCCAAGGATACACACATGCCCACACTTGCCTCTGGCTCCAAGGAGAGTAAATATCTAGCATCATTCTCATTCTACATCTTGAAAAAAAAAAATCACCAGTATGGCTTGGGCTCAACTCCAAACTGTTCTGTCAAAGTATTTGCATCCAGGTTAAGGATGGTTTTGTTTTTGCCCCAAAGCTAGGCCTTTCCCAAGCACAGAGAAAAATTCCCACGGGGGCTGTGAGGAAGCAGGAAACAAGTTCAGTGTCTCAAAGGCATTTCTAGGCTCTACTCATTAACATTTTAGAAACCTTCTGCTGGTTTCTCACACTTGCATACCCTCAGGATTAAACTGATGTCCAAAATAGCATCAAACGTTTGCTCAGTGTCATCTGGTCATGGGCCAGAGAAAGTTCTTTTGATTCCATATCTAGTGGGGCTGCACCCCGGCTTTGCTACATGCCTTGCACACTGTGCTCAACTACTCATGTGATCTCTTCATCAGTGGAAGGTCATGAACCCATGATGTTGAAGTGAGTGGCCATGACAACATCTTCTAGATGCTTCTGTAGTCCAAAGAGTTCCCATGGTCTGGGAAAGTTCACAGAGTAAATGAGCGCTAGACTAGAATGCAACCCAGGGACCCAGAGCCCAGGTTTTTTAGGCATGGCCACTCACGTTCATCTTCACCTTTATTCTGCAGGGGAAGAAAAATGCAATGGAAATTAACACTGCCAAGAGTCTATTCCTCTAGGGGAACTTTTATTCCTACAAAGTGATAAGAATATCAATTTGCAGCAGGCATCTGACATTTAGAGGTCTTAAATAGCCAGTGAGCTTATTAAAGAGAACGTTCAGTTTTGGGTTTTCCCTCTCCTAATAAAAATTTATCTTACAAACAGGAAATTAAAAATTTCTGACCAATTCAGCGGCCCAAGTCCTGATAGACTCTGCTCAATGATGATGTGAGGGAAGAAGGATTTCAGGGGCAAAGCAAGTTCTTCCCAGATATGAAGATGGAACTGGTGATGTTAGTTAGACAGATGTTAAAAATCATACCATGTCCCGCACATGGATATCGTTGATTGCTTTCCTTCTTGGTGTGCAAAGTTAGATAGATATGCCTTTGGGATTGTGTCAAACAAACAAACAAATAGGATTTAAGATGATCTGGCAGAACTTACAGCTCCTGCTTTAGAAGTATCTGGAAAGCTACTTAAAAAAAAAAAAAAAGTACTATTCATGCCAGGCACCATCTTTCCCATGAGCCTCTGCTGTAGACCTCTTCTCAAGCTCACTCCAGTGAAGTTCACATGGAGTCAGTGTAGACAGCCACCAGGTGACCATACCTCTCTTTGCTCAAGAAATCCTGAATTACATGTATGCCGAGCCTCTCTATATATACTCTGTTCCCACACGCTCCCCTGTACATAGCAAATCAGACTTGGCCATCCACTCCAAGTCACTGGAAACCTTTTAAACATATTTTGTTTGTTTGTTTCTGGAGATCCTGCCAAGGACAGTGACATGACCCCTCAAGAAGTCCGGATAGCTCTGTAACTGAGCAGATGGTCAGGCTCCGGAGACAGAGGGCAATGGCCCTGGTGACTTTTCAAATCCATTCGGCTAACTCTGGGTCTGCAGAACCAGCCACTCATTAGCTCCAGGTCCTTCCAGACTGGGGCTATGCTGTTGTCTTCTGCTTGTCCCCCAAAAGGTCTCAGGTATTGATTGACTGGCTCTGGGTAAAGTGGGGAGCTCTCCTGCCTCAGCCACTGCAGCGTCACCTCTCTGTTGGCAACCATTTGGAAAATGGAAAAGGCTCCTAAAGAATGGTCACTTTAGTCACTCGGCCTCTTAACCCCATTCTCCTCACCACTCAGAAGAATATGGAATGGATGTTCCCATCCCGACTTACCCACCTGTCTACGACTTAGCGTCCCCCTACCTCCAGCAGGTGCATCTTGTGTCTGAAGTCAAGAGGCTTGGGTGTCTGGGTGGGGAAATTGCAAGGGATCTTGTTTTCTTAATCAGACAGTAGGCACCATCTGGAAGGAACTGTGGTGGTCTTTTCCATGCGCACTTCAACAGGATTCCTTCTGACAAAGGACTGAACAACTTGTCTGAACACTCGGGGAGCCAGAGACTCCTTACTTCACAGAATAAACTCTCCATGAGCGGTTCCTACCACTGAGCAACTCAAGGATGTTTTATTTCTTAAAAATCTCTCCTTTACATCTAGCGAAAGCCTCCTCTCAAGAGGATATGTCCACTGCCTTAGATTCCCTGTTTTAACTTGCAGAGATGGTGGTGACACTGGAGTGTGACATGAACTTCATCTCTGAACAGGAGCTGTCTGGATTAGATGTGATAAGGGGGGCGGGGAGGCCTCTCTGAGGACAGTAGGGATCAGTATTCTCACTGGTCCACGGAGACTGGGAGATGGCAGCAATTCTTCACCTGTGAGTTCTGTTGTGTTCTGAGTGTTTATGTCTTAATTTTTAAAATTGGTTCTTTGGGAATATTTTACAATGTATTTTATAATATAATAAGTTATATTATAGCATAGTATATACCACCCCCTCCTTTAAATATACTATCCACCTCCTCCTCTAAATCCTCCAAGATCCAACCCCTCTCTACCCGTCCAACTTTGTAGCCTCTTTTACTTTTACATTAAGTCCAGTTTTGCTGCCCACATATTACTGGATATGTGGCCATCCACTGGAACTTGGACTTACAGGGCTATACTCCCATGGTGTTTGTACAGTTGTTGTACCAAGGGCTTGTCCTGCCAGGCCAATTCATTATTGTAGCTCTCTGATTTTATAGCTAGTTAAGACTGATGATGACTTTTCTCTCTAGGAGTGTACATTATACCTTCCATCACTACTAAAACCAGGCAGTAGTGAAAAGCTTTTACACCAGGACTAGCTTGGTACTCCATGATCCTGGACTCAAGTACATTTTTACTTCAGCAACAGTGGCTTATCATCAAGTTCTGGAGGGTAACCAAGAGCATTGGCAATACCCTGCAATGTTTTAGGGTCTATGGGATCTCATTGGCTAAAAAGAGGTAACTCATTCCTGCCAATGGTCTTTTTATTAATTATCATGTGGTGTCCTGTGAGGACACTGTCACTCTGCTGTAGGGAAACTCCTGTATATACTTCTTATGACTTTTTCCAAAGGTCTTTAGTATTACCTAACACTCTTCTACCCTGTCTTCCCATCTCCCACCCTTTATATAAATTTATATTTATATATCATATATAAATTATACAATTTATATAATAAATTAACCCCTATTTTTCCATTATTTCCCTTTCACCCTTGGTTCTGCTGCATTCTACCTCCCCTCCCTTGAAAGCCACCCCCTCCATTGGAACTTACAAATTATCTGACTTCTCTGTGTATTCCAAATGAACCACATACATCTAGACATTCAAAGCTAACATCCACAAATGAGAAAATACGCAGCATTTGTCTTTCTGGGTCTGGGTTGCCTCACTCGGAATAACTATTTTCAGTTCCTTTCATTTACCTGTGAGTTTGTCTTTCTTTTTGAGACAGTTCTTTAGTGTGAATGAATTACTGTCATTCACACTTTAATTATTATCTTTCTTGCTTTAATTAAAAGGCTGGATTTTGAATCCTAAGACTCAAGGGTTTTTGTTTCTGTTTTTATGGGTATGGTCCCTTGTAAACCCCAAGCCTGGCCTGGAACTCACAGTATAGCAGAGGATAACCTTGAACTATTTATCTATTTAGACAGGTTCTCATTATGTAACCTGACTAACTTAGAATGCAGGCTAACCTAGAATTCACAGACATCTGTTTGGCTCTACCTCCTGAGTGCCATTATGCCCAGCTCTGGTTTTCTTAATGGCTGAATAATGTTCCATTGTCTAAAAACATTTTCACAATCTATTCTGTGAGAATCTACCTTTCTATTTGTTATTTGTATATTTCAACTGTATTGATCTCAGCTTATATAAATGAATAATGAAGGAAAAAAGCAGTTGTGTTCTCTAATTTTTCCCAGGAAAACACTCATCAATAATATTCATACCCCTCTCTGTGTTGTGGACAGATTTCTCTGAATGAAGACATTTTATCATGGTGTGAGTCTTCTCAAGACTCAGGAAATCAACAACTCATAGGTCTCAGAAAGTTCCTGAAACTTAGCAGATTCACAAGGCTCCTCCCTTTCCAAGGTTATATGAATTGTAAGGAGTGCTGAAGGGAGGAGACTTTCTCATTTTCAAACTGCCTACAGGTTGTACAGAAAGCTCTAGAGTTCCAGCTTCTGTGAATCATCACTCATGCTGGAGTACACTTTCAGTTATACAGCTGCCTTTGGGTTTCCATGTTCCTGTAAGTAACCCCTCACCCACAGTCATGTAGGTAAACCTAATAAGCTCATTGATCCTCCAAGTTGGACTTTGATGGTATCTTACTTTGTTTTTTTTTTTTTTGTCAGTTCTTCATCTGGGGTGAATAGACGTTTGTTCAATTCTCCCTGGTAATAGTGTCACACAACATTCTGCTATGTGGAGTTTTTACATCATGTTTGAATTCAACAATCTAGACTCAGTTTCTCTATTAGGGCTCTTGAGGCTATGCTGCACTTGATTCTGTGTTTTGTTCTCTCCTTGTCCATCTCAATGTGTCAGTGAGTGTGATCCCCAGGATCAATGTTCTTCTAATGACACTGAGAAGACACTGAGAAGCAGCCACATCTGTCTTCTTGGGCTTTCTATTCACATTCTTTCCCCACATCATATACTTTCCACTATTTCTCCCCTCTGAACTAAGTCCAATTTAAGATCTTAGCCAACGTGCTTGTAAAGTGCAATCCCTCTGTGGGGCTTGCTTCTTAATAAAGCCCTGGTGTTGTTATTCCACTCAGCAACAGCCCACAAGCAGAACTAAACTACTGCAAGAATAGCAAGGGGACTGAGCTGGCTGGATCTAACTGGTCAGCAGCAGTCAAGCCAGCTCCCTTACAAAGTTCCAAGACCCACATGGCACTGAAAAATGTTGAAAAGTGGGTACACATTGTAGGCTCCACTGTAAATTGCAATGGTCTAAATGGTCTCCCCATGCTTCTCTAGTCAACTGAGTCAGCTTGCTAAGGAGGTCCTCCCAAATCTTCATTGACTAGCTCTCAATTCAAAATGCCCTTGTATGTGCAGAAAGTAGGGTTAGATGGGAGATACATAAATATGCTCCACCTTCCCTAGCTAGAGACAAGCCCTAAGTGGGCTTCTGCTATTTGCCATGATGTTGGCTCACCCATGCTGGGCCTATGACTATGAGATTGAATGCAGATAGCTCCATGTGCCATCACTAGTCCTTGGGGCTCAGATTACTCCCAATCTTCCCTGAGGAATTTGCTCAATGGACTGTCATGCTTCTAACTGCTAGCTGTCACCTTTGTAAACTCACAGTCCCTAGCTAAGGTAATTCATACTATATTTTAACATTACTTTCAGTAACAAGAAAAAATTGAAGTTAGCCATCAAGGAATACTATATTTTAATTATTTCTAAATCAACAGAAGCCCAGATCTTTGGGAAATTGTATCCCAGAGGTTTAGATATATAGAAGACAATAGTTCAATATAAGCAGACTAAAAAGATCTGAAAGCTGGGAAATGTGGGATCTCATCTCACCATTGGAGCTGAGCAACAATCTGGAACTCAGACCACCAGCTGGAGTTGTGAAGAGAAGGGACACAAGCCACGCTGAAATGTACCCAGAAAAGGATGTAACTAAAGGAGTTAGCATGTCACGAGGAAGGAGACAAGCCAAGAACAAAGAATTGAGGACAGGTAATGTGTCTGTGAAGCCCTACCACTCGAAACCTAAAAGGGGAGTAGGCAACTGAGGGCAGCATCCTGATAGGGTCAAGGTAGACAAACGCATGAGCTGCTTTGGGTTGGTCTACAGCAACCTCATGAATGTAGCAGTCATGAGGGTCTTCCTGTTCATGGATTCAAAAGTGTCCCACATGCCAACGGGACAGACCTTTGGTATTATAGAGTCAACACACTTGCAGCTCGTTGTGTGGCTCTGAGAAAGCCACTTAACCTCTCCAAGAATGTCAGGTCATCTCATTTGGAAAATGAGGAAGGAGGGCCAGTGTATTCCCACAACAGTCTTAAAATAACTAATTCTGTGAAAAGACAGTTCAAGGATATTAGCATGCCAAAAACACATATTCAAGTGGAGCATAATTAAAATATAACACTAAATCACAATGGAGTTTATTCTGGATGCAACATCCACTTGCTTTTTGGATTACCTAGTCTCAACAGAGCTGTCAAGTGAGCCAGGCAACTCCCATGGTGCAGTTTCCTATAAATCTATGCCATGGAGCCAATGTGTTTGCCTCATAATGGGCTCATTGTGTATAAGGGGGATGCTTCCCAAGGTCTGTGTGACGGGAACACACACCAACACTGGTGGCAGGGTAGGTATGTTTAGAAGCCATGGAGGATTTTTCCCAGAACTGAGAATAACCTATCTTGGAGCACTGTTCTGAAAACCATTTAGGTTTCCATAGTAAGGGCGGATGTGAGCCAAAATGTACATTCAGAGTTCCTTTGTTGCCAAGTGGGAAACTGGAAACACACAGGAGCAGGGACTTGATTTTACATGCCTCTGCATTTCTTACTTCAGTTTGTCCTGTTTCCTAATGAAATGTAGACCACAGGGCAGTCGGCACCAGGCCTGGGTCAAGAAGGTTGTCTTGACAGACCACAGACAGAATTAAGCATCTATCAGAGTAGATGGCACTGGACCTGGTGGTCTCGGTCAGACAGACCACTGAATTAACAACTTATGAGAGCCCAGACTAACGCTCTTAAAGAACACAACACTGAGCCCTCTTTGATGAGGGAAAGCACTAGAAAACCTAATAAGGTCACCTAGTAACAGCAAAGTCAGGGCCAAAGCCAGGGTAGGGACCCTTGCTCAGCCAGTGATATGTTTCTAGGCACAGAGAGAATCCTTCTTTAGGATTCAGTTTGGATGTTTTAGTTGAAAAAAAAAAAAAAACACACCATCAGTTAAGAAAAAAAATGTAAGAATTATTATAAGATGATATAATCAACCCTGTCATCTGAAGTTTTTCTTTGAGTCATAGCATTAGAGTAATGTGAAGAGGAGGTGAGGGACAGAACACCCACTCCTGGATGGTGACTCCTCTTGCTATGTTCGGATTCCAGTGAGGAGATGGGGCCGCATGACTCTCTGTACACTGTGAGGAAAGTTGGGAAATGCATTCTGGCTGTGCTCACAGGAGGAAAGGAAAACAAGGTTTGGATAACACATGCTGTGGGCTTTTGTACACGTTTCATATCTTGGTAACTACTAGAGACAAAATCTGCTGGCAGGCTCTGGCATTTCAGTAAGAGCACTGCATCATGATTCAAAGCAAGACCATTTCTATGTCCCTCTAAGATTTTCTGTTATCTATGGCTTTCTTTCTCTCTCTCCTCACATGATTTCTAAGCTCTGAAACCCCACACAAGGCTCCTTGACAATCTTGGCATGATTTGTCTATAGTATATTTATGCATTGAAACTTTATATCTAGGTTAGAACTATCATAAAAGTTATAATTTTGTATGACTGGTAGTTATTTAGCAGTCCTTCAAATAAGAATGTTTTACACTGAACTCTAGTTAGTAAGTTGAACTTGGTTTCTTTATACCAAGGTTTTGGTCAAGTTGCTGCACACATTTCAGTGCATGGGGTCATGTGATCATAAGGACACCTGGTGCCCTGTGTGATGGCGATCCTGTGGTTTAAAGGGGAGTTGAGCCACAAGGGCTTTTCATGAATGAAAATCTACCTTTGTGGCACAGGTCTGGTGATTTGTATAGGCATGGGTTCTTCTCATCCTTCTAATGGTTTTTATAATGGTAATATACTTTCTTTGTATTAATCCTCTTCCCCACTACCCTCTTCTTCACCATGAGTCCTCTTGCTTGTCCTCCTCCTCCCTGTAATCTCCCTGCTCCTCCCAGCCCTCCTGTTCCTCCCCCTACCTGTAATATCTACTCTTCCCCCGCGTGATTCCTCTCCACTTTCACAACCCCCATGTACGTACATACATACAAATGAACTCAAATCCATGTTGCACATGTATTTGCCATTCCAAGTCCACTTTATTTAGCTTGACATAATTACCTCCAGTTCTGTCCATTTTCCTACAAATAATTTCATTGTTCTTTATGATTGGATAAACTTCCCTTGTCCATACATACTCCATTTTTATTATTTCATTGAGGGTTGTGGAGAGAAAAGGTCAAAGGACAACCAAGGAGTTTGTTTTCTCCGTCTATCCTGTGGGTCCCAGGGCTCAAACTCAGTCATCAGGCTCGACAGCTCACACTTTTACAAACCAACTCAAAGGCCTATATTAATTTATTTTTTTTAGGAGTCTCTCTACCCAGTTCTCTAGTGACTACACTGGTTTACATTCCCTCCGCAGTGAATGAGGATCCCTCTTTCCACACATCCTCACCAGTACTTATTGCCTTGGTTTTCTTGCTGATAGCCACTCTGATGGGGTGAGATGGCATCTCAAACATTGGCATTTCCCTCGTGGTTAAAGATATTGAACACTTTTCCAAATAATTGTTGGCCATTTGTATGTTTTTCTTTTGAGAACTGTCTGTTCAGGTCATTAGACTTTGTTGATTGGCTGATAATTTGGTGCCTAATTTTCATAGTCCTTCATATATTCTAGATATTAAGTGGCTGTCTGATGTATATATATATATTCTAGATCTTAAGTGGCTGTCTGATGTGTGTGTATATATATATATATATATATATATATATATATATATATATATATATATATACATATACTTGGCCCTTTTGAGTACTGATTGCTTTCATAACTGTGCAGAAGCTTTCTAATTTCATGTAATAATTTCTCACACTTTAGAGACATTGTTCTACTTTGGGTCATTATCAGAAAATTCTCACCTATGCTGTGTATTGAGTGTTTCTGCCTTCCTCCGCCCCCGCCACAGTTTCAAAGCTTCAGACCTTATAGTTATAGTGATATTTTTCTTACTACAATAACCAACACCAACACCAGACAACAAAATCCCGACGACTCCCTTTGACTCTAGTCACCGTATGAAACGAGGGAGCCCTGACAGTTAATGCACTAAGATGCTAGTTAGTGGCGGGTGAGTGGGAAGGGGGTGTGAGCGGAAAGGGAAAATGCAGTGTAAGGCTAGTGGTTAGTGTTGGGACGGTAAAGAAAAAGGAGAGAAATGAAGAGCAAATTGAAGGGAGAACGATAGGGACCAGGGGAGGAGGAAGACAGTTTGCCTAAAGGTAGAAAGAAGAGAGGTGAAGAAGAACAATTAGATAACCTAAACCAACCCCAGATCACAGAAGGCTTGGGTAAGAGACCCCCAGCCAGGTCAGCTTGTGCTCTTCGGAAAGCCTATCTCAAGAAAGGGCGAGGTAAGTGCAGCGTCTGAGTTGCCCTCTTGCTTCTTCCCTTGCTCCAGCCCCGATTCTCCAGCTGTCCTCCCTGGGCCCAGCTGCCAGTCACACTCCAGCAGTCTTGTGCAAGCCAAGTTGTTTGGGTGGCAGATGTGGGTCCCACTGGAGGGCATGGTTCCAAATGCCCATCAGACATGCTGAAGGTCCTGGAGGAGTCAAGTTGCAAATGCTGGTCAGGACCTGGTGGTTCCAGTGCCCGTCTTGAAGATGACAGTCTGGTTCTGATTCAGATTTCTTCCCCACAGTCTCAAAGTGTCCTTCTGGCCAGATTTCAACTTACAGCCTGACATTTCCTCTGGGTTTCCTGAGTGTGTGGTTCCGGGTGTGTTTGGGTGGCAGAGCAGCTGACTCAGCACGCACATTTTTTTAAAGGGCTTCTTGACACTGATCCAGTAGAGTACCAGAGAGAGGGTTTTCCAGATGCCTCCCTCTGCTGCTGCTGCTGCTATGTGCAACTTCTGTCTCCTCTTCCCTCCTGTTCTCCTCTTTGAAACGGCTGTTCCTGGAAGGACAGGGCTGTTTTTCTGAAGCACTGTCTCAAGCCAGGCTCTGTGCTGATGCACTCCTTTCGCTGGAGCGGGGTGGGGTGGTGGTGGTGGGGTGGGGTGGGTGCTCCGAACTACATCAATCCGGGGAGGATGGACTCTGGGCTTTCTCTCCTATTTGGTTTTGCAAAGTTTCCTATTTTAATTGCTGCTGAAACTACAGATTTTTTGTCCATCACTCACCTATTCTTATAGCTCTTATCCAACTTTGCCTGGTTTATTCCCCGGAAATGTTAGCACACGTGAGACATTCATTCTCTCATCCACCCTGATTCTTTAAACAAAATGTTTTATTTTTAATGTGTATGAATGTTTTTCCTGAATGTATATGAACACCACATGAGTGCCTCCGCATGTCCATGCCTGGTACCCACAGAGGCCAGAAGAAGGTGTCAGGATCCCTTGGAACTGGAGTTACAGATGGTTGAGACCATCATGTGGTTGCTGAGAATTGAATCAGTGTTGTCTGGAAGAGCACCTGGTGCTCCTAGCCACTGAACCATCTCTCTGCTTCCACCCTTTGATTCTGTAATGTAAGCATTGATATCATCAACACAGCATTCTTGGGCAAGATGGCTCTCTGTGGCAAGACAGTCCTCTGCAGCAACAGCACACTGCAGTAACTCTTCGGCAACAGTGCGCTGTGCCAACACGACACACCACGGTAACTCTTGGAAAACTGCCTCAACAGCACTCTGAGGCAACTAGGCAGCAACAGCACTCAGCATTCATTCAAGTGGATCAGCAAATACAGACACACATATGTACATGTACATATATGTCATATGTGCATCTATGGAGATAAATACACAGGGATGGGTAAGGAAAGGCAGGGGAAGGAAGGGAAGGGGAGAGAAGGGCAAAGAAGGACAGAGCAGGGCAGGGAAAACAGCGAAGGGCAGGGGAGGGGAGGGCAAGCTGCTGATGTCTGTCCCCTGCTTGTCTTTGGCTCAGGCTGTCACACTCTGGTGTTCTTATTTGGTGAGGTCTGCTCCTAGCTACTGAGGTGGGGGTGTCTTTCATGGGATTTCTGCAGACTGAGCCTCACTGTTGCTTAGCTCTGGCCCTCCTGTTCTCCACAGCTGCCCCCAAGGGCTGTCTCCTGCCATGGAGCAATAAGCTGGTCAAACTCAAGCGCTTCAGCTTGAAGTTGTCAGGGAAGCACTGCCAATGTTCCCATCAGGGCCATCTGGTTTACCTTTGGGAGGTGGGTCCTCTTCCTCCACCCTGCACAGGCCCCCTACACATACACACACACACACACACACACACACACACACACACACACACACACACACAGAGTCACACACACACAGTGACACACAGTCACACACACACTCTCCTCTCTCTCTCTCTCTCTCTCTCTCTCTCTCACACACACACACACACACACACACACACACACAGAGTCTCACACACACACACACACACACACACAGAGTCACACACACACTCTCCTCTCTCTCTCTCTCTCTCTCACACACACACACACAGAGTCACACACACACAGTGACACACAGTCACACACACACTCTCCTCTCTCTCTCTCTCTCTCTCTCTCTCTCTCTCTCTCTCTCTCTCTCTCACACACACACACACACTCACACACAAATTCACTGAAAAGTAGGCAGTGCTTTCTGGACTTCCACGTAAGCTGCCTACTTATTCTTGAAGGAATTTTCAGACTGGGTTTTTTCCCCCTTTCTTTCTGTCCAGTTCTTGTCCTTCTGAACTGAGGGCTGTTGAGAGTCATTTCTAAGTGTCTTCCTTTAGAAAAACTACATACTTTACCATCCTCTGCCTTTTCGCACCAAACTCACCTGCCTTGTCTGTCATGGAACTCTCTATGCACCATCCAAGCTGGAGGTTTTTCCTGGTACTGCTGACTCATTCAAAGGGCATTAGGAACTGGCAGCTTGGGCATCAGCGTTTACAGTGCCATCTTCTCTAAAATGAATGTGCAGGCCCCAAGAACATGAAATAAATTACCTTGTCAAATGATGTCCCCTTTGCCTGGAAAGCTGACATTCCCCACATGACTGTGTGGTGATATTATGCTAATAGTTTAGTATGTTTTCATTTCCCTTTTTTTCTTTTTGCTACCAACATTATCAAAGGTTTAGTACTCTATCGCTCAGGTAAGAGTGGGATGCAGCATCTTGGTGCCTGGTGGATGCAGCTCCCTGTTTTGTGGCCGTGGGTCCTTAGACTATCTGACAGGACCACATCAGGGTGGTGGGGCAGAACTGTCAGAAGTGTAACACTTAGACGAGTACCCTTAGCGGCTGTTGCTTTAGGCTGCTCTGACAGACTGGATGTCATAAACAGCAAACACATGCTTCTCAGCTCTGGGTCTGTGAAGTCCAAGATCAGGGTTCCAGCAACACAACAGAGATGTTTCTTGTTATTACTGTTGTAGTGTAAGTAACAGCACTAATGTGACCGGTGGAACTCTGTGGAAAGCCTTGTGTCTTGCCAAAACCAAATTTACTGCCAAATAAGCTGGACATAATTGCATTCCACTGCATTCTGGTAAAGGCACCAACTTCCGGAACATTGAGTTTTCCGAGAATTAAGAAGATGAAGCGTCCTAAGGAAAAGCCTCTCTTGCCCTTCTCCAGTGGGACGCCATTAGCAAGACTTAGAGTGGTCATTGGGGCACATGTGACCCATATCATTCGCTAGAATAATGGGGCCCAATTATGCCTGACAATTGGCTATTGCCCAAGTGGCCCATGAAATGTATAAGCCAACATTCATTTTACAGTCCTTTTAAAAGAAGGTTCCAAATGTTGTTGGGTATCTTAAAGTCTGAGTTGTTACATGTGGGAGAGACCACCCACTGTGTGCTTAGGGTTTCTGTTTTAGAAGCAGGAGCTACTTCCAAAAGCTGCGCTCGTGTGTCTTGCAAGCCCAGCATTTCAGGTTGTTCATATAAACTATTCTTAGACAATGGGCTTGGACTTACTTGCTTAAGTTGGAAGTTTTCTTGCAGATGAAAGAGCTTAAGTACAAATCAGACATTGAACTGGTGCACTTCAAGCCAGCCCCTGAGACAGAAGATGATCCAAACACGGCCACCTTTTATAATAGCAGCCTGTACCTGGTTTGCCAAACAGTCATGGAGTCCATTCCAGCTAGAAGAAAGCTGTAACCGCCCTAAGGATACAGTGATTCAAGGTTGTCTGCCCATGCTTAATAGGCTTCCAATACAGTTCTCATGGATAAAAGCCATATTAATTGCCGATCATTACAGATGTCAGTGCTGCACAGTGGCTTGAACAAAATGTTATCAAACAGCAGAAGACATGGCCATTCCAAGACAGCAAGCTTCAGGAAGATTCCCCTCAAATGGTGCGGGTGTACCTGGGCTGCGAGAACCAGGTTAAACAGCAAAACCTCATGAACACAGTAGTCACAAAAACAAGCGTGTCTTCCAATGAGGAATGTAAGAATGTCAGCAAAGAGTCATTGACCACAATCATTGCTCTAGCCCTGCAAGTACTCACAACAGACAGGGAAGGAGTCATCGAATTCTCCCGCATGGCACGTGTTAAAAAAGGATTCAGCACTGTAGCTTCCTAGGAATGAAGAGTCTCTCCAAAGTGCTTCCCAGAGGGTTCTAATAGATTGCCATTCAAAGCAGCAGGTGTTCCTCATTGTTTCCCTAGAGGCACTTGAAAGGCAATTTCCAGCCAAAGCGGAACACCACACCTGGTTTGAACTCTCTGCCAGCCAAAATGCAGCTCAGAAGGGTAGCCTGGGGCTCATTAGCTCTTCACAAAGGCTTTGGCCACAGAGAGTCCCAGGGCCTGTCATTAGGGGAAGGCAGACCTGGCCTAACAGGCGGGATGTGTCGAGGGCAGCAGAGGGGGACCAGGTCAAGATGTGGCTCCACCTGTCACCCAACTAATTCCCACTGAGATGCTTGGGATTTCTACCTTCCCTTAGCTTCCTGTAGGATCCGTGAGTGTTGCTGGGTTTTCTACCATCTCTTGGCTTCCTGTAGGAACCCTGGGTGTTGCTGGGTTTTCTACCTTCCCTTAGCTTCCTGTAGGAACCATGAGTGTTGCTGTATTTGCAGTGGGTAGTACTTTGAGCTCGACATTTCATCTAGATTTTTGAATACCATTTATTCCACTCAGTTTCAATTTTACATTCCAATTCCTCTATATATGACCCATGGGACTTAAGAAGTGTGGCTATTTCTGCAAACGGTGTCTGCAGTGTCTGAGAGACAGCACTTTGGACTGTTATGCCCATCTTCATCTGAAAGCACCCATCATGCTAACAGCATGGACATGATCTTCCCTTTGCATAGCCCACACTGGTAAGGGAGGGCATTAACTGCTGCTACTTGCTCCACACTTATCTGGTGAGCAGCTGTTTCTGGGGTACCGCCCACCTCTTAGCATCCTTTCTATCTCCTTTATAGATAGCTGTTATCTGTTTCATCCCAGGGGTTAATGGTAATGCCAGGAGGGCATTAGTTACCCAACAGGCCACTTGCTCATGCTGGTGAGCCAGGTACTAAGCATTAAGTTGCTTCTAAACTGTATTCTCACTTTCTCTGGGTTTTGAGCAGGTAATTCTGATGCCTTTCTCTTAACCATAAAGAAGTCACACAGAATAGTGAGGTTTCTCTCATCACCTTTGAAATACAACATTAAGCATGGGCAGAGTCTAGGAAGGAAGGGGACTATTTATCAACTTATATTAGGTACCAGGACCTAGACCTAGAGCCTTCTTCAAGTCATCTCATTCAATCTGGTGAGTGGCACACAGTTTTCCCACTGTGTGGATCAGTTACTTTTATAATCACCATAACAAAACTACATCAAGAACACTTTGAAAGACACAAGATTTAGTTTAACTCATGCTTTCAATGATTCCAGTCCTTCGTTGTGAGGAAGGAAGAACACACTGCTTAGCGTCCAGCAGTGAAGAAGCAGATGCCAGGAAGGGTGCAGGGACAGATACCCCGAAGGAGCCAATCCCAGCAGCCTACTTCCTCTAGCTAGCCTCTACCATCTAGAGTTGCCAGAAGCTCCTAAGATAGTCTCACCTGCTGTGAGCCTGGGTTTGAACACATGTGCCTTTGGGGGAGTTTCATATTCAAACCATACTACACAGGCAAGAAAAGCAGTCTAGAAATAAAGTGATTTGACCCTGCTAGTCCTATCAGAGTCTGCATGCAGACTGGGCTAGCTTGGCTTGACCTCACCGTGCAGCTTCTCTGGTGACCATTAGGCCCCTGTTTGGAGGCATCTCTGCACACATGGAGGCTCTGGGGCATTTTCTGGGCCCAGTGTAAAGCTTGTCTTCCTGGGTGAACAGGCACTCAGTCTTGTCTCCCTTATCCAACGCTGAAGTCACATTTTCCTCCTCAGCTTGCATCTGCAAGTTCCATTGCATGCATGATGGCCACACTGCAGCTCCCATAGCTGCTCAAGGTTTGAGTCCTGGTCTACCACTTACTGTATGAACCCATCTGATTGGCATATCTCTCTGTGCCTCAGTTTCTCCAACTGTGAAAAAGTAATAAACACAGTACCTATCTGTAAAGTGAGTTTGCATATATACAATGCTTGACATTGCACTTGGTGTACAGGAAATACTGTGAATGTTGGCATCATCTGATATTGCTACAGAAATAAACGTCACCATCTAAAAGCAACCTTAGTTGTTGACTCCATCCCTTATCCCTACATGTTTCTTGCCTTTATCCCCATGTGTTATGAAGCTCATGTGTTTAGCCCAGAGCGGACTGGTCCTCTGTGACTGACATTTCCTTTCCCATCACTTACACAGCTGCAAGGTCTGTCTAAAGTCAAGTGAAATGTGTTATCAATTAAAATCTGTTTTTCTCTCCATTGCCCAGAACATCCACTCCTGACACCTTGGTCTAGAATTTTCAACACTTTCTGTTTTAGTTAATGTCCTATTGCTGTGAAGAGACACCATGACCATAGCAACTCTTATAAAGGATGTTTAATTGGGGCTGGCTTACAGTTGAGAGGTTTAGTCCATTATCATCATGGCTGGAAGCATGGCAGCACTCAGGCAGACATGGTGCTGGAGAGGTAACTGAGAATTCTCTCTACATACAAACATACAAATCAACAGGCAACAGGAAGAGAGAATGAGCCTCTGGGCCTGGCTTGAACATTTTAAACCCCAAAGCCTACCCCACAGTGACACATTTCCTCTAACAAGACCACACCTACTCCAACAATGCCACACTTTCTAATAGTGTCATTCCCTAGTGACCAAGCATTCAAATCTATGGGGGCATGTGTGGGCCGTTTCTAATCGCTTTAGAAACCACCACGCTTTACAACTCGCTCTTCCCAATGGTGCAATTTTGTCCATACTGTCATCCCTTTTCTCCATCTGTTCAGCCTTCTCTGAGAACACTTGCAATTCCACATTTCCCTGCATTGTCTAGGACAGTTTCTCAACCTGTAGGTCATGACCCCTTTGGGGGTCAAACAACCCTTTCACAGGGGCTGCCTAAGACCATTAGAGAAACACGGACATTTACATTATGATTCATAACAGTAGCAATAGGGGTTGGGGATTTAGCTCAGTGGTAGAGTGCTTGCCTAGCAAGTACAAGGCCCTGAGTTCGGTCCTCAGCTTCAGAGAAAAAAAAAAAAAGAATAACAGTAGCAAAATTACAGTTACTAGGTAGCAAAAAAAAATAACTTTATGTTCGGGGTCACCACAACATGAGGCACTGTATTAAAGGGTCGCAGCATTAGGAAGGTTGAGATGAGAACCACTGATGTAGGATGTTTATTTGCCCTGAGATGCCATTCTCTACTTTTAACACTCTCAGAATGCCTCACTCTGTGCTAGTCTGTGAGACTCTTTTTTTTTTTTTTTGGTTTTTCCGAGACAAGGTTTCTCTGTGTAGCTTTGCGCCTTTTCCTGGAACTCACTTGGTAGCCCAGGCTGGCCTGAACTCACAGAGATCCGCCTGGCTCTGCCTCCCAAGTGCTGGGATTAAAGGCGTGTGCCACCACTGCCCGGCCAAGACTCTCCTTTTAAAATCCTTTCATAATTTCATTTACACACACACACACACACAAACACACACACACACACACACACACACCTTTCTGTGATTCTATCCCTGTCCTCTCTTCTCTGCCCCCCAATCTCTTCTTCCTAACCAGTACCACCCCTGCTTTCATCTTTTAGGTCTGTTTTTATGTGTGGCTCACTGCATTCAATGGGGCCGTTGCACAAGCATTTTATAAGCTAATTAAAACATACTTTTAAAAACAGAGTTTGAAGGCAGGTACCGTTGCTTCCAGAAGCCAGAAGTTATTAAATGAAAATTCTGGTGCCGGGTGTGAGATATTCCCCATGTGAATTGTTGGTCAGGGGGGCCTCCTGTCAACACAGGCTTCACCATTGTCCCTAGTTGCCTGTCATGACTAGGTGAAGCTATTGCTAAAGACACTTGGCTTGTACGGCGATGAGAAACAAAGGTGGAACTGATCTGGAAGCTTCCTTCATGCTGACTAGCTTTCACAGTGCCAGGTGATACTTTGTGGGCCACTGGGGGATGGGGGCGGGAGTCAATGATCTTACCTGTGAGCCCTGCTGTGATACTGTGGTACTTTGAATGGAATGTCTCCCATTGGCTCATACATGTGACTACTTGGTCCCCAGCTGGTGGAATGGTTTGGAAAGGATTAGGAGGTGTGACCTTGCTGGAAGAGATGCCTCACCAGGGATGGGCTTTGTGGTTTCAACCATGTGATTCTCAATGCCCCCTCTGTGCTTTGTGCTTGTGGATTAAGATGTAAGCTCTCAGCTGCTACTCCATCACCATGTCTGCCTGCCTCCTACCATGCTCCCTGACATGATAGTGATGGACTCCTATCCCTCTGGAACTGTAAGCCCCAAATAAAGCCTCCCTTCTATAAGTTGCTTTGGTCATGCTATCCCTTATAGCAATAGAAAAGTAACTAATACAAACAAGCTATAATACCAACCTACTAGGCAAGATGTGCCCACTGGTACATTAGTGGCATAACAGTTATAGAGGTTAACCACTACTTTGTGTTAGATCTGAGGTCTGTTCTACAGGAAGAATTCATGCTTGGCACTGTAATCCTGGTCAAAAGCTCATAGCTGGGTGGGGAGATCATAGGCCCGGGGTGGGGTGTAGTACTGTTGGTTTGGCAAATATGCTGTCAAGCTTTCTTATAAATATTTATGTTTACATTCACAGATTAGTGCTGCCCTCAGCCTCAGTCACAGAAACTTCTGTTGCTGCTGGACAACTGTGAATACAAAGACTCATAAATGGTCATAGTACCGAGAACAAGTGACCATTGAGTCCTCATCCCTACATGGGATATCTATGAGATTCTTGACCACTTCTTAACCCCCCAGAATTTGACAGAAGGCCTCGCCTAGGGTAGGTGTTTCATAAATGTTTGTTGATTGAAACTTTATTTCACATTTGAGGCTAGAATAGACAAAGAGTTCCTTAACCATTTTGGTTTTAGAGAAAAAGAAAGATAAAGACCACATCTGGATCAACATTGCTGTGTTCAACATTCTTTTTCCAAATTAGGACTTAAAAGTATTGTTGCTTTTTTATTTAGTAGTTTGCAGTTGCAATTTATTTTCTAATATGTGTTCCTTCAAGGCTAAGCTCAGGCGTCGATGTCTATAGTGAAACAGCCTGGGAACCTTGGAAATTTTGATGAATGTTCTGTCTTTTGTGTGAGCCCATAAGAAATCCAGGATGCTTGGATTAACCTTCAAAAGGACAGGAAATCTCTATTTTTAAAACAAAAACAAAATGGCTTCAGCTCTGAGGACTTCAGCCAGGCTGAAGACTTGAGCCCAGGGGACTCTGCGGTTTCTATGCTGGAGACAGAGCCTTCACCCACCTGCTTTTGCTAGGCTAGACTATGGCATGGAGGGAGTTTATATGGCTCTGCTCTTTGTCCAGTAACAAAAATGACATCTTAGAATAAGTGGATCAAGGTTAAAAGCTATGCCTGCCTGTAAACATACAGTCATTCAGGTTAGCGCCTCAGAATTCAAGTTTGCACGCCTGTATGCTGCTGCAGCTGATGAGGCTGGAGCCCAGCAACTTGCATGAGGACACTTTATCCATCTCCCCTTCTCACACTCCATGACCCAGGTCGTCTCCCCACCCTCCCTGGGATGGCTGAGCAGGGACTACACTTGGGCTCTTTGCTCCTTAGCCTGCCTCCCTAGAAAGCCTGAGGAAGCACCCTGTGTTTTCTCTAGAGGAACCCAGCTACATGTCCTGTCCCAGCTGCCTCATCAGGAAATCACATGTGTGTCTTTCTGTTTGAAGCAACATTGAGCTGAGGCGGTAGGTAGGAGCCCGACAGCCTCCGCATGGCCAACGCCAGGAGCACCTCTGCATCCTAAGCTAGACTTCTGAGCTTGCATCCCTAGTTGGACAGAGACCAAAGAATTTACAGCTGAATCAGTGACAGATCACAACAGCTCAGTTGGCTGGTCTTTTCCAAAGGCCATGTGTGTACTTGAGGAGCCATTTCCCAGGTTCAAGGGTTAGATAAGAATCATCCCACCCAGCAAATATCTGCCACTGGAAGTGTAGTGTTCTGGTCTACCCTGTGTGCTGGGGAGAGACAACAGGGTGGTTCATGCCTAGACAAGCTCCTGTCTGGGAAAAGAGAAGAATGAGCCAACAGGGGGCCTCTGCACAAAATAGCCATGATGAATAATGTGTAAGAAGAGCACAGACCAGGAAAAGGGGCTGTGGAGGAAATGGATGGAAACCTGGGGAGGATATGGGAAAGAGATGCAAAGATTCATTATGAGACAGAGAGAAGAGAGAAGAGGGGACACAGAGGCACGGAGCAGGGAGCAGCGTCTGAAAGGGAGCAGCTGAACTTGGCCACAGTACAATGCACATGCCCATGACTTGAGGTGGGGAGAAAAGCGGAGCGGGGGGGATTGGGGAGGTGATGATGTAAAAAGGGACCTAGTGGGGAAGGGGGTCCTCCAAATTAACACAGTGCCCAAAAGAAAGGTCTTTCCTTGTCTCCCAGGGTTGTGGCCATTGAGGCCTGAGGAGGAGGGTGGGAGGATTGGATCCCTGGAATCAATTAACTCAGCGGTAGCTGCTCTGATTGTCTTGGGGGTTAATGATACCTGGTCACGGAGCTGTTTGTTTTAACATGGACTGTGGTGTCTCAGTCAGGGGATTGATGGCGAAAGGCCTGGAAAGTGACTGACATGAGAGCCCTGGACTATTTTCATAGGCTCCCAGCGGAAGTTCTTCTGAGTCTGCCTGTTTGTCTCCTTCATCCTGGCTCCAGACTGTCCGTCCCTTCGGTAATGCCCAAGGATCCTCCTTCATTTCCCTCTGTCTGAAAGGTCAAATATTTGGCAGATTTCTCTCGTCACACGATTGATCTGGTACGTTTGAAACAGAAGATATCACGGGAGTTTTGGGGGTGTAGGCACAGAAGAGGTTCCTGGCAGTGCTAGAGTGGCAGGCTTTAAGGGAAGCAGCCGCACACCCCTTCTGTGTGAGCTGCTGTCTATCATTCTGGGAACCAGTCTGCAGCCATGGAGGGAGCCTTCCAGAGGCTGTGAGAACAGAAAGCGGCTTGTGCCCCTAGTTCACATCCCTCAAGTAATAAGAGAGAAAGTTTAGGCCTGAAGAGGCCCCTGGGCTTCAATCTGCCAAGTGCACTTACTCTGTGTGTGTGCTGTTTCCCCAGGGAAGAGATCCCAATTTCTCACCCAATGCCAAGTGATCATCTGGGATCATATACATACAGGTAACATTATATGGACTGACCATGTTGTATTTAAGTATTTAGGAGTGTGTGTGTGTGTGTGTGTGTGTGTGTGTGTGTGTGTGTGTGTGTAAGCAATTAAAGAAAGAGAAAGAGGCTATGAATTTGAGAATGAACAAGGAGGGAAGCATGCAAGTGCATGGAGGGAGGGAAGATAAGGGAGAAGTAGTCTAATTATGCTATAATTTCAAACATGGGAGGGCCTATCTCACTGTGGAACATGCTACTCCTGAGCAAGTGGTCCTGGGTTCTATAAGAAAGCAGGCTGAGCAAGCCATGAGGAACAAACCAGTAAGCAGCACCCCTCCATGGCCTCTGCATCAGCTCCTGCCTCCAGGTTCCTGCCTTGGCTTTCCTTAGTGGACTATGGCCTGGAATATGTGAGCCGAATAACCCCTTTCCTTGCTTATGGCCATGGAGTTTATCACACAATAGAAACCCAAGACAAACCGCTAGCGTGGTTCTAGGCAACTGGTGTGTTGCTTTGATGAATGGAACAATGAATACATAAGACTATTTGAGAGTCAATGGATGGGAAGAGAACTGAAAAGTAAACGATTAAGACAACTGCTGGCAGTTGCCCACCGGAACTAGTTGGTATGACCCTAGAGCTGATGGCATCCCACGCTGTGGTCATAGGACACAGTGAAGTCATCAAGCTTGAACTGGGCTGGAAACATCTTCCCCGCTGGATCATAGTACTAGGAGGTGTTTTGCAAGCTGTGAAGGGATAGCAGTTGTCAACAGTCTTGTTCAGCTGTGGACACTGTGTGCAACAATACTGACTGTCCCCGAAAGACGAGCCCACAGGTGCAACTGTGACCAATCTGCCGTGGGGATAACCCACTGCTTCCTGATTGGATCTGATGCCCACATCAGAGGAGGGAATACTTCTGATACCACAAGCCTGGGCATAAGATAACAGGCCCTGGGAGAGGGGTGGAACCTATTCCTCTTGCTTTACTAAGTAGCCATGAAGTGCTTTTTAAATTGCTTCCCAAATAACTATGTTTATGCCCAAATAATAGTGCTGGTGTCAGCTTTGGACAGATAGCCTCCTATTAGAGTGGTTAAAGGTATCTGCATAGATTGTAACTGGTCAATATACAGAGAATAAACAGCTGCTGGACAGACAGACAGACATAACGGACATCTAATCACCCCTGTCAGGGCTTGGAAAACTTGGAAAAAGGCTGGAAAGAGCATGAGGACTGGGGGAAGCTGGGGCAGGGAGGGTGGGAACGCTGACATCCAGGTACTCTTGAACTCAACGATTGTGAGTTCCTCCACAAGACCACCTCAAGATTAGGCCTGTCAACACTGTCACAGAATCAGGAGGGACTCATGGGGCCTCAGACATTTATATGCCAACTTATATACAAATAATATTGATGGTGGTAGGAGACATGTTCTTCAGCAGTGTAGCCATTGGTAAGGTGCATGTAGCCCTATAGATAGGCTTAATGAAATTCACTGCAACACACACACACACACACACCACAACACCTGTGCACCACATACACGTGTACACACACACCAATGACAGTAGAAGGTGGAGAGGTTGATGTGGATGACCTCTGCACAGCTGAGCACTCACAGTTACGCATACTCACCTTTTTACTAGTTATGCGTCTCTCACCACTACTAGAACTGCGCTGACCCAAGTTGTGAGCAGCACAAATCTAGGGTGACAAATAGAAGTATTTAGCAGGCAGTTTCACAGCAAGATAATTTAACACAAGGACAACAGGAGATCCTCTCTCTCTGACAAGGGTCTATGACTTCCTCATGCGTGGTCTTTCCAGTCTTTCCACCAGGCTAACAGGACAGGCATGGAATTCCTCCTGGGAGGAAATTCCTCATATATGATCAGAAAGAGACTGTCCCCATACCCATCCCACCACTGTTGTCCCAGTGAGCTGTCCTGCCACAGGGCACAGTGCTGGTACAGATACTGAACCCCACCCCCCAACTCCCAGCCTGTATAGAACCTTCTGGCACTGGGTAAGCCAGTCAGCAGGGAAGCACTTCTTGTTGGGTTCGAGGATACATTCTGCATCCAAAATGAGTGGTGTGTTTGGCAGCAGGAGCTGACCATCTAGTTATGGGGAGCACCCAAAAGGAATGTGGCCTGTGTCTGGGGCCTCCCTGACCAGTAACATCCTGTGCCCGCCACTGAGGTTTCAGTTTTTGCTAACCCATCTCCTCCTCTCTCCTCTTCCCACTATCTTCACTCAAACCCTTCACCCCGAGAACTCCTTCCCTAACTTGTTTTATACCACTTGTGTTTTAGCCCCTCTGTTTCATTTGTCTTGGATTTGAAGACCGTAAGTTGCCCTATAACTTGTGTGAGACTTCCATTTTGGTGAAGACTCCCACCACCTGATTTCCCCACCTCGTTTCCCCACCCCACCCTCTCCCAAGCTTCAACTTTTCTGTCCCCAGTATCCTCCCCTCTGCTTTCACTGTATCTAAATATCACCATCTCTTCTCCATCAGTGTGTTCATCCCCGTTTCCAGTTTCCAGCCAGCTTCCCCGGGTAGTCCAGGTTAAACACACAAAGCAGTACATTTGAAGCTCGAATCCACAAAGGAGAGAAAACACGTGGAATTTGTCTTTCTGGGTGTTGGTGACTTCACTCCACGTAATATTTCCTGGTAATATCCATTTACCTGCAAATTTTGTGATTTCATTTTTCCTTACAGCTGAGTAGTATTCCACTGTGTATAGGGAGGTACCACACTTTCCTTGTCTATTGATAGGTTGATGGGAATGTAGGTTGACTCCACTTCCTAGATATCGTGAGTAGAACAGCAATGAACATGAATGCTTAAATATCTCTGTAGCAGGATAGAAAATCCTTTGTGTGTGAGGCAGGAGTGGGGCATCTGGTCAGATAGCAGTTCTATTTCTAGTATTTTTAAGAAATCTCCAGACAAATTTTCAAAGTGGTTGTGTGAGTTTACGTTCACTCCAGCAGTATGGAAGGGCTTCCCCTTTCCTCACATCTATGCCAGAGTTTGTTGTTACTGATGGTTCTGATCACAGCCGTGCTGACTGGGGTGAGATAGGATTAGTTTTAATCTGTGTTTTCTGCCAGCTAAAGATGTTGAACACTTATAATTTAATTACAACAATTCTCCATTCCCTTCCCTCCCTCCCAAACCTCCCATATACCTTCAAATTCTCCTTCAAATTCATGGCTTCTTTATCATTATTTTAGTAATTGTTATTGCATGCATATATATATATATATATATATATATATATATGTGTGTGTGTGTGTGTGTGTGTATATATATATTCCTAAACATAACCTGATGTTGAACACATTTTAAAGTGTTTACTACTCATTTATATTTCTTGTTCTCAGAACTTTTTGTTTAGTTCCTAGTCTGTTTTTAATTGGGTTGTTTGTTCTGCTGATACTTAGCTTTTTGTATACTCCAGACACTAATCTGTTGCTGATACAGCTGGCAAAGATTTTTCTCCCAAATTGTGGGCTGCCTGTTCACTCAGTTATCAGGTTTTCTTTCTGTTCTCCAGAAGCTTGTAACTTTGTGAGCCCCAATACGCCAGTTGTTGCTCTGTGCACCCAGATTCCTGGTCAGAAAGTCCTTGCTTATGCCTATGAGTTGAGGCGTACCCCCACCTCCTACCTTTTCTTCTAGCAGTTTCATAGGAGTTTTGTGGCAAGTTTTCAGACCTAATATCAAAGAATGGTCCATAAAAGACAACCCAGGTTGGAACTTGCTAAAACCAAAACACTCAGCTCTGTGGGAGAAAATATTTATAAAATACGTGTATCATGAAGTGTTAATGAATTCCATTAAGGCTATTTACAGAGGTATTTGCATCTTACCAATGGTTACACTACTAAAGAAAATGCCTCCCAGCACCGTCAACTAGTATCTGTATATAAATCTGCATATAATGTCTAAGGCCACATGAGTCCCTCCTGATTCTACGACAGTGTTGACAGGACAGTCACAGTTACCATAAGTTCAAGGATGCCTTTAAACACACAATAATAAGATAGCAAAGCATCTAAATGTAAAATGGGTAAATGAAGTAAACTGGCCTATTAAGAAAGAGGCATGCCTAGAAAACAGCACACGGGGATGCTTGACTTCACTTGGCATCTGTATCAATCAGTGTTCTCAAGAGGGACAGCATCAATGGATGTCAGCTTACCTTAGAATAGCGATGGCAGCTCTTATTCATGGTGCCTCCTAGACAGTAAAGATGATGCCGAATGTCTCCTTCCCAGCCACTGGCTGTCAGACACTCATTGAAGTAGACAATGAACACAAACTTTGTACTTTCTATGAGAAGCCCATGCCACAGAAGTAGATGCTGATGCTGTGAGTGAAGAGTGGAAGGATTGTGTGGTCCCAATCAGTGGTGGAAACAAAAAACAAGGTTTCCCCATGGAGTAGGTGTCTTGACCCATGGCAGAGTGTGCCCGGTGTAGAGTAACTGGTATCCTTTTTACTGACCAAGGAGAAGTGGAGAGAGGAAGTGTGAGTCTGTTCATGGATGCATGAAATGCTGAGTATTTTTAACTTGATTATTTTTAAAAAGAGAAGGATGTTCCTGGACTGACAGATACTGCTGCAGCTCTACAGTTGGAGCCCAAAAGAACTAGTAGAATCCAAAAGCTTTTCAATCTCTCTAAGGAAGACGATGTCCACCAACATGTTGTCACAAATCCCTTGAACAATACAAGGTGAGAAGCCAGGACCAAAGAACCCAGGATGTAGCATCTTGTTACTCCACATATCCTGCAACATAAACACTGATGTATAGCTCTGAAGAAACAACACACTAAGAAAACAAGGAGGAGGCTGCAGAATGTGCTAAACTTTTGGCCAAGAGAATGAAGGAAGCCAAAGAAAACACCAGGAACAGATTGTCAAGGGATGTAGACTGTCCTCGATGAGAGCTTCTACTTCTAACTCTGGGTCTAGTCAAAAGTAAGTGCTTAAGGGTGTGTGTGTGTGTGTGTGTGTGTGTGTGTGTGATGTATGTGCATATATACACATACATGATACACACACACACACACACACACACACACACACATATATGATGCAAACAAATGATCAGGCCTTGAAAATAACAATAACAACAGCTGAATGATACCAGAGAGACTGAGAACACAGTAGCTTCTGGGCTTTAAAGGCTGGTGTATCTGGTCAGAGAAGTCTCACAACGCTGTCTCGTACTTGGGAGGCTGACAACCCAACTGAGTATTTACTCCATGATGGAAGCGTGGAAACACTCCGATTGTGGGCAGCATCTTCTGGTAGCAGACATAAAAAAGGGTATGTTAAAGGGAAAATTATTCTTGCCTTTGCTTCCTGGGCCTCCCTCCTGGCACAGAGCTCCTCTGTCCTGTGGCTGGGCCTGCTCCTTTCGTCACTGATTCCAGAACCAGCTTTTTCAAACTTTCACCCTGGGCCAGGGACCAGTGGCTCTCCAGGAACTTTCTAGGCTTCTGGCGCCATATTGGAACTACTGAGGCACCCTGCCTTGTGGACTGAGTAACTACTAAAGCAGTTGTCCTTCAATGAGAGATGGGTATTCTGGATTACTCTGGACTGTCAAGGTCAAGGACTGAGTGACTACAGGGTCCTCAACATCTCAGGTGTGATTCTGCTGTTGTTACTATTCTCACTAAAGCTCACTAAAGTTTATATATATATATATAATACATACATGTGTGTGTGTGTGTGTGTCTGTGTCTGTGTCTGTGTGCATGTGTGTATCTCCCCTTGGTTCTGTTCCTCTGGAGAACCCTGACTAAAACAGACAGAAATAATATGATCCCTTTGATAGCTGCAAAAAAGGTATGAGTCCAACCTAACGTTTTTTAATAATAAAGATTCCTACAAAGTTAAAGATAGTTGGGAATTCCTTTGCTTATTTGCAAAAACAAAACAAAACAAAATAAAAACCTAAGTTTACATTATACTTCATAGCGAATACTCTACAGTTGGGAACAAGTAGCCCAGGTCACCCCTTTCTTCAACACTCTATGAAGGCAGTGCAAAGCAGAGGCAAGAATAAAAATGGACAAAGAAAAGTATTTTTATTTGCAGGTTATGTGATTTTTTTCCCTAGAAAACTCAAGAGAATTTAGACAACAAATCTTTTAGAATTAGTACACGATTTTCATATGGTCTTTGGAGGTAAAGATTAAAGTACAGGAACTAATAATCTATGAAGCAACAACTGAAGTGTAAAATTAAATTTAAAAATATAGCCGGGTGGTGGTGGCACACGCCTTTAATCCCAGCACTCAGGAGGCAGAGGCAGGCGGATCTCTGTGAGTTCGAGGCCAGCCTCGGCTACCAAGTGAGTCCCAGAAAAGGTGCAAAGCTACACAGAGAAACCCTGTCTTGAAAAACAAAAACAAAAACAAAACAAAACAAAAATTTAAAATATAATAACATGAAAATTAAGTATTTAGGAATAAATTTAAACAGTGTAAAGTAGAAGGCAAGAAAACAAAGATTATTTGATGATGCCATTAAATTAATTAAAGTAGAGAGACATATACAGTTCATTTTGGGGCTGATTAGTTTTATGTCAACTTGAGACAAGCTAGAGTCATCTGAAAGGAGGGAACTTGAATTGGGAAAATGCCTCCATAAGATCTGGCTACAGGACATTTTCTTAGTGATTGATGGGGAGGGCCTAGCCCATTGTGGGTGGTACCATTCCTGGGCTGGTGGCCCTGGGTTCTATAAGAAAGTAGGCAGAGGATGAGCAAGCCAGTAAGCAGCAACCCACCAGGGCCTCTGTATCAGCTCCTGCCTCCAGGTTCCTGCCCCGTTTGAGTTCCTGTCCTGATTTCCTTCAGCGATGAACAGTGCTGTGGAAGCATAAGCCAAATAAACCCTGTCCTCCCCAGGTTGCTTTGGTCATAGTGTTTTATCACAGCAATAGTAAACCTGACTAGGACAACAGTGAGACAAAAGGCAATCTTAGTTTTTACTATTGGGTGGAGGCTATAATTGACAAACCTAGTCTAAACTTTGTCCAGAAACACTAAACACTGAGACTAACCACAAAATCCTAATGAAGAAAAAGAAAGTTAAAAAAAATACTATCAACTGTCATGAAATATTTTAAGTTTATTGCTGACTTACAAGAGCACAGTTGACTACTGCCCAGCAGACTATCAGAAGGTCCCAAATTCAGCTCACAGAAATGAACAAGAGGGGACATGGAGGAAATCTTATCACTTAATGAAAGGTGTTGGACCCACAGGGCACAGAACTGGCTCAGAGACAAGTGTGGGAACAGAGATGGGTCCTGCTCTTGGCACATGTGAGGCAAGACGAGCTGGGAGTCAGGACAGCACCCTGCGCGGCACTCCACTTGGTGGGGATTGGTGGAGAGCGTCCATGAGTCCCAACCACCAGGAGCTCGGGAATTACTGAGAGCCCTCTCCCTCCTCTTCCCTGCCACAAGAGCTGCGGCTTCTCGCCCAGCCTGAGAAATCACCAGGCCAGGTAGGCAGCTGGCTGGTCAGTGGTGTTTGCAAAGAGGCTTTTGTTCCCCCCTTTCCTATTTCAGTGAGACTGGGTAATTACTAAATCAGATTCCCAAACCAGTTCCCATCCGACTCCTCTAGAACCAGTAAGAGAGTCGCGCGACGCTTCAGGTCCACAAGTGCTATTCAAGAGAAAGAAGATGGTGAATCTCCAACATAACCTGACTTTTCTTCTTTGATATCATGATCTTCAGAGAAAGGTGTACACTAGTGCTCCAGCTTGGGTGAGGAGTGTCCCCGGAGGGCCATGTATGAAGGGCTTAGTTCCCAGCTTGCCGCTGCTGACAGATGTGGGAAACCTAAGAGATGGGGCTTGGTTGTGGGAGCCACAGCATCGGAAGGGAGTACAAGATCATGACCAATTTCTGTTCCTCTCCTTCTCTTTTACCCTGAGGTAGCACAGGCCCTTACCACATTACTCCACCACAGACCCAAAGCAACGAGGTCCGATCAGGAAACGAACTCTCTAGAACTGAGCTGAAAAATAAAATAAAAAATAAAAAACAACCTTCCCTCTTTCAAGGTTGCTTATTTCAGGTATTTGTTACAGCTATGGGAAAGCTGTCTACCACAGTTAACTTCCCAGTCACAAGTGTGAAATCTTGAATCGTGGATTTAAGCTCGTTCTGGAATTTCCAAATCAGAACGACAGCGTCACAGTCAATGGTGTGTGTGCAGAAACGAAACACCCACCCACATCCTGCTTCTTCCACACAAGCGGCATTCGGGGGGGGGGGGGGCCGCAGTTCACAGCAACATCACAGTACTGTTGCAAAGACCGGTGGTCGTCGTTCTGGCCAGGCGTCCTGCACGGTGCTTGCCTGTAGTAAGCACCGAGTAAGTGTCTCTCGTTATCTGTGCTCATTGACTAAAGAGAGCAGTGGGGTGCTGCCTTCTGCTGTCACAGAGATGAGCAAGCAGCAAAGTGAGAAAATATGGCCCACTACCCGCACTTTGCCTGAAGTTTTCAATTTTTCTTTTCTAGGAATAGAAGCGGGAAGAATGGGGAAGAATGTCATTTGGCAGGTTACCTCTTCCCTCCTCTAGTCTTGTTTTATTATTTTTTTTCCTTCAGGCATAACATCAAAAAAACAGCCAAAATTATTTTCTAAAACTTCTTAGCTCAAAATATTAAAACCAGATTTCTCCATCTGTGGCCTCTTATTTCTCGGATCAGATGGCTTTGGCGGTGCTCCCTGCCTCCGCCAGGCTCTGCCTTCTCTTCCTGCCCCATCACAGTGATATGCCAGGGACACACCGATCCTGTTAGGAGCCAAGGCAAGGGGCAGCTGGGGCTCATGTGCAGACCTAGATTAGTTGAGTGTCTGTCAACTAGATTAGGTGACTGTCATAGTCACTCCTTTAGAAAATGTGTTTTGCAAATCACTTTAATTCAGTGAATTTCAGAAGTCACTTAATGAAAGTCACTTAATGAATTATACTAGTCAATTAAAATGCAATACACATCTTTTATATTATCCAGTACTCAACTGTGACAATATAAGGAGGATTTATCTTCATTCAATACACGATGAACCTAGGTTTGGAGATTTATACAAAAAAATGAAAAACAAGATTCAGAGCTAAGAATTATAATGGTGATTATTCTCTGGTTTCTCAAAAATTCAGGATCTATGTGAAGAGGGGTCTCAGGTACATGACTACAATCTTGACTCCTTATTAACTGTTTCCTTTCTTTTTCTTTTTTTTTTTTTTTTTTTTTTTTTTCGAGACAGGGTTTCTCTGTGTAGTTTTGGTGCCTGTCCTGGATCTCGCTCTGTAGACCAGGTTGTCTTCAAACTCACAGAGATCTGCCTGCCTCTGCCTCCCAAGTGCTGGGATTAAAGGTGTGTGCCACCGCCGCCTAGCTCTTATTACTATTTAATATTGCAGAAGAAAAGGAAATGAAGGTGGAGGAGGGGAGAGAGGGAAAGAGGAAAAGAGATGAGCAGTGTCATGGCATCTGGTGTTTCTGCTAAAGCAATGTTTACTCTTCAGCCAAACCAAGAAGGCGCCGGGCTCTTCATTTTATCTGGAGGAGATAGCATGGATTCTTCATAGCACAACAGACAGAAAACCTCACCCCAATCCACAGATACATTTTCTGTCCAAAGTATTGCATGCAGACACTGCTAATAACTCCAGTGTGTCTGCAAGTTATCCTGTGAGCACCACACCCTCCCTGGATGGTTCCTGGGCCCCACCCACACTTGTGATCTTCTGGCTAGTGTGGATGGGTCTCATTTGCCCCAGCTTGGGAGCTACAGTGAACAAATGCCCAGTATCTCACTAAAGGAAATGACTGTTCCTTTAAGGACAAGGGGTGGGGAGGCAGCAGATAAGAAGAGCTTGCTGAAATGGGCAATGAACTCTTAGAAAAAGAAATGAAATGCAGGAAAAAAAAAAAGAAAAAAGGAGAGAAGGCATCAGAAAAGACCTGTGGGCTGAGAGGTGGTTCAGAAGGGTGACAGTCTACTTGGCTGTTGAAGATGCAGTGACTAAACATCAAGGAAGATGCACGGATGGAGAGGTGGTACCCCACACACCATGTCTAGGTCTTGGAGTTAGTCTGTGAATAGAGGTGGACCATGTTCATCAAACACATTTGAAATCTTAAGAATGTGATACTGAATACATGTACCTGCTCACGTCCTGTCCTGGTCCGTTACTCTGGAATGTATCAAGAGAACTTGGGAGCTCTGGGTCACTTGGGGGAACCATGGAGGTTGGAACATACTGATGCCTAGCCAGGGGCTTGCCCCTCTGAACTGTGGCTTTCTCTTATGTTCAGCTTGGACATTCTAACGTCTCAATCCTTGGTGACATTAAAAGCAAGAAAGAACTTTAGAAGCCAGGCCACATATTTGTGGGCTCCTAACATTTTGATTGTCTGGCTCTTGTACAGGCTTTTATTAAACCCAGACCTCTCTCACAAGCACACAAATTCCTCAGAAAAGCATCAAAAGATACCCAAGCATCAGGAGGCCTGGCCCTCCAGGCCCTCAGTTCACTAATTTTGGGACAGAAGGAGGGGCATGAAAACGAAGTCTGGGCTGTGTGTCTCCTCTGCAGGGCAGTGTGAGCTCTTCCTCAGGAGTCACTTAACCACAGGGTTTTGGAGAGTTTAGCTCAAGAAGGATCTTGAAGACTGGTCCACTTTCAGCGAGTTCTCCAGGGATCTTTCTATTTGTCAGATTTGGGCACAGCTTATATAAAAATTCAGTACATACTTATTGAGTGATTGACAGAATAAATCATGGGTGAAAGAATAAATGAATAATTCTACCAATCTATCATGGTTTCTGTATTGCAATACAGTTGTGGTCATAACTCTTCAGAGGAAAAGAAAAGAGAAGGTCAAACCCATGGCCCCTGGGGGCTGGGAGGAGTCTTCTGCCTAGGGATGGGGAAGCCATCTTTGCAGTCACTGCCAAGTAGTGTGGAGGGCGGGACATCATCAGGTTGAAAGAAGACCCATTTGTGCCGGCCCTGCAGGACCTAGCTCCTTATGAAAAGTGAGGTAAGAGCAACAGCCTAAGCCTGGAGAGGGCAGGGCAGGGACCTGAGAGATTGAGAAACTGGGAGGGAGGAGTTAGATAGAGTGTGCTGAGGGGCTTGAGAACCTGAGCATGGGAAAGGTGTGGACAAGGACGTGGGAACCTTTCTTATTCTTTCTGTTTCTGCGTGTGTGAAGGGTAGTAGACTTTGAACTGGATAGAATATATATATATATATATATATATATATATATATATATATATATATATATATATATGAGTTGGGTGTAGTGTTTCTAACTTACATTTTCCTGATCTTTCCCTTTGTCAGGATCACACCATCTGAAGATAATTCACGATTTATTTTCTCCTTCATCATTTTCCTCTTAACTGATTACAATACTATTGAGGGGACCCAATACATTGTCAGGCAGGTATACCGTGAAGATGTCCACTGTCTGTATACCGTGAAGATGTCCATTGTCTCCTCGTTTGGTCTGACACTTGCTATAGCACTATCTGAGATGGCTTCTGTCTCATTACAAAAGCACCATATGCTCCTAGTTTAAGTTAGTAATCAAGAAAGCATATTGAGAGGCTGGGAAGATAACTCTACTGTGTGTGTGTTGTGCAAGCATGAGGACCTGAATTTGGTCCCCACCCCCCCATATACAAAGCTGTCTCCAGTGGCTTAGTGCTTGTAATATAAGCACCAGAGAGGTAGAGAATAGGCTATCCCTGGTACTCCCTGGCCAGCCAGGCTAGCCTAAATGGTGAATCCAAGATCAACACAAGAAACACTGGGTGAGTGACTTCTGGGGAAATACTTGAGGTTGACCTCTGACCTCTACAGAGATACATACACACACACACACACAGAGGGTGGGGGGAGGTACACCAAAAAAAAAAAAAAAAAAGAAGAAGAAGAAAGGAAGAAAGGAAGGAGAGAAAGAAGAAAGAAAGAAAGAGAAGGAAAGAAGAAAGGAAGAAGCCGGGCAGTGGTGGCACACGCCTTTAATCCCAGCACTCGGGAGGCAGAGCTGGGTGAGTTTGAGGCCAGCCTGGGTTACAGAGCAAGTTCCAGGAAAGGTGCAAAGCTACAGAGAGAAACACTGTCTCGAAAAACAAAAAAAAAAAAGGAAGAAGAGAAAGAGAAAGAAAGAAAGTAATAAAGAAAGAGAGAAAGAAGAGAAGAAAAGGAATATATATTGAGCTGGCTGGATATGGTGGTATACAACTGTAATCTTAGCATTGGAGAGGCTGAGGCAGGGGAATCTGGAGTTCAAAGTCAGTTGGGTTACATAGTAATTCCTTGTTCCTAAACAACAACAAAAACAGAAAGAAGAAAAAAATGAAAAAAAGTGTAATATCATATTGGAATTTCTCCAATCTATTAAAATAATTATGTAATATTAAATTCATTAGTATGAATTTTAACATAAAATATATAAATAAGTGAGTTATACACATAGCATAAAGTCAGACTATTGTCTTTTTTTTCTATAAGATTTGATTCAATTTGCTGTTTTATTTTTTAAAATCTGTATGAATGAGACAAGCTGAACCACAACTTTTCTTGTTTTGATGTTTGTTTTGGTATCGAGGTTACAATCAACCTGGAAGTGAGCTGAGAAGGATCCCTGAGGCAGGAGAATGGACAGAAAGTGAGAGCTGCTTCATAAAGGCCCTAAAATTAGTATGTGAAAGAAACCAGCAGGCAAGGAGGAGCTGGGGCTGCAGGGTGCCTGGGGCTGCAGGGTGCCTGGGGCTGCAGGGTGCCTGGGGTGGGGGTGGGGTCTGAGGACAACTGTGACCACCACACTAAAGTACACTATGGTGGCAGATGCGGAGCCGTCTTACAAAGCCGGCCTGTGTCCCAAAGCCCTGGTCTTAGGGTTGGTGTTTGAGCTCTGCTGTCCAGGAGCCTCCTTTGGAAGTGTATACTTTCCTAACACACTGTCCACCTCTGTTTCTGGCTTGTGTCTCCAACAGATTATTTGTTCCAAGACACAAGAAATCGACTTTTGGCCTTTTTCCTTTCTTTTGCACCTATTTGAGGGCGTAACATGTTCCCTCAAATCATTCCTCTCATCACATCTCAAAGGGCTGATATATGGTATCTATTGTCGGATGGTCTAGGAATTTCCCAGTTCTGTTATAGTTTATTACTGAAATTCTGCTATTAGATTTTTTTTTTAATTTTAAAATGTGCGAAGTCTCTATGTTTGGATATTTGATCTTGGCTCTAAATTAATTATTATGGTCAATAAACATGAACTGCACAATGCATGTACTGTGAAGTTTATTGAGGTTTAATTTATGAGACAGTGCCAAAATATGTCCTGTCCACTTCTTGAGTGCTTGAGAATATGAATATTGCATACAAATTGGTTTTAAAGCTATGGTTTTAGCTTCAATATTCTTGGGAATTTTTGTCTTTGATATATTGATAATCAAGAGAAGTATTTTGAAGTTAGTACTATGTTGATGATATTTCCTATCCCCTGAGGTCTATAATACGTGCTTTACGTATTTTAAGAATATCACAAGATATAGACATGTTTAAAATTCCTAGATCATCTCGCATTTATCTTGTCACAGGGGAGTGACGCTCTTGATCCCTAACAGGCATCTGTGACTTCAATCCCAGTTCTCAGAATAAGCTTTCTTTTGCTTAGAAGTTTATCAGAAGGTCTTTGTACATCCTTTGTGTGGAAAACATCTAACACAGAATGCAAACAATTCCTAAATACCAGGGAAGATGGAATTTTCAAGAAAAAAAAAATTGACTTCAACAGGGTGGAAATAAAGAAGCAAAAGGAAAACAGCGAGTTAATGATATATAAGATACAGGAGGAGCCTGTTCTCACCATGAAGCAAAAGCCCTTCAGTGGCCTTGCTGTACAACAGGAAGCAGAGCTCTGAGCCCTCTGGCTGCCTCCCTCCTGTCATTGCTGGGGCACTGCAGGATGTCACTTAATCTACAGCCAGCCTTCCCTCAGTATCCCAAGGGAAGCAGCTGTAGAACCCAGAGTACGCCATAAGGGCCAGATGATCCAAGCAGTCCATTGGTTTCCAAGGTACACTTGGTAGTTATGTACCCTGAGGTGGAGGGTGTGAATAAGGACGGCCAACTGTGGTTTTATGGAATCTCTGTGAGCTTTTTAAAGCTATATTGTGTGTTTACATTTTTAAACTTAAGTAGTATGATGTTGCATATAATCTTCCAGGCTTACTATTATATTTAATTATAGAAATTAAATATTATTTTGGCTCATGGTAGCACATCTCTTCAGTCTGTTTGGACTTCATTATGTAAACACTAGAGTTTATTTGTGTGCTTTTCCATTGATAAGTCTCTCTGTTACACTGTTACAAACTTTGCAGTGTGAAAAAATTGCCTACAGATACACAAAAGGTGAAATTTAGGGGAAAAAGACACATGAACATGTAACTATACCAGTTCAGTGTGTATTATCGTTTGGATCTCAAAGGAAGCTTCAGGCCCATGCACCTGAGACTTGGCCCTCTGCCCACAGCACTACTGAGCAGTGGCAGAGCCTTTAGGAGGTGGAGCCTAGAGGAAGACTTAGTACCTCCAAGAAGATTGTGAGGTAACAGCCTTGGGCCCTTTCTTTGGTTCCCAGCATCCCTGGGATGCGCAGCCTCCTCAGCCATGGACTGCCCCCTCCCCATACTATTTTGCCCCAATACAAGCCACAAGCCAATGGGACCAAATGACCTTAAACTGAAATCTCTAAACATTGAACCAAATTAAATCTTTTTCTATGATTTAAGCATATTGTACAGGTATTTTATTATAGTAGCGGAAAATGGCTTCCCCAGTTTATAATAAACATACTGTGGAACTGTAGTCTACTCCGACTTTTAAAATAATTCTTTATGGAATAGATATAAAACAATGCTTCATTGTATGGAGGGTTGTTTACTCCCTGATTGGTAATAACATTAAACGTTGATCTGTATGTACTAAAATACATATAATTTGTAGACGATTAAAACAACACTGATAAACTTATTATTGAAAAGATCTAGTAGATTTACAAAGGAAGAATTTATACAATTTTAAAAAACACATGATTTTAGAAATTATGTGGTAGACTATAGAGAAAATTCTCTAAAAATAAATTTAAAGACTTGATATCACATAAAGCACATGTATAGTGTAATTAATTTAAATTGAAATGGCAAAAAAAGGAAATTGTTCACAAAGAAATCCATGTATTTGAAAATAAATAAGCATATCTTAAGATAGGTGTTGTCTTGGTTAGTTTTTCCTAGAGATATCTGAAGAAGAACCTCAGTTGAGAAAATGCCTCCATCAGACTGTCTGCTGGCAAGTCTAGAGAGCGTTTGCTTGACTATGACTAATGTGCGAGAGCCCAGCCCACCGGTGGCACCATCCCAGGGCAGGTGGTTGGGGTGGGGCTGCAGTTTAGACAACAGTCTGAGACAGCCCTGGGGAAGCCAGTAACAGCAATCCTTCACTGCCTCTGCCTCAGTGCCTGCCTTGCGTTCCTGCCCTGACCTCTCTTCGTGATGTGATTTGGACGTGCAAACCAAATAAACCATTTCCTCCCCGACTTGTTTTGATCATGGTGCTTTATTAGAGCAACAGGAAGCAAAATGAGACAGTGGTGAAAGAAGGAATCGTGGTAGCTATCAGAAAACGTTTAGGAAGTATTAGTACATAGATGTGTGCTCTAGAGGAAGTTTACGTCATTGAAGATTGTATTATCCAAAGGCCTTGAAAAGTGAAGGAGCTAAGAATCAGACATACACACAAAACGTAGACGAGAAGGAGAGGGAGATGACATTTCTAACAAGAACTGGCTAGCTTGTGGAGGAGATGCTTGGAGATGAATTTGTGGATATGAGTGCACATATAACATCCACCCACAATCATCGTTAAAATGATTAAACCTTTAGCCTGGTTGTCTGAAGAAGCAAAACAATGTGTTTCGGATGGTGATAATGATACTAAAGCTTCAGATTCTCTGGGGTCTCCAAACACTGTGCCAAAGATGAAGTCCGCAGTGCTGAGGCTGACAGAGTTGGTCCGGGGAAGATGAAACGCAATGACATATGTGTGCCTTGCAAATATTATCTCCTCATCTGTGGCTTGTCTTTTCTTTTCTTAACAATGTCTTTTGAAAAGCCAAGTTGGATGACTCATGCCTGGCAATCTGAAGACTTTAATACTGAAGCTGTCTTGACAGCATGGGTTTAGATGAACACAGATAATGGGGCCCAAAAGACTGACAATTGACTTTCAACCAAAATTTCAGATAGTTAACTGAGAAATTAGAGTAGTTTCAACAAGTGATGCTGGAATATCAACTTCATGAAATAAAACAAATTTCTAGTTCTTTGTAACACATGGAGAAATCATTGGGAATTGATAGGCTTAACGGTAAAACCTAAACACAAAATTCTCGAAAAATACACAAAAACCTTTGTGGTCTCATATTATAAGAAAAAGTTGTTTTTAACAGAACACAGAAGCACAAACCACGTGGGAAATACGATAAATTAGGATTCATCAAAATGAAAATTTTCTTCTTGATAACTCTCACCCCATAAAGCACCGTGTGAAGTCGGTGTTGTTATCTTGCACGTGAGGAAGTCACAGCACAAAGCGATTTTGATGACAAAGCCAGGAAGCGCTGAGAGGGGGATCAGACTCAGGGATTTTCTTCCACTGCCTTGTCTTTCCATGAGCACAGAAGTTTGCCTGCTATAACCTAAGCACAAACATAAATTAACTTGCGCTAGCTATGCCACGGTTCTGTCAAAGATAATTGAAAACGGGATGCGTGCTACAATGTATATGGGACCCTTATCTCTTGTGTATGTAGACAGACGTTTGTGTGGCTATTTAATCCCATAGGCATTTGGCAGGACCTCGATGAAGCCACCCTCAAATGGATTTTTCCTAACTACTGTCCAAATTGATCTGATCAGAAACAACAGCAATTGCCAGCTAATTGTGAAAACTTCCAAGAAGTACAAATCCCAACACTCGCAAGGGCTTGGTACTGGAGGCTTTTCTGCAGAGCTTTTGTGACCCAACTCTAAAGGACTTGGCATAGGCAATTCAGGCAAGAACACTTACCACATGATCTCAGGTGTTGATACACAGGATTGCTTGTCTCCCAAGTACCTCCATCCTCGTGCATCGGCTCTGTCTGCATGCCTGGGGGTTTGCCTAATTCCCAGAGCAAAATCTAATCAAATTCCACCACCAACAATCACCATGAAGTGGACTGGAAATCATTCCAAAAGCAAACTGCAGGCTTATATCAAATTATCCACAGAAAACCGAACTGATGGAGTCTAAAGCCAGTGTGGGAACTCTGGGGGAGTTGAGAGCAAGGGTACAAGTCCACAGCAGGGGCCATCCATCATTGACAAGAAGATTGGGTTCCTTCCTCCCTTGTTTGCACAGATTAATTTCTTTAGAAAGAATGCTCAGTGTGCAATTAGAATAAAATAGTTGGAATCTGATAAAACACACACAAAACAACTCACTCATTATTCAGTAAAAATATGCATCAAGCTATGGCCTTATCTTTGGAGGCTGTTGGGCACTTGAGACAGGGTACCGCTATGTCATCCAAGCCTGCCTTGCAGTTTTGATCCTTGTGCTTCTGCCTGTCAAACGCTGGGATTACAGGCCAGGGCCACAGTGCATGGCCTCTGATAACACACCTTATCATTCACCACAGGCTTAGAGTCTTGTGCAAGTTCTATGATCAAAATGTAAAATACTATGGAGTCTGGAGAGATGGTGAAGCTGTTAAGAGCACTTGCTGATCTTCCAGAGGACCAGAGTTCGCTTCGCAGCACCCATGGTAGGCGGCCCACAATGAACTGTAACTCCAGCTCCAGGAGTCTGCTGTCTCAGGCCTCTGAAGACACCTGCATTCATGTGAACGTACACACATGCAGACAAGCACACCTATGCATAATCAAAATAATAAATAATACATCTTTATCGTTATAATAAATTGATAAAGATTAGCTGGGTGGGATCTTGCCCCGAGGTCACCACTCCCTTTATTCCACTTAACATCAGACCTTTCAGGTGCCATGAATGGTCTCATTATATGTATCTTTCCAACTACCTAGAAGTAAGTAGGCAAAAGTAAATATTGTTTGAAAGAATAAGTACTCAAATCCATCAGTCAATGTGTGTAGGCATCCCACTATGGTTCCCATGATTCTTACGTACCAACCACAATGCCCAAAGTAGGATTCCTGTTATATTGTAATTTGCTTGTTTTTTTTTTTTTTTTCTGATTCATGTTTCAATGTCTTGTCATAAAATATAGCTACATGTGGAAATACTTTAACTAAGATTAAACACTAAAATCAGAAACATTTTCAAAGAATGAGCCCAAACTTTTACAAAGCCTTCTGCATGCCAAGAACAGCTCTGAGCACTTCACCTGCAGTAATTCATTCTATCCCTGTAAGAACTCCGTGAAACAGGTACCATTGTGACATCTAACTTTACAGAGGGGAAGGCTGAGTGCAGAGAAATTTAAAAATCTTCAGGAAAGTGGTGTCATACAATCACATGCCTGCCAACTGCTCTTAACCAAAGAATTGTCTGCCGTTGTTGAAAAATTCAGAGCGCTTCATAATATTGTTTAGGTTTTAAACATTTCATTTAGCTCACATTTCTTGGCATCCTCCAGGGAATAAAATCAAAACATACAACAGAAGGGTCAGAGGCCGGCTTCATGGGCATACAGCCTTGGGAATTGTAATGCTCTATTGCTGAATGCATGATATCTTTTGAGCAGGGGCCTTGGATTTTATTTTTCACAAGATGCTGAAAACCATGTGTTCTTCTTAGAAAGGATAGGAAACTTCCAAGAAATCTCTTATCAAATACATGGATGACTTTTCATTAATCATAAGTGATAATGACTTTGTTTTTCCTCAGAGAATGAGAAAATATGCTCTTCTGTTTATTAATCATTCTGGAAGCCTGAATCAGAATTTTGGACAAGGTACTCAGAATGGCTCCTTTCTGAATGGGAGGGGGATTAGTTTCCCAAAACGTCTAAATTAGTAAAGACACTCACTTCTTATTTGCCTGTACTGATGGGAAGGGGAGGGGACATAAACAAGTGTCTTCAGGAAGTAGCCTGAGGTGTGTCCTTGACAGAGGGTTTTCAAGTAGAGAGCAAGGCTTGGTGGGATCCAACTGATGGAGCCTGAAGACGCCACAGTGAAAGTATTCTCCAGCTGGTGACTGGCAGGCTACAGGGCAGGAGGGCAGGAAGCATGGGAACTTGGATGTCTTGGGTCAGACAACATGGGGATGAGAGGATAGCTTGGGAAGTGATGGAGCAACTCTACTATAGCTACTGTTGAGTTCACCGGACCTGAGTCACGTGATGACAGCCCCACAAAGGCAGGTTGTTTTCTTGTCTGTATGGTTCCTATGCTTAGCTCAGTACAGCAGAGCACACCCGCTGACCCTTTGTAGTACAGAGCTCTGTTCACCAGCCGTGAATGACAGAGACCAGGAACATCAATGGGATCCAAGGAATGGCATGTCGTGTCATGTGCACAGGCTGGTGGAGAGCACAGTGATGATGCACACCTGCTGTGCTGCTGACTATTTCTCGTGCTTCTCATAGAATAAGACTCACGTACTACTGACTATGAAATGCTTCACTTGAGAAGACAAGACACATAAAAACATAAAACGCTTTGAAGAAATATTTGAAATATCACTGCCCTCCCATTTCCCTGGGAAATTCAGTCCTGCCACCAAGTATTAACCATAGATGCTAATGGTGACAATATGTAGCAACCTCACATGCAAATAACTTTATTTCAACCTTAGCTTCAAGGTTATACAACAGCTATTAAAACATGGTCTCACTAAACCAATGGTTCTCAAGCTGTGGGTCAAGCTCCCCTTGACAAACTTTGATCTCCAAAAATATTTATATTATGACTCAAAATTACAGTTATGAAGTAGCAATGAAAATAATGTTATGGGTGGGGGTCACTACAGCATGAGGAACTGTACTGAAGGGTCGCAGCACTGGGAAGTTTGAGACCACTGCCCTAGACCCTTCTGTGCAAGGCCCATTGTGCCATCCTCTGGCACCCCTGGTTAAAGGTTTTAGTGGACATGTGCAACAGTCAACCCAATAATGTTGAAAATGGCTTTCTTCTCAAGTGTTCATGAGTATCCTCTCCTCTCCCTCTCCTCTCTCTCTCTCTCTCTCTCTCTCTCTCTCTCTCTCTCTCTCTCTCTCTCTTCCTTCCCTCTTTCTTTCTCTCTCTCTCCTTTTCTCCTTACATCTCTGTTTCTCTCCCTCTCTCTCATTAGGACAAGCTCTAACAAATTCCAAAGAATATGCAACATTCTGGGGAAAAGCTTTCTCACTCTGACACTGTATAATTAAAAGCAGCTTCATACACTTTGGACTTAGGAAACTAATAATGAAACCCACTTTGTTTACCCAAGAAAAAACTCACATTCTTGCTACCTCGTGTACCAAAGAAAACATTGCAATTTTAATAATTTTGTAAAAATTGAAATATGGCTGGACTTCCAGTGTCCTGTGAGAGGATTAAGACAAAGGAGGCTTAAATATGCTTTTTGTTTACACTAAAGAAAAGACTAAGCATTGAGCAACATTGAAAGACAGAGCAGTTAGCACAAGATAAGCAGGATAAATTCTAAAGACTGTAGAAAATAAATAAATGAAGTAAAAATATCAAGAAAGAAAATGTACAATAGACAATATTAACCAATTTAAAAATTTTATTTTTGAAAACACTATACTAAAGCAAACCTCTGGTGAAAACAGTTAATAAGAAAAGAAATGAGAGAATAAGAAGACATAAGAGAAAAATACAAAGACTCAAACCCATTCTGGGCTGGGTGTGGTGGTGTCCATCTGTAGTCCCAGGACTGGGCAGGCAGCAGTTCCAGGACGGCAGTGAGTTCAAGACCTGCCTGGGCTACAGTGTGAATTCCAAGCTAGCCATAGTAAGACACTGTCTTAAAACACAAAGCAACCAAGCAAACACACCAAAAACAAAAAAGAACAACAAGAAACTAAGGATATCAGTGACGGAAAGAACAAAATAATATGATGCACAGCTTTATTCTTATTTAAAAACTACAACTCCTGCTTCACCGTTGGTAATTTCCATATTGTTCAATCTACTTCATGCATTCAGTTTATGTCTTCAAGTACCTCCTCTTTGAAGATATTCTTTTGTACTCCAGAGTTTCAGTAATAAACAGGTTAGAAGCATCCCTTTTCTTCCAAATGTTCTTTCAGGAGTGTAGCTCGAGTTTTCCTGCCTGGCCCACAGTCAGGACAAATCTCTATCACCTGCCAGTCCCACAGCCTCAGACCCGACCAAGTAAACACAGAGACTTATGTTGCTTTCAAACTGTATGGCCGTGGCAGGCTTCTTGCTAGCTGTTCTTATAGCTTAAATTAATTCATTTCCATTAATCTATGCCTTGCCACGTGACTCGTGGCTTACCGGCATCTTCACAAGCTGTTTCTCATCGTGGCGGCTGGCAGTGTCTCTCTGACTCAGCCTTCCACTTCCCAGCTTTATTCTCCTCCTTGCCCCGCCTATACTTCCTGCCTAGCCAACGGCCAATCAGTGTTTTATTGATTAATTAGCAACACATTTGCCATACATCCCACAGCACAGGAGTAGAACAATGAAGAAGACGATGCTGTAAGTGGTGGGTGGTGGTGGACGCTGCTTCCAACTCCACATTCAAAAATTGCCTCTCAGAGACAGAGCTGTGGATAATGGATGAGATGGAGCTCCCTGTGGGGGTACTGGTGGCAGTATCATAAACCAGCACTCCCCAGAAGAACACTCTGGGATGAGGGATAACTCCGTATTTGTGATATCCAATATGGCAGCCACTGAGCACAGGAGGCCAGAGCACCTGAAACAGAAGGAGTGAGACAGAATCTGAGTTGTCAGTCTTGATAAACTTTAACTAGTTTTAATTTAAATGTGTGTGTGTGTGTGTGTGTGTGTGTGTGTGTGTGTGAAACCTGAAAATTTTACTGCACTTACAGAGAAATTTACTAAACTACTCATAAATAAAAAGATCAAGGCTTAAGTCATATCTTTTGAACTATTTATAGCATTAAATTTCTATAGCAGAAAAGGAGCAAGACCTAGGACCAGTGATGAGAAACTGCATTTGAGGAAACCAGAAATCAGAGCAAAGTAAAGAAAAGAAAGCCAAGAAGAAAAGTCATAATCAGCAAAATAGGAACTTAATATTTCAAATATTTCTTTGAAAAGATCAATTAGAATAATAAATCTCTTGGGCTAATTAAGATAATAGACAAAGGATCCAAGTTACTAATATTGGTAGTGAATGGATATTGCCTGGGATCATGCAGGCATCCAAAGGGAATGAAGGGTTTATACCTTCTGTACCCACATGTCGGTAATCTAGATAAAGTAGACACCGTTCTAAATGTCACACAAGAAAACATAGACAGTCTGAATGGTGTTTTATTTGTCAAAGAACCTCAATCAATAGTTAATAATTTGCCAAAACAGAGACTATCAGGCTCAGTTGAGTTCACTGGTGAGTTTTACCGATTGAAACTGTGGGCTACTAGGATTCATTTCTTACTTCAATAAATCCTCTCACTCAAGACAGAAATTCCAGATGCACTGAGCTAACGTAACCATTCATTTGCTTTGTCTCAGTACCAGTGGGCTTTGGTTATATAGAGTTGGGATTTCAACCCCCCGGCTGTGTGTACTGGGTTAGCGAAGGACCACTGAATCACGTGTCTCTTTTTACTTCTTAATTTTGAGACAGGGTCTCACCAAGTTGTCCCGGCTGGCTTTGAAATCATTTTTTTAAAGCCCAGATAGGCCTTGAACTTGCAATCCCCCTGCCTCAGGCTCAGAGAAGCTGGGATTCTTTTGAGTAGCAGCAGCTCTACCATAAGCACCATGTTTCCTGAGACTTAAGAGTTTTAACTAAGTCTTTCTGTCCTTAGCTTTTACCTGGGTAGTTACTCTTCTGTAAAGTGGTTTGAGCCACTTTCTCTACACCTGGCTGGGCCACCAACTCGACACAAAAAGAATCATAATTATTTTACTTTTCATTCAGTGTCTAGTGGCTTCTTTCAAATATAATTTGTTTTATAATTACATTCAGTATTTGTATGTTACCCAGTCATATTTATAAAATCTAGATGGTTTTGGGTAAGTACTTTAAACTCTATTCCCTACAGCTTGTTTTCTACCCTCTGTAGAAGGTGAGTTTGAAAAATATATATTACATTTTATTTATTTATTGTGGTATGCTTATGTATGCATACACACATACCATAGAACATATATGGAGGACAACTTGGGGAAGCCAACCAAGTCTTGCCTTAGGTTACGTGGATCCACGGATCGAACTCAGGTTGTCAGGCTTGGTGGCCATCTCAGCTGTCCCCTAGTAACTTTTACCTGTTAGTTTGTAATCACCATAGTACAGGAGACTCTGCACATACGTAATTCTTTATCAGCAGCAGTAGCATGCCACTGTGACTTCCTTTAACCCCTTCTTTACTCTGCTGTGTGCTATGCTCACACTCTCCTCAACCTCAGAGTCTACACAATACCAGAGTCTGCTCAATGGGTGACCTGTGCACAAACATTCTACTTTTTGTTTTGTTCTGTGAATGACAGTACAGGAAGGACTCAACTGGGTGTGTGTATACGCCTTATCACTTTTTCCTAGAATTTTAGATTTTGTAATGAACATATTTCAAGTCTCTTCAAATGCCTTTTTTGCCTCTTGTTTATAGTCACTGGTGTTTTTCTTACTTTTATAGTGTGATGAATTATATAGTTTTTCCAGCTGTGAACAACCCCTTCATTTTTAGACTGTATCTCTCATTACTGTAATGATTTCTTTTTTTTTCCTTAAATATTTTCCCGATGATCTAGATGCTAGCTTTTTTTAAATTTTATAAACTTTGTTATAAAAACTAGTAGGCATCAGGGGTGAAGCTATTACTATCTTTTTGCTAAATGGACATTGTATCAAACTGCTTTTAAATCAGCATCTCTGCATCTGTGGGTTAGCACAGCACTTAGACCTCATCAGAGAAGTTTCGTTGTTCAGTGCTGGCAGCCAGCACAGACGTTCACAACAGGTCAAAGTGTAGAGAATAAGTGTATGTGGAGTGCTAAACCACGAATGAGACATTCATATGATACCAACTCCTCGAGGCTCGGGAGCCACCTCAGAAGAGTGGATGGAGAGATTGTAAGCCCAGAGGCCCAGGAGGACAGAAGGAAAACCCTGTCTTCTGGACATGACAGGACTGCCCTATTCATGAACTTACAGCAGCTGTGTTTGTCCACACAGGATAGATGCAATCAACATTCCAACATGGAGGATGGAAGGCTCATGAGCCCAGACCTTTACCTGAAGTGGTATTGGCAGTTGATGGCTTCTAGGGGAGGGACAGTCAGTTTTCTTTAAGTGTGGCCCCTGGTAGTGTGGTCCCACCTCCATGAAGATAGGGGCAGCTGAAGGTACGTTGGGGAACAAGAAGGTACGTTGTTCCCATGTATGAAATTCTTAAAGAATTAATAACAACATCATAACTTAAAAAAAAAAAAAACGCGTATTACAAAGCCCAGATCAACCACTAGAAAAACATAAAAGAAAGAAGTCCAATTGCTATGCTGAGGGGAGAGAGGGGATGAAGTCAAATGCCCTGAAAACCGTAGGCAGTGGAGAAAGAGTGGGAGAAAATAACAGGAAATGAACGTAACCAAGAAATCCTAATGAACAGGGTAGGTGCTAAGGCAGCTCCATCAGAGGGATGTCTGCGGTCTGCAGACACACAAAGAAGACAGAGTGGAAAGATGCGAGGCTGAGCAGGAAGAATAGGAAGTGGTCAGAAGACCCACAAAGGGCCTGAGTGTCACAGACACACTTCCAAACAGTACTTGAGTCAAAAGAGAAATCTCAGGAGTAATTTTACAAATTATAGAAAGAAAGAAAAAAAATAAAACTATTTTGAACTAACATTAAGATGTGGAGAACACAGCAAAAGCAGTGTTTGCAGGGACATTTATAAAAACACTTGTGGATTAAAATTAAAAAAAAAAACACACACACCAAAATTACCAGATGTCTTAAAATGTAGTTAGTCATGTTCAGTTTGCTTTTCTTTGCTTTGAGACTTTTTAATCCACATGCATTGGCGAGACTGACCTATCCTTTTCTATTTTGGTTCAGTTTAGGGCAGACTTTGAAAGGGGAGCACTTAGGTTTTAGTTTTCAATGTCATCTATCAACTGATCCCTCACAAATGTTAACCCCAGGCCAGACCTCTGCCCTCTTGCCCAGATCTGCTATCCTTTAAACATCCTGCCTGGGATGCATGAGAAAGGCGTCTAACTCAGCACGTTCAGACTCAGTTCCTGACCCCCTTACACTTCTACAGATGATCATCTTTAGCCACGTGGAGAACCTGCATCAATAGTTTTTCAGAGTTCACAGCTGGGTAAGACTGAGGGTGACTTTTCTCCCTCAGTGGCACGCATAGCACCTTCCAGTGTTATGAAAGCTAGGGAGGATGCTTTCATCAGTACCAAAGTTATTTCTCTATGTCCTGTGACCAAAGTGTGTGTGTGGTGCCTTTAGCAAAAGGGACTTACTGTCAAGTTCTGGTGGGCAAAGCAGTAGCCTACATTGCTTGATTGCTTGGGGGGTTTCCAGGGCACTGCTGACCCCACACCTCATACAGGGATCTCTCTCTCTCTCTCTCTCTCTCTCTCTCTCTCCATCTCTCTTAAGATTTATTTAGTTATTTAATATGTATGGATGTTTTGCCTGCCTGCATGTCTTTTATGTGCCCTGTGCATGGCTGGTGTCCATGGAAACCAGAAGAGGGAAGTGGATCCTCTGGAACGGGAGTTACACAGTGTGAGCTGCCATTTGGGTGCTGGGAATCGAACCCGTGGAAGAGCAACCCGGGCTCAAAACCATCCAGCCCCTCATTTTGGGCTTTCTATTTGGCAGCTTAAAACTCCCTTCCCATTTTCCTCCTCCCCACTTCGTATCACCCTAATTCTACCATTCTCCTTCCTTTGGCATCCTCCTTCCCTCTCCCATCAATGGCCTCTGTCTAGTTTTCTGGATTCTACAGGTATTACAAGTTAAATGAACAAATCTGGAGTTTGATGCTAACATCCACATATGAATGAGAACACGTGGCATTTGTCTTCCTGGGCCTGGCTTATCTCAATCATGTAGTATTTTCCATTTTTATACATTTACCTGTGGGTTTCATAATTTAATTTTTCTTTATAGCAGAAGAAACTCACTGTATAGATACCACATTTTCATTATCAGTTGATGATACCTAGGCTGTTGCCATGGCCTAACTATTGTGAAAAAAGCTTCAGTGAACATGGCTGAAAAGGTATCTCTATAGTAGACTAGAGAATCCTTTGGTATTTGCCCAGAAGTAGTATAGTTGGATCATATGGTAGAGCTATGTTTAGCTTTTTGAGAAATCTCTGGGCTGATTTCCAAAGTGGCTACACCTATTTACAATCCCACAAACAGGCATGAGAGTTCCCTTTTCCCCACATCCTCACCAACATCTGTTCTCTTTGTCTCCTTAATTTCAGTCATTCTAACTGGGTTATTATGACATCAAAACATAGTTTTAACTTGCACTTCTTTAATGTTTTAAGATATTTCTTAGCTGTTTGTATTTATTTATTCTTTTGAGAACTCTTTTATTTCCATAACCTGATTTCAAATTGGATTTTTTTCCTTAGTGGTTTTTGAGTTCTCTGTATGTTCTAGACATGAATTCTCTGTCAGGTGCATGGTTGGTAAGGATCTTCCTCCATTGTGCGGCCTTCCTCTGCAGCATATTGACAGTTTCCTTTACAGTACAGAAGCTTTATCATTTCATAAGTCCCCCTTGATTACTGGTTCTATTTCCTGGATGAGCAGGCTCCTATTCAAAAGGTCTTTACCTTTTACTGGAAGTATACACTCTACTCTTTCTTCTAAAAGTTTCAGGCTTTAAGATTTAATGTTGGAATCTTTGATGCATTTGGGATTGACTTATGTGCAGGGTGAGAGAGAGAAGGATCAAGTTTTATTCTACATAGAGATAGCTTCCCTCCCCACCCAGCACTATTTAAAAACGTTGTCTTTTCTCCAATATATATTTAGCACCTGTGTCAAAATTCAGGTGGCTATAGGCCCGTGAACTTCTATCTGGGTCCTTGAGTCTATTCCACTGATCAATGTGTCTGCTTTTGTGCTGGTATGATGGTGCCTTACTGCTATGATGGTGTCGTGTAAACTGAAACCAGAACAGAGGGCTCCCTGGAACCTATTAAGCAGACAGCCTCGATGAATCAAGGGCCTCCAGGTTCAGTGAGAGACTTTGTATCAAGACCAAGGAAGATATGTGATATTGACCATGGCCTCCAAGTGCGTGCCCACGTGCACCTGCACACGTAAACACAAACCTGCCACACACATGGCAGCCAGCATGCAGTCAATCACGCTTGTATGTCATCTTTGGTTATTTTTCTCCACTGATCTTCTCTCATTCTTTCATATTTCTGACCTATATCATTTTCCTTCTCACTAAATATTTTTAAAACACCTTTTCCCAGGTAATTCTACCAGCAACAAATCTGTTCATTTTTGTTCCTTTGGAAAATTTTTATTTCTCCTTCAAAGGACAAGACCACAAGGTGAATAACTCTAGGCTGCTGCCGCTGTTTTCTTTTGAAACCCCTTAAATATGTTGCTATAATCTCTTCGTGTTTGTGCAGTGGCTGCAGAGAAGCTGGCTTAAATTGACTCCTGTTCCCCAGCGAGTAATATTTCAACCCATCTAACTTTCAGGATTTTTCAGTATTTTCTATACTTTGAAATAACATGCCTGAGTATCACATTCTGGTATATATTGTCCTTGTGTTTGGGGTGCTTTCTGGGTCTGTGGTCCTACCGGACATTAATTTGAAGGAAGTTCTCAATCACTAATATTTCTCCCAATCCTTCTCCTTCCAGTATTCCCATTATGTTTAACCTTTCATAGATGCCCAGAGTCTTGGCTACTCTGGTTTTGTTGTTTTCCAGTCTTTTTTATGCTTTTATTTTAGTTTTGGTAGTTTCAACTGAAATATGTTTAAGACTAGAGAGTTTCAATTCAAATATATCCTTCTATTAGTAATCTTACTAAAATACATACTTCATTTTTGTTAAAAATAAGTTCAGTCTTCAGCTTTTTTGTGTGAATGTTCTTAGAATGCCTTTCTCTGCTCACACGATCCATCTGCTCGGAATGCTGGCTTTCCTTATCTTTTAGAGCTCTTAATATGTTCAACATGGCTGTTTTAAACTTCCCGAGTCATAATTCCTATTTTGTACCATATCTGAGTTTAGGTCCAGTGTTTACACTGTCTCTTCCAAAATTTATTGCCTTTCAGTATGTTTTGAATTTTTCTTGCTAGAATAGTAGAGTGTGCTGCTGAGAAAGAGAAACTGTGGCAAGCAGACCTTCCCTGATGCAGTGCTAGGGTGTACAGGAAGGGGTTCAGCCTTGTGACTGAGTACCCATCTTTTAGTGAGCCTGTACCTCAGACTGTGGGTTTCACTTATCCTTTTTCCTTCTCTTAGGCAGAACTTGAAGACATCCAAAGTGGTCTGGAATTGGGCATCTCCCATCCTCACACCAGCTGCGTTGTACTAGAACCACAGCAAGTTAAGCTCTGGTTAGCACTTTCTCCTGAAGAGAAATTTGAATACAAAAGAATGTTCTAGCATGTATCAGAATGCTTCCTCCCCCATCTCCCCACTGACTCAAGCAGAAGAACAACCTGTCAGATCATAATGCCCCCCAAAACCAACAAACAAATGCTGTGTTGTTAATCCCACTGATCAAGAATAAGACCACTACCACAGCTTAAAGCCAAATTTGAAGCAAGCTTTAATTAGATACAGGCCAGGTGATGGGCTCAGGCCAGGACCATACCCAGGTTCCTGGGAAATGGCCCCAAGTCATAGTTTTTTGCAGCAGCTTAAGAAGGAAAACCCATAACTCATTGCATTTCCTATTGGGTCCAATCACGGGCAAGCATACATTCTGATGTACCTCCAGCCTACATCCAATCAAGGGCAAGCGTACATCTTGATGTATTTCCTGCCTGTGAACCTGTGATCAAGCACATCTGGTGCAGATGGGTCAAACAAACTTGTTCAGGGGAGTGAAAACATGTGCCCTCCAGCATTTCAGGAACTATCTGTCCTTGGACAAGGGGCTTGCAGACCAGAGGCATTTTTTTTTCTTTTATGGATATCTATGGCATAGTAATTAAAACTTAAAGTGTCTCAACTTTTAGATCAAATTCCCCATGTTCAGGGAACACCTATAATTTAGCACACTGCTGAGGTTAAGTTAATAGGATCTAGATTATCCTACGGTGTCAGAATATCTACCAGAGCTCAACTTATTTTCTTCATTGAATTATAAGGAGAAAGATTATGGATTAAAGACATTAACCAATATTAATTTATGAGCTTTGCTTACCTTTTTTGTTTGTATGTTTGTTTGTTGTTTTTGTTTTCCTAAACAAGGTTTCTCTGTGTGTAGCTCTGGCTGTCCTGGAACCAACTCTAAACCAGACTGGCCTTGAACACACAGAGATCTGCCTACCTCTGCCTCCTGAGTGCTGATTAAAGGTGTGTACCACCACACCTGGCCCTAAGCTTTTCTTTAATTTCTTTTCACCAACTGGAAGATCAGATGTGTGGGGTCTTGCCCTGAGGGCACCACTCTCTTTATTCCATTTTACACCTGGCTTTTCTTTAATCTCTTTCTCTCCTTGAACCCAGGACTTAGCTCCATTCCACCCCAGGTACCCTTTTCTCCTTGAACTGTACATTTTGTATTTTTCCTTGCTCAGCTTGCTCCTTTTCATTACAGATCTTCATAAGAGTGAGCACTAATCAGCACACAACAGAGTCAATATTAGGCTGTTTTGAGATTTCCTCTACCAACACAATTAACCAAAGCTTTTCAATTTAGTTTCAGACAAATTTTTTTAGACAACAGTGAAAAGCAGCCACATTCTTCCCCAATATATCACAAGAACAGTCTCTAGGCCACACACTATAATCTTCTCTTCTGAAACCTCTTGAGGCTGGGCCCCCACAGTTCAGTCAACCTCAGCACTACTGTCTTGTCTTGAATGCTCCTATTAGTATGGTCCATTAAGCCCCACTTAAAGCATTCAATTGCTTTTCTAATACAAACTCTTAAAGTCCACATTCTTCCAAACAAAAGTATGGCCAGGCCTATCACAGCAATACCCCAGTCCCTGGTACCAACTTCTGTCTTAGGGTTTCTATTACTGTGAAGAGACACCATGACCACAGCAATTCTTATAAAGAAAAACATTTAAATGGAGTTGGCTTACAAGTTCAGAGGTTTAGTCCATTATCATCATGGCCACAAGCATGGCAGTGTGCAGGCAGACATGGTGCTGGAGAATGAGCTAAGAATTCTACATCTTGATCCACAGGCAGCAGAAGACTGCCATACTGGACCTAGTTTGAGCATCTGAGACTTCAAAGCCCTCCCTCACAGTAACACAGGTCCTCCAAAAAGGCCACACCTGCTCCAACAAGGCCACACCTCCTAATAGTGCCATGGGCCAAACATTCAAATGCAGTCTAAGGGGACTATTCCTATTCAAACGACCACAGTGACAGAGTTTGTTAAAGAATTGGAAAAACTACTAATAAATGACCTAGAAGAGCCTACATTCAAGGATGGAGAAACTTCTAATGGCCCAATCAAAGATCAGCCACTAAGGAATACACCTTCCAGTATGGCAGTGATCACAAGCAAAAAACAAAACGATTGTTTTTGATATTGAAAGAAAAGGTTAAATTTACGGTTAACATAGGGTGGTGTAATCAACTCAAAAGTAATTATTCATTACTCATATAAAAATGAGTGACAGGTCTAGAAGAGCTGATGGAAAGGCAGTTGAAAGACACAGGTTCTTCATAGGTGTGTTGTGGAGGAAAATGGGATGCTAGAGCAGATCCTTAATATGGATGAAGCTCCCTTTTCTGGAACCAGGTATCTGTCTTTCATCCACAAAAAAAGCCAAGTTGGTGTCAGGTTTCAAGGCTCTTCTGGATGAGATAATGGGCTTACTTGAAGGCAGTATGGCAGTCCACATAGAGAAACCCTTCTGCCATCTGGAACTGTGAGACTCCCTGGCCCTTCAAGCAGATCAATAAGCATGCACTGCCTGTGCTTCCCATGAGCTGTGAGAAGCCAGAGAGCTCTCAGTTTCTGGCTAAAGGAATCCTCCTGTTGCGGGCAAGACAGGAAGCATCGTCTGGTACTCATCGCACCTCTGAAGTTTTGCTTGCTCTCCGTAATGCTTTGGCACATCCTTTATTTATGGAAGTAACAAGGCAGTGGGATCGAACTCAGGTTGTCCAGCTTAGCAGCAAGCCATTTACCTGTTAAGCCATATTGTAAGCCTTTCAACTGCATTTTTTTTTTCAAATTCTGTGGGCAAATAGTGAAATGGTGGAGACCCAGCTCTTGTCAGAGTTAAAAGGGCCAAGGCTTCCTGGTTGGTCTACTCACTAGTCTGTGTGTTCTCTCTATGTTCTTTTCAAAGAGATGCAGCTGCTTCCCTCTTTTGGATGACGCAGGAAGATAATCTTATTTTCTTTGACCAGAGAGAGACTTTTTGGTCCACAGCAGCAGTGGTCTTCCTTTCAGGCTGGGGTGGTATCAGTACATCTGGTGATGTTTGTACCAGGCTGAAATGGGTTAATAACACTTTTTTTTTTTTAAAAGAAGGTCCCCCTGGTTAGCACTTCACGACAAATAGAAAAGAAATACATATTCATTTTTTATAGTCACATAGGCGTTCAACACACAAGAAAGCTGTCTCTGTACTGTCGTTAAACCAAGCCCTGGCAGGGGAGCTGAAGCATAGGAACTCAGTGTCTCAAAGTTACCAGCCAGGCCTCAGTGTATCTTATACAAGGTCGGAAACACTCATGTCTATTTTCCTTTAGTGGGCACAAGATTATTATTCATATGTTGTTTTATTTAAAAAAAAACTGAAAGACTTCTTGAAAAAGATGTTCATTAGCAGGAAATGAATGAAATGTGATCCATCAGCAATGGCTGGGAAGGGAATGAACTAAAAGTGCCTATCGGCATGTGGGGCTCCCAGAGATGAACCAGTGAGCGGAAAAGCAAACCCAGAAAGCCTTGTGCACTCCACTCTATAAAGTTAACACTGTAAAACCGACAGTGTGCTATTTAGAGGCCCAGGCCCTGCGTATTCGTAACAAAAATCATTAGAAACTTTCAGAATTATGGCCACTTCATAGTAAGAGGGGGACATGATAAGGAAAGAGCCTTGAAGGCTCTGGATGTCGCCGTACTCATTTTAAGTCTTGGTGACAGGCATGCCTATTCTCACAGTATCATTCATCAACTGCTGATGTGAAGTTCATGTACCATTTCCTGATATTATTCAGAGAAAAAAGTCAAAAGTAAAGGGATAAGGGACACATTTCATCAGGGCGTTCCAAGTAGTGATAAGTAGAGATTGGGTGTGGGGACAGCTGAAAAAGTCTCACTCAGTGTGGGAGGCTGCTTCAGATAGGCAGCATGGGCAAGCAGGGCAGCAGGGCGTAAATGCGCATGCCCTGGGGATCCAGGAGCAGTGTGGGGTTTGCAAACACCTGCTGCTTGGCTCAATGCAAGGAAGCCCGGTATTTGAGCTATAAAGGCTTGTTTGTTCTCAGGAGACATGGAAGAAGAACAAAGGTAAGACAGGGGACCAATAAAAGAGGACACTGAGTCTGTTTCATTGTCGCCTTCGGCTTTCTCCCTGGACACACGGGGGGGGGGGGGGGGGGGGGGGCGGGGGGTTTGACATGTCTGCACCTTTGCTCTTCTAGCTCACCGAGCCCAAACGTCAGCACTGTTGACTCAGCAAACATTTGCTGCCTTTCTGCGGTGTGCTTTCCCTAGGAGACAGCCAAGGAAGCAGAGAACTGAGTGAGGCCCAGGTCCATCTGCAAAGTAACTCATAGTCTGGAGAAAAGGAGAAAGCCGCGAGGGAGGAAGCGATGCCAAGACAGGCAGTCCCTCATGGCGCCCTTCTCTCCTTCAGCGAGCTTTCAGGTGTCAGTCCTCTGCGGGCCGCTGGGGGATAAAATCACACCTATGAGGTTTGCGCAGCCTTCAAAGGCTCCCATCCTAATTGAGGGAGGCAGGAAGTTGCAAGAAAACATGGAAGTGCAATGATAAGGTTGTTCAAAGTGTGTTACTGGAACGGAAACATGACCTAGTGGAAAGAGGGAATGAGCCGAGGGTAGAAGTTTGGGGAAGGCTCTGAGTTAAAACGTTACATATTTCATGTGAGTTAAGCAGGTGCAGAATACAGGGACAAAATCCCCACCAGAAGACACAGTGTACAATAGACGCCTAGGCCAGAAAAGAAACCAAACAAACAACCGTGTGTATTGGAAGCTGCGTGGGAAGACCAGGGATGGCCTCAGCTTTCCCGGGGGGGGGGGGGGGGGGGTGTTATTCTAAAGGCAATGAAGACTCCAAGGAACAGCTTGACAAGCTGCGTAACACTCTACTGGATGAGGAACAGTTCTGGAGAAGCCAAAATGAAATTGGAGGGGTCCCCGACGACCCAGCCAGGGCTAAGACTCAGGATTTGCTTTAGGATGTTGGGATGTGCTTGTGTGGACGATTCCAAGATACTCTTGGGAGATGGGTGAAAGTACTGAGTCTAGGTCTGCATATGCCCAAATCACTGTGGAGGGTCCAGGCTACATTGCTGCTGGATGGTAGGCCAGGGACACCTTACCTCCACGGGGCAGGTTATGTTCAAAGTTCTTATAGAACTTGAGACTGTGAGATAAAGATGAAGGTGCAGTGATGGGCCAGTACCGGGTCAGCATTAGCCCTCCACACCTTCCTCCAGCTTGTCAAGCCTAGCGGAAGGCATTTCCGACATGTTACAGCCCATCCTTCCTTACTCTCCAGGGGAGCTCGGTAGAGAAAGCAAACCACGTGTCTCTCGGTAGATGTAAATCAGACGCAAGGTGGCCGACAGGAGATTTTGTCTAAATAATAGGTCAGACCTTTTCAGGCGCCATAAAAAGAGCCATAAAGATCAGTATCTCAAAAAACCTGAATTCCATTTTCCACTGAAGGAAATTTGAAGTCACCTGAGGCCCCTGTCAACTTCATTTTATTGGTGGACAGATGGGGAGGGACATAGGCCATTTCTCATTCAATCCATGGATTACAGAATCTCCGATCCACAGACTCGTGTAGCTAAAAAGGATGTATGGGGTCAGTTTACCTGACTACTCCATTCAGAAACTTGAAATAAATCCTATCAGGAATATTGCAAGAAAGAATTCCCTCAACAGCCTTAGTGGAAGACAGGCAGGAGCAGCTAACACTCAGGGACCACTTCGGAGAAGTGGAGGAAATGAAGGGGACCCTCAGAGCAGCAACGGAAGAGTGCAGAGCGTGAAACCACCAAGGGAAAAGCTGTCTTGACACTTAGGCTCTCTGTGCAAGTTGGGTTCCATAGACTTTGAAAAGATGAAAGGCTCTGTGGTGAGTAAAAGTAACCAGTTTAAAGAACAAAATCAGGAATTGGGGAGCAGATAATATCAAACTTAGCCATTCTACGTGCTTTAGGGAGAAACTTTGCGGATCAAATACATTACAGAAATCAATTGAAAACTGACTTCTGTAGCTAACCATACACAAATCATGATTAAACCTAGACTATATCTGATTAAATTAGAAGTGGGTGATGCTCCCACATTCACAGTAGGATGCAGAGTAGAAACAAAACAGTGGTCCTCCAGGCATCATTTCTTCCCAGAAGAGTCCTTTCAACCAAGGGGATTCCATAACTATTTTTATTATGGTGATATATATGTATATGTACATGTTTTATATATATATATATATATATATATATGTACATGTTATATATATATACATATACACACATGTGCAGTTAGAGCCAACTTTTAGCATATAGTTTGTTAACATTAATCACATTCACAGTTTGTACCACTATCCTCACTATTTCCAGACTTCGTCAGCATGAACCAGAAGCAATGAGCAAGAGAATCCCAGTCTCCCTTCTACCCATCCCCAGACAACCTTGTGCTTCACATTCTGTTCCTGGAAACTGTTTAGTCTCGATGGTTACCTGAAGAATTTCATGCTTCGATCTTATTCTGCCTGCTTTATTCCAGCATAATGTTCCAGTCTGTATGTGTATCAGTTAGGACAGGTAAGCTGAGATTTGCCACTGATGTTCCAGCGAATAGGTAAACTCCTTTCTGTTGACCTCACTGTTTCTAGGTAGACACTAGGTGGCATCTACCTTGTAGATTTGAGCAATGCTGTAAAGAACATGAGCACACATGCATCGTTTTGAGTCCTGATTTTTATTATTTGGGGGCTTTCTACCTAGTGGTGAAATTCTCATGTAATAATGGAATTCTGGTGGGCTTTAAGGGGAAGCCCAAACTTTCTCACAGGGACTATGTTGTTCTACATTCCTACAGTATATGGGGGTCTGATAGCACCTCACATACCCACTGTTTTCTGGTGGGTGTGTATGTTTGTTTGTTTTGTTTTGTTTTAAATAGTCATCCTTGGTGTTATTTTTGCTCTTTTAGGGGCCTGCCACCCAGATCCCAAATAAATCACACACAGAGACTTATTCTTAACTATGAATGCCCAGCCTTGTTTCTTGCCAGCTTTTCTTTTTTTCCTTTTTTGTTTTTGTTTTTGTTTTTGTTTTTTTCCAGACAGGGTTTCTCTGTGTAGCTTTAGAGCCTGTCCTGGAACTTGCTCTGTAGACTAGGCTGACCTCGAACTCACAGAGATCAGCCTGCCTCTGCCTCCTGAGTGCTAAGTTTAAAGGCATGCTCCACCACTGTCCAGCTTTGCCAGCTTTTCTTAACCTAAATTATCCCATCTGTCTTTTGCCTCTCCTCTATTTTTGTATACCTTTTTTTCTTACTCCACTGCTGGTTATGTGGCTGAGTGGCTGGTCCCCGATGTCCTCATCCTTCTCTCGTTCCTAGATCTCTCCTCTCTCAGATTTCTCCTTCTATATATTCTCTCTGCCTGCCAGGCCTGCCTATCCTTTCTCCTGCCTTGCTAGTGGCCATTCAGTTCTTTATTAGACCATAAGGTGTTTAGACAGGCACAGTAACACAGCTTCACAGAGTTAAACAAATGCAACATAAACAAAAGGAACACATCTTAAAATAATCTTCCCCAACACCCTGGTATGATAGGAAACTCGTCATGGTTTCAATCAGCACTTCCATAATATATTTTTTTTCACTTAGTTATGGACATTTGTCTATCATCATTAAGGCTGCTTGCATTCTTTGCCCATGATTCCTCTGGTTGTTTACTTTTGGTTGGGTGGTAGACATTCCTTTTTCAGATTCTGGACATCTGTCCCTTATCAGATATGTGACTCCTGTTATTTGCTCCCATTTGTGGGCTGCCATTTTTCTCTGTTGACAATGTCCCTCGGACACAAAAGTCTTTACTTATAAGGAAGTCCAACTTGATTATTTTTTCTTCTTCTGACTGTGCTTTTGGAGTTATGGCCAAGGCATTGTTGCCAAGCACAATATCAGAAGCTTTGCCTTATACTCTAAGGTAACTGTAGTTTCTGCCCTTACGTTTATGTGTCTGCCTGTTTTGAGTTGGTTGTCTGTGTGAGGACAGAGGTTACCATGAGGTGGGTTCCCTGATTGCCCTCCATCTTCCTCAGTCTTCTGAGTGTGGGGACTGGAGCTGCATGTCACCATGGCTGGCTTCTCCCTCGCTGTGAAAGACGGTTTTTCCAGAGATGAAATCCTCAGCGTTAACTGTCATCACACTGCTCCAGACACCCATGTTTTCACAGGAAGAAAAATGGTTGTTGATCGTATTGATGATTCCTACACATGGCAAGTTATTTATCATGTGTTGATTTAAGAATTCTGGTTTTGTCTTTGGCTTTTGACTGCTGGACTGCAGCAGGCCTCACACGGTCCCTTTGAATCTACTCTCCTCTAGTTCATGAGATTCTTGGATCTGGGTTCTCCTCTATTCCACCACTTTCAGGAGGTTTGCAGCCATGATTTCCTCGAATATTTACATCTTTTTTTTTTCTGGAGTTTGAATAATGTGTGCTGTTTGCACTGTTCCCATTGGTGTGTCCAGGTCACGTGGGGTCTGTTTGTTTTCCCTCTCTCTCTCTCTCTCTCCCTCTCTCTCTCTCTCTCTCTCAGCTTTGTTCTTTGTATTCAATAATTTCATTTCCTCTATCTTCACGTTCATCTACTCTCTCTTCTGCCAGGCCAAACCTCCTCTTGAACTTCTCTAGCAAGTACTTAAGTTTAAATACATTTCCAAGCCGGGTGGTCGTAGTACAAGCCTTTAGTCCTAGCACTTAAGAGGCAGAGGCAGGCAGATCTCTGTGAGTTTGAGCCTGGTCTACAGAGCAAGATCCAAGACAGCCAGGGCTACCTACCAGAGAAACCCTGTCTTGAAAAATCTAAATAAATAAATAAATAAATAAATAAATAAATAAATAAATAAATACACTTTCCAGCTATAGAACTTTTTGGCTTGTTTCCTAATTTTTGTCCCTTTATTATTGGTATTCTAACTTTCTTCATAATTGTTTTTATGGGGTTCCTGTAGTTATCTGTGTGTTCTGTGAGCTGCATCAGCTGAAGTCTGAGGTCTGGGCTCTTTCTGAGCAGTTTCTGCTGATTCTTTCCCTCTAGTTGAGCGAGTCATATTCAGTCATATGTTCTTATATCCTTGCAGTAGAAGAGTGGATGTTTGAACATCATAGCAAGAAGTCAGAAACTTCTCTTCAGGCTTGCCCTTATCATTGCTGCTGTTGTTGAAGGTTGTAGGAGTCCATTTGTTTAGTGACTTCTGAAAGTACTGTGTATGTGTGTGTGTGTGTGTGTGTGTGTGTGTGTGTGTGTACATGCCTGTGTGTAGTGTTATTTTACTTGTACTGAAATGTGATTTTAATTGTATGTTAATAAATAAAGTTGCCTGGGGGTCAGAGCTATTAGAGCCATAGCAAGTGTGTGGCGGCGGTGGTGTACGCCTTTAAGGACCTGGAGGGCAGTACATACAGGCAGTGACAAGGCAGTCACGTGTTTGGGTTTACAACCAATGAGAAGGCAGAACAGCTAGACTATATAAAGACATACACATAGGAAGTAGGTCCCTCTCGGAGAGCTCTCTTAACTGAAGAGGATCACTGAAGCAGGAAGGGTGAGGCTCTTAGCTGTGACCTCTTGGCTTTCTTCTCTGAATCGGCTCTGTGTTTCTTATTTAATAAGATGGTTCGTTACATCTAAAATGGAGCTAAAAACAGTTTCTAATTGTCTCTCTCAAATGAGCGGCAGCTGCCGGTTTGAGCTACTGGCGGGTTCCTAGCGTGCGTGCTCGATCTGCAGTATGGCGGGAATGAGGCCTCTGCAAGTGGCACATTAAGCTTCATGGTGGATTTAGCCTTTGCTAGTACAAAAAAAAAGAAGAGGTTTCTGGGTTACACGCTGCTTGGATAAAAGCATAGACCCATGATAGCTCCCAGAGCTGGCGGTAAACATACCGCCGCCATGTTGGGAAGCTGAGGTGGGCAGAGCCAGCAGCCACAGCTGCTGCAGTTTAAAGCAACAGATTCACAATAAGACAGATTCAGATGTAATAGTTTACAATGTGTGCAAAATATACGTAGGCTTGAAGGAGAAAAAAAAGGTGATATATACAGTTATATAAACAAATACATAGTTTTAAAAAATAAAGTCTTTAAAGAGACAGTAAAATTAATATAAAAAATAAGCCATATAAAGATGAATATTACACAGAGAATCTGGATTGTGTTGTCTTTGGGATTTTTAACTGCAGAAAAACATTTGATTGTAAAAGCTGTCGAGTTATGCCAAAATGTATATTTTAAAGGTACCTTGACTTCAAAATTTGGATATAAGGATATGTTGCTTTGGAAAAGAGTCTCTGCTTTTGTTTCCACAGAAAGCCAGAGGCTATGGATTTGTTCTAGATTAAGATACATCAGGTTTGACCAGCCAAGACCACCTGAAAGGTCTCCGATGACACCATGGCCCAGATGATCCAACATCCAGAACCATTTCAAGGCAACTGGCTCAGACGATACACCCTCATGGACTACTCCATAATCCTAAAATATTCTTTGTGTCCCCATAAGATACAGCGCCCCCCTCCAGCAGGAAGTAGTAAGAGAAGCTACGCCCAAATTCCCAAATATACCAAGCTGACTTTGGAGATGTGTAAAGGTTAAAACCTTCCTTTTTAAGAAAAGAAAAGGGGAAGTGCTGTGGGATGGTCTGTATGTCAAATGTGTTGCTGATTGGTCAATAAATAAATCACTGATTGGCCAGTGGCCAGGCAGGAAGTATAGGCGGGACTAACAGAGAGGAGAATTGAGAGAACAGGAAGCTGGGTGCGAGAGACACTGTAAGCCACCACCATGACAAGCCGCATGTGAAGATCCCGGTAAGCCACGAGCCATGTGGCAAGGGATAGATTTATGGAAATGGATTAATTTAAGATATAAGAACAGTTAGCAAGAATCCTGCCACGGCCATACAGTTTGTAAGCAATATAAGTCTCTGTGTTTACTTGGTTGAGTCTGAGCAGCTGTGGGATTGGCGGGTGACAGAGATTTGTCCTGACTGTGGGCCAGGCAGGAAAACTCTAGCTACACCTGTGCATGTATGGCCATTTGTGTTTGAGTACACATCTGTGTGTTTGTGTGTGTGTGCATGCCTATACCCGCATGTTGATGTGCGCCTGTGCATACATGTTCGCATGTGTTTGTATACACATCTGTGTATTTGTGTGTATACATGTATACTGAAGTCAATTTGTGTCATTTCTCAGGCACAATCCACTTTTATTTTTTTTTAACATAGTGTCTTTCTGGTCTGGAAGTCACCGGTTAGGCCGGACTGGCTGGTCAGCAAGGACCAGGGGTCCACTCCGTTTGTCTCTGCTTGCCCAAGATCTGCGATTACAAGCACACGCCACCATGCCTATCTTTTGACTTGGATTGGGGAACTAAGGTCAGGTCAACTGAATTCTGCCAGGGTCTCCAAAGTCACTTTTATAAAGACTCGACACTTTGTTGGGTGCAGCCAGAGAAGTCTGTGCTCCCCAGGGTGTGCTAATCTTGTGTTCGGACAGGGAAATCTTACATGCTTGGAGCTGAAACAGACAACCTTCAGCTGTCCCGGGCTTTGCGGGTGATTGGCTCTGTGCCAGTCCACTCCCGCTACACTTTGCCAAGCTTGCTACAAGCCTGAGAATCAGCCCAAGATGAAAAGCAGAGTTTGACACAGGTCTTTTCTGAACACTGTCTTGAGCTGTTCATGTACATGGCTTTTGCAATCTCCATACAGCCAATTTGTCTCTCTTAATTTTCCGAAGAGACTCCCCCAGCTTTCCCCCTAGGCCTTAGGTGGCCTGTTGTGTGTTTCAGGGGTATTTTTGCCCAGTTATCAGAGGATTGTTAGTTTTCTAATTTTTTTTCAAGCCCAAGTTCTTTGAAGTGCTAGGGATTTTACCTACAGACTTAGGCATGTGTCTTGGTTAGGGTTACCACTACTGTGATGAGGCAGAATGACCAAAAGCAACTTGGGGAGGAAAGGGTTAATTTAGCTTACATATCCTGAGTCACAGTCCACTGAAGGAAGTCAAGTCCAGAACTTAAACCAGGCAGGCACTTGGAGGCAGGAACTTACGCAGAGGCCATGGAGGAATTCTGCATACTGACTTGCTCTTTTGTGGCATGCTCAGCCTGCTTCCTTATAGTATCTAGGACCACCAAGCCCAGGCATGTCAACACCCACAGTGGGCTGGGCCCTCCTCCATCAATCACTAATTAAGAAAACAACCTACAAACCTACCTATAGCCTGATTTTATGGAGATATTTATCAATTGAGGTTTCCTCTTCTCAAATGACTCTAGCTTGTGTCAAGTTGCCATAAAACCAGCCAGCACAGCATGCTAGGTAAATGCTTTACACTGAGCTATGTTCCCAGCCCCAGCTTCTAAGTTTGACAAGATAAAGAGGAATATTTTATAAAGTATTTCAGGTTGAGCCAGGCAAGGTGGGACAGACACACAATATTCTCTAAGTATGGTCTGCTTTCCAGGGATAAGAATCCCACACTGAAGATACATGCTACCACCATGACCACCAAGCAGGTAGAAGAAGGATGAGTTAGAACTTCACAGAGATCTAGCATTTTGAATCTGTCTAAAACAGCCTTCTCTTGGTTGTGGTAAAACCGATACTTGTGAGTTCTGACCAAGCTGGCGCTGAGGACATCTGTTGTTTCTAATGTGCTCTCCTAGGATGAGGACAGAGCCCATTGCCCTGGTGTCTTCCTGGTGTGACTGCTTGGGAACATGCTTCTGGGTCAGCTATTTCATTTACTTGAGGGAATTCTGGGCACACACTGAGAAGCCCTGCTTTCGAGGCTGAGTGAACCAGGTCTTCCTAGCACTTTGCTTAATTCCCTTGTACTTAGAAATTTCAAAAATTCAACATTATCTGATATTACATACCATTCCACTGGAGGAAATGCTGTGTGAAGATTTTGTTTTGTATTTAGACACAGAAAGCTCAAATGGTTTTGCTGTCTCAGCAGTAAGTCCTGTGTGTGTGCGTGTGCGTGTGCGTGTGCGTGTGCGTGTGTGTGTGTGTGTGTGTGTGTGTGTGTGTGCGCTCTGCTATCCTCTTCATCCCCATCTTTCTGAAGGACTTGCTGTGACGGCACACTTGAGGAGCCTTCCCCAGTGTGAACTATATCTTAGTTATAATGTCACTTTATCTTTAAAATTCCCATTTGTAAAACTTGTGGGTTAATTATCTCAGTGTTTACAACATTTTTTTTCAAGTATACTATGTGTCAACTAGGAGAGTGGCTTTTGTTTCCTGAAAGAACTGTACAGATCCACAGATAAGGCAGATATAATTGAGTATCCTTACTGCCCAGGCAAGTCCCATGTCAATCCAAAACTGAACAAGTAATAGCAACAAAAATTAAACATAACTAATACAATTTTACTGTTTTCATAGAGGTTCTACGAAACAATTATAAACTTTGTCATGTCCATTAGTTTGTTAGTTAGTGGGTGACCTCAATACTCCACTTTCACCTATAAGTCATCCAGACAAAAGTAAACAGAGAAACTCCAGAGTTAAATAACATCATAAAGCTTATGACAAACCAAATATACCTAAGAGACATCTACAGAACATTCCACCTGAAACACTTCTCTGAAGTCCATGGGACATCCTCCAAAACTGACACAAGCAAATCTCAACAAATGTAGAACCATTGAAAGAACAACCTGAATCCTATCTGACCTCTATGGAATGAAGTTGGATGTCAACAATAGGAATGGCAGGAAGTGTACAAGCTAGTGAAAGCTAAACAACTCACTACTGAATGGAAATCGGGCCAAGGCAGAGATCAAGAAGGAATTTTAAAACTTTTTAGAATTTAATGAATATTAAAGCACAATATTTGAAAACCTATGGGACATAATGAAAACAATTCTTTCTTTCTTTCTTTCTTTCTTTCTTTCTTTCTTTCTTTCTTTCTTTTTTCTTTCTTTCTTTCTTTTTTTCTTTCTTTTTTTCCTTTCTTTCTTTCTTTCTTTCTTTCTTTCTTTCTTTCTTTCTTTCTTTCTTTCTTTCTTGGTTTTTCCGAGACAAGATTTCTCCATGTAGTTTTGGTGCTTGTCCTGGATCTCGCACTGTAGATCAGGCTGGCCTCAGACTAAGAGGAAATGTTGTTCATTGCACTAAGTGCCTACATTTTTAAAAAAACTGGGAAGATGTCATATAAATAGCTTAATGATACACTTGAAAGCTTTAGCAAAACAAGAAGAAATAATACCTCAAACGAGTAAACAGGAAGACATAACCTAAAGGCTGAAATTAATGACATAGAATCAACAACAACAAAACAATACCAAGAATCAATGAAACAGAAAGCTGATTCTTTGAAAAACTCAGCAAAATTGACAAATTAACCAAAGAGAGAGGATCCAATTAGATTAGAGATTAAAATGGAGACATTACAACAGACACTGAGGAAATTTGAAGAATCCTAAGGATATACTTTGAAAATCCGTATCTCAGCAAACTTCACAACCTGAAAGAAATGGATGACTTTAGTATGAAATCAACCAAAAATTTAAAGAAAAAATTCACATGTTTCTCCACAACCAATTCTTCCAGTAAACAGAGGAGGGAGGGACACTTTCCATCTTATTCTGAGATATGATTACCATGATGTCAAAGACAGACAAAGTCATTGAAAGAAGAGAATACTCCATATGAATTATTTCATGTACATAGCACAAAATGTTTAAATAGTAATAAGTCAAGTCCAAAAATATACAGAAGATCTCATGTCATAAGAAAAGGGTTATCTTAAGAAGGCAAAGTTAGCTTGTCATGCAAGTATTATTGTTGTAAATCAATTTAAAAGATGAAAGAACAAAAAGTACATCACCACTTCAATAAATACACATGTACAATATGTAATACATATTCTTGAGGAAACTCACAAAAAAAAAACTTGGAATGGAAGGAACTTTCTCAATCTGAAGAAGGGTATCTATGGAAAAGAGCTAAAGGGAACATTAAACTTAGTAATATAAGTATCTACTTTCTCTTAATATCAGGAATAAAGAAGTTGATTCCTAGTTGATATTTTACTGTTACTAAAAGGGGCAATGATCAAGGAAGAAGGCATTCATGGAGGAAAAGAGGACATAAACATGTCTGTATATGCAGAAATTGTAAAGAGCTTTTAAAAAAAAGTTCCGGAACTCTAGTAGAACAAAACTGTACTAAGAAAAGCATGATGGAGGCTTCAGGACCAAATCAATTGTTTTTCCTTCTACTCCAAGATTATCCTTGTTTTGATCACAAAAACAATCCGAATGTGAACTATAACTGTAACTCCTTCCATCATGGTATTGTCAAAAGTAATAAAATAATTAGGAATCCACTTGGTTAAGGGGTATTACATGATTATTATAGACCCCCCCAAAAAAAAACTTTGAAGAGACATTATAGAAGAGGTAAATAACCAGAGAAATCCATGCTTGTGAGTTGGAAGAGTCAATATTGTTGATACAACATCTCATCTTGCTCCTTAGGTAATTCACATCAAGATGGCAGCAGGCTCTACTACAGATATTCAAAATCAGATTCCCCAGTTTGTATGCATGATAGTTAATCTTCATGGTCAAACATCAAGTCTTAGATCTGAAGGACACTGAGGCAGATGTCCTTAGAGTTAAGAGACTTGTTAATTCCATAGACAGTACGATGAGATTCTGAAGAGAACTCAATCCCATGAGTCAATGTGGGGATCCTCTCCTACAGATTGCAGAGACAGAGGAAAGGTCCTATGCCATGTAGTTGGTGAGTAGCCCATACTGTGTGCTGTGGTCAGGCTGACTTTGATTCCTGTGTGACTGGGGAAGGAGGAAACATCTGTCCTTTGATGTGTATCCATCATTTGTGATTTTCCAGTTATAGCCCCTCACTGCTTAGGGTCCAGGTTTCCTGGGAGAGGCTGCTGAATTTTTTTTTTTAGAAAGTGAGAATTACAGAGTCACAGCAGGGCACTTGTGGTCATTTCTCTGTTGTCCTGAGAATTAGAATCCCCAAAAATCCAGTTCTCTTAAAGCAGCTATGAGGCATGGAGGATAAAGTGTCTGCTGCAGGTGAGTGAGGCCTGAGTAGCTCCTAGCCTTAGCTTTAACATCAATGCAACTGGATTTGGAATCTCTTAGAAGACACAGTTCTGGGCATACATGTGATTGCATTTCTAGAGAGGCTTAACTAAGGAGGGTGTGGTGGTCTGAATGTAATTAATGTATTTGGGCAATGAATGTAATTGGCCCCCATAAGCTATTGGGAGGTGTGGCCTTGCTGAAGTAGGTGTGGCCTTGTTGAAGGAACTGTGTCACTGTGGGGGCAAGTTCTGAGGTCTCTTTTACTTAAACTTCACTCAGTGTCACAGATCACTTCCTATTGCTTTTTGATCAAGATATAGCTAGCATCATGTCTGCCTGTAGGTCGCCATGCTCCCCGCTGTGACAATAATGGACTGAACCTCTGAACTGTAAGCTGCCATCTCAATTAAATGTTTTCCTTTATAAGAGTTGCTGTGCATGGTGGCTCACAACCATCTATAGTAGGATCTGATGCCCTCTTCTGGAATAAAGCTGTACATGCAGACAGAGCACTCATATACATAAAATGAATAAATAAATCTTAAAAAAAAAAAAAAAGAATTGCTGTGGTCATGGTGTCTCTTTACAATAGAAACTATAACAAAGACAGAAGTTGGTACCAAGGACTGGGATATTGTTGTGATAGACCCAACCATGTTTTTGTTTGGAGTAATATGTGCACAGGTACTTTGGGTTATAAAAGCAGTAGAATGCTTTAAGCACTGCTTAAAGGGCCATAATAGTAGGAGCATGGAAGACAGTGGTGCAGAGGGTGATTTGATGAACTATGAAGGGTTACCACGAGAGGTTTCAGAAGAGAAGAATTTTAGCATGTTGGCTAGAGATAGTCCTTGTAATATTTTGATGAAGAATGTGGCTGCTTTTTGCCTTTGTCTGAAGAATCTGGCTGAGCCTAAGGTGAACAGTTTTGGATTAATTTCATTGGCAGAGGAAATCTCAAAAAAAGCCCAGTATAGACTCTGCTGTGTGGTTATTAGTGGTAACTCTAATGAAGATTTATAACAAAAAGGAGCAAACTGAGCAAATAAAAATACAAAATGTACAAGTTGAAGAGAAAAAGAGCACCAGGAATAGAAATAAATCCTGTGTTCAAGGAGATAAACCGATTAAGAAATGGAATAAAGGGAGTGGTGACCTCAGGGCAAGATCCTGACCATCTAAGTTTCCAACTTGTGAAAAGGGAGTAAAGAAAAGCTTAGAGCTGGATGTGGTGGGACACTCCTTTAATTCCAGCACTGGGAAGGCAGAGGCTGGCAGATCTGAGTTTGATGCCAGCCTGGTCTAGAGATTCAGTTTCAGAACAGCCAAGCTTAGGCAGTGAAGGACAGAAAGCTGGTGAAGATGTAACTGAATGATGGAGCCACTATCAAGACCCAATAAGCAGCAGAACTTGGCAGCTTTGGCCAAATGGTTCTGGCTTTAGAGTTAAAGATAGAAGAAACAGGTTATGGAATTTGCCCCCGCATCTAAGGAAAGTAGCTGAGGCCAGGCATGTGTCAGGAGTGTCCCTGAATGGAGGCCTAGAAAGGTCATTTCTTAAAGCTGTGAAGGTGAAGTCTGGATTGCCTTGGAGACTCCAAGGTGTTAGAGATGCCAGAGTCATGGGATACCTGCTGAGAAAAATTGCCAACAGGGAGTGGAAACAGCCCAAGAGAAAGAAATATGTTGCAGTCAACAGAGATGAATGGAGTTGAAGATCTGAAGAGTGTTTTGATATCAGACATGGAGATGCAGAATTTAGAGTTTTCCCAGCTGGTTTTTGGTCTTGCTTTGGTCCAGTATTTCCTAACTATGCTCCCTTCCCTGTGTTTTGGAATGGTAATATATATCCTGTACCATTATACGTTTAATTCCCAATACCCACACCCACACAATAGCTCATGACTGTCTGTAACACCAGTTCCAGAGGATGTTCACACAGACATACATGCAGGCAAAATACCAGTGCTCATGAAATAAAAATAAATTTTAAAAAATTTGAAAAGAATGCCTTCCAAAGAAAGCTTTAGCTTTTCAAGTTCATAGATAGATAGACAGACAGATAGATAGATAGATAGATAGATAGATAGATAGATAGATAGATAGATAGATAGATAAGGAGCCTTAAATTAGTAGCCACCTTCTGAGATAAAAGGCCCAAGTTAATATATCTTGATTATTACTTCCAATTCTTCCCACATTTTAAACCTCCATCCTTTCCTTAGATACTATGTGAAAGTCTCCCTGTCTGATGCACTCTCCTGTATGGAAGACAATTGACCAGGGGGGAAACCCAGCTATATAACCAAGTAGAAGACCCAGCCAGGTACAGGTCAGGCTGACAACACTGTCACCAAGTCACAGATGGCTAGTGTTGAAGGAGGGTAACAGTTGTATTATGAGGTGTACAGAAACGAGCAAGTATCCCAAACACATCCATCCTGTGGTACCCATGCACATCTGGCTCCAATTGCCCCATTTCCCTTCCTAGAGAGGGGGGAGAGAGAGGAGAGAGAGAGAGAGAGAGAGAGAGAGAGAGAGAGAGAGAGAGAGAGAGAAATCTAAGCAGGTGAAATTTCTATCCAGCAAGGATAGAGAGGTGTCGGGTGACAGGGAAAAGTTAAAGAAGAGATTGTTAATAAAAAAGTGAATTTTTTAGAGGCTCCCAAGGTCATTTCTGCAAGGGGAACACCACACATTTCCTCTTTGCCTTTCACAAGCAATAAATGTTAACTTCTCAAAAAGAGCGGAGATGAACTCTCGACTCTGACTTATGCAGCTAATCAATCTGCCTCCATAGAGGTCGGTGGTCCCCAGAATCTCTTTTTGTCTCTTCCTCGTGATCTTACAATCCTTTTGGTGACCAAATGTCTGTAGTCTTTCACCTCCTCCTCATGCTAGACCAGGCCTCCCACTCTACTTGCCATGTGGTCCTGAAGGCTTGTGGACACAACTCATCTCCTTCCTTCTTCCTGTCCCCTTGTGTGACCCTATTCCTAGGCAGACGTGAACACAAAAATCCAGACACAGATCAACAACAGACCAAAATAAGGATACCACGAAAGTCCAATTTGGTGCACTGCTGAGTTTAAGATTAGAGTTACAGGAATATGGGTGAGGGGTTACTTACAGAAACACAAATGTCTCAAAGATAGGTATATCACCAAAGTCCACCTCAGCATGGGTGGCAGCTCATAAAAGCTGGGAACCTGGAGTGTACTGCACAGCCTGAAGGCTTCTTCTCAACAGGTTGGAAAAAGTCCTTTCCAGGTAGCTCAACTTATTGGAGAGTGTCTCTCTTAGCAACTTGTGTCAGTTTGGGGAGGAAGTGGCCTAGTGAATCTGGTCAGTTTCAAGGACTTCCTGGAGCCTCTGTTTGCCTTCTGAGTTTAATGAGCTTCCCTGCAGAACAGACCATTTCACCTCTCCCTGGAGGGTCCCATTGTTTCACCTCCTTTTAACATCTATGTCTTAGCAGGCTTCCTTCAAAGATGGAAGGTTTTCATCTCGGAGGAAATTGCTACACTGCACAGGCTTTGCTCCCCTGCCCACAGGCTCTGCTTTCTACAGCCCATATGTCACTGTCCGGACCTTTCCCTCATCTGAATCCTATGCACCCTTCTTCTTCTGGCTCACAGAAGCCAATGTATGAGTTACTGTCATTCCTAAGGTCAGAAAACATGACTGATCATGAAACATCCCTGTATCGATGGCATGACATTTTGATATCTGCTGAACTCATTTCCCGACCTGGAAAAAGTAAATGTTAGAGGGATCCTAGTCCATGGATGTTTCTTTAATACTTACTGTCCTTCCTGGAGTCAAGGGTCCTAGATAACACTCAAAGCACCTTTTCCTCCTCAGCCACTCCCTAACTTGTATGGTTACCTAGCTACCACCCAGGATCACTGGCAGCTTTGTCAAAGGAACAACCTTCAAGCATGTAACACATTTGACCAAAGATGCAATGCATTATAGCCTCGGGGAGGAAAAAAACCTTATTCCCAGAAGTCCCACAGCCCAGAGCCGTCGTCCTCACACCAGAATCTGATGTGATTTCCTTACTGGGACATAAGTAGGGGGACAATAAAGAATCACCATCTCACAGTGCTGGTGGCTTTCTGCACTTGCTTGTCACTCTCTAACAGCCCCTGGAATAGCTGGCCCAATGCTGTCTAGGGGACTGGGGTGTATATGCAGAAACCAAAGGGAATCACAGTTGCCTGGCTGCAAAAGCAGTGTGTGTGTGTGTGTGTGTGTGTGTGTGTGTGCGCGCGCGCGCGCGCGCGCGCGTGCGTGCGTGCGTGCGTGCGTATGGTGGCAATGCAAACACAGCTACAGCAATGTGGACTATAGCTCTTGAGAAGCATCCTCAGGATCACAAAAGTTCAAATTGGTCATACATCCTCCCATTGCACACAGATAGGAAGTTCTACTTCTTTTGGCTGTCTGGAGAGAAGTGATCCAGTCTCTCCCAACAGCCAAATGGAATGTTTATGCAAACAAACTTACAAGAAAACTGAATCCCCAAATCTGAAATCCATGAGGTTTCATTTCTACATGAAAAAAGGAAGGAAGGAAGGAAGGAAGGAAGGAAGGAAGGAAGGAAGGAAGGAAGGAAGGAAGGAAGGGGCAACCTGTCAACTATGCAGCCTGATCACATGGCTAGAGTAGGAATCATTCTCTCACATATGTCAGTTGGTTGATTGTCCCTGGTCATGAATAACGAGACTGCCAACGTCTATGGGAAATATCTCCAGAGGCAAAGTAGACCTTTTACTAAAGAGAGCGAAAACAGTGTTCCTGATAGGTGTTGTCTACTGCCAGGCTTGACACCAAGTCTGCCCCAGAAGCCACATCAGCCAGAGGGGCTTCCTGCAGTCATATGCCTTGCACTGCTTTTCCCTTAAATACTAGAACCCCACAGCCCACCTATCCTGAAAAGGGAGAATCAGCACACTGCACACTACGTCCTGAGGAATGCAGTTCCCATCACTTCCCTGCTCTCAGCCCATGACTTTCTTCACACGCGGAAGAGACAATTTCACCTCCTTACTTGAAACTGTCTGGGAGCTGGTGTGTTGCTCTACAGCAGAGCACTTACCTAACATGCATGAGGCCCTAGGTTTAATCCTTAACATAGCCAACAAGCAACCCCAACAAAAGACCCAACCACAGAGCAAATATTGCCCAGCATTTCCTATTGTGCTCTAGCTAACAATGAAGCTCCTCCAAAGTCCCATAGTACCCAGAGGTTTTATTCTTCACTTGAGAAATATCTGTGATATCTGTCCAAGTCTGACCGACTCATTCTTCAACTCCCAGCTTATTCCATGTTCCCTCATCACTGTCTAAAGTTACCGACATTACTTTCCTTGACTGTCTTTTTCTGCTTGACTTCTCATCCTATTTTCCCTTTTGGTAGATAGCTTGCTGTGGTTCTATGCCCTTCTGTGTCTGCTTCCATTTGCAGAACCTTACTAGAACAGATAGAGAAAGGATGTGACCCATATGGCTTGATGCCTTGGCTTGACTGGGGTGGTGAGGGAATGAAGAAATGGGAGACACTAAAGAAACCATGGACACAGAAAAGATGGGGTTGGATAGTCTGTACACTCCAAGGGAGCCTCACCAGCTACTGCACCAACCCAGCCAGGAGGAAGAAACGACAGTTGCTGCCTTTTGCACACACAGGTCAATTGTAGTTGGAAGTTTCACTGGTCCCATCTGGCTCTGTGGTCCTGTGTTTCTCTAGTCCAGCCTGGCTCCATGGTCCTGTAGCCATTTATAAAATAATCACTCAGAGGCTTAATATTAATTGAAAATTCTATGGCCTATTGGCTCAGGCTTCTTGTTAGCTAACGCTTACAACTTAACTCAACCCATAACTATTAATCTATGTATTGCCACATGTTCCATGGCTTTATCTGCATCCCATTACATGTTGTTCCTTTAACAGCAGTTTGGCGTCTCCCTTTACTCTCCTTTCTCCTCTCACTATCTCTCTTGGTTTTACCCACCTGGCTCCATCCTACCCTGCCATAGGCCAATGCAGCTTTATTTATTAGCCAACAGAAGTAACGCATATTCACAGCATATAGAAAGACATCCCACAGCACTTCCCTTTGTCTAATCAAAAAGGAAGGTTTTAACTTTAACATATTAAAATTACCTATAATAGAACAGTTATCAAGTAAGAATTACAGTTACAATATCTAGTCTTTTTCTATTTGGCAAAATTAAAGAAAATATTCTACCCATCTATCCTATATTTGTGAGTCTAAAGTTGCGTATCTGGTTTATCTATTATCATAACAAAGGAAAATTATAACTATCTAATCTTCAACTATATCAAAGACCCCAGAAGGATATAATATCACCTGAGTAAACAAGAAGTGCATTGCAAGCAATTTCCAAAATTCTGGAAATGACAGAGACAGCTGGCTACCTGGACAGTCATCCAAAGTCCTCTGCAACATTACGGCATCCATCTTTAGCCTATAGGCCTAGAGTCTCTCAGTCGCTTCTCCCTGTCTTGTAGAGTGTCTGGCAGTCTCCTCTGCAAAGAAGGAACCTGAAGGACCATCTCACCTTGTTTTGGCAAAATTTAGTGGTCATTTTCCTATGGTTCCTGTATGTCCAGTTGATACAACATTTTGTCAAGCAGTCCAGGCAAGAGCAGTTTCTTGCCCAAATGGCTAACTTTTGCCATAAAGAAAGCAAACTCCAGATGCAGTTTCTTCAATGTCCATCATCCTCTTTGAAGTAATTGGTGCTGCCAGGAGCAGACGTGTCTCATTGTCCAGAAAAGTCTAAGTTTTTAAAACATTTTTTAAATGTCATATTCTGTAGGTCTTTGAAGTATTTGAAGATCATCTATCTAACTGAAATATATCTATGTATAACTAGAAAACTTAACTAACATAACTATAAATTTGATTATCATAAATGACTAATTATTTTGTATTTTTCAGTTATATATTACAGTTTTAAACATAAGCATAATACTTTAAACAAGAATAGAAATATAGATATATATTATATAGCAAAATTAACTTTAAATTTGTATTAATAAACCAATTCATAACAATGTAAAACATTTTAAACAAGTTGTTGCTTTTTAAAAGTAGATCCAATAATCTAACCTTTTATCCTATCATATCTATATCCCCTTTTCTTCTTTAGAAAGAGATTGCATTTATAATCAACCTCCTTTAAATAAAAATAAACATTTATAAACAATATTTTGGGAACTTAGGAGTAGCTTTTCATACTATTTCCTGCTGATTGGAGGCACTGGCAGTCTTATGGGGATCCTGAGAAAATTCGAAATAATGGTCAAGTCCTGGGAAGACCAGCTATAACCTTTGTTGATGGACCAGAGGAACTTATGCTACAGTCAATAATTCATAAACACTCATACTTGGGCCAGAAGAAGGCTTTGCCAACTTCCCATGGGTCTGAGGTGTTGCTCCTAAGAATACACATCCTCTCAGGATTTCATCTGACTGCACATTCACTCAACCTTCAGAGACCTTTTTTTAATATACAGTCATATTGATATCTAGATATTAACTTTTCTCATGTGCCCTCATTTCAGGAGGGGATGGGAATCAAAAGTGCATTTCACAAGCCTCGGCTTACTTTCCTAACAGACAATAACAGCAAATGCCCTAAAGTGGACAGAAGTGCCCTGTGATTGGATAGCTGCGCATCTCTACATGGAACTCCACAATTTGCATGAATCATTGAGAATGTTCTTTCTGGGCTGATGATACTAAAACAGGAGATCTGGTTGTACAAAAAGTTATAGAAGTTTATCATGGAAGTTTGGACAACACGGGAGCCTAGTCTCCACTCAGAGGGGAATGAGAGGGGACTGGAAGGTGAAATTCCTGGGGTTCCTCCAAAGTTCTATTAATAACAGTTTCTTGGTCTGTCTTTTGTTATAGGATATTGCATTAATCTGGGTTTTGGTTTTTTTGTTTGTTTGTGTTTTGTCAATATAACAAAATACCTGAGGTTAGGCACTTTATAATGAAAAGAGGTTTATTTTGCTGTGATTGGGTGGCCCAGACCGCTGGTGGAGTTCATTGCCTGTAGCACAGCATTGCTGATGACACTGTGGTAGAAATCACCCGACAGAGACAGCAGTCTCGTGGAGAGATAGGAAGCCAGAGCAGTCCATGGTCGGGCTCACTCTCTTAACAACCCACTCCTCAGGGGATTAATGAGGATCTCATGAGAACTTCACTGACTCTTTTTGAATACAGCATCCCCTTCTCCAAAGGTCCCATCACTTTGCAGTGAACCCCACCTATTAAAGGTTCCAACTCTGTGACAATGAGGATCAAGCTTCCAGCTCATGAACCTTTAGGATACAAATTACAACAAAATGGTAGCAGATGGGTTCTCTCATGGCTTTTTTTTGTCCTGCATGCCTGTGTCTTATGTGCATTTCCATATGGATATTCTATTTTAATAAAATATTAACCTAAAAGAATAATAGAAGCACCCCATATCTCTATCAATCAGAAAATAGAAAATAGATAAATCAGCACTGTAATAATGTATTCAAAGGTTGGAAAAACTGAAGGAGATCTGTATGAACTGACTTGAAGAAAATGTTCAAGACAGTACTTGATAAAGGAGAGTCGAAGAGATAGACCTCTAGGTGGTCCCATTTGTGGTTATTGAAAAAATATTTTAGAAGAAAGTGGGTGGAACTAACCAAAATAAAAGTTTTATTTTACCTATTATGTGATCTGTTTATAAAACTACTTTTATGTTTCTCTTGTGCAAAATGAGTACCATCCACTGTATGACTGCAAAGGACAGGCTGGGCTGACACTCAGGCTGTATTTGGAGAGCACAACATTTCGTTGCCGGAGGAGTCTCACTAGGGGGAGGAGGGACAGTGAGCCTGGAGTGTCAGGACTCCACTGTCACCTCACAGTAGCTGTGGGGCTTGAGGAAGCAGCTGAGACCTAATGTGTTGTTCTTACAGGACTGGGGAAACAGAGGCAGTGCTGATCAGAACCCCAGTCTGTCTTCCTTCCCTGCCTCCTCACTTCCGCTCTGATGTTCTCATCTCTTAGCTCAAACTGTGAATGTATGTGAAAGAATCGGACTTTTCAAATGAACTCTGACTTTCAGTTAACTTTCATTCCCAAAGCTGGGGAGAAATGTAACCTTTAGAGTTGTTTGCTTTGAGAGGTACTGACTGATGACTCTAGAGAATGGAAAGCTGGTTCCCTGACCTCCACACTTGCTGATTTGGGGGTAGGGTACCTCCTATCTCCTTAGATACAGTTCAAAGATACCCTTCCATTTGTCCTTTGGTGCCTGAATGGGAAGACAAAGTTGGGGACCATTATTCTCACAGGAGGGATTACAAATGAATAGCAAAGCAGAAAGCTGAATTTGAAATTAAATAGTGGCAGACACTCCCCACAGATGCCTGAGTCTGAGTCTGCGCAGTAACAGGTCACATAGTGCCCTGGGCCAGCAGAACTCACTACCCGTTAATCTCAGGAGCTGGTCAGGTACAGATTAACGAACCTTACTGCAGAACAGACCCGCCCAGCAGACACCGGGCTTGCTTTGTGACCTGCCCTGGGTTTACCTAATCTTTTTCCTGTCCCTACTCTTGTCCCACAGTGACAACCCTGCCTTAACCAGGGCAGGATGGCAGTAGCATCACTTCCCCCAAGGACAGCTCTAGCAGCAGCAGCAGCGTGTGTCACATCATCACAATGGCTTGCAATCCCCAGCTGCAGATGAGATAAACATCAGTGTGAGGAACAGCAGCTCCCAAGTAAGTCATGTAGTTTTGCGCCTCAGGAAGCAGCAGAGTCTCCCACAAGCCACCTACTGCTGCTGCAGTCGGGGCATGCCTCCGGGAACTTGTCAAAGGGGTCATTGCCTCTTTCCAATGGGTCCTTGTTAATCCTTTACTGGGAATTTAACTGGCACCACCTTGGGGACAGCATGTGTTTATAAAATGATGTACAACTGCAGACATTCATTAGCACTGTCAGTGCCTTTGGAATGATAAACAGTGGGATGGCTCAGTCAAAATGCTTCTGGAGCTAATCCCAAATTAACTTTTCTATGTCCTGCCAAGAAGAAATATGAGTGCATTGAAGGTTTTATGGTAGCCTCTAATCTCACAATTAAACAAATGTCTGAAAGAAGGGGACGGTGCATTATATTTTAATTGAAATGCAGGAACAAAAATAAGCACCAGAGTCCAGAAATCCCTCCAGCGACAAGCCCTAATGCACCTTTGTGTTAGCACCAACGCTCTGTGTGGCATCTGCAGACTTGCTGTTTTATCGGGATCGATGACCAGCCATCTGTGGGATTGCTTTTTCAGGGCCTTGTTATTGCCACAGCCACCCAGTATAGAGCATCAGAATTCTATAGGTAATTGAGTTCAAGGCTTAAGCCTACCTACAAGAAATAAGTTAGTTCCACTGGGAAGCAGAGACCTGCAAAAGAAAATGAGGAGAGTGTCTCTAGCCCAGTTTCCCAGGAAGGAGGAGGAAGAAAGAGGGAAAAGCTGCTGTTGTGCCCCTAGGAGAGCTGTGTAAATCAGACTCAGTTTTTCCCTCAGAACACCCTGTGATATCTCACATTGGCACATGTGAGATGCCTCCAGAGCTCTGGGAGTTAGAAGATGTCCCCTTCTTGTCCTTAATTAGCAGGAGACACCAGCGTGCTTGGGATGCTCAAAAGCCAGTGCCCAAAAGAATCCTGCTGGGTATTACAGAATAGGATGGTGTCCTGAGATTGGATTGTCTTGTCCCTTTCATTCTCTGGCATTGCTGTGATCTAGGCATGCAGGGCAGCATGGGGTTTCCTGACCTTGCACTTTAGACTCGGTTTCCCTCTTCCCATTTGCCTTTCAGTATCTGAGAATTAAAACTCATGTCTGTTGACAAAATTTTAGATCTCGGGCCTCATTTTAGACAAAGAAGGAGTGGACCTGAGGACATAGATAGCTTCTGGGTCTTGACGGCTGTATTAGAGGGACAGGTCTGTAAAGTCGTGGGCATTCAATCTGTTGACACTGTCCCTCAGTGTTATTATCTGTGAGTACTTCACACCCTGAATCCAGATAAGGAGGCCAGACTTGTTTCCCTAAAGACAGGCAGACTGTCTACAAAAAGCCTAGACCTAGATATTCACCTGCCCCTGGCTTTCCTAAGCTGGGGTCAATTAACCACAGAAGCAGTGTAGCCACCTTACCACAGCAACCCTCCAGCCATTGGCTTTTCCCCATGCTGTTTAGACACTAAGCATTTACCATAATGGATCCACTCCTTGGATTTCAAATCTAAACCTCACTATGGCACTCTGTGTGATTTTAGAAGAAAGTGAGTTTTCTTTTTCTCCTCCTTCATCTTTTTTTGTGATTTGTCATCTGCTTATCTCTAACTGCTAGCAGAGTGTAGTTGAAAGATTTCCTGTGTCCTGCCTGGCCTGCGGTCGGGACAAATCTCTCACCCACAGTTTCACAGCCTTTTATAAAATAATCACTCAGAAGCCTATATTAATTATAACTGTTTGGCCATTAGCTCAGGCTTATTACTGACTAGCCCTTACACTTAATTTAACCAATAATTCTTATTTATGTTTAGCTACATGGCTTGGTACTTTTTCTCAGTTCTGCCTTGTCATCTTGCTTCCTCTGTGTCTGGTTGGCAACTCTTGACTCAGCCTTCCTCTTCTCGTAATTCTCATTGTCTGCTTGCCTGCCTATACTTCCTGCCTGTATATTTAGCTAGTCAGTGATAAGCTGAGCTAATGTCTGAGCAGTTATAATTAATATAAGTTTCTGAGTGATTATTTTATAAAAGTCTGAGGGATTGTGGGTGAGTGATTTGTCCTGACCTTGGGCCAGGCGGGACACAGGAAATCTTCCAACTACATTTGGCATACCAATGCAGGGCTCTGAAATTTCCATAAAGCCTAAAAGAGTTTAAAAAGGGCTTTTAAACACACAATAATGGAGCCAAAAATAGCTTTCTACTGCATGTCTCATGTGGGTTGAGATAAAGAGATACCAAAGTACAGAGAGATGCCATGGCATGTGGACTTGAGCTACAGTATGGGGGGTTCACAGTGTATGGGCTTGAGTACAGCATGGCAGATTCCTGCCACTGTACACAGTGGCATCTGCAAGCCATACAGCATGCAGCATGGTGGATACAGCTTTTGCTAGTACAGACAAAAAAAAAAAAAAGGAAAGAAAAAAATGGTTTCTGGGCTACATGCTGCTTTTATTGAGGTATAGACCTACTGTTTCCAAGACTTGGTGATGTACATGGCTCCCAGAGCTGGCACTAAATGTACCACTGTCATATTGGAAAGCTGAGGTGGGTGGAGTCAGCAGCCAAGGCTGCTGCTTCAGTACTAGTCACTGAAGTTTAAAGCAATAGATTTACAATAAAGCAGATTCAGATGGAATAAGACTTAAATGGTTTACAGTGCGTGTAAAAATGTATGTAGGCTTGGAAGAGAGAGGAAAATGAATATAGACAGTTATATTAAGAAACAGATAGTTTTAAAAAAATAAAGTCTTTTAAAGAGATAGTTAAAAGTAATATAAAAAATAAGCCACATAAAAATGGAAATCACACACAGAGTCTGGGTTATATCGTCTTTGGGGTTTTTAACTGCAGAGAAACATTTAATTATAAAGGCTGCTAACTTAAAGCAATATATGTATTTTAAAGGTATCTTGACTTCAAAATTTGGATCTAAGGATATGTTGCTTTGGAAAGGAGGCTCTGCTTTTGTTTCCATAGGAAGCAAGAGGCTGTGGATTTGCTCCAGGTTAAGATGGATCAGATTTGATTAAACCAGACCTCCTGAACCTTAGCTATTGGTACCTATCAACAAAGGTTATAACAAGTCTTCCCAGGACTTAACTATTATCTCAAATTTTCTCAGGATCCCCATAAGACTACCAGCACCCCCTATCAGCAGGAAGTAGCCTAGAACATTACTCCCACATTCCCAAAAAATGGATTATGGATGTTTGTCTTTGTTCAGGTTGTTGGTTACAAATTGTTATTGGTCATAGTCAATTTCTTTCTAAAAGAAGAAAGGGGGATATAATATAGAAATATAGGATATAGATATGATAGGATAAAAGGGTAGATTATTTAATCTACTTTTAAAGAGCAACAACTTGCTTAAAATGTTTTATATTGCTAAGGATTTTAATTTATTGATACAAATTTAAAGTTAATTTTGTTATTCTGTATATATATTTCTACTCTTGTTTAAAGTATTTTGTCTGTGCAACTCATTTGAAATTGTAGTGTATAGTTGAGAAATACAGATAATAATTAGTCATCTATGATAATCAAACTTTAAGTCATGTTAGTTAAGTTTTCTAGGTTTACATAGATATATTTCAATTAGGTAGGTAATCTTCAAACACTTTAAAGACCTACAGAATATGGCATTTAAAATGTTTTAAAAACTTAGACTTTCCTGGACAATGAGACATGTCTGCTCCTGGCAGCACCAATTTGCTTCAAAGAGAAAGATGGGTGTTGAAGATACTTCATATGGAATTTATCTTCTTCTTGGTAAAAATAGCCATTTGGGCAAGAAACTGTTCTTGCCTGGACTGCTTCACAAAATGTTGTATCAACTGGACATGCAGGACCCATAGGAAGGTGACCACTGAACTTTGCGAGGCAAGATGGTCCTTCAGGTTCCTGCTTCACAGAGGAGACTGCCAGATATTCTACAGGACACAGACAGAAGTGACTGAGAGACTCTAGGCCTATAAGGCTAAGGATGGATGCCCCAACATTGCAGAGGAACTTTGGATGACTGCCTAGGCAGGCAGCTGTCTGTGTCATTTCCAGACTTTTAGAAGTTGCTTACAATGCATTTCCTGTTTACTTAGGTAATACTATATCCTTCTGGGGTCTTTGATGTAGTTGAAGCCTAGATAGTTATAATTTTCCTTGGTTATGATAAAAGATAAATTAGATAGACTCACAAATATAGGATAGATAGAATATTTTCTTTAATTTTGCCAAATACAAATAGACTAGATATTATAACTGTAATTATTGCTTGATAACTGTTTTGTTATATGTAATTTTATTATGTTAAAGTTAAAACCTTCCTTTTTGATTAGACAGAAAAGGGGAAGTACTGTGGGATGTCTTTCTGTATTCTATGACTATGTGTTGCTCTGATTGATTGATAAATAAAATACTGTTTGGCCAGTAGCCAGACAGGAAGTATAGGCAGGACAAGTAGACAAGGAGAATTCTGGGAAGAGGAAGGGCTGGGTCAGGAGTCACCTGCCAGACACAGAGGAAGCAAGATGTCAAAGTAGAACTGAGAAAAGGTACCAAGCCACATGGCTAAACATAAATGAGAATTATGGGTTAATTTAAGTGTAAGAGCTAGTCAGTAATAAGCCTGAGCTAATGGCCAAGCAGTTATAAATAATATCAAGCCTCTGTGTGATTATTTTATAAAAGGCTGCAAGACTATGGGTGAGAGATTTGTCCAGACCACAGGTCAGGCGGGACACAGAAAAACTTCTGACTACAGCAAAGTGGCCTCTCCTGGGTGGCAGCATCAGAGAAATACTCACAACAGAGATTAGCAGACACCACTGTCTGAAATCATTTTCCAATGCCCAGTTACTCTGCAGGAACCTCTTCTTGGGGAAGCAGCCCTCTGACTGGAGCACCTATAGTATCCACCTTCTGACCGAAAAGCAGCCTTACAAGATATTCTGTTGGATGCTCCCCTTTGTCACCAGCAATGCTTCCTCCTTGGGCTCCTCCTCCCTGATGGAACAAGAATAAGAGTGATGGGGTTCTATTCTGAGGAGGGACTAGGTATTCATTGTGTCTAGCAGGGGAAAGAGCAGTGGTCCTCAGACTCTAACAAGCATTTCAACCAGCAGAGAACTTGCTATGGGGTGTGATAGTGATACGTCTCATTCTCAGATTCTAGTTTCTACATGGAGGTGAGACCTGAGACTGGCACTTGGGACAGTTCTCCAGGTAATCTGGAGTTGCTGATTACAGTGGCCCTGCTGTGTGTACCTGTGCCTTAATGCACTGTGTGCCTGAGCACAGAAATGTACCTGTTGATATTGAATGAATTCTTTGACTTGGAGAAGCTGGATTCAGGACTAAGGGCTAGTTCTGGCTGGGGGTTAAAACCACCACACTCCCTGATCCAGACACTGCTATGCTGTGGGACAGAAAGGACATGGTCTCCATGGCTCTTCTGCTGGCATTGGCTGTCCCTCAACTGTTTCACAAAATTCAGTTCCAACTCAGTTCCAGCCAACACTTCTCACATATCTACACTTGGCCTATGGTGAATCTTACCTTCTCCTTGCCTGAGAAAATGTAGTCTGCTTTCTAGAAAAGCAATTGTCCACCTGCATTCAGAGACAGGTTCGAGGATATTCTTTACAGCATCGGAAAATCAGCTGCTGCAAACCACCAGTCTGTCTGTTGAAAGGGATGCTGAGTACCAGGCAGCAGACAAAGAGGTGCTTCTAACGCTGCTGAATGACCCCAACACACAGAGGATAAGTGAAAGTGACAGAGGAACGGGTCCAGGATTTCTTATTAAGAAAAAAAAAATCTTCAAAGATAAAGAGCACAGAAATGCATATTTTTATTTAAAATAAATGTTTTCATACAATATATTCTTATTAAGGTTTCTTCCCAGATCATTCCCACTTCCACACCAACCCAAATCCACCTTTTCTTTCTCTCTCTCTCACTAGAAAACAAGCAGGCATATAATAATAATTATAGTAATAATAATAATAATAATAATAATAATAATAATAACAGTAATCCTAATCCTTGGCTCTAGTCTCAATTTCTTCTCTTCCATCTAAAGAACTAACCTTCTTCCTACATTATTTCCCTACCATCTGGCTGACACTCCATCACTGTCTGCACTTCTTCGATCCTCAGCTGTCTTCCCAATGGCTGACACCAAACTCTGTTCTCACTGAGGTCACCTAAGAGGACACTCGGAACACTGGACACTGTCCCAACTCAGCCCTCCCTGTGTGGGCCCCCTGACTCATTCCTTCCCTCCTGCCACTCCCTGTGTTACAGATATGTAGGTTTTATAGTGTAACTTCCCAACAGTTTTCTACCAACGCTTTCATGAGACTCGCATGGAAATGAAGGCAATGGCCTGGAAAACGAGGCCATTGCGGCGAGGTTAGTAAATGTTTGGTAACTGGGAATTTCTCTCAACCTCCCATCTAGATCTCTGGAGAAACACACTTTTGATTTCCATTGCTTGGTCCTGCACATTTTTCATCAGACTAACCACTAGCAATGAGGCCCTTCTTATGTGACAACTATCAGATATCTCCATAGCAATGGATCTCCTAATTCCCACTTGTATGTGGAAAGGGTTCATTTTAATCAATTTGTGCCACTTCGTTAAACTACTTATTATCAGATTTATGATAATCTTCAGTTTAGTTCCATGGTATTAAGATAAAAATTTGAATGCTCTTTTCAAAAAGTTATCTTTTCATTGATAATTCTCTCTCTTTTTTTTTTTTTTTTTTGTCGACTTCAAAGCAATGTGGAATTGCTGTGGTCATAGATGGCTATGCTGTTCTCTTTCTTGGTTTTTATTTTAAGAGCTACATGATGATCTGCTTATAAAAGCGCAACTTTACCAGAGTTCATAGCCAAATTATTCTACTTTTGTCCTCTGAGGAATTTTTTAGAATGAAAAAAATGGGTATTGATTTTCATTAAATTATTTGAGCCGTTCTTATTATTTTTTTTACATTCTGTTACTCACATTTCTTACTATTAACCTTTTATTCACTGGACACATCAGACAGACTTATGGTAAATTGTAAATTGCATGTACTATAGGAGCCTAGTCACTTTTTTGATCATAATCTTTTGTATCTCTAATAGATACTTGAAAATCATGGGTTAGGTCTGGAGACTGTAATAAATCTCTACATTTTTCTTACAAAACATAACAGATAGGCACTTAAATACCTTTCTTCATAATGTTATTAGGACTTAGCTTTCTGATTAGTTTTTCAGAATTCCTTTCTTGGGAGGACACCTCATACTGCAGACATGGTCACTGTCCTATTTTAATCACCGTGAATGCAGGTCCAGAGATGCAGACTTGGCTCCAGGTAACTAACTTCTTTGAGGAAGGATTCCAGGAATTAGGATGTGGCTCACACTCACCTGGTACGATGCAACCACCAAGTGGGAATTCATCCGTTTTCCTCTCTTTCCTCCAGGGTCAAACACGCAGATCTTGGCGTCAGGGATGCGTCTGCAGAAGTGACGCTTTGGGTATGTCTTGTTTTTACAGTACTGGTAACACTAGATGAGGTGGCAGTCCGTGGTGACACCAGGCTCTTTGGTGGTCCACTGAAGGGAAAAGACATTCTTCGTTCTTGTTTGCCTTTCTTCTCCTCCCACCCTCTGTCTCTCCTTGTCGTCCAAGTCACTACTTGGACGTAGTCCCTTTCCTTTTGTGTCACGTGTTCCTTTGCCCTCTCTCATGCCCTCCATCTTCTGTGCAGATCAGTCTCTCCCATCTCATGGTTCCTTTCTATATTCCTATCTTACACACACATACACACATTCACACACGTTCTGAACATGAAAAAACATGTTTATCTTTATTGGTCTGTCTTATCTTACTTAAGGTAATGATCTCTACTTTTATTTGTTTTCCTCTGTTCTTACAGCCAAATAAAAGTCTGCGTTGATTATGGACCACATAACCTTTACTAGTCTGCTCCTGGATATCTAGATTGGCTCCCTGTCTTTGTCACTATGTAACAATAGACTTCTGTGGATATGCACCGATCTCAAACCACAGGAGTGCCTCTGGGGTAAACCATTCCTTTCTGCTGGCATCCTGACTCTGCACATCAAACTCCATCCCAGGGTGAGCTTCACCGGAGACATACCTCCTGCTCATGTCTTCAAGAATAGACTGAAGAGGCTGCAACATTAGGAAAGAGAAGGAGGAGGCTTTTGTGTTCCCATCACTCCATAATGAAACAGTTACAAGTTTAACATTCAACACTTTTAAGTCATGCTGGGATATGACACAAGGGGAAGACACTATCTGCTTCCCCTGAAATCCCCCTTTACACTGGGAGAAATTTAAAACATGCTGCCTAAGTATCACCTCTGGGAATGGATCAGATACCATCAAGCACCATGGTGTCCCTACATGGTCACTGCATGAGGACAACCAGTGGCTTTTGCTGTGTGAAACAGACAAGGGACTTGGCCTCTGGCTATATCTCTGGGTCCCATTTGCTCAGTCATGCCTGTCACAGAGGATGTGAGCCTTTGAACACCAGCACCATGACCCTTCCACACACCTTTCTGACTCCATCTTTCCCCCTCAGGCCTGTGTTTGAATATCACTCCTCAACAGCAGCCCTGATCAAAATACTCTCTGGATGCTTTCTCTCACTTCTGGAATTTTTTTCCTAGCAATTTTTCACCAACTGACCCCTACACACTTAATTCATCTGTAATCAGGTGTCCTTGCTAACACATAAGGTCCAACTGGCTAATATTTTTGCCAGACTGAGTACTTGCTAAAGCCCCAGTACACAGGAAACAACACCAGGGATGTAGAAACACTCAGTATTTTTTATAGAATAAAAAAAAGAGTAAATGAATATATGGGTAAATAATTACCAATATCCTTACTTTTCCCAGCTGATGCCTTGAGACATACTGGCAATATCAGCAAACACAAGGCAAAAATAGCAACCCTCCTGTGAACTGGAAATAGATCTAGGACTAAATGAACCATTAGTGGATCTTAGATTATGCTTTTGATAGAGGAAAACAGCTAGGCCATATAGAATAAAGGCTACCTCCAAAGAAAGGTAGGCCTGGTGGTCAGAGCTCAGGAACCCCTCACTTCTTTTAGGCTATTTGCATATTCACCACAGAAAACACTAAGAATGGGGATTTGCTTTGCTCATAATTGCTAAACACAGGAAACAGCCCAGTTGCTCTTCATTAAACAAGCTGTCAGGGCTCTTCAAAGGAACAAAACCAATAGAAAGGAACAAAGGGGAGGAAGGGGCGAGAGATAAGCAGAAAGACAGAGAGAGGGAAGGACTTCCATGTCTGAAGTCCACAAAGGCAGGATCTGGTGGTGTGGGCCAATCTGAAGCCAAAGCCCAGGAAGAGACAATGGTCCGATTCAGACCTGAGGGCAGGAATAGCCTGAGGCTTTGGCTTCGAGACCATCAGATGGAAAGCATCTCGTACTTGGGAGACAGTGAGCATTTCTGTTCTTGTCAAGTCCTCAGCTGGCTGGACAAGATTCTCACATATTCTGAAAGGCACCGAGTCTGTGCATTTAAATGTTAACTTCATTCCATCCACAATAGTGTTTCCGTGACTAAATACCTGGGCCCCTGCAACCCAGTCAAGTGGACACACAAATAAAGCACACCACTGAAAGTTCCTTTGCTGTGGAAAGGTGGGAGCGGGGTGGGTAACTGTTCAATAGAACTTGAGTAACTCTCAAGGGAGTTGAGTTACATTTTAAAAAGTCACAAAAGGTCACACTGTGTGGTGTGATCTTATTTATATATGATGTTCTCATTGCAGTGCTTAATTATCTACCACTGCATCTCCAGCTGCATCTCCAGCCTTTGGACTTTTGAGACAGGATCTCACTGTGTAGTCCAGTCTCTCCTCTGTCTCCTGAGTTCCAGGCATTATAGGCTCCACTATGACTGATTCACATAGCATTAATACGTGGCGAAAAAATCACATGGTTGTAAAATAGTTTAGCGAATTTACAATTGATACTTGTGACAGGAAGGAGTAGGTTAGGTTATAAAAGGACAATCTGAGAAACAGATTATATCTTATATCCTAGTAGATATAAGAGTCAATTTACACAAGTGATAAAATAGCATGGAAATACACACACACACACACACACACACACACACACACACACACACACACACGAAAAACCTGAGAACTCCGAATATTGATGCTTTCTGTTAATGTCAGTATCCTAATTCTGATATTGCACTAAGGTTTTATAATCTGGCACCACTGGGGAAACTGGGTAAAGAATATGCAGCATTTATAAGTCTATAGGTATGCTAAAAACAAAACATTTAATTTCAAAGTAATTTGTTGGCAAGGACAAAGAATCTGCAACATTCCCCCTAGTTTGGCTGGAATTCAGTGTTCTTCCTGGAGCACACGGCCACCAAAAGTCAAGAGAAGCAAGACCAGCATCAGCGCCTCTGGCTCCTCCGCTATGGCCTATTCCACTCCTTCAATTTCTTCTCCATCGGCTCCTCCTTTTCTCAGTATTTACAGTTTCAGGCAGTTTGCTGTACATTAAGACGCTCACAGTGAACTCTTTATTGCCCTTCCAGCCCCTTCTCTCTCCATGAGTTAAGGGCCCCTTGCCCTGGCTTATCCCTTCTGCCTTGCTCCCTCCAGCCATCATTTCCTTTGGCAAATTCCCTTCCTTTGCTTCCAACTTCACCAGCTCTCTGGCCACACACTTTGGTCTCTGAGACTCCTCCTTACAGACTGGCCTTCAGCTTATCCCTCCTTTCCCCCCCACTATGGGCAGCTGTGCTTGCTACCACTGTGTGCCACCAGCCTGCTCCACACCTTCCAGCCGTGGCATGATCTCACGTCACCTCACTCTTTGCGTCCTCTCTAGACACCAGAAATCACGTAGTGAACTCTGAAAGTATCGATGTCTTGGTCAAACTTTCTGATGTGAGTGATCTCGTGGGTAACCTGGGTACAGAATATTTAAAGCTCTCCAGGTGGTTTCTGTAAAATTTGAGAGCCACTGTTCCAAAGTTTCCATATCTATCTGTTCACCACTGCATTCCTAGCTCCAAAACGAAGCCTTACGTGTAGTCAAGAGTAAACGCTTATCAACACAATGATAGTGATTTATCACTATCTTCTTGGAAACCCTTGGGCCATAGAGTCCATGAACCTCTCCAGGTGCTAAGGCTGGAGAGAGTGGCTCATGGTCCTTGGGGTGCAGCCAGGCCTTGTGGCCATGGACCCTGTTCTTTCCCGCTGTGCTCGGGCCTGCAAAGCTGCGCCCCCGGGGCAGAGGCCCAAGTACACTGGTCTGGCTCACACAACCTTCTCCTGTTCCCGGCAGCATTGCAGACTCAGCCTTTAGAGCTTGAGTTTGGCAAACTTGGGCTTTTCCCTTTAGAGCTAGAGCCAGGACGTCAGATCTGGTGAACTGCGAAGGAATCCGCATTCTGCAGATGCCAGCACATGTGTTCCTGCCGTGGCTGACATGTGACAGCCAGCTGTGTGAACTGGGCTTGGAACGAAAGCCCCACTGGTGAGGACAATCAAGTCCCAAGCGATGGAGAAGCATGCCCAGCAGCCCCGTGCCCACGCCTGATGTGCTCCAGCCAGACGATTTTACTGTCCTGACTCGGGAAGAAAAATATTCCAATAACGCAGATGGGAAGGCAGGCTTGTTTCCTCTCACTGAAGTATGTGTTCTCGATTGGAAGGGTTGGGATCTTTTGACATAGAACTCAAAAATAGCAGAGAATTTAGGACCCAGAAACGTCACCAATGACCTCATCCTACATGTGAGGATACTTAGGCATAAGTATGGAGGAATTTAGTGTTCAGGGTTCAGGGTCAAATGCCTAGCTGCTGGCAGATCTGGGAATAGAACTCACAATGACTGGAAGAACATTTTAAAAGCTCTTTCAACATGTTTCATCAAATAACCACCATGACGGGATTAGTTCTCTCACATGAAGAGACACGAAGCACAGAGCTTCCTTCTTCCCTCTCTCAGACATGGGAGCAACATAGTTTTAAAGTTGCTTTGAGAAATGACTTTATATTTGGCCATGGTGTTTTGGTTCTGAGGCAGTTGTGTGACTATTGAGAGATCTACACAATAATTATGTCAAGTTCATTTAGAATTTGAAATACGAAATCAATATGCTCAAGTAAAGCCCTGTTGCTCTAAATTTGATTTGAAAACATCAGGAAAAACACACCCTATTTAAGAAGTTACTTATTTCCTGGTGTTATCCACTGAAAAAAAACGTAGAACAGTTAAAATCCCACAGAGGTGGGTGCCAATGATACCCCAATTACAGTTTCTAAATTTTGTTTTCCACCAGATATCCAGGTGCCTTGGAAGCTGGATGATGTAGCTCTTGGTCAGGACTGTCCCCGTGAGCTGGAAGCATCTCTGTGGGAGGACAAGGACACCATCTTCAGTCCCCAAGGATGGGGGCGGGCCAGAGACAGGCCCACAGAAGCTGTTTTGGGACAGTCGAAGGACTCTGCTAGTTCCTACTTTTCCTACAAATTGTAGTGGAGTCATGCAGACCGAAAGAGAGTAAGTGGGTGGGAATTTCTATAGAAGAAACTAGAAGAAACAGACTAAAAGGAGTTGAAGAACTGCCATGTGACAGACAGAGAAGCTGGGGACTGAACCTTCAGAGGACCAACACACTGAGCCAGGAGGTCGTCCTGCGCCACTCTCGGCTCTCACAATGAAGGGTGGGGAAAAGTGGTGGCTGAATTTAGGCAGATCTTATTTCGCTTTGGGCTTTATTTTAATGTTGGAATGAGGAAAATACTTTAACTACTAGGAGTGACGCATTCAATGGAAACTGAGACCTTGAAGACAGAGGACAGAGATGGACTATGAGTACTGGTGCAACTCCACAGGCTAGAGCAGAAATTCTCGGTGTCATCCGAGACACGCAGCATCAGCATCACCCAGGCCATGGGTAGACACCACACAGAGCTTAGTTCAGTTGCCATGGGTGCTTGCAAACTTTTGAGCAGGCAGTAAAAGGGTTAAAAACTTGGGGAGTGTGGCTTAGGGAAGGAAGAAAACCTTGTCACCAAGAGGGGAAAGGGGCAGGTAAGGGCTGATTCAGGGAAGGATGAGTCATTGAACAAGGACTTACCTGATGGCACTTGTCTTTTGAAAGGAGAGGAATTGTAGGGGAGCTATGAAATAGAGAGCGTTTCACTCTTCCCAAGACAAATACTTACTGAATAGCTACATATACACCCTGATAAGAACACACACACACACACACACACACACACACACACACACACACACACAATAGACCACCTTGGCCTTTGTATAGCCCAGTGGTTCTCAACCTTCCTAATGCTGTGACTCTCTAATGCAGTTCCTCATGTGGTGATCCTCAACCATAAAATTATTATCATTGCTACTTCATGACTGTAATTTGGCTACTGTTATGAATCGTAATGTAAATATCTGTGTTTTCTGATGGTCTTAGGTGACCCCTGTTAAATGGTCGTTGGACCCAAACAGGGTCATGACCTACAGGTTGAAAAACTCTGGTACAGCCTAAAGTCTAGAAACTAGAACTTAATATGCTAACAAGCAGGTAAATAACCAGGACAATACAGTGTGGCAAATGCCAGGGAGGGACTGAAGAGGCTCACGGACATTTGGTTCAGACGGAATGTATAAGAAGAGCATCACTAATGGCCCTGGGGGCAGGGATAAATGTGAGTAGAATAAAGCCAGCCAGGCTCTAAAAGTGTGTCCTTGACCAAGGGCTGATCCTTACAGAGGAGTCTTGTGGGGAGAAGAGAGGAGTCACAGCCTAGAGACAGGAGAAATAACACAACAGTGTTTACTTTGAGTCTCTGAGCCCAGAGGCCTTGAGAAAGGCCAGAATTTAATTAAACATGAGAGGCATCTCAGGCTTTTAGGTATAGAAGTTGCCACGTCCATGAAATATGCACAGACATCCCCTGAGCAGTACCAGCTACACCTTAGAATGGCATAGAATGCCTGCTCCCTTGCTTCAGAATATGTGCTGTGATTGATCTGGAACCAAGATTCAAGTTTGCCATGCTGGCTGCTTGTCTTTGAACTTATTGCTGACCTGGCGAGGTGATCTTGCAGCTGAGGATGGAGACGTAGGTCCTAGGTGGATCCACAGCCAAATCCTCCTCTTACAGCCTCCCAGACCTGAGCCTCCAGCACCCTGTCAACAGCACTTTCATTCTGGGATGTGGCTTGGTTGGCTTTTAAAAACCATCTTTAGAGTGTTTTGCCAAGGAGGGCCTCAAGGTAAGAGGCACCACCAACTCCCTGGCCTCGGAGGAACCACCATAAGCCAGACTGTTTCCTTAAATGCCTGGCATTCTCAGGTACAATCATGGCATAGGGGCCCAGAATATGGTACTGGCAGTGTGCATTTCCACAATAGAATGGAGGTTCAGGACCCCACCTACACACGCATGCATGCAGGCACCCACACACGTGCTCTGTGAGAAACCTTCCTTGTTTCTGTCCTGGCCCAAGACTGAGCTCCAGCAGGGAGCAGACCTGTCTTAAGTGTGCACAGAGTCCTGTACTCAGCTGCTCTGCCCTTTCCTGCAGGCACAGTCTTGCCCTACACCTCCCATGCTGTGAGGGTCATCACAGAGGACAGACTCATTCAGCTGCCAGATTCACGCAGCTAAGCAACAGGGGCCAGGTGCTCGGTGCATGGCAAGGGTTAGACTTCCCTCATTCCCATCCTTCACCGCCCATACCCATCCATGAGCAGGTCTAAGTCTGTGCCTTAGAGTGAGGGAGCTGAAGCTGGATGAGCAGAGGCAGGCATGATGGGTAGGTGGCTGCAAAGTCTTCAAGGTCACTGCTTTCCAAGAGCGCATTACTCTAACCCAATATGACTTCCTTCTTTCAGCACACGAGCCAGGCAAAGTCTGGGATGGGATTTGTGGGAGGGTGTCTTCAAAAGCAAGGATTCCTTCCTATTTGATACAAAATCAAGGTGGCGCCTCAGAGATTGCTGTCTCTGTGGATTCATTTATCCTCACTTCAGGTCTAGACCTCTGTGATGCTTCCTGGATCTGTCTGTTGGTTGAAGGACAGTATCATTGGCAAAGTCCCGAACAGCTTTCTCTTCGTCTTCTAAGAGGTGCCACCAGCTACTGAGGCTCTTAGCGAAGCCCATTGGGTTTCTAAGTCAACTCTCAGTGTCTAGTACTCATTACTGTCTTCATAACAGGAACTAAGTTCGGCTTGTTATGAGTAAACACGGCCCAGAATTTCCTAAGACCCTCACATGAGGAGATGCTAGCTGCCAGAAGAACATAGTCACCTTCTGCAGCTTAGGATCAGGAGACATGGCCCTTGCTTCCTCTGGTCTAGGCCCTCCACTGCATCACAGCTGTGCCTGCCACAAGCTGTATGGCTCTGTAGTGTTCTTACCCACTGACCTTGAAGCATGGCAGCCACCCACTCCAGCAGCTCTCACCAAAGACGACTATCCGCTCCTCACTCAGCAACAGAGCTGACTGAAGTACCCAGTACCCAGGAACACTGTACCCCAATACCTGGATCTAAATAAGGCTGATTCCGGCCATTACTTCTTTGAGAAGTTATTTCTCCCAGTCAGAGCCACAGTGTTGGAATCCCATGAACACTCAGCAATCCCCTCAGGCCTCCAGCCATGTGGTCATGGATTTGCCTGGGCCCCCCAAACTATGAAGAAGCAGGGAGGCAGGCTAATGCCAAGCCCGGGTCCTAACCTGGCTGAATACCAGGCCAGGCTTCTGTGGTGTGAAGCTGGAGCACAACCTGTCCCAAGCCACCCTGTAAACAAGGTGGCAGAGCAAGCAGTACACACAATACCAGCAAGAACTGAGGGACCCTCCTCTCCCCACGTTTCACACTCCTGACTCTGTAGCCATGCCTTGTATCATGCAAAAAAACAAACTCCAAGTGGCCATCTTTTCTGAGGTATGTCTGAAGGGGAAAAATGTCTGCCAGCATAAGCAAACATTTAGGGCTTAATGGGAAATGAATTTTGTGTCAAGGTATTACAGTTTTAGATTTTATCCACAATGTCACATACTGTTATATTTTCATCTTGTGGGCTTCTGATATTCTTGATTCAAATGACTGCTTGGTCCCCGGTCCTTGGGTTACCTTCTCATCTAGGGTGGGCCTCCCCTGGGTATTTCCCTCCCCTCTTCTGGACAGAATTGTTCCCCAGACAGGCCTGAGGGGTCCCAAGGTGGGTGACAAGACATGCTGTAGCTGCCCTGGATCAGAGTGTGTGGTGTCTCTCCTGAAGCCCAGCACTGATACCTATGGCGGCAGGGTTGGTTGGTATAAGCATTTTACATAGTAGAAAATGTACCGCCCTGTAAGTAGAATGTGAAGACATATTTATTTGTTGTTTTGTGGCCTTTTTCCAGGATCTCAAAATGATTCAAGACTGAGCTTCATAATAGATAGCCATCAAACATCTGGCTATGACTGGGTGCCCTCTGAAGCAACAGTTGAAGTCCAGCAGGTGTAAATACTGACAGAGGACCAACGGATCATCCCCCTCAAACTCAGCATGTCCTTGTCTGGGCCATGTGCCTTGAAGAAGAGAGACTGCTGGGCTAGAGGCGTATTGGTCCTGAGTTAAGCTTCTGATGAGATGCAGTTTCCCTAGAGGCCATGACCAGGTCTGCAATGGTTTTCCCCTCTGAAATTCATCCTGAAATATGACTGACAATGCGGCCACATTGGGAGCCACCAGTCATGGAGACAGAGCCCTCTTGAGTGGTGCTTTTCTTATGGGGATGTGTGGGCTTCCATGAGAACCCTTTGGTGTCTGTCTCTCTGTCTGATTCTCTCTCTCTCTCTCTCTCTCTCTCTCTCTCTCTCTCTCTCTCTCCCTCAGAGTGTGTGTGTGTGTGTGTGTGTGTGTGTGTGTGTGTGTGAGAGAGAGAGAGAGAGAGAGAGAGAGAGAGAGAGAGAGAGAGAGAGAGAGAGCTCTCTTTCTTCCATGGGAGTTCTTGTCTATCATTCTCTCTCTCTCTTTCTCTCTTATTCTCTCTCTCTCTCTCTCTCTCTCACACACACACACACACACACACACACACACACACACACACACCACTGTGTTTTTCACTGTATGAGTCAAAACAGCCCTAAGCCCTCACCAGAAGCCTGGGAAATGCCAGCACCATTTTCTTGGTTTTCTCAGCTTCCAGGTTATGAACCAATTAAACCTCTATTTTCTCTAACTTGCCTAGTCAGTGTCAGGACACCCTGTTACAGCAACCGAAAGTAGGCTGAGAAGAGGCTCATTTGACCTGAGCCTCTTTCAAGGGTGTGATATCCAGCATCACGTGTATAAGTGGTGCTCCAAGCTTATTGCTCTGGGTATCACCAACTCCTTAAGGGGGTCTGGCCAGAGTCTTGGCTTTGAGCATCTCACAAAACATCATGTCCTTAATCACTGCAAACATCAACTCCCACAGAAGCCTGTTAATATGTTCTGCAGCCTGCATGCTCTGTTTTGAGGGAGCCCAGGCTGGAACAAAGTTCCAGGGTAGTCAAAGTGCCAGGCCCAGGCACATAAGCTACCCTGAGACCTAGGTGCTCAGGAAGTGCTATTGAGTGGGGCAGGGGAGGGAACTCCAACAGGAGGGCACTCCCTCTAGCTCCCCAAAGAAGCAACCAGCTAAACCCTGACAGTACTGAGCACCCGGCTGTAAGGATTCGTGTAAAGAAGGGTGGTACATTCATCTTTGGGGGACTCTGAAGAAAGCCTACTTCACAGGAAGATTTAATCTGAAGCCACTGAACACAACACAACAGGATGCAAGCTATCTGAGAACCAAGCCCCAAGCACAGCCCGAAGGCCGCCACCCAGCTCCATCTTTCTCCAAAGGGGAGCTGAGAGGGGATTGAGAAGAGAAGGCTGGACCCAGGTCACACCCCGGTCCAGCTTGCTCCACACCAGTGCAAATACAATGCCCCTGGGCTATCACTGCCCCAGTGTGGGGGTGCGCTGAGCTTTCACCACCATCAAAAATCTAATGAGCGCCTCCAACCTCTGCCAAACCATGTAGGCATCTGGAAAGAATTGTGGGCTCAGCTGGGAACTATGCTTAAAACGACCTTTTCCTGTAACGCACTGCTTTCTAAAATGGCACATCGTGCAGTTTGAATCTGATTTTAGGGGCTGATGTTTTCACAAATTCACACTGACTAGGAAGGAAGAGGGAAGATACGGTGGCAGGGAGTGCCCTGGGCAGGGAAGCACAGCCTGTCCCTAGCGACTGTCCCAGCAGCAGGCAGCTAAGATCTCACCCTTCCCTGGGAGAAATGCAGAACGGACAGGGCTCCCAGTGGGTGGCTGTATTTCCAGTCCTCGCCAACTGGCCTTGTATTTAATACACAGACATGATGTACTCTGGCGCTGCCGCCGTCGGCTGAGAGAAGTGGCTTGTGTTTCCTTCCCTTGACTTAGCAGCTGCACAGAGAAAGAGGCTGACATTCCTGAGAGATGGACGTGCAGAAAGCAAGCCTCACAGGAGGACCATAAATTCCTGGGAGGTCAGAAGATAGTGTCAAATAGGTTCTTCCTTTCCGTGATGAATCACCTGTTGATCGCCAGGACGGGCAGTGGGGAATCTCAGATGGTGAGCCAGCCATGAGAGCTAAACTGCGGACTCTGTTACCTGTGGTATTTGGTAAGCTGGGTGCATTGAATTAATTTTAGAGTGTGTGTGGTTTTTTTTTACATGACTCCATCAAAATGGAGGCGCACTTGTATTCTTCTCTAGCTGGTGAGATTTCCACCTTATACATGCATGCACACAGTAGGCATTCACTTCTCCCTGCACAGTGATCGCAACAGTCACACCCTTGACCATCTTTTTGGGTCCTACAGTGAGCACTGAGAAGTGCTGAAGGAAATGCATTATGGCTGTGGATACTTGCTGAGACGCCGGGTCCCCAAACCTCATTTCCAGGGTCCTTGAATCCTTCTTGCTCATCTTCCTTCCCTCTGGGGAGGACATCACAAGTGCCTGGAGGCTGCTGATCCATACACTTCTCCATTAGCCAGGCACAGTGTTGGGCCCCTCTCTTCTTTGCCGGTTCTCTGTGAGTGAGACATGGTTTTATATGCTGCCCTCACAGCCCAGGCTGAGGCTGTACCCAATGCTCTGCTGAGGATTCAGTCTGGGCCCCAACAGAGAAACACGGTGCCTTTTCCAGTGGGCTTTATTGGGCTAATCTAGCTGTTACTCCTAAATTTTGTATTAAGTCCTGTGTGAGGTTCCAGCAGTGACCTCTGACCTCAATGTCAAGGTGGTGGGCTGACACTAAGAATTAGTAGTAGCCACTCCCATATCTTCTTCTCGTTTTTCTTAGTCTCCATAGGCTCTCTTCTCTTCTACTCAATTAAATAAAAACAATAAGGGAAACTCAGGGACCTCCAGAGTCTTCCACTGGTACAAGACTTGCTAGCAGGGACTAGCTGAAAGCATTCCTTACTGTCAATGTAGGATCCTTCCTTCCCTCCCTCCCTCCCCCTCCTTTCCCTCTGTGACTTCACTCAGTGCTCTATTCTACAAACCAGACACTTTTCATTCTTATTTTCTCTCCGACTGAGTGTTTAAAATGTTTAATGTGTAGTTGGCTGGGTTTACAGCATGAGTTCACTCCTGTTGAGTAGGCCTTACGTCCAATTAGACAGCTGTTGGTTACTCCCAAGATAAAGGTGCCACTATTGTACTATTGTGGACATCTTGCTGTTCCAGTCATATCTGTGTTTCTATCCATGACCGACAAGGTCATAGATCTGAGGGAGAGCCTGCTACTTTCAGTTCCCTGGAAAAACCAGTGTAATTTCTAACTGTTTTCTAAATCCCTGTCTTTATACACAGATACATGTAGCTCTCACCATTCATCAAAGAAAATTCTTTTTGCAATAGATGGAGATTGCTACAGAAATACACAACAGGTAAAAACTCAGAGAATAAGTGGCTGTGGGTGCCCAATGTGATGCAATTGCTAAACTGGAGACTCAGGGAAAGTCACAAAGGGTGGGGGGTTTGTAAGAACAAGAGGCCAAGAACACCTGTTGATAGATTGTGTCCCATAGACACAACGGGAAATTCACTCCTCATCAATATGATTGCCTGAACAAGACCAGTATAATGACAATACCATTTAACATGCTAATTTCGAACAGGGGAAATTACTCATGGTCTCAGCCCTTGATCAACAGCTGTTGATCTCAATAGCTATTGAGAGAAGACTGGTAGCATCCAGGGACAAATTTCTTCACAGGTCACAGGTCAAATGGTCAGCCTTGGTTGAATACATTCACATACAAGCAAAACTAAATGGATTCAATAGGTTGTATATACATGTATGCATATACAAATGTATTCCTATATATTGATATATGTAACCATAGTAATTAAAGAAGAATAAATGAATTTGGGAGGGAGTGGAAATAGGAGGAGTTGGAGAAGGAAGAAGGAGAGACAGGGATAATAGAGACACAGTTCCCACGTGTGAAATCCCCCCCCCATGAACTATTAAAACTTTTCTCTTGTTTTCATTTCATTGTGCAAGTTTGACTCACAAAAAGACTCCTTAAAAGGCATAGGTCGGTAAAGCCCTCTAGGGTCCCTCCAAATAAGCCTCCTGTGCAATTCACATGTGTCTTAGGGTTTCTACTGCTGTGAAGTGACACCATGACCACAGCAGCTCTTATAGGGAAAACATTTAATCAGGCCTGGCTTACAGGTTCAGAGGTTTGGTCCATTATCATCATGGTGGGAAGCATGCAGCAGACATGGTGCTGGAGAAGGAGCTGAGAGTTTTACATCTGGATCGACAGGCAGCAGGAAGAGAGACACTGGGCCTGGCTTGAGCATTTGGAACCTCAAAGCCCACTCCCAGTGACATACTTCCTCCAACAAGGCCACACCTACTCTAACAAGGCCACAAACTCCCTATGGCCTTACTGGGATCATTTTCATTCAAACTACCACCACATGTGACCTGCACTTCAGCCCGGGTCCTGCCTTTCTTGCACCTTTAATATAAGCCCTTCTTAAGTAACGTGTTTTCAACTTTCCCTGTCTGGGAACCAGCACCTGTCCCCATGCTTTCCTCAGACTGCTCATCTTTGGGGTGTGTCTGTCTGTCTGTCTGTCTGTCTGTGTCTATTGTATGGACAGCCCATGCCCGCTGGTGCTGTCCCACCAATCTCTTCTTCCTACCACACTTCTATAACCCCTTCCTTCTAGAGCAGCAATGCAACTGTGTCCCCAACACCTTCCTAGAGCATGCGTCCATGCAGGGTTGTGTCACCTCTAGCAATCCCATCACGGGAACTCATCTGCTGATCTGTAACTTCACCGGGCCATGTGTCATTAGTACAGTTCCCTCCCCAAGAGAAGGAACCCTAGCTTTCTCTACCACAGTGACTCCACCAGAAGCAACTGTACCTGCAGGAGCCACTGAAGGTGATGCAGAGTCTCTCATCTCCTTGGGTCTTAGGGGGTACTTGAGAACCTGCAGCTCAGCATCCCATGTGTCTGTCACCAAAATGTGCTCACTTTAGCCTGAAAAGTCCCATGACTGGCAGAGATGACAGTCTGGGAGTCATAAATGTACGAGCCCCTGAGATGATGCCACACTGTCCCCTTCCTGTCAGATCACAGGAGTCCTTCAGGACTCCATTGCAGCCATTTACACCCCTCATGATTGGACAATCTGCTCCCTCCAGGTGAAATTCCAGGGAAACATTTGGTTTTCCAGATACTTCAAACAAAGTTTCCATAAAGTGAAGGACTTTTCTATGACCATACAGGAAGGTTTCCCATCCTACCTCAGGCACTACATACTTTGTGTGTGTGTTTTCCTTCTGATTTCCTCCCTGTGGAGGGCTGACAGTGGTAGAAATCCTCACTCCACTTCAGTATAGATTTGACCCTAAGCTTAACCAGCTAGTATGTCTTTGAGAAAGTTGATCAACTTCTCCAGTCCTCTACCACTAATAGCCAATGTCTACCTACCTCACAGTGGTTTCTGAGACTTGTGGACAAGCAGTGACAGCATCCCAGCTTCACAACACCAGAGTGCACATTTACATTGATGCCACACACTCAGGGACCCCTGGGGTAGCACCTGCTTCTGCAGGCCGCCATGCCCTTGAGTCTGGGCTGCAACAAACTGACAAATGTTTTGGAACTGTTGATGAAAACATGCTCAAAACATGCACAGTGGGAGGGACCTGAAGCACAAGAGTGTTTCTATGATATCTGTGCTTCCTGTCAATTCTCCCCAGCTTCCTCTCAGCACTCACTGCCCTCCCACCAGACACCTGCCTTCCTGTACCAGGAACCACCACATTCTAAAGCCTTTTCCTGATTCCAAGTGCCGCTTGCAAAGGCACCGTGGAAAGCCAGGCTCACCCTCCGCCTGTCCGATCCCTTTCCATCCCTCCATTCAATATGGCGTGAATTCCATGCAATATGCCCTTCCTGTGTATAAGAATGATACCATAGGAACCTTCAAATTTATACTCTGAAACATACTGAGGACTATTTCCAGGTTCAAAAATGACCTTTTCTCTTTGAGTTCTATCAGCTCTACACTCATGGATGGACATTTTTCTTGCCATTATCTCATCAATACTGTATTTACCTAGTGTTCACACTGTATTAGATAATATGACATTCCTAGTTATTTGTCTTATTTTATGTATGGGTGTTTCGCTTGCATGTATAGGTGTACACTATGTTCATGCAATGCCCTCAGAGACCAGAGAGGGCACTGGGTCTCCTGGAACTGGAGTTATAGATGGCTGTGAGCCACCGTGTGCGTGTGCCAGGAACCAAACCCAGGTCCTCTGAAAAAGCAGCAATTTCAATCACTCCAACTCCCAAGATAATATCATTTTCAAAAGAGAAAAGCAACAAAGAAAACATAAGCAAGACAAGAGGCGGAGGCTGTTCCATTAAAGGCTTTCCTTCTTCGTGCATGAGGCAGTGAGGAGATTGAGCAAGTTCCTAATCGACTTGTCAGGAGACTGTTTATATTTAATAATATCATAAGAATATACATGTTGAAAACTGTAAATTTTATTCAGGAAAGAAATATTTTGAAAGCACATGAGACCTCGTGTGTCTGCCATTCAAACAGAAAGTCACGAGGACATGGCAGGAGCAAGAGAGAGCCTGAAGGTTTAACAGCTCACAGCCTCATGACATCTAACCTCCATGAGCTAGAACTGCAGGGCCTTAGACCCATCCAGCCCGCACTACATCTGTCACTGCCCAGTGGGTAAAGCCCATACAAGACTGGAGAGGTAAACTTGGAGTTGGCAGTTGCAAAAAAAGAGAAGCATTGATTTACTTGTTTTGACTCTTATTCAAAAGCAACCACCACCAAAATAAAGTCACTTGGCAAAAACTGGAGTGAGTGAGGAGGAGGACTGAACTTGGAAAACGAGGCTATGGGGAGCCGTGTTTACTCACCGACCATCTGCAGGGCTGTCACAGCGAGGATGGGATGCCGAGTGCCAAACTGATGTTGCATGGGCTTCATTTTAACATTTGCAAGCTAGAGAGCTGCTCTCAGCAACAGAAAGCAGCAACAGATTGTTCCGCCTGAGACGAACCTTTCCCCTACTTCTCCCTCTGCAACTTGCTGGACATGTTTGTTGTTTCTTCTACACTTGAAAATGACATCTGGGAAACAGTCGTGATGTTCTCAATATTGAATGTAGAGTTAATGCTGAATTCATTAAAATGTGCTCCAAGCAGCCCTACTTATCTCCACTAACAATAGTCTCCCGGCTGCTGTCTGATTTGCTGAGAGGGGGAGCAAACAGGCACTTGGTGTATTGTTGATACAGAAAAAAGTGAAGACAGGGAATTGGGGGGAGCCTAGGAGCCCCCTCCACTCCCAATCTTCACCAATCTGGCACCAGCCCTGTCTCCTCCTCAAACCTCTCCCTTTCCTTCGAGTGCTCTGAACTCCATCCCCATGGCTTTGCTTCCTGGAAATGTGGATGCTGTGTGGGAAGGATGTCAGGAACATGTCTACCAGATCACCGTGAAAGACTTCTAGGAAGACTTGAGAAACAGACATCCCATCACGGGGGCTGTGAAATGACAGCGGCAGCCTCCTGAGGAGAAGGATGACGTCAAGAAGAACTCTACAAAGAGAATGATTCATGGAGTCACTGTGAAATAAGTGGTTATAACCACCTTCTAAGAGAGTTACTCCAAGGATTGTTGCTGGCATGGTGATGAGAACTGACATGGGTATCCACGACCTTTTCTGAAGAAAAGTAAAATGGTTGTAATGATGAATATAGTCTCTACAAGTCATGCTTTAAAAATGTCATTGTAACTATTACTTCATTTGTTCTTTGAAGCATCTTGAGAAGCAGACAGTTTTATTTCCATTTTAGACAGAAGACAAACAATAAAAGGGAAATGGTGAGCTTCTCCAGCAGGCAAGTCAGAACTTGCACACAGACATTGTCTCCACCTTCTGAGCCACTGTCTGTAACTTGAGTTCTGATCATTACCTCATTGGCTTGTTGTGAAATAAGTAATTAAAACAATGCCTCGAACTTAATGGACATATGCACCATGGGCTCTTACTATAATAGAATTATTAAAAACTGTTCCCTAGGGATAACTTAATTTGGGATAGACTACCCCAAAACAAGCTGCCAAGGCAAGTAGTGTTAACATTAAAGCTAAAGTCTAAGCTCTTCTCAGTATCAAAAGAGAAGCTACGTGGAGAAAGAAACATGTATGGATTTTGGTCTTCCATCCCCATGATAACAAAAATTGAAGATGTCAGTGTAGTTACAAGTCTGTTCACAGTAGACTATTAATATTTGAACTAGAGAAAGGCTGGAGTGAACACATGCTGTCAGTAAATTACTGACACAATAAGCTTAGATTCAGTCACACAATGAAACCATCTAAAGCGACCGGAAATGATGGGCAAGTCTCCACATTGTTTTCATGCCTATCCAGGATATTGTTTGAGGTGAACAAAGCAAGATGGACGAGAAAGTAAGTGAATAAGACAACTCATTCAAGAGGAAGGCCAGTAAACACACACACACACACACACACACACACACACACACACACACACACACATTTATCATATTAGAAAATCAATACAAATATATTACATCGAGATAAAGTAGAAAAATTAATTTGTGTGAGAAATTAGAAAATACTAACACATGTAAGATGTAAAACTTCTCAAAGAATAGGAATTCAGAAGAATGTGTTCAGCTTGATAAATACGATCTGAAATCCTCCCAGCTCACATTGTCCCTGATAGTGAAGACCGCCTGCTGTCCCTGTGAATAGGAGACAGGACATGGGGTTCCTACTCTCCATTCTTCCATCCAGTGCTGGATGCTCTGCAGTGGAGTAAGGGAAAAGAAGAAAGAGCAAACAGACTGGAAAGAAATGAATGGAAACCTTCCTATTCTCACATGGTACGAATTATACCCAGAAAACACATCCCTTACAGTTGCCAAAAATACTTCTAGAGTAACAACAAAAGACTTCATCATGGTTACAGTATTCAAAATAAACATACAAAGTCTGTACTTCTGCACCAAATACATGGAAATCAAAATGAAAAATATGCCACCTTTTATAAATACTCACAAAACAAACAATTAATTAATAGAATATGCACAAAGTTTGTCACTAAAAAGTTAAAAATGCCAATGAAAGAAACACAAGACCAAATTCAATAAGAGCTGCACCCATTTCCTGGATTGGAAGATTCCTTGGCAGTAAAATTTCCAATTATTCCTAAATTTGATGTGTGAGTCTAGTAGCATCCCTGTGAAAAAGATCACAAGAATAGTTATAAAAAGAAACACTGACAATCTGGAAAAGTAAAAAACTGTGCAGCTAAAATAATTTTGAAAAAGAGGAACAAAAAGAAAATCTGGCTGCTTTTAAGTTATATGTAGTTGATAGTAGCTAAGAGCCTGTGGTGTTGGCACAGAAATAAACACCTACATCAATGGAGTCGAAGAAGCAGCTCATAAACACACCCGAGGATATGCCCAAACTTTGACAAAGATTCCAAAGCAATTCAACAGGCGAAAGACCGCCTTCCACAAATGATACTGGAGAAGGAAAGGGCAGCTGGCAAGAGCCTCACATCTTACTAAAGAAGCCTTAAATGTTAAATGTAAAATGTAAACTATAAAACTGTCAAAAATCGCCGGGCGGTGGTGGTGCAAGCCTTTAATCCCTGCACTCGGGAGGCAGAGGCAGGCGCATCTCTGTGAGTCTGAGGCTAGCCTGGGCTATAGAGTGAGTTCCAGGAAAGGCTCCAAAGCTACACAGAGAAAGTCTGTCTCAAAACAAACAAACAAACAAAAAACTATCAAAAATGAAGAGGCTAGTGAGATGGCTCAGTGGCAGGAGCACTTGTTGCTCTTGCAGACGACCCGGGTTCAGTTCCCAACACCCTCATGGTGACTCGAAACCATCTGTAACTCTAGTTCCAGGGGAGCTGTTGCCCTCTTCGGACCTTTGCAGGTCCCAGGCACCCATATCACACACATACATACACCCAGGCAAAACACTCACACACATAAAAATGAAAAACTAAACGGTCAAAAGAGTATGGGAAATACAGAGAAACGGAGCGATCTTACATTGCATAAGGAAATACTCAACAGAAAAGCTACTCTGGAAAACCATTTCTGGTTGTTTGCATTAAACACATACAACCCACTAATTGTCCTTGTAGACATTTGTCCAGAGAAATTATACACATGAAATATTTTAATGCGGATTTTCACGGCACCTTTGCTGATAATAGCCAAAAAATTGGAAACAGCTCAGGTTCCCTTCAATGAGTGACAGGTAAAGGCATGCTGCATTGAGCCTGTGCCTTGGAACAACCTCAGCAATAAGGAAACTTCCAGCAACACCGGACAGTCTGGGTTCAGCTATGAAAAGTTACACCAGCTTCCTACTCGTGTGGTCTTTGTGACTTCCACCATGGCGTACCGCAGCCAGGGCCAGAAGGTGCAGAAGGGGATGGTGCAGCCCATCAACCTCATCTTCAGAAACTTGCAAAATAGGTCTCGGATTCAGGTCTGGCTGTATGAGCAAGTGAGTTTGTGGATAGAGGGCTGTATTATTGGCTTTGATGAGTACATGAGCCTCGTATTAGATGATGCAGAAGAAATTCACTCTAAAAGTCAAGGAAACAGCTAGGTCGGATCATGCTGAAAGGAGACAATATTACTCTGCTCCAGAGTGTTTCCAACTAGAAACTGGCAAGCCCTCGAGAAGTTGAGAGGTTGAAGAGGACATGTAGTGTTTTTAAAGGTGTCTGCTGCTGGGAGCACAGTCCGAGATTTACTCATATTGTTTTAGTGGCCCTTATGATATTATCAGGTGACAATAAATGCTGTGAGGATGTTTTAATTAAAAAAAAAAAAGGTTACACCAAAGGGAAAAGACCAGTCATAACATGTTACATGCAGTATGACCACCATATGTAATATTCCTTTTAAAAATAATATTTTATTAATTCTTTGAAAACTTCACATAATGTATTTGCTCATATTCACCCTAAACATCTCCCATGTAAGCTCTCAGCTCTTATCCTCCACCTTTGTATCCTACTTCTTGTTTTTAGCTTAATAACCCAAGAACTTCAGTTTGTGCTGTCTGTTTAATCCTGAGTGAGACATCCAGTGAAGTGTGCCTGAGCTACCAGGAAAATGTACCATTGAAGGAGAGTGACTCCCCTTTCCAGAAGCCATCAGCTGTCTATAGCTTCTCAGTTAGGGGTGGGAGCTCACAACTCCCTTCCTGCTCCTTGCCAAAATTTTGATTGGCTTGATCATGTGCTGTTCTGGTGTGAAACCATACCTACTGTGTGTCTATGAGTGCTTTTATATTGCCATGTCCAGAAGACACTGTTCTCTCCCGTCTTCCCCAACCTTGGGCTCATACTGCCTTATTACCCTTCTTTATGATTGCCCCTAAGCTTGGAGAGGGAGTGTGCTATGGATGCCCCGTTTGTGGCTGAGCACTCCACCATCCCTTATTCTCTGTACTTTGACCGGTTCTGAATTCTTACACTAACTGCCATCCACTGCACAAATAACCTGCTCTGATAAGGTCTGAGAGCTACTCTAATCAATGTGTGGAAAGATACAGAATTAGAGTGCAGCTTAGGGCCATGTCCATTTAACATAGTAAGAATAGTAGACTAACCACAGGGGCTGATGATCTTCCCAACCCTGGGTTCTAGCCCAGATTTTCAGTACCAGACATGGTTTCTCCCAATAAAAGCAGCCTTAAATCCAATCAGAAATCATTAGTTATCCCCCATGACATTCATACCACGATTATACCTATGTTCCTATCTTGTCACAATAGTCACACCTTTTTGCAGCACAGAGTTCAAAGCTGGATAAAGACGGTAGATGACTCCCCCTCAGCAGCCTGCAGAGCATGTTCCAGTACTATGAAAACCAGCCAACAGGGAGGAAGCTTCCTGATCAGTGCTGACCTGATTTCTCCATGTCCTGTGACTAATGTGTGTGATGTCTTCAGCAACAGGATCTTACCATCATGTTCTGGTGTACATTCAAGAGTAATGGCATTATCCTGCATTGTTTGGGGGTCTCTGAAACACCTCTGATCAACAACGTGAAGAACAGTGTCACCACACTTGGCATAGGCTTTTTATTTGGCAACCTAGGTCTTATGTGATGAGCATAATAATCCCCTGGGTAGGGTAATTCCAATAAACTCTTTTATATGTATGTAATTATATACATATTACTAAGTTGTCATGTGGCTTTTTCAAACATCCTTAGTTATCCTGCCCTCAACAAAACACCGACCCCCCTCCTATCCCTTTTCCCACTTAAACTCTCCCTCCCCACTGTCCCCTTTCTCCTTCATGTCACCTGTGTTCTATACCCTCTATCTCTTAAGACTTTTCTTCCTCCTTCCCACCAATGGGCCCTTCCTAGTTTTCTGGGATCCACAAGTACTCCAAATCAAACACATAAACATAAAGACTCGACACTAAGATCCACATGTGAGTGAGAACGTGTGACATTTGTTTTTCTGTGTATGTGTTATCCTATTCAGTATATTTTCCAGCTCCATCTATTTACCTATAATTTTCATATTTTCACTTTCTTTACAGCTCAATAAAATCCCATGGTACATAGATACCACATTTTCACTATCCGTTAGTCAGTTGGTGGACATCTAGGCTGTCTCCATGCTTAGCTATTGTGAATAGAGCAGCTTTGCTGAACATGGAACTAGTAGGAAATGGAGTTATTTTGATATCTGTCCAGGAATGGAATAGCTGGGTCATATAGCAGATCTATTTCTAGGGCTGGTTTGCTGGTTTGTTTGTTTGTTTGTTTGTTTGTTTGTTTGTTTGTTTGTTTGTTGGAATTGCCACACTGATGTCTCTACTGGCTTCACAAATGTGCCCTCTCACCAACCATGCATGCATTTTCCCATTCCACATGCCCTTGTGCACTCTCACCAACCATGCATGCATTTCCCCATTCCACATGCCCTTATGCACTCTCACCAACCATGCATGCATTTCCCCATTCCACACGCCCTTGTTATCATTTTTCAGATGTTAGAACAGCTACTCCTGTTTGGTCTTGTTTGCTTAAAATAACTTTTTATCCTCTTTCTCTAAGGCAGTATCTGTCTTTGATAGCGATATGTATTTCTTAGAAGCAACAAAAAAAATGGGTCCTGTTTCCTAATCCAAACTGCTTGTATGCATCTCTTGGTCAAGGAATAGTATTAAGAGTAATTATTGAACAATGTGAGTTCATTTCTGCCTTTTTTGCTTTGTGGTGTATTCCTAGACGTCTTTTGATGAACTCTCCTGAATAATTTGTTTATTCTTTGTGACCTCTTAGATGTGTTTATCTTTTACCTCTTTGTCTTTAGACTGAAATGTCCCTTCCAGTAGCCTCTCTAGAGCTGGCTGAGTTGTCATAAATTCATTTAATCTGTTTTTGTCACAGTACATTTTACTTCTTCAAATTTCATAGATAGTTTTTCAGGTATAATATTCTAGGTTAACTAATGTTGTCTCTCAGAACTTGCAATACATTTTCCCAGGCCCTCTGACTTTAAAAGTTTCTGCCAAATAATCAAGTATTCTTCTGATGAGCCTACATTTACGTGACTTTTCCATCTATTTATCTATCTATCTATCTATCTATCTATCTATCTATCTATCTATCTCTTAGCTTTTAATATTTTCCCCTTATTCTGTGGCCAAAATGTAAAGATTAAATCTTTTCCTAGTGTTCTGGAGCTCTCCCACTTTCTGTTCATATTTCTTTTTAAATTTATTTTTTTGCTTTTACTGAGTGATGAGCTAATTCCACTACCTTGTTTTCCACTCTAGATTCTGATTTTCCCTCATCCATCATACTGGTGAGGCTCCACTGAGGGATTTTGCTTTCTGTTTTGGTTGACTGCATTTTTTCTTTCCCATATCAATTGTTTGGGTTTTCTTCAGCAATTCTATCTCTACCTTTATCTCTTTAACTGACTTCCTCATTTCATTCATCTCTTTGCTTTGTTCTTTTGAAGTATATTCATGTCTTCTTTGAATTTTTTTTAATCATTCTTTTGAATTCTTCTTCTGGTAATTCTTCCAACTCATTTTCATTAGGTGTTATTGCTTTGGGAGTAGTGATTCGTGGAGTAGACATGTTGTCTTGGTTTTTCATGCTATTTCTCTTTCTGCACTGAAACTTGTACACCAGAACTTTCTTTCTTTCTTTCTTTCTTTCTTTCTTTCTTTCTTTCTTTCGTATTTTTTACTTTTAAAATTCCAATCACCTATTTTTCTTTCAGTGGTAGCAGTTTGAAGTTCAGTGGAGGACTAAGTCCTAGGAGGGCTGAGGTGTCCTTCCCACTGTGGTATTTAGGACAAGGCTCTCTAGCAGGAGTCTTCCTCTGAAGGTCAAGTATTGTCCTGTATCAGATAGGGGCTCCTTCTTGGGTCTAAAGCTTTTCTTTCTTTGTCATGGAATTCTCTAGATCCCTATGGTCCTTACCCAGAATCAGCCTTGGTTCTTCCAAGGTTTCTAAGCTACTGCTGTTGCTGCTGGGGGTGTTCCTGGTTACCTGTGGGCCTAACAGTGTTGAATCTTGTTCCTACCCTGTATCTGAAGCTTCCAATGAAGCAAAATGTGAAACTCCCCAAGTACCAATAGGCCTTACTCCAATTTATGACTGGCCTGCTCCCTGGTCTTCAGCAAGGGATGAAACTTCTGGAAGATGTGGAACTTTATGAGCATCTGTGGGTCTAACCTAGAGTTGAATTTTGTGTTATTTTTGAAAGGCATGTCTAGACATGGAGAGCAATGATTCCATAAATTAAGCAGAGCACAAGGAAAATCTAAAAGGACAATTCAAACAATGCTTTTGGTGACAGAAATACTCCATATAAATGCCAGCATCCTGGTTGTGCTGTTACAGTAAGCTGGGATGTATCTTACATATTGTGTTATAAAGTGCATTACAACACTGTACTATGTGTAACATGCTACATTGTATTCTGGCTGGAATTTGCAAACTGTTACCTTTGGTGAATCCTGAATAAAAGATACATGGGATCTTTGTGCATAATTTTTTATAATAATTCAAATGTTCACTAACAAATTAATGAATATCAAGTAGATTAAGAGTAAATAAATAAATTATATATCTATTTATATACACACAATACATATATTACATGTACATGCACTGGAGCATTTCTCAACCTTAAACATTAATAAAATCTGATACATGCTACAGCATGCATAGACATTGAAGACACTCTGCAAAATGAAATAAGCTATATGCAAAAGAATCAGTAAGAGGTACTTGGAGTACTCATATATTTAGAGACGAAAAGTAGACTCATGCAAAGTTGTTTGGTGGAAGGTGGGGTGTTTCATTTTCTATTGCCGTAATAAAATACTCCCACAAAAGCAACCAAGGGGGAAAGAGTCTGTTGACCCACAGTTCCGGGCTACAGTTCATCACTCTGGGAAAGCCCAAGCATCAGAAACGTGAAGCAGCTGGTCATGTGACATCCACAGTCAAGAGCAGAGAACAATGAACCAATTCATGGATGCTCAGCTACCCTGTCCTTTTCATTCAGTCTAGGAACCAGCCCATGAAATGGGTCTTCTCACCTCAATCAACTCAATTAAGAAAATCCCTCCCAGGCATGCCCATGGGCCAACCTAATAGATAATTTTTTATTGAGACTCAATTCCCAGGTGATTCTAGAGCATGTCAAATGAACAAATAAGACTATTAATAGATACAGAGCTTCATTGCAGAATGATAAAAAAATTCTATGATAGTAGTGATAGTTGTAAAGCTCTGAGGATAGAATTAATGTTAATGAATGATACTATTAAAGTGATATCATATATATTCCACATATAATATATATTACTACATTATAAAAACAATCCCCCTCCTCAACAAAGCAGACCAGAATCATAAAGACTTGAAGATCACAATTTGGAGAGAAAGAGAACATGATGGGGAACAGGGAAGCAGATTGACTTTGTAAAGACCTTTTACATAATTACAACACAATGAAATTCAAGATGTAAAATCTCTATGAAACGAAAGATCATTGACAGAAATATGTCAAACTTTATTACTTGTGGCATAAATATACAGTAGGAAAAGACTGCAAAAAAAATTTACAAAAATGTAAACCCTTTTATCCACATAGTGAGGCTATTCTGAGGCTACCATTTGCATGAGGCAAAGGCAAATTAAGTGAGGGGTGTTTTTTTGTTTTTTTGTTTGTTTGTTTTGTTGGGTTTTTTGTTTGTTTATTTATTTGTTTGTTTCTTTTGGAGTTCCTGGGAATGGGAACTTTTACCATGAGAGAATAAAAAATTAAATATATCAGTAATAGGGAAAGGTAGCAATTCTGTAATTCCCAAACTGTGAGTTCTCGAAAGGACTACACAGACTCCTTTCTAAGCAGAACAAAAAGTCTTGCAAATAATTCACCATGTAAGCAAACCACCTCTGTAAAGCGGAAGGCAGGGTGTGCATTATAGGTGGGATTTACACCGCACTGTGCAGTCGGGCTCTGTGCTTTACCTTATACCCTAGACTGAGTACCACGGAGTCCGGCAACCGCAGCTGCTGACGTGCAAAGAGGGAAAGGCAGGGGAAGCTTGCCCTCTCGGGCCACAGGACAGACAGTAGATGCCAAGCAGGGTCAGGCTGAGTCTCTGCTCCATGCTCAGCCACGGCTCCTGAGCCTGGTGAGCCAGTCAGGAACCATCAGGAAATCCAGGCAGTGTCGTGGAAAGGGAACATGGAAACCTAAGGTACCAGATTCCTGACTCACATGCCAAGGGAGCCAATGAGCTGTTTACCTTGAGCTTTAGATTTAGAGACTTTTGTCAGAGTTAATGGCTTTCCTAGGGCCACTACAGCTGTTCCAGTGGCTCAAGAACTAACCACTGGAGGTATACGCTCTTGTTTTCCTCTAGGGAGCGCCAACGGTGTTCGCTAATGGTGACATTTTGCCTACAACCCTTGACTTATTATTCCTTAAATGGCATCCAGAGGCTAGGACTGATCCATTTCTAAGACACTGCATGACACCCCTGCCCACGGGGCGTGAGGTCAGCAGTACTCAGGGGCTGCCTACGTGTGCCGCTACTGACCTGTTCTCTCTAGTGGCTTCAGAGCCACTGTTCACCCCACACATGATGCTGCCACTGACTGAGACTTGGAAGGACCCTCTGAGGGAGGTCCACTGTGGAGTAGCTGGGCCACTCTGCTGCCTGAAGGGTGTAGAGGAGACAAAGATGCAAGCTGACCAGGACTACCCAGCCCTGAAGTGTGGGGAGACGGACTCAGTCACGTTACTGAGGAGCTGCCTTTGATGGCCCTGATGGCCGATTCTCTCGCTTCCCCCGGAGGTTTTTGCATCTTACTTTATGGGATTCTGTGGTCTGGACTACTCCATAAATCACTATGCGCCTTTCAGAGTCACTCTATATGCTTCATTCACACTTCCTGACAGTTCCTGCACCATGAAGAGGTCTATGCAGTGGCTGGTGAGGCCTCCCCAGGCCTCCTGAGCGCCCATAGATAAATCTATCAGTCGCCTGGCCGGCCCATGCTGGTTTCCCAGCTCGGATATGTGTGCACGACTGGAACCTGGATGATCAAAAGTCTGGAAATGTTTAATGACACCAACACTTTGCAAATGCAGAAGAGAGGCAGTTCCAGAATCCCTCTGCATCCCGAAGATTAAACAGTGGTGCGGCAATGGTGCTAAAGCCCGTGTACACTTTCTTGGCTCATGTACACAGTCTGGTATTAATCTGAGTAGGTCTAAAACAAAAGGCCTAATGTGAGGCAGTAAGCTATGTTGACCCCAGGAACTGGCATCGAGCTGAGGCAGTGGACAGAGAGCCGTGGGAAAGGCCCACGTAGACAGCTTCTACTCTGAGCTACTACCCTCCTAGACCACACGCACCTACCTACTAGTCCATCTTGCCTTGCCAGTCACATGCTTGGGGAGTGCCTGAGCCAGGCAGTCTGTCTTCCCTTATGGGTTAGAAGGTAGGATCACGCTCCCTTTCATCTGTATGTGCTGGATTTGGGAGGATCAGCTCAGTGTAAAAGCCCAAGATACATATCAGCAGGTGAGTGCTGTTCTGTGTCTTTGGAACTTTAGAACACCCCCTGGGACAGGCAGGACACTGATCTCCTTGATTCTCCTGCTAACTGGGCAGACCATGCTGAGCCTGCAAGGGGCTGTGAATCAATCTAGTTCAGTTTCTCCTTTGTCTTCACACTTCCTTTCAACTTGGAAGTATTTGCCGTGAGGAATTGAAGTGCTAATTTGGAAACGGCAATGCTTCTCTTTACGTGACCGTCGAATGATACAAAACGCTGCTCAGAGACTCCATCTTTGTTTCCGATCTGATGCATCTTTCTCTAAAAGCAGGGTGCTGGACCCTGCAGCAGTCCACATGGAGACATGCAGTTTCCTAATCCAGATATGAACTGCTTCCCTATCCCTGTACAAACACGTGCATCCCTTCCGTCTGTGTCTTCACAGAGAGCAGATTTCTCTAGCTAACATACAGCTGCTCTTGACCTTTGTATAGTAACTAACCTTGTCTCTTAGTTGCACCATGATCTCAGGAGTGTACAACATACATTCCAGGTCCTAGCTGAGCGGCTATGGAACATTGCATACCTGCCCCACGTATAAAATGAGCCTAAGAAGAGCACCCACCTCCAGTATTTGCTGCCATGACGAAATGACATAGTGCCCCGAACATGTCCAGTCCTGACTGTAGTGGAGAGAAGCTTATGTGTTCCTGACTCAAGTGTGAGTGTGCAGATGGACTGTCTTTAACATGTGCCCTTCTGGGGGGCCTGAGTCATGGGTTCACATACCCAGCTGATTTCTCGGGGCTGCCTGCATCCTGGTGGTTAGTGCATTATTTCCTAATATGTGCTCTGGGAGCACCATGGAACCTGAAAAATGTACCCATTTTTCAGCATTCCCCATTCTGTGCTACTAAAGGAAGGTACGCTGTTTTAAAAGGCACCATCCGATGCAACAGTGTGCAATACAACACATTCTCTCTTCCCGAGAAGGTCTGCATGAGGACAATGCCTGAACGTAAATATTAAAACAATATACATTCCACAGAACAGAGAGGCAACCCATGCTGTTGCAGAGAACATTAGTTTTGCTCAAAGCAGAGCCTGAGCAGCATTGCTTTGTGAGCTTCCCTTCACGTGACTATCCAACTTAAATTCAAATACTTGCCCTGCCAGAGGACCCATCGCTTTATAAGGCTGATAATGCCACACACAGAAGATGCCGGTTTTTTGGAAAGCTCTTTACAGTGAGCAGGCTTACAGAGTCCAACCCACAACCTTCCTCCCCAAACAGGTTTCTAAGCAGGTACTGACTCTCTTCCACACTTCAGGGAGCTATGAAGATCCTTCAGTCTCTAACCAAAATAATGAATAAAACTATACATGATTAAAAAGAATGCATAAATGTGTTCTTAATTGGTATCATAAAACTAGGTATGTATAAATACACATATCCACGTATGCTTTTACAGTTTTTCATTTGCATATGCATAAACATTTCTGGATATAAGCACAATGGACTGTCAGGATTGACTCAATGTGGTGGTTTGAAGGAAAATGGCTCCCATAGACTCATAGGGAGTGGCATTACTGGAGGTGTGCCCTTGTTGGAGTAAGTTTGGCCTTATTGGAGGAAGTGTGTCACAGGAGGTGGGTTTTAAGGTTTCAGAAGCTCAAGCCAGGCCCAGTGGCTCACCCTTTTCTTCCTGCTGCCTGGGGATCCAGATGTAGAATTCTCAGCTTCTCTCTAGCACCATGTCTGCCCTAGTGTTGCCATGCTTACTGCCATGGCAACAATGAACTAAACCGCTGAACCTGTAAGCCAGCCTCAATTAAATGTTTTCCTTCATAAGAATCACCATGGCCACGATGTCTCTTCACAGCAATGTAAAGCCCTAACTGCAACACTCAAACAAGTATGATTGGAAGAGCTGAAGTTAGAGGACATTGTACATTGTTGCCTAAGGACTACTCTGTGATTGGATTTATTCTTTGAGGAGGACAAATAAAATAAAAGAGGAGAAAAACACCTAATTTATAGTTACCCACCAGCCTCACTCATCAATTTCACTTCCTCCCCACGCACTATTTGATGAGCTTGCCTCCTCAACCTTCACCCAACTTTCCCTTTTCAATTTCCTGTTGAACATAAAGGACGGAGGAGCCTGAAACACATTCCTAAATCTTCCACTAGGACAAGGTCTGGCAACCCTGGACGAGGATAACCATGTAGCAGCACTTTCATGCAGACCAAATTTCTTCATCCAGACCGTGGTAAATACTTATTCTCTTCAAAATGGAAGAGTGGGTATGTTAGGTACCATGTGTCAGTAATCCTAATATCTGTAGGCTGAGGCAGGAGCATCTGGAGTTCTCACTAGCCAGGGCTATACATAGAGATCCTGTTCCAGGAAAGAGAAAGAAAGAGGCAAAGAAGCAAGGGGAAAAAAGACAAAAACATAAAAATTAGAACTGGTCTTCAGAATGAAAGCAAGAGGCAGATGCACCAGTTAGGCATTCTTGTCTCATCTCCTTCTCTGGAGCTACCATCACGGACTTAGAAAACTAGTCCTGCTCTGTGCTTCCTCTCTCCTGCTGCAGTGGGACAAACTCAGAAGGTCCCTGCAGCAGAGTCCCTCTAACAGTAATGTTCCTACGGTGGAATGTTGCATCCCACAGATGCTCGGCAGACCTCTTGAGTGTGCCCTCAGGAGTGCGCCTCCTCCACATGCTCAGCGCAGTCCAACTTCACTAGGATGGCACACCAGTTACAGAGACAACCTGAGCAGAGGACTTCATTCTGGTCCGCATTTCACTAGGGATGGTTCGAGTATAGGAAAACCTAATGACTTCAACCAGAAGTCCTCTGGGTTGCAAAATATGCTCTTATTTGCCTAAACAGAGCAGAGAAAAACTGTATTCGGGAGCAAGGAGCATTTGGTGAGAAAACCTAACAGGATTTACACAATCCCTCCTGTCCCCAAAGCAGATTGTCACTCAGGAATATGTTGAAGAGATACACCAAACTGCTCAAGACAGGTGGGCCTTACCACTCATTACTCACCTAGAGTAGAGGGTGGCTTTCCTCTCCAGCTCTCTCTGCATCCTCAGATCTTGCACATTGTCCCAGACTCTATAAAGTACTGTATTCATCTTCCCATCCTCGGAAAGTGGCATTGAGCCCAGTGGCCACATGTTTATGAGTACCGAGAGAATCAATGTGTGTTTTCCTCCATGGATCATTCCGTGTTCCTTCTGCCCTGGAGACTGTCTACAGTTGGCTCTCAAACCCAGCCCCATTAGGTTCAGTCATTCCACAGCCTCAATGTAATATCTCCAAGGAACTCTCCCAAGGAAGGCTTGCTGTGCATTCACTCTTAATTACACTCAGCATCACAGGACATATTATCTGGAGTGACATGAGATCCTGTGCTGGAAACACTCATCACATAGACGAAATTATTACACAAAAATATTGCTCTGACTCTGGTGTTATTTGAAAGTGGGAGACTTGCTAGATTTAGTGAGAGGGAAGCTATATATAACTTGTTTGGATGGAGTTAACCTCTGTATGGACTTCCTCGGGGATCTAGTGCATTTATCACACAGCAGAGCTATTAGTGCCACGGCAGATTGTTGTAATATAACACACGCTTGCTGTCATCAGCCCCCAGTAACGCAAATCCAAGATGTTCACTTGGAATGGTATGGGCCCTTTGGCAGTTCCAGCTCAATGCCCACTAAATTCGCTGCACAGATCCACATATTCCTAGAACTCGCTCCACATTTGTAAGTGCGTGAAGTAAAATATACACAAGAAAACTGAAAAGCTCCATAAAGTATCTCAGTTTTTTCTAAACATCCAGATGCTTCTCTTTGTCTAGCAAAAGCATCTATAATTTTTATTGCTTGCTTGTCTCCATATTTAATCTCTCTTTGGAAGACTATGGATCCGTGTAAGATGCTTTCCCATTCAAAGCTCAGACACGAAGCTTGAACTTGAAAATGACTTATAAGCAATTTCACGGCTTCTCTTCTAGGCTCTCAGGCAGTCTTTAGGAACCCTGGACACACTGCATAGAGCAGTCTGGAGGGCTGAAGCCAAGGAGCATCAGGGACCCAAGAGTCAGGCTCACCACGAGATCTCAGCAGTGCATGCTTCTCTGTACTCATTGTTATGGGAGGGAAGCCTTGTTCTCAAGTGCAAATGTCAGGTGATCATGGTAGCCTTATGCATAAAACCAGTATTATGAAGAGAAAGGGTTGTTTCCAAATTCTTGGTCTGTGATGTGACCTCCTACCCGAGAGTGCCCAATAAAACCCTTTCCTAGTGGATTCTTTTATCTTAGCCAAACAACATTCGAGAGCTGGCTTTTCCCAGTTATGAATCTCTAGTTGGCAGGACTCATCTCCACTCCACTTCATCCCTTTACCATCCCTCTCCCATTGCCCTCTGCTCTTTAAGGGGTGTAAAGCAGCCCTAAATGTGGTTTTTGGAATTTGCCAATGTTAAAAGATTTTTTTGGAATGTGCAACAACCAAAACCTAATTCGAAATCAAACACATAATAAATCCGAGATGTGTGTTTCTGTTGTAGCACACAATTTCATGGTAGCCTTGGTTCTGAACAATGTCATGTGATCTCCATGCCCCAAAACAGCTCAGCTCAGATTCAAGACTATTATGAGTTAAGGACTACAGTCAAAGTTTTCTGCTCTTCTGGAAGCATGATGGGTTGATTACAGAAAACCAATCCTATCATTCTTCCATGTGTAAGGACCAAGTTAATGTGTCTTTGGATTGTGTTGGATTGAGATGCTTGATTTTAAAACTTGCTCTTTGAGTTGCTGACTTGGGCTTCATGTAAAAAAAAAAAAAGAATCATTAAGTGAATTTTGTCTTGGAATTGGGACAGAATTTCCAACAATTTTTGAAATGGCCCTAAACATACTTTTTCTGTTTTATACTATGTATTTTTTCCCATCACTTGGTGAATGGATTTTTTTAAAGTGGGACATATGTATACTGTAATACTATTTAGTTAAGAAAATGGATGAATTTTTTTCTTTTTCAATTAACTTTACTATGAAAAACTTGGGAGTAAAAAACATCACACACTGAAATAAATCAGACCCAAAGTCTATACATCTCAGTGAACTTCTCTACAATTAAAATAGGCATTCTGAAGCTTTGGAGCTTCACAATGGATTTTACACTTTCACTATTGAATATATTTTTATGCGCTTATCTGCCACTAAACGTAAAAAATCTATGACACAGTCAGAACTAGAAAAACAATTAGCTTTATATCCTTTTTCATAACTCAAGTCTATTTTTATTTAATTTTTTCTTAATTTTTATTTTATGTGCATTGGTGTTTTGCCTGCATGTATGTCTGTGTAAGGCTGTTGGATCCCCTGGAACTGGAGTTACAGACAGTTGTGAGCTGCCATGTGGGTGCTCGGAATTGAACCTGGATCCTCTGGAAGAGTAGCCAGTGCTCTCTTAACCACTGAGCCATCTCTCCAGCCCCCCCCCCTTTTTTTAAATGGAGGTTTGTTGTTTTTTTTTTAGATTTGTTTATTATGTATACAGTATTCGGCCTGCATGTATGCCTTCAGGCCAGAAGAGGGCGCCAGATCTCATTACAGATGGTTGTGAGCCACCATGTGGGTGCTGGGAATTGAACTCAGGACCTTTGGAAGAGCAACCAGTGCTCTTAACCTCTGAGCCATCTCTCCAGCCCTTTTTTTTTAAAAAAAGATTTATTTATTTATTATGTGTACAATGTTCTGCCTGCATGTATGCCTGCAGGCCAGAAGAGGGCGCCAGATCTCATTACAGATGGTTGTGAGCCACCATGTGGGTGCTGGGAATTGAACTCAGGACCTTTGGAAGAGCAACCAGTGCTCTTAACCTCTGAGTCATCTCTCCAGCCCTAATTTTTTTATTTTTTGAAAATTTCATGATTACTATATTTACTATTTACAACATTGTCACTCCCCTCCCCTTCCAGTTCCTCCCATGACCTCCCTATTCCCTCCCACATTTATATATCTGTGTAGACAGATAGATAGATACATAGATACATAGATAGATAGATAGATAGATAGATAGATAGATAGATAGATAGATAGATACATACATACATACATACATACATACATATATACATACATACATACATACATACATACATACATACATACATACACAGATACACAGATACATAGATAGGTGTAGGTGATGCAGATGTAGATGGTAAAGATGTAGATTTAGATATAGATACAGGTATCCCATATAGTGTTAGCTTCTCCCTTGTTAAATATTTTTGTGTTCATGATGTTATAAATTTCACTTTGGTCATCAACTACAATTTCTAAAGCTTGGGTAAATAAAGATTATGCATTTCAGTTATTTTCCTTTTTTCCCCTGATGTCTTAAGATCTATCTTTCTTCATTTGCATGTTGTTTGCAGAAATTCCTAAACCACTACTCAGGGGCATCACCGCTAATAGCTATATTTCTTCTTCTTCTTCTTTTTCTTCTTCTTCTTCTTCTTCTTCTTCTTCTTCTTCTTCTTCTTCTTCTTCTTCTTCTTCTCCTCCTCCTCCTCCTCCTCCTCCTCCTCCTCCTCCTCCTCCTCCTCCTCCTCCTTCTCCTTCTTTGGTTTTTCGAGATAGGGTTTCTCTGTGTAGTTTTGGTACCTGTCTTGGATCTCGCTCTGTAGACCAAGCTGGCCTCAAACTCCCAGAGATCCACTTGCCTCTAGCTCTCGCGAGCTGGGATTAAAGGTGTGCACCACCACTGCCCAGCATGTCTCTTCATTTTACTTCAATAACTTCATTCTCAAATAATTTTGCTAGACACAGACTAACCAGGTGAGACCTTTTCTTCTTTTGGAACTGTAAAATCAACATGCCATTCCCTTGATAAAAAACACTCCTGCACACTGGAGTAGGAGGGAAATTCCTGAAGAAAGGAAACTGAAAGCCCACAGTGGACACCACAAGCAATACGAGACTCGATGCTTTTACCTTAAACTAGGAATGAGGTCAAGGCAGTCTGTCTGCATCACACTGTTCCACACAGTGCTGCAAGTGTAACTGAGCAGGACACAGATCAAGAAGAAAGCAATCAAACCATGCCTGACTCAGATGGTATGACAGGAGATTTACAAGGAAGTGTCCAAAAGTCTACTCGTGTTAAAATTCTTGAAATTGCTAAATGAATTCAACAGAGCTGCAGGAAATGCAACCAATATACAAAAATCAAGTGTATCTCTACACATCAATGATGAAAAATCCAAAGATAAAATTTAAATGCCAGATAATAAGAAGTAAATCAGATCAAAGGCATAGAACACATATGTAACAATGAGTTGTGAAATACAGCTGAAATAAATAGACTTCAGTAAATCGGAAATATACTGTGCTCATAGATTGCAGGACTTGATGGTATCAAATTGCAACATTTCCCAAGTTCATTTGCATATTGAATATGATTATTATCAAAATAATAAGTAGGTTTCAAAATATTTTCATAAAAATGAACACTTATCCTAGAGACTTACAATGCCCCAAACAATACTGAAAACTATGAAAATTGGAAAACTCACTTCCCTATTTCTAAACTTACTGCAAATCTACAGTAATCAAAGCAATGTTGAACCAGCAAAAAAAAAGACACAGATCAATGGAATGGAGTGATCCTCAAGTTGACTGTCAATTGGTCGTTAACAAGCATGCTAAGGCAATGCAATGGGGAAGCCTAATCTCTTCCTTTTGAGATTTTTTCTGTGTATGACTGTTTTGCTTACGTGTGTTTGTGTACCATGTATGTGCCTGGTGCCAGAAAAGGCATTGGATCACCTGAAACTGGAGTCACAGATGGTTATGAGCTGCCACGTGGGAATCAAACCCAGGTCCTATAGAAGAACAGCAAGTATTCTTAGCCACTTAGACATCTCTAGCCTTTTCAAAGCTTAGTTCTGGAACAATGGAGGTTGGCATTCAGAGAATGAGCTGAGCCCTACTTCACTCCATATACAAAATTAACAAAATATGGGACTAGGGAAAGGGCTCAGTGGTTAGAAGTGCTTACTGCTCCTGCAGACAACCCAGTTTTAGTTCTCAGCACGCACATTGGGCAGCTCAGAATTGCCTATAACTCCGGTTCCAGGGGATGTCACGTCTTCTGGCTTCTATAGACGTCTGCACACACAGACACTCGAGCCCAAAAACATACACACAAAATAAATCTTTAAAAAAACACATATCTCAAAACAGATAAAATTTCTAAATATAAGAGCAGAGCCTATAAAAATCTCCCAAGAAAACAAGGTGTAAAAAGTTGTGACTGCAGACTAGGCAACACTTTCTTCAATATGACACACAAATACAGGAAGAAACAGTTAAAACAGACAAACTGATCTTCAAGACAATTTTTTAAAAGTGTGCTTCAAAAGCAATGTAAAGAAAACCCTATAATTAGAGAGGATATTTTACATTTTAATTAGCTTACAGTTAGCAGATTTTTTTCATGGCATTTTATACACACCTAGTTTGGGTTCCCCTTCCCCTCATGCCTCTGCCCATTATCTCTACTTAAATCCATCCATGCCCCATTTTTCTCTTTCCACACACATAACATGTGTTCTGTAACCCTCCCGACACCTCCCCTTAAAGCCTCTCCTTGCCCCGTCTCTTGGGCTCACCTCTCCATGCACTCACACCCACATGGAAATGCATATATGGACATTAGAGGCTAGAATCCGCATATGAGACAGAACATGCAGCCTTTCTCTTTCTGACTCTGGATTATCTGACTTCATATAATATTTTCTGGTTCCACCCATTTTCATTTATTTTCCTTTTCTTTTATGGCTGAATAAAATCCCATTGTGTGTGGTTCCACATTTTTACTGTCATCTTATCTATTGATGAACATCTAGGGTGATGCCATATCCTTGCTGGTGTGGACAGAGCAGCAATAAACATGAATGAGCAAGGATCTCTGTAGTAGGAGACAGTGCTGTTTGGGTGTGTACCCAGGGGTCTTGTAGCTGAAGCATATATATCATAGTTCTATTTTTGATCTATCCTGATTTCCCCAGTGGCCATACTGGTTTACAATCCCATGAACAGTGCACAAGGGCTCCCCTTCCCCCACACCCTTATCAGCATTTGTTGTCCTCATTTTCCTGATGATAGAGACACTATGTTTACATCTCACATCTGCAAAAGAGCTTGCATCCAAGATCAATAAGGAATATTTGAACTCCAAACCAAGCTAAATAGTGTAGTGGGCAGTAGCACAATTAAGAATAGGCAGATGATCTGAACAGGCCTGTCTTCAGAGTAGATAGTAGTGAATAAACACTTTAAAAGGATCTAAACAACAACATTGTTAGGCAATTGCAAGTAAAAGAAGGAAGTATCTCTTTACACAGTGAGGATAGTTGTAATAGGAAAGAGTTGGGGGAAAGTCCTGGGAAGGGCATGAAGAAACTAGAATCCTCATTCATCACTGAGGGGGGATGTAAATAGTGCATTCACATGGGGGAAAAATTGGCAGTTTCTCAAAATACTAAACATAGATATAGAGTTACTTATGAACCAGAAATCTAACTCCAAGCTATAGACCCAAGGGAACTAAAAATATATGTTTATACAAAAACTTTTACATGAGTGTACCTAGCATGCTACTCATAATATAACCCTACATAGAAACAACCCAACGTCCATCAAGCAAGAAATGGATAAACAAAATACATTATTCCTACACAAAGGAATAGTATTCAGCTGTAAGAGATGAAATACAATACCAACATGTGATAGACTGAATGAACATTGGAATGAACTAAATAAAAGCGTCTGAAGTATGCAAAGGGCCACATATTACATGAGATCTCTTATATAAAGTGTCATGAATATATAAATGCATAGTGACAAAAACATATTAGTTAGTAGGATTTGGAGGCATACAGAGCAGGAGATCAGTAGGCAAAGCTATGGGTCCTTCAGGTGGTGGTGACTGTATTCTCGGGTTAAATGTGGAGATAATTGAACAAGCCTGTGACTATATTAACCACTGAGTTTTGTAATTGGATGGATGGATGGTATATAAGCTATGTTTTAATTTAAAACAAGTAAGCATACTTTTTTTTAGAAGATAAACATGTAAACAATTGTGGTATACACTGTGACATTTTGATGCATGAGCTGTGGAATGATTAAGTCACACCACTTGACATAGCCTACACATTAGATACTTCATTTTATTTGTTTTTAAGTAGTTTTTGCCTACACCGCAAAGAAGCAGTGAGCGGGCAGTCGCTACAGTCCCGCTTGATCAATGACTTTATTTTAAATGACACGCAGTTGTATACACATTTACAGAGTGCGGTATCAACAGTTCAATAGCTATGTGCAGTAGACGTGAAGAAACCCTCTAAGGGAACAGCATGCACCAGCTCCTGGTCCCCACTGCTCTGCTGAGCACACTGACAGTCGATAGATGGTCTTCCCTGGGTAGGTGCGCTACTTCTTGTTTCCAGGTGTGTTTGCTCCACAGCCTCGACGTTCTGTTCACTCTTCACTGCTGCAGACCTGTCTCTGCTCACTCCCACGAGAGCCTTTCAAAGTTTCTGCAGTGATCTAGTTGTCTAGGACTTCCCTTGAACTCCCAGCCAGGCTCTTGTGTTCTCTATGAAATCAAAGCCCATTGTCATCCATTTCCTTTATTGGGGTATTCTGCTCATAATTGTGGAGGCCGCAGATCCAGGGGCTACAGCTAGTGACGGCCTCCGAGCCTATGGAGAGTACTGAAGCAGCAGGCAGTGTCATAAGGCAAGACAGAGTGAGCTTGTTAGCTCCCATCTCTCTTCCTCTTCTTTCAAAGCCACCAGTGTCATCATGGGAGAGGAAGCAGCATTATGACCTCATCTAATCCCAATGATCTCCCAAAGGCCCCGCCTCTAAATACCATCAATTTATGAATTTGTGGATTGTTTCCAAAGCATGAATGCTGGAAAACTTACGGAAAGCGCGGTAGAGCTTTAGGCAGCTGGGGTGCTAGGAGTAGCCTTTCTTCCTACCCTAGCTAAACTGAGCTAATCTCTGAGGCAAATCAAATTGCCACTGCACTCTGAAAATACAGAATTTCCTAGAGGGCTCCAAGTTGGAACAAAAGGCTGGCTGTTTTCTGGGGCCTTCCGACCCCTGGGAACTTTTGGGACCACCTGTGTATTAGCAATGGGTGTCTTTGAATCTTGTCTTAGGACAACTTTCCCTCTGTCTCACTGGATCTCTGGGTGAGCCCTTCCATCCTGTGCATATGTCACGCAGATACTGGAGACAATCAGCTAGAATTCTCTAGACCAGAACTCTCAACACCACATTCTTAACTGGGAAGTGCCTCCTGGATAATGAACAGCAAAACCACCTTTCCAGAACTCATCCTGTTCCTAGCCCTGGTACTCCGAAATCCTGTTCCTCTTTCTCCTGTCAACTACAGAGGCCAAGCAGTGACCCCAGCCACTTTTCCCTTATCACTGCAGCCTGTACCTTGTCATTCCAGAATCCAGTCTGCTTCTGAACACTCTCATTATTCATTCCCCCTCTTTCTGTAGCACCCTGGCTTAGGAAGTTTGCCCCAGCTTCCCAAAATCCAGTAGAGACCTCCTGGCTCGCCTTCTTTCAGGGGCCTGTGATTCACCTACTGAGAACAGATCTGACCCTGGATTCTGATTGTCCTTGGTGCATCCAGCTCCCTCCCCAGAACGTCAACTCCAGGAAACAGCCAAGCCTCATCTGTCCCTATTCCCTGGGTACTCAAAACAAATACACAGTGACTAGCTGAAGATGTGTACCAGCCATCTGAGGCTCTAACGACGTTCAGGGAGAAAATGGCTGATAGCTAATAAAACAATGAGCAATGTTGAAAGGGCTTCCACACCGATCAGATGTGCTCTCCTGAGGAATCTCTCCACGCACGTGTGCAGGGAAAAGCCATGAGAACAGCACCAAAAGCTTGGCGGCCAGCTCAGCGGCCATCCTCTCTGTGGAGGAACTGGCTGGCTCTGCTGGAACTAAGGAGGAAGTGACAGACAGCTCCATCTGTCCGCACTCCAAATCCTGGTTGGCTCAAGACCCTCCAAGAGTTGACTTTAGTTTTCTTGACAGTACAAACGTATTTCTTTTACTTATTGGCAAGTCAAATAATTGCTGTGCAATATTCCTCCTTGACAGTGCCCAGAAACATAAGATAACCTTGACCAGTGTTTGCATTTGCAATGATGTCACTGGAAGAGTAAGTTTTAAAATACAAGCACCTACTTAAAAAGCATCATTCTCCAAGATCTGCAATTGCAGACACAGTCTCCCATAGCTTGCTTCCAGGGTTTGATTTCTCCCAAGTCCTGGAAGCAATACATGTGTTTATCTCTGTACTTGGTGCAAGAGTGCCTCCCCAAATGCCAAAATCCACATATAGCTTGTGAAATAAAAGATATCAGCTCTCCCTGCTCTGTAAGCAGAAGATCAATAATACAGGACAAAATCTGGACAGAAGGCCTGGCTGCTGACAGGGTCTTACTGCCCACCAATTTCTCCTTTTAACTAAAAAAGACCAGTGTAATATTTGTGAAATACATATTTTTGTCTTTGTAAACATTTCCTGAGATACATCTCCTAAGTTCCATAGAGTTCATGGAATGTACGTTGTACACTGTCTCAATTAGAGTTTCTATTGCTGTGAAGAGACACCATGACCACAGCAAATCTGATAAGGAAAACATTTAATTGGGGTGGCTTGCCTACAGTTTCAGAGGTTCAGTCCATTATCATCATGGCGGGGAGCATGGCAGCATGCAGGCAGAGGTGGTGCTGGAGAAACAGCTGAGAGTCCTACATCTTACAGGCAACAGGAAATAGACTGAGGCACTGGGTGATATTCTGAGCACAGGAAACTTCAAAGCCCACACTCCTCAGTGACATACTTCCTCCAACAAGGCCATATCCACTCCAACAAAGCTACACCTCAAAATAGTGGCACTACCTATGAGATTATGGGGCCAAGTACATTCACATTGCCATATTCCACTCCCTGACTCCCATAAGCTTGTAACAATATCAGAATGCAAAATTCATTTAGTCCAACTTCAAAAGTCCCCATGCAGTCTATCACAATCTCAAAAAATGTTTTAAAGTTCAAATAACTCTTAGCACCTCTGTCTTCCATGCTCCTACTAGTATGGCTTATTAAGCAGTGCTTAAAGCATTCCACTGCTTTCATAACCCAAAGTACCAAAGTCCAAATTCCTACAAACAGAAACATGGCCAGGCCTATCACAGCAATACTCTAGTGCCTGGCACCAACTTCTGTCTTAGTTAGGGTTTCTGTTGCTGCGAAGAGATACCATGACCATGGCAACTGTTATAAGGAAACATTTAATTGGGGTGGCTCCCTTACAGTCAGAGGTTCAGTCCATTATCATCATGATGAGGAGCATGACAGTGTGCAGATAGACATGGTACTTGAGCTGAGAGTGCTATATTTTGCAGGTAACAGGAAATGTATTGAGACACTGGGTGGTATCCTGAGCATAGGAAACCTCAAAGCCCAACCCCATAGTGACACACTTCCTCCAACAAGACCATACTCACTCCAACAAAGCCATGCCTCCTAACAGTGGCACTCTTTATGGGGTTATGGGGGACAATTACATTCAAACTAATACATATACTAACATATTAACAGATGGCCAGAAGGTTGAGGAGTTTCAGGATGATACTTGGTCCCCAGAAAGACAAAGGCAGATCAGTCCTACTCCCAATCTCTAGGGAGCAGGGGAACAATGACCTAATCAATTATGACTATAAAGAAGCCCTTATAAACTGAGTGGTGGTGGTGCATGCCTTTGATCCCAGTACTCAGGATGCAGAGGCAGGAGGATCTCTGTGTGGCCAGCCTGGTCTACAGAGCAAGTTACAGGACAGCCAGGGCAAGGAAAGCCTGTCTGGGGGCAGGGGAGGAGAGATGCCCTTATGAAATTCGAAGGCCAGGGTACTAGCAGCTTGCCACTGATAGAACTCATGGAGGCCAACAGATGGTAAGAGCTACAAGAGGTCTCTGGGGGAAGAATCTCCAAGGCCTTGAGCCCTTTCAAGCCTCACCACAGGTATCTTTTATCTGGGAGTAGGAAACTGTGGGGTGGCAATTTCTAGAAATATTCCATCTTGGGGGAGGCTTATGAAACTCAGTATGAAAGCAAACTTCCTATGTCTGGGAAAGCTGAAATGTAGAGGATTCATAAGGCCTCTCCCCAAGTTCCAGATGCAATAAACAACTGGTGGTGGAGGGAGACTTTGACCAACTGAGCTGCCTAGTGTTGGGGCATTCTCTGACCTGTTGAGCTACCTGCAAGTCATGCAGGGAGTCCCAGGGTACCAGCTCTCATCGGCTGTCACCCACATCCACACTTGGGTGGCCTTCAGTGACGCATCTGCCTCTGAGTAATCCACACTCCTGAGAGTGATCTTGGAAAACTCATCGGCTAACTGTAGTCAGATGGTTTCTCTGGTCTTGCCCAGCCTCAATGTCCCACAGCCACTTATAAAATAATCATTCAGAGGCTTAATATTAATTACCAACTGCATGACCTATGTCAGGCTTCTTGTTAGCTAGCTCTTATAACTTGACCCATTTCTATTAATCTATAAGTTGCCACTGTGGCTTATTGGTACTTTCACATCTTGCTTCTCCTGGCAGTGCTGAGTCTCTGACTCTGTCTCTCTTTCTTGTCTCTCTCCTTGGATTTTCCTGCCTTCCTCTAAGCTGCCTTGCCATAGGCCAACACAGCTTTATTTATCAACCAAATCAGAGCAACACATATTCACAGTATACAGAAAGATATCCCACAGCAGCTAACCAAACTGAACTTTTAAAACAAAGGCTAAATAATCTGATACAACAAGGGGAATCAGTCCACAGTGGAATGTGTCATATGAGCCACTGAATACACTTGGTTATCACTAGCTGAGGTCCCCATGGATACCACGGACTGGGAAACCATGGAGGAAGGAGAGGTTTACTGAGGAACTGGGCATGCAAGGAGATTCCAAGTTCACTGGACCTGATAGGACTGTGTTCACTGGAAAGTTAACAAAGTTAATCAAGGACCTTGAGAGCCACGAGCTAGGAGGCGCAAGGGCAGATGTGACTGGCTTAGACTGGCATATGAATCAGACCAGTGAAGGAAATCACTCACAGGGGGTGGAAAAAGAATAAAGTAGAGAAAAGTGCCTGTCCAGTCACTCCAAGGCAGACCTGGAAAGCATGGCTTTGAACTGGAGTTCCTAAGGCAGACATTGACAGAGAAGCAATGCTGTGCTAGTGAGCTCTTGGGAGACTTTTTTCCCCCTGAGACAGGGTTTCACTGTGTAGACCTTTGCTGTCCTAGAACTCACTATGTGGATCAGGCTGGCCTTGAACTCACAGAGATCTGCCTGCCTCTGCCTTCCAAGTGCTGGGATTAAAGGCCTGAGCCACCTCAGCCTAGCTGCTCCTAGGAGACTTTAAAGCCTGAGCAACAGTCCACAGAAGGTGCAAACAATTTTTTTTTAATATAAGTGAAAAAGACTAAGCTTCCAGGAGTTGAAAGTCATGCTCCTGGAGCACTCTGTGCACATTTCTCTCCAGCAGGAAAATATGCTGATGCTGGAACTCATTCACCCAGCCCAGATGTGAGTGAGAGAGAGAAAACAGGAGTGGCTACAGCTGTAGTACTGACTGCTCCACACATCCTGCCAGACCAAGGGCCATCACAGCAACTGTGGCTGAAGGACAGACAAAGGCCTGCTTTCAGCCTAGAGCTTGTCAGAATGGAGGAAGCTGGGACGCACAGAACCCCACTCTTCCTGGCCCTGGGCAAATCAGAGCAGTATGAGCCAAGAACTCCTACCCCTTAAAGGGAAGGGAAATGCAGAGGACCTATTGCAATACCATGTGTTGAAGAAAATGAACAGCTCACCGAAATGTCTGAGGATTAGAATGCATGTATAACACTGTAAGCCAAGGCGAGAACCTGTTTCTAGGGAGGTTGTAGGCCTTAGTGAGGAGGCCACTGCTATTGGATATGGTATGATGCACCTCAAACTGCATTCTAAACATTTGTGCTTAGGACAATAGATAACTGTTACTGTCGGCAGCAACGAGCCATGGAAGGAAATGTAATGGCTGGTGTACCACCGAGATGCACAACCATTAGTGAAGCCTCTGAGAACAAGTGACAGTTGCTGTGGCACCGGAGCCCAATGCTCAGCCATAGAAGGCCATCTATGTCACCCTCTCCAAGGTTGAGTATCATGGTAGAGAGAGTGAAATGAACCTCAGGGCCAGAGTAAGCGAGCCCTGCATAGTGATTTCCTCAGCTGAAATATTCCATCCTGGAAGAAGGCTCTTGAGACTCAGGAAATAAAATGAACTTCCTAAACCTGGGAAAGCTGAAAGTTACAAGGGTCTCAAGGCTTCTTCCCAAGGCTTCAGAAGCAATAAACAGCTGCCGAAGGGGGTTACTTTGGCCCACTGACCTGCTCGGGGAGGACTCTATGACCCATCAAGATGACTTTAACTTATGCAGAGAGCTCCAAGGATCCAGCTTTCACGAATTGCAGCCCATGATGGGGTGGGCGTTCAGTGATGCGGCCTCTCTTGAGTCATCTACCATAAGAAATCTCTCACTCATTCTCCTGGAAGTAACCATGACAAACTCACTGACTGACCAAGCTGGGCTTTGTGGGACTGCTACTTTGATCTCTTACTAGTTCCCTGTCTGGGATGACTTGTTCATATCTCTCCAGGAATAGTGTCATACAACAATATCTTATAAAGCACCCTTCCCAATAAATTAGTAAACCTGTTAACCTGTATTCTATAAGCCAGTGGCATGCCATGGGAATCCTTCCAGTAGGTCACAATCAAGACGGAAAAACATCCTGAGGATTGTGATTGGCATCTGAGTTACAAACAGGATCAGGGGAGTCTTGTGCTCAAAGCCCTCGACCTGTGACTCTGATGCCAGAAGACGGTGTCAGCCCAAGTGGAATTAGAGGATACCCAGCTGCTATCTGCTGCAGAGGGGACTACTTGCTTGCCGGTGAGAAGCCCTACACACTGGGATCACACCCACCTTCTGCAATGATTAGCTCTGAGAGGGAGTGAAGGAGAAGCTTTGTCCGGCCTTGTCCTCGTGCCTGGGAACCAGCTAGCTCTGCTTGTGTTCCAGCTGGAGAGCAGACAGGTGACCTGGATTTGGCCAATCAATTACTTGAAGTCAGTATATTGAAACTGGAAAGAGGTGCACGCATTTAGAGCTGAGAAAATACCCAAGGCAGCCAGAGAAAGGCCCAGCGATCACATCCAGAAAGCCATTCCTGCGGCTGCTTATCTGGGCTGCTTTCCCTGTCGCCCAATCTCACCTGGTTCCAGTCAGCTCTCTAGTCTTGCCTGCCCACCTCCCCGTGAACTCTGGGGGTGCCCCTTTGAATCCAAGACATTCCTCTGGTACTTAAGTTATCCAGGACCTGGATCCAGCTTTGGCAACTAAACTTCTGCCCTGAGCCCTCTCTTGGAGCGGAAAATCCACAGCAACCTGGCAGGTCCTGTCAGTCTCACCTCTGAGCTCACTCCTGGACCAGACTCAGAATCAGAACCAACAAAGAACTACTAACTAAGTGAAATCCCAGTGTAAAGTGTGTGTGTGTGTATGTGCGTGCATGCGTGTGTGCGTGCATGCGTGTGTGCATGTGTGTGTGTGTGTGTGTGTGTGTGTGTGTGTGTGTGTGTGTGTGTGTGTGTTTGGGATATTGTGCCTTATACTTGGAGGATTTGGAAGGACCCTCCTAGCTTCAGGAACTCTGCCTGTCACAAGAGACGCCACTGAGTCTATTTGTTAAAGATTCTCTGGCATGAGGCAGAGGCTCCAGTCACTTGTCTTTCTCCTGGGTAATGCTGAACAGCTGCTCTGAAGTGAGCACCAGATGAAGCTCTTATAACCCCCCTTCTAAATGAAATGTAATAAAGATGACTTTCCCTTTCATAAACAAGGCCAGGAAGCCTGCCAAGGGATCTTGTCTTCTCCCTGCTTGGGCAACTCGCTGGCATCTCAGACAAGGCGAGGAGAGGGCAACTGCTCCCTGGGGACACCACCCCCATCCAGGCAGCTGCCATCACACCCCCCTCTCAAGCTGCTGTGAGGTCAGTTGCTGCTGGGCGTGGCATTCTTTGCACCTCTGCAGAGCCAGGCTGATCCTATCCTTCCAATTACTTCGTTCCAACAGCGTCCAAAGAGGGTGGAGGGCCCAGTGGCTGGGAATCTGCAATCTAAGGAATGAGGCAGATGCAAGGCCACATTTTCCAGACAGATGACAATGTGAACAAACGTAGAACAGCCTAGAGGTGCAAGAAGGAGTCGGGATGATGTTGAGAAGGGAACAGTGTCTTGCATGAAGCCTTTAGGGAAGGAGGGACATGGTTTTCTTTTCTTGTGGGACCTGGAAGACTAAAGCTCACCCTCTTCATGGAAAAACGAAGAAAAACATCAATGTGGAAGCCATGATTTCCCATCAGCTTGGATATGGGCTCTTGTATCCTTCATTAGGTAAAATTGAGATGAATGAAATGCCTAACAATTTCACAGACAGTCATGCTTTTATCACTCAAAGATAGTATGCAAGGAAAAGAGGATGGATTTGTGTGTGCATCAACATTATCATTATATCCTTCCAGAGTCCATATCTTCATAAGAAGTCTTACAATATCAACATTGTTCTGTGCACAGCACATTTGTAACATGTCTTTCTCCTTAGAATATATTCATGCTTCAAATCATTGCCTGATTCTCCCACGTCACATTTAGCAGTTGGGTTGTAGTCTTTCCAAGAACATACATTCATTACTTTTGGACCACTTGCTCTTTAGCTCAGTGCACCAAAGGTGCTCAGCAAATGTTGACTACATGAATGGTTGGAGCTGTGTGACCAGATTAAAGGTGTCTACTACGACTTTGACAACATTCTATTAAGTCACAGGAGTCAACCACAAAGGACTGTGTGACATATGATTCCACTTGTATGAACCATTCCAAATAGGCATGTCTACAGAGACAAAAAGTGGCTACTTAGAAAGGGGGCCAGGGCTGAGGAAAGAGAGCAACCGCTAAGGGGGTTTTCAAAGGAGTGATACAAGTGTCCTGAGATTGAGGATGGTGATGGTGTCACATACTGTGAATATGCCAAAAACTGTTAAATTGCAGACTTGAAATAAGTGAATTGCTTGGTATATGACTTAGATGTCAACGAAGTTATTATTTACAAAGAATGAGTTGGTATAGGGAGCCAGGTTGGCTTGGCCTGCTTCCCCCAGAGCCATTTGTTACTGTCCCTGAGAGCCGCAGACTTCTTACTTCATCCCCACCTCTGACCAACATCTGTCCTAGATCACTGGTGAGGAATGCCCCTTTAAACGCGCGTCTTACCTGCCTCAGGTGCCCTGCGTCTCCACAAAGACTAGCAGCGACTCCTGCTTTATTGATCCTTAGATATCTTTTGGGTATTGATTGACTTAGAACGTTGTTGCTAGAGCCAGGAAGCCCCATTTACCGGCCCAAGAATCTCAATAACCCTCATCTCCCCACTATAAATGTCACAGATGATAAATTGGAGGTGAGTCTCCTGTAGGAAATGGTGGAGCCCTGTATCTGGACCGGAGGAAAGCAAGACCAGGCGAAGCTCTTGGGCTGCTTTCAGTCGGGTGCCTTAGGCTGAGGTGGGGGTAGGGGCAGGAATGAAGGCTGGCGTCGAGGCTGGGTTTTCTAAAGGCCCCAACCCATCCTGGTGGTCTGTACCTACCACAGGATGGAAACATCAGAGAGAAGCAAATAACCTCATGATAAATTAGAGGTGCAGGGAAGAGATGCTCACTTCTTCCTTTGTGAAGAGAATACCTGTCCCACTGAGCCAATGCAGGACCCACAGAGACCTGTGGGTATGGCCAGGGGTCCAGGAACTCAGGATGGAAGCCTGCAGGCTCAGAGGTCTGACCACAACAGTCAACACTCATCAGGTAAAGTGGGGCAGCAGAGCGCTTTTATTGAGACATCGTTTAAAAGAGTCCATCAGAAGAGGGGTGTACCACAAAGGACCAGATAGAAGCGGTTCAAACTCCTTGCTTTCCCTGATTGCCATCCCATGGGCTGAGGTGGGAAAATATCCTCTTTGGGGAGTGTTGTGGAACCCAGGAAGTGCAGGAAAAACATTGCCTTCTCTTCTGGATATTTCTCACTCAGGATCCCGCTTGGGACGTCTCAGGGGAGGCCAAGCGCATTTCTTCCTCCACACTCCAGAAGGAAGGCAGTCCACCCCAAATGCTGTGCCCCCTCCTTCAGCATGCCTTCCAAGCAACCACACCCTCCAACTCTTGAGTTCTTAGAAATAACTCTGACTAGGCAGTTTTCAACTCCCTGGTGCAGCTTCTCTGCATCGATTCACAGAACAGTGAGGCGGAAGACAGGGAAGAGGCAAGAAGATACTGGGGGGTGGGGAGCAGGGGTGGCGGGGAGTGGACTGAAGCTCAGAAGTGCCTGGACTCAAGTAACCTAGGGAAGGGTACAGTCAGCCGCCTCTTGGGAGGCTCAGCCCCCTCCACCCGCAGTGCTGAAGCCACAGTCCCTGCCACTCTGGAGGCCAGAAGCGCTCCATCTCTCCTCTCAGCGCAGACTGCATTCCCAGTCACTTCCTCATTCAGCAGCTTTGCGAAAGGTCTGGGTGCTACTCGTGAGTTGTATACTTAATGGTCTTAAAGTGTCGACTGAAGCCTTTGGTGACCCAAAGCCAGTGGCTCACTGTCACACATGCTGGAGACCAGCTGCATGAAAGGAAAACTGGGCCCAACTATAGCATGCCCAAGACTCTAGGGTCACCTCTCTCCACCAAGAAGAAAGCCATGCCGTTTCACGGAAAACACATGCTTCTTTTAATTTGCCACTTTCGGTAGAAACATATGTATAGAGAAATATTTCACCACTAAAGAGGAAGAATAAGGCTGTGACAATGAATGAGCAGTGACCCTCCGTTCCTACCCTGGGCACCCAGAGCAGGGGTGGGGACAGGGAGACCTACCAGAGGGCTTCCTGCTGTTGCATCGGCATCTCCAGACTCCAAAGCTCTGTCCAGTTTTGTAAGATGCTCTGATTTTGAAAAACAAAAGAAAAAACCACCAACAACCAAAAACCAAAAACCTGGAGGGGTACCCCTGAGAACTATCACTTCCTCCCCTCTCTCCACCCCACCCCCCACCCCCGCCATCCCTGTATCCTAATTTGAGAAAAATCATGGTTTCTTCTGAATCTCCATAGAAACCAGCAGTGAAAATGCCATGGTGGCCAAATGTGGCTCTCAAGTTGAGATATCTATCTTAAGCAACACATGACACTCACTGTGCTTCCTCCCGCCAAAGCCCCCGCAGATTCCCAGAAGACGCTGACTTTGCCCCTGAGAAAAACACAGGGGACCCCCAAACTCATCTTCAGAACACCAAGGGATGGCCGCCACTTCATCCTCTTCCTCTCTCTGATACTCTGAGGACCAACCACAGGCAGTATTTTTTCCCTAATGAAATGAAAGTAGATATTAATTGATTCTCCACATTCTTGCCTTCATTATACAAAGGAAATAAAAATTCCACATCCCTTCAAAACCAGGGACATCTGTGTAGATTCTGTGTTTTTAGGCAAACATCAGTACTTGGTTTATGGGGCATTCGGCCTTAGTCCCTGAGTCCCACGTTCAGGTGCGGATATCGCCATAGCATGCCTGTGCTCCTGACAAAGCCAGGTAAAGCCATGGAAAGCCAACCAGGGTGAAATGCACACTCATCCCGAGAGAATAACTTCCTGGCTTTTCTGGAGAAGACTCCTTAGCCTGGATAGGATGGTCTTCCCCTGAATCTCCACAACCTCTGATTTCTGGGCATTTAGGACTAATCTGGATTGTTGTGCATACTACAAATTCTGTGGTGCATAGTCTCATATTGCATGAATGTTAGGAAAATTCCAGAGGCACGCAGGGCTTTATACATGCCTCTTCCCCCTCCTGGTTCACTCTTCCCCTCTCACCAGGGAGCCTCACAGCCTGGATTCTCTTTGGTCCTTATACATAACTGTATTTTCTTTCTTATGAAAATGAAATTTTTATTAAAGAAATTGAGGAACATCAGACTACTGGCATAAATGAGCAAATACCTTGCTTTTCTCCTGTGGTCTGTTCCCACATGACAGCAGAGTGATACAGTGAAACCCAGAGACTTCCTTCTCTGGACCTCCAGTAGCTCCCTGCTTCTCTGATGAAGGCCAGCATCCCTCAAATGATCTTCAAGTTCTAGGGTCTCTCCCCATCTCATCTTTTCCTGTCTCCTGTCTGTGCTCTCATCCCGTGATCTCTCCCTCCTGTGTAAGTTTTGTTACCCATGATTCCTCAGGCACACAGACAGATCCTACCTCAGACATTTACACTTGTCAAGCGTTCACCTGGAACTTCTCTAGCGAGCTAGAGGCCCGAAGGCTTCTCTTATTTTCAGTCATGTTGATGAGTTCCTCTCGCTCCAACCCCACCATCTCTCACTCTCCTTAGTCCTCATCACCATCTGCCATGCCTTGTTTTTTATATATTACCTTGTCTGTTACCTGCCAGGCCATCACCTCTCTGAAAGCAAAAATCCAGTTTCTGTGCCTGGCATATGGTTGGCACTTAATAAATACTGAAATTACCATTCCTTTCAAATAAATTGATACAGAATAAGGAAGTGCATGTGTAGCTAGAGTTTTCCTGCCTGGCCCACAGTCAGGACAAATCTCTCTCACCTGCCAGTCCCACAGCCGCTCAGACCCGACCAAGTAAACACAGAGACTTATATTGCTTACAAACTGTATGGCCGTGGCAGGCTTCTTGCTAACTGTTTTTACAGCTTAAATTAATCCATTTCCATTAATCTATACCTTGCCACATGGCTCGTGGCTTACCGGCATCTTCATATGCTGTTTGTCATCGTGGTGGCTGGCAGTGTCTCTCTGACTCAGCCTTCCACTTCCCAGCTTTATTCTCCTCCTTGTCCCGCCTCTACTTCCTGCCTGGCCACTGGCCAATCAGTGATTTATTTATTGAGAATCAGAGCAACACATTTGCAATACAGAACATCCCACAGCATGCATATGCCAGGCCTGATTTTGATTGTCAAATTAATCATGGGGGCTATGAGATGGCTCAGTGGGTAAAGGTACTTGCCTCCAAACCTGAGGACCTGGATTTTCCATCCACAGAAACCACATGGTTTCTGCCCTTACACATGGGCAGTGACATGGGCACACACATATGTGAACACATATGTGTACACACAAAAAAATCATAAAAAAAAAAGAGAACAGCCATAGAAACAAACCTCTTGGTATGCATGTGAAGGAGTTTCTAGACTAGGTTAATTGAGTTGAAAGACCCACCCTAAATGTAATCTAGACTCACCTAAATGTAACCTAGACCCATCCTAAATGTAACCTCCACCATTGTATGGGTGGAGTCCTACCTCCCCATATATAAAAAGAACAAAGTGAGCTGAGGGGAAGCATTCCAGTCTCTCAGCTTGTGGACAGAGGATGTAGTGTGACCAGCTGCTTCCAGATTCTATCACTGTGACTCTCCTGTGACAATGAGCCTTACCCCCAAACTGAGTTGGAATAATTTCCCTTTATTTTATCAGGGTATTTTTGTCACAGAAGCATGAAAGTAACTAATACAGCATGCACCTGGCAAAGGAACTCCTACAGTAATCTCAGGAGAAGTTGATCCCCTTCTCAGTGCTCCATGGTGGTCTATGCAGTTCACTCCTCTTCTCTGAGTGTAACCACACTCTAAAATGGAGGCAATGGTGCCTCCCTGTGCTATCTCACATGAACCCGGAGATAACATCCATAAGTGTCATGTGGAAGTTAACAGGCACTGGACCAGGTTTGTCAACCTCATCACAGCTGCCTCATAGAACAGCTCACCCTTGGCCTTAGGCTGGGCTGTGCTTGCAGGATGCCAAACAGCAACCTAGTACCGTTGTGTTGGGCTTCAGTATCAAGCCCAGGAACACCGCTATGTGTCCCTATAGCAGGACTACAACAGGGCAAGAACCATCTTGAGTTGAGGGTGGTTGCTCTGTGAGAATGTGTACTTGCAGTAAAAACTATAAGCTTCACCATTTTGAGCTGCTAATTGGTCTACTGCGATTAAAATTCAAATTTCACATTGTGTCTTAGATTGCCTTTAGAGGGGTGTGAAGTACAGGTCATTGCTCCAAGCAGTGCCCCGACGGCTCCAACTGCTCAGGCTCCCTTCTACCGCCCGTCCTTTTCTCTACTTTCAGAGCAGTAAAACACTTTCAAAGTTTACATCCCAGTATCAGAGCCATCAATGTGCTTCTGAAGGGAGGGTGTGTCTGTGCAGCATGCCTAAGAAAGCCCAGTAGGAGACACAGGTCAGGATACACTTCCCTTTGCTACTGAAGTCTATTTGGAAACCCTCCAGCATATCTGCAGAAGGCAGTTATGGATTTAAGCTTGCAGCCAGCTTAGTCGGAGCAGGAGCTTCATGAAAGAACCATGCTGCAGACCCTTGTCTCTGAACCTGTGTCCAGGGCAATGTAACACGTAGGTCCCAAAGTTAAAACACTGCATTTGAATGTACAAAAAAGCATGCTACCTGTGTATAGTCCCTGACCATTGCTTAGGTCTTTCACAAATACCTGATGGTTGGTGAGAGCAGCCAGAGAACTATAGAAGGCCACTATTCCTTTCCAGTTAGATGCACTGTGCTCTTTCTGCCTTGCACCTCCTTAGACAAACAGGTCATTGCCAGTTCAGCTCTTCATTCAGGCTGAGTGCTTTGCCTAGATGCTGGTCTGGGTGTAAGTCCCAGGAACTAGTCCTGTGAGCCCATGAATGGTCTGTGAAATCTGCTTTATTGCCCAGCCTCTTATACTGTGGGTCATTCCCCTGGATCAGATCATAAAAGTAAGTACAGGCTGGGGAAAAGTCTGGCAACAGTAAAAGCTGAATGCACAGTAACCAAAAATTACCAAAAGTAACCAAAAGCAAAGTTCAGGGTGTGCTTGGATTCAGTGCTTGCCTGTGTTATATCGCACGTCTTCACAGCAGCCTTGGTTCAGAACAAACCACATGCATAATATCACCAAACACCACATGGAAACACCTTGGCTCATGTGGAGGCCCACAGAGGTTCCTAGTAAGATCTGAGCTTGCTTTACCCAGCAGGGCTGCATTAAGAGATGGTTTGACCATGTGTGTGGTTACCAGGTGATTGGAAGGGCCTGCACTTGGATGTGCTAGGGGGAGGTCTTTTGCTCTGCCCCTTGGTATTCCTATAAAAAGCCCTTTAGAAGAGACAGAAGGGGCTGGTGAATATTGATCCAGGCCCTCCCGAGGCTATCCTGTGTTTCTATCTATTTCTCTCCCCTCTGTCTTTCTATCTAAATATTTCTCATCCCTTTCTCCTCAAGAGTAACCTGGGGAAAATGTGGGAGCGGGCCTCCCACAGGCTCAGAATGTGAACTACTGTCTGTGATGAACTACAGTGCTTCTACTGTACACACAAAGTTTTCTGATCCCAGAGAAAAGCAATGGTTTAATGATGGGAAACAAAGACAAAATTTTCCCAAGATCAAATCTTTTAATTGTATTGTGCTTGATGTTTGACATTAAAAACTGTTGTTTGAGGGGGCTGGAGTGATGGCTCAGGAGTTAAGAGCATTTCCTGTTTCCGGTATCCATTTTGGGAAGCTCCTAGATTCTTGTAGCTCCAAGACCAAGGTACGCAATTCATCCCCCTCTTCAGGCCTTCATAGGCATCCAGATACATGTGGCTCCACGGTGGTTCTCAACCTTCCTAATGCTCCTACCCTTTATTTAATAGTTCTTCATGTTGTAGTGACCCCCAACCATAAAAGTATTTTTATTGCTACTTCATAACTGTAATATTGCTACTGTTATGAATTGTAATGTGTTTTCCAATGGTCTTATGTGACCCCTGAGAAGGGGTCATGACCCACAGGTTGAAAACAACTGGTTTTACACAGCCACCTACACACAAATGAAAATAAAAGTAGTAAAATAATCACTATTGTTTGAGTTGTTGACTTGAGTTTCATTAAAGAAATAATGAAATGAACTTTGAGTGGAGAAAGAGTGGGGTTTCTAGCAACTTCTGAAATGACCCTTATTTATTTCTACCATCTGCTCTATCTGTATATGTGACGTAGCATCATTAGCACTGATGATTATAAAGTCAAAGTGTTGTTCAGCTCTGACAGACGCTGAAGACACTCAATATAGTATACCTATATATCTGTATGCCCAGGGTCATGTAAAAACTCCTAAGTACAAGCCAGCTAAAGTAGAGATGGTTTTGAGAAGTCCTTCTCTAGTCTTCTGTGGGTTTATAGAGGCCCTGGAAGTTCTGCTGTTCCTCATCAGGAAAAGGACTACCCACCGTGGCCTTCAGTGCTCCTCACTCCTAGACTGTAGAGTCTAGAGCATTACTGTGGCAAAACACTTGACAGAAATAAATTATGGGAGGAAGAGGTTTGGGTTCAGGATGTCACCTCCTCTTGGCTTTGGAAAGGCACCATAGCGTTCTTGGTAGCAGAGATGGATCGGCCTCTATGCTAGTGGAACAGGAGGCAAGGAGCTGGACCAGGACCAGGGACAGGGTAACCTTGAAAGGACAGACCCCCATCTCCAAAATATCATCAGTAGATGGGGACCAGATGTCCAAAACATGAGCCTGTTTGTGATATTTCAGATTCAGCAGTAAAACGGGTTCCCACTGAACTTCACAGGCAGCTGCAGGCTTCTGGAGGCTTTACATGCCTGGCCTGGGCTGCAGAGGCCAGGAGTGCAGCTCAGACCTCAGGCTGACAACCATCAGGCACTCTTTGCCTGAACTAATGCCAGCACTGAGCCAAGATAAAGCTTCTCTCAAAAGCCTGGAGCCTTCTGAGGTCACGCATTCATTCTGTAAACAGTTACCAAGCAATCATGTTACATTTGTGAAATGAGCCAGAACAATCAAGAAGCACGCAGGACAAAGTCTCTAGTATGGTAGGAACAGGAAGACAGAGAAACCAATAAAACCCAGTGTGTGTCAGAGGGTGGCAGGTGCGGCAAGGAAATCGTTCCTCTAAATGGGATCATTCTCATGCTTCAATCCCAGGAGCTGGGAAGCCATCTCCAACAAGGTCAAATTTAGAAAAGATTTGGCTGGAGACTCAAGACCGATAAGGAGAAAGCCTTGAGAACGTCTGGTGGGAGAACAGCCCTAACAGAAAGAATAGCATGTGCAGATGTCTGAGGCAATAGCACATCTGCCTGGTGTGTTTGCAGGACAGCATGGAGCCTGGGCAGCAAAAGTAAGGGAAGGCTTGGGAGTACCAATGTCCATTTACAGGTGCCTGGAGGCATTATGGGACTAGGTTCCTATGCCAACAACTCCTAACTGTCCTCCAGTCCTACTCTGGTTATTCTAGGAGAGCTGAAGGCCAGTGTCATGTGACAATGGCTGAAAGCATCTCTTGCTCCACATTGTCTCATTTCTTGTGGAGAAGCCCGTCTTTATGTCCTGAGCTCTTTCCCTCTGTAATACATTGTGTGGTCAGAACTCTAGAGAGCCTCACTGTGTCTAAAACTGGCAACTTGAGAATTTAGAAGTCCCTCTTTCTTATTCAGCTCTGTCTCTGGTCATTGACTAGTTTCAGCATGTGAACTAGAAAATGTAGCCATGTCTGAGTATGGAGCCAGTACTTGATACATAGCATGATTTATCTATCAGCTACAGGTGGAGCTTTATCCCTCTCTCTGCCCCTCAGAAAGGAACCTGCAGCCTCACCCAGATGAAAGCTTAACTCCAGCATCCGTAGGGTCTCAGGAAAATTATCTTGGTGTTTGGGAAGCTAATGAGTCTTTGGGGTCCCAGGCTTCAGTGTGGCTTCATAGGTGGAAGGCAGCTAGAAATGAGACATGAGAAGTGAATGATATTACCCACATTTCCTGAAAGTCTACAGGATACATTTTTGAGCCTTAAAAATAACTTTTATCAAGCCTGGTGGTGATGCCACATGCCTTTAATCCCAGCACTCTGAAGGCAGAGGCAGTCAGATCTCTGTGAGTTTGAGGCCATCCTGTTCTGCAGAGTGAGTTCCAGGACAGCCAGCATTGTTACACAGAGAAACCCTGTCTCGAAAAACAATAACAACAAAAAAAAACTTGTGTCCTTTTTTCCCCCCGTGACCCAACATGTAGTTGGTTCCTAGAATTTAGTGTTAGAGAGAATGAGAAGTTCGGGTAAAGAACAGATTCGCAAATCCCTGGGGATTGCTGGCCAGCCAACCTAGCATACCATGCAACTTCCAGGCCAGTGAGAGGTCCTGTCTCAAAAAAGAAAGAGTAGATAGGGTGCTGTGGGATGGTCTTTCTGTACACTGTGAATATGTGTTGCTACCATTGGATAATAAATAATAATAAAAAAGAAGCTATGGCCTATGGCAAGACAGGTTATAGCCAGGTGGGAAATCCAAGCAGAGAGACAGGAGAAGAAGGTGGATTCAGAGGAGACGCTGTTAGTCATTGCCTGGGAAGCAAGATGTAAAGCCACGGAACATGTGGCGATACATAGATTAATAGAAATGGGCTAAGTTGTAAGAACTAGTTAATAATGAGCCTGAGCCATAGACCAAACAGTTTGTAATTAATGAAGCCTCTTACAAAATAAATTTAAAAATTATTTTATAAGTGGCTGCGGGACTCGGGTGGGAGAGATTCTCCAGGACTGTGGGGATAGGCAGAACAGAGAAATTTCCGGCTACATGAGGGCCCAAAGAATGATGCCTAACTGGATACTCAGACTTCTATATGCATGCATACCTAGCATCATGTATACACACACACACACACACACACACACACACACACACACACACACAAGTGGGAAGGGGAGGAAGGGGAGGAGAAATGATATTACCATAGAAACTATGCAAGGTAATTTTGCATCACAGAGAAATCTAAGGTTTTGTTTGTTTGTTTTTTGTTTGTTTGTTTGTTTGTTTGGTTGGTTGGTTTTTGAGACAGGGTTTCTCTATGTAGCTTTTGGAGCCTGTCCTGGAACTCACTCTGCAGACCAGGCTGGCCTGGAACTCATAGAGATCCACCTGGCTCTGCCTCCCAAGTGCTGGGATCAAAGGCCCGCGCTACCACCCCGCGAAACCCAAATTTTATAAGCAAACCTGACTACACCTCACTGGAGGGGTAAGACACCATTTCTATTTACTGAACAATAGCCATGTCTGTCCTTCCCTCTGTCCAGGCTGTGTGTATGCACTTAAAGGCCAGTCTGGAACAGACTCAGATGCTCGCTCCATTCACAGAGAGGATGAAAGACACCCAGAGATTTATCTCCAAAAGAAAAAAGGACTCTAACTGTGAATGGGTGGAAGTTTAGAAATTTCCCATTCTTGATGAGAAAGGATGAACACTGGAAGCGTGGAGCCAGGCTGTGTCACTGAAAGACAAGCTTTGCCTCCAATATCTACCTCGGAAATATTAAAAACGTGCCCAGTATGAAACACAAGCCAGTAAGCTCAGGAATAGAATATTCCTCCCACAGGGCACTTTTGTAGGAGGTCACTGGTCCTGTCTCACAGGACAGGGAGCTGCTCTATTCATCACTGACTGCAGCCCCTGGCTCCTGGCAGCCACACAGCCAGTCTCTGGAGCCACATCTCTACGCAGGTACCAGTTATTAGGTGTTTAGATTCAAATCAACATTTAAAACAGCCTCGGGGGAGTTTTCATACCCTGGGAGACCAAGCAGGCTGCTAGCTGTAAAATGCTCCGAGCTGACCACACGTGTGCTGACAGCGGTTTTAACAGGAACTTCAGTTTGCTCCCCTTACCGCTCCCTCTGCTTATATACGAATATTAACGATTTGCTAATCCATTGGATTCGGGTTAAATGAAATTTTCTAGAAAGGAAACTACTGAGCATTCAGTTTGAAAATATGAGTTAGTAATGAGTGAGAGCTAGAGACAGAAAGGTTTCAGAGAGAAGGCAAGAAGCATCCGCCACTTCCTTAGGAAGCCTGGGGGCAGTGAGGGAGGGGGGTGAGGCGCTGGTGAACTGTCATGGAGAGAGGAGAAAGTACCAGAGTTAGGGATGCAAGCCAGCTCATTGCAGGCATGGGATTGACTCCCTTCCCCGGGGCTTCGGGTCCACCCCACCTGCCACTGTCCTCTCTTTCTTTGATGCTGTGTCCTGCAAATGTCCACAGATATCTTGCAGATGTCCAAATGTATAATGGTTCCTTGTAAAGAATATGAAGTAGAATTGTCATATGACCCTGCAATTCCACATCCAGACACATCCCAAAGACCTCAAAGACTGATGGGACACACTGTTCACTGTAGTGATATTCATGATAACAGAAAGGTGTAAACAACTAAATATCCAATAACAGGTGACAAAGTGTGACCTATAAACAAGAGATTGGGGCCTGGGGGTAGAGGTCAGTATAGAGTGCCTCAGCACCTGGGTTCCACCCCTACCACAATAAAAATACTAATAATAAGCAGTGGAATATTATTCAGCCTTTAAAAGGAAGAAAATAATAGCACACACTATAGCATGAACTGAGTTTGAAGGTGGCATGATTCCACTTATATATGGTACCAAACGTAGTCAGATTCAGAGCAGTGGGTTGCAGAGGTTAGGGAGGGAGAATGATTAAGTTATTATTTAATGGGTACAGAGCTGGTATTGGGGATTAAGAAACATTACTGGAGATAGAGGGTGGTGATGGTAAAAGAAAACATGTGAATATACTGAACAGCCCTGAAATGGACACTGAAGAGCATGAAGTGGTAAAAGTTACGGATATCTTTACCACCATAAGCGGAGGAGAGGAGGTGTGTTCATGTTGAGTCATGGGCAGAAAATGGATGGCATTTTCACTCTTTAGCCAGATGTTCAGGCGTCATACTGACATAGCCGCGATGCAGTGATGGAGAATTGGGGAATTGGAGCCAGGACTCAGAGTCTCAAGTGACCGCCATAATTACAGCATTTCATTTCCTGCATATAAAGCAAGCCGGGTTCAGGACTAAAATCAATATTCCAGTGGGCTGTGATTAATTGCTTCTCCCGTGTTTAAATGGCCCTCTGCTCCACCTTGGCTATTGTTCTGAACAAATAATTAGGATGGCTTCCACTGCCAAGGTCATTCTTGTGCATGCTCTGGTGAAGGGAAAAACAAGGGGCCGTTTCTGTTCAGTGTCTAGGCGATTTCAGACTTGGGGTACTCTAAACCACTGTACATAATGAGCAGTATCACCCTCCCACCTCCGTCTACAACCGTTGGATCTTCTCAGTGATTCTGTGATGTGTGTAGTATTTCTGTTGCTTTGTTTGTGAATCTCAGTGAGACTTAAGCATTCTCCCAGAGTTACCCAGCTCCTCTCCTCCTCTGCTGGCCACTCCCCTCACGCTCTTCTGCCCTCTGCTTGGTGCCAGGCAGCAGAAACTGGGGTTATCCCCAAATCTGAGTTAGTCATGTCTGCATTTTTTCATTCATGTAACAAACACTTGTTTTTCATGTCCTATGTTCCATACACAGGGACAGGCTCTGTGAGCCTGGGCTTAAAACATGCTGCTGCTGCTGCTGCTGCTACAGTGTTTCTGACCAGGAGAGTCAGGTAAGAAACTGCAGTTTTATTCTTCGTGCCCAAGTGTGAGGGGCCACAGTGAGGTGATCCAGGCCCCTATGCCCACAAAATAAGGACGGGAAGGAAAGAAATGTAGCAAGTGAAGTGAACATACCTAATCACAGTGAAAGTACCCAGAACTCTTCAGGCATGGGGTTCATGCATGGTGGTGGAGCCAGGGACAGAGGGCTTGGGTTTCCTCCTAAGGAAAACAATGGCCAGGGAGGAGAGGAGCAGAAACAGAATGTGTGCTTTGAAAGATCACCATGAAATTTGCCTGGAGGCTGGGGACGGGGTGAACAAGGAGGGAGAAGAGACTCCATTCACCGCCATGGCTGCCCAAACAGATCACCACCACAGAGTATCACCACCGCAGAGTGGCCAAAAGCAACAGTGTTGATTCTTCGGCAGTTACAGGTGGGGAAAGTCCACTGTCAGGGTCATGTCCTCCTGGGAGATTCTGGAGGAAATTCTGTCCCCAGCCCTTCTCTGAGCTTCTGGTGTTACCTTCAGGGCTGCTCATTCAATAGCTCCCTCCCCCCCCCCCACCTCGCCTACACATTACAACGTACTCACACTGGCAAAGACCTAATTTCTAAGTGAGGTCACACAGGGGTTGGGATTGGACGAGTCTTTTCAAAAGACAGAACCAACTTAGAACAGAGATGAGTTGGGTCAGCTGGCTGGAAAACAATGAAGACTTAGCCAACGCACAGATGAGGAGCAAAGCAGAGATGAGGAGGCAGCCTGCTGAGGCTGATGACGGGAGGTGAGGCTGGGCATAGGTGGGGCTTAGGGAGAGGGCTCTGTCTTTCCAACTTGAAAAAAAAAAGGTGTCGGCAAATAATGCCAATTCCCCACAAAGTTATAACTGTTGTCTACAGTGCAGAATGCCAATTTTTCTTTTGACTGTAAAATCATGCAAGTGTGGCCTACACCTCTCTCCAGCCTCGTCACCCACCCTTGCTTTTCCTGGCATGCACACATGCACACATGCACACATGCACACAGACCAGGAAGTAATTCAGTCCATTTGCCCACACATCCAAAATGCATACATCAGGATCTATGGGTTCTTACAGGATGGGCCTTGTCCAGTCCATGGCTGAGTCTACCTGATGCAGAAAACATGGTAAAGACGTGCAGTGTGGGAGCAGGTATGGTTGGTCCTGCCCATGGTGCATCTCTACCCATCCGACTCCTTGCCCCTCGTCTCCCTGCGTGTCATCTTGGAGACAAGGATGGAGAACCTGTGCCTCTAAACTTCCACAGTATGTTGAGTCTTATTTGCATGCAGCGATAACACATCGCATTTAATACACATCGTCTATTCCACACCACAGAGTGAGTACAGAAGGTAAGGTCCATGATTCACTCAGGTTTCCACCTCCAAGATCCTACTGGGCCTCATTTAGAGTACAGGTGCTCAAGAAATATTTGCTGCTGAGAGGCAGCGCACACCTACTATGTCAGCATTCAAGAGGCTGAGATGGCAGGAATGTAAGTTCAAAACCCTTGGGCTACAGAGTAAGAATCTGTCTCAAAAAAAAAAAAATTGAAACAAATGTTGAACCAAAACACTTCAAGTGGAATCACTAGTCAGAACAGGCGTGGACTGCACAGACTCTGGAGCTGGCAGACCTGCAGGTACATGTGGATGGAATTCAAGCATCTCTGTTAACCTCCTTCAGATTCACCTAAAAGTGGGGATCACACAGTAGGACTGCCATGATGCTCCCATGAGGTCATATTCATTCGGAAAGCATCCAGCACATTTCGGCTTCTGATCAAGGTCAAATATCAGTCATCCCTAAGAAACCATAAGTCCTTTCTGATAGGCCATCCCTCAAAAAAACAAACTGAGGGGTAAGTCTAGATAGTCCTAACCTTCCCCCTATTCTCTTTCCCCATGGTCACCACAAAATTAAAGCATAATGAGAAGGATGGGAAGAGTTTATTTCTGCCTTATGAGCTGAGCGTTGAGTGACCACAAGACTCAGCAGCAGCATCAGAAACACCTCCAGGAAGAACTTAGAACCAAAAGCATTTCAACAGAACATGTGCTGTACAGTTTGCAGCTTTGTCCCACAGCCCAGCTTTGCTCTCATGGTTGAGCCTGGCTCCGTCTTACAATCTGAATAAACCAGGACAAGTGGATTGCCTTCCTGTAACCCTCTGTTTTACGTGGATTGCTGAAAGAATTGCAACTTATCCCTGTGGATTTATCAACCCAGATGCTCAACTACCATCCACATGCACATCACTGCCTAAAGCCTACGTTGGTGTTTTACTGTCCTCACTAAGACGTTGGCAGGGTTAAGAGAAGCACTGGAGCACCACAGTGACAGGTTGGTTTTGTCACATAGCCTCAATATCCTTCTGCTGATATCAAAGGAGATTCCAGAGCCTAGGAGAGAGTGCCGTGGACTGACATTGCTCCGAAAGCGCTGCCCCTTACATTCTTCTTCTAGGAAACTCCTTTGGGCCCTGGCAGAAGACCGTGCATCAAGCTGCAACCAAGCTACAAAGCACCGAGAAGGCCAGCCACTCGGCAGCCAGAGGAGGAAAACCTATACAGCACAGGAGGGTGCTAGAAAGAGTCACCCAGGTGATCCTGGCCAACGGAGCTACCGTCTTCAGTTTGGGGTGGGGCTAGGGGATGCATCTTCAGAAGCATTTGTAGTGCCCTGTAAGAGAACATTTGTTGTCCAGTCAAAAGGTCTCTGTTTTAACTCACATAAGCACTGTTCTCTGTCTATGGAGATCTCATAGTCCTGGTGCCATGGACTGGAAGCTAGAGGATACAGCTTCCAATGCTGCTCAGGCACTGTGGTTGAATGACTTTGATTAGCCCCTTCCCTGTGCTGGAATCAGCTGTCTTCCCTATAAAGAGTGGGCTGAAGAACTTGACATCTTGGGCTGGGTTCCTTCCAACAACATTTTGTAACATTTGGCTTTCAAATTCCCAGGCCCTCCTTCATCTCCATTCTAATTTTTAAAGAAGTGTGGGAACTAGAATTTTGGTAAAGCACACTTCTAAGTTTGTGGTCTATGTCTTTCCCTAGACTTAAGGCTGTACCACAAAATCTCCCAGCAAACATAGTGGAAATACTTAACCTCGGGACCCTCCTTTGGGATGGGACCCAGGAACATCTGTAAATTTAACAAGCTCTGTAGGTGATTTTTTATGATTACACCATAATTAGCCTATGCAGCCTGAAAATATAACCTCATAAAACAGCTGCTGAATCTTGAATGTGATTCTGCTCTTAAAAGGCATATCTTCAAGCCAAGGTCACTGCTGGGGAATTGGAGCCAAGACTCCAAGTGAACACAATGATGACCACCAGCCTTCTTGAGTGGAGCCAGTGGATGTTTTTAAACCTCAGAGGTTGAGACTGGTATTTGGGCTCTGGTGTCTACAGGGTATGCCCTGTGACCTAAGATCTTCTTGCACCAACACTCTTTTTATGGGACATGTTGACCAGACTTCTTGTCCACACTACAGGCCAGGCACCCCTTGTTTCAGGCTATGGTGTGCACCTTGGGGTATTTTACAGGCAACACAACTACTGCCATCCTACAGTCCCCAGAGGCAGGTGACCAATGGGAATCTGGGATCTGGTCACACTGTGATTGGGAGCTGAGCAACACCAACTGCTTGCCATAGGAAAACTATCGTTCACGGCCACCCAGAAACAGAGTATTGTGGGGGCTAGTTCCCTGGGGGTCACAGGTGGACAGAGGGCAGATGCTCAAGCTTTGCTGGCCTCCCTTAGTGGCCCCTATGATTTAACAGAGGTGAATGTACAGCCAGCCCTTGTTACTGATGTCAGATATAGCATGTCCCCAAGGATTCCTCTGTTGGAGATTTGCTCTTCAGTGTAACAATGTTAATTCACTAACAGTAGGAATTTTTAAGAAGTAGAAGCTACTACAGAATGATTATGTCATTGGGGGCATTGCTTTAGGGGGATCAGGTGATTATTATGGACCCGAGTGAGTTGTTAGACACCAGGATGTCTGGGTCTGTCTGTGCTCTGCCTTCCTGTCTCACTCAGTCATCTTCCCTTACCTGGCCAGTTTGATAGTCGGCATAGTTTTCACCAGATGCTCCCAGCATGACATTTGACATTCTTTCTCCCTCCCTCTTTCTCTCCCCAGTCTGGGGTGTGTGTGTGTATATATATATATACATATATGTACTCCATCCTCATATATGACTTTATGCCAGAAGAGGGCATCAGATCCCAGTATAAATGGCTGTGAACCACATTGTGGTTGCTAGGAATTGAGCTCAGAACCTCTGGAAGAGCAGCTAGTGCTCTTAACCACTGAGCCATCTCTCTGGGCCCTATTATCCCACTTTTGTGCTTGGGTATTTTGCCTGTATGTATGTCTTATACTATGTGCTTTCCTGGTGCCTTCAGAGGCTTTAGAAGAAAATGTAAGATCCCTGGAACTGGATTTATAGACAGCTGTGAACTGTCACGTGGGTGCTGGGATCAAACCTGGGTTTCTGCAAGATCAACAAGTGCTTTTAACCCCTGATCCAATTATTCAGCCCCCAAGTCCATGTTTTTGAAGAATTTCTGCGGCCTCCTTTCTGATGGAGCAATACTTCCACTTGTCTCCCTGTCTTTCGAATCCAGACATTTTTACACATATACATCTCCAACCTGCATTTTATTCTTCTCCTGCACAACCTCTACTTAGCTTTTCAAAGTTAAACCTCTAATTTTAGAACAGTTTTAGGTTAACAGAAAAATTGTAAGGACAAGCCCAAGTCAGACAAATCGAGCATGAAGTTCCACCTCTGGCAAAGGAGTTCCTGGCAAATGTTAGCTGCTAGAAAACGAAGGGTCAGTTTTCTCTAAGAGTGCCCTGATAAGTCAGCTGCACTCCACACATCCAAGAACATTTGGGAAACACAAATTGGCCTTGGTGGGGTGTAGCCAGAAATTTTCCTGTGTCCCGCCCGGTCTACAGCCACTCAGACCCAAGTAAACACACAGAGGCTTATATTAATTAAAACTGCTCGGCCATTAGCTCAGGCCTACCACTGACTAGTTCTCACACTTAAACTCAGCCCATTTCTGTTCATCTTTTTGTTGCCACATGTTCTGTGGCTTTACCTATGTGCTGTTGCATGCTGCTCCCTGGACAGCAGGCTGGTATCTCCTGACTCAGCCTTCCTCTTCCCAGAATTCTCCTTGTCTGCTTATCCCACCTATACTTCCTGCCTGGCTACTGGCCAATCAGCATTTTATTAAACCAGTGTACAAAAGCATCCCACAGCAGTGGGGGAAAGGACACAACATTGTGTAGGAAGGCAAGAAAGTAAAGGTAGATCTGGAAAGAGCTGGAGGAGGGGGGGTGAATATGATCAAAAACATCACACAAATTTCTCAAAGAACTAAAAGATATTTTTAATTAAAATAACTTTAATGCTGAGTGGTAACTAAATGCCTTTAATCCCAGCACTCGGGAGGCAGAATCAGGTGGATTTCTGTGAGTTCGAGGCCAGCCTGGTCTACAGAGTGAGTTCTCGGACAGGCTCCAAAGCTACACAGAGAAACCCTGTCTTGAAAAATCTAATAATAATAATAATAATAATAATAATAATAATAATAACAACAACAACAACAACTTTAAAAGCACTTTGTAAACTGTAAGTATACAGTGGGGCCTGATGGGATGGAGAAGGTATCAGTTAGCTGCTAAAGATGTATTTAGAAGTGAGGTGACTCTTGGGGTTTGGCCAGGTGACAATTAACACATCCCATTTCCAGAGTCCCTCCAGCCATACAGACAGCTTCAGCCCACCAGGGAGCCTCCTCAGAAGGGGCTTTTCTCATGTTTCTCCCATACACTTTAGATAAACATTGGTAAAATGATGTTCCCATCACATCTTAGTATGGCATATGCTCCTAACACACCTAGTGACTGTGCTGTGCTTGTTGGCGTGGACGGCTCAGGCTGCTATGAAGTTACTCTTTTGTCTCCATTTCTTTCACTGTATGCTTAGGAAGTCATCACTACATGATACTCACACCGAAGATCTGCAGAGCAAAATGTGTCTTCCTCAGAGGGCAGGTGATAATTGCATATGAGGACTTTATCTGCTCTCTATCAATTTCATTAGGAATTCAATGGTATGTTGACATCCCCCAGTCTTGAGAGAATTATTTTACGCTTTGGAGTATGATGCAAATCTCCTTTATTTTGTTGCTCGGGTTTTACAGACTGGCCATTGTGGGGTCTGCCACTGAGCTCCTATACCTCGACACACCCACCGCTGAACAGGAGAGGCTCCAGCCCTTACTTCTGTGTTTTCTGTCTAGCTCCAGAACCAATGATCCCTAAGGAACCCTGGTTCCTTTCATTGGAGAATAACACAGGATTCAGAATCCAGCTGGATCTGATTCAAAGTCTCCCTGAAAAACTAGCTTTCACGGTGCTAGAAGGTTCTCTGTGAGATGCCAAGGAAAGGGAGCAACCAATAGTTCTATCCAGCTGTGATGCCTATGAACCACAACAATGACCAGCACAGCAAGATATCCCTAAAGGTACAATAGTGGCAGTTTTTATCTTGGTGGTAATCAACAGCTGTCTAATTAGACTTAAAGCCCACTCAGCAGGAGGGTAGTCTTGTCTGGTACTGGAACCCCAGCCCAGGTCATGGATATTGGAGGAGAACATACTGCTCCCTTTACTAAGCCACCGTCATTTCTGACTGCATTCTAAACACTTATCCTCACAGTAAACTGCAGTCCTCACCCCTCGTCGAAGAAGCTTCTTTGTGCAGCAGATGGAGAGCATCACAGAAGGCCACAACTGGTCAAAATGCAGAGAATAACCGACCACAGGGTGCCCAGCTCCGATCGATACATAGACAATGTTACGCCTAAGGCTGAGGGGACATTGTGAAAGAGGAAGTGAAGAGATTGTAAGAGCCGGAGGACCAGGGTATCTGCTGCAAGATTGTGTCTTCTAGATAGGACAAAGAGGCTACACCCATGACATCTTATACGGCTGCCAGAGCAGGACCTGAATGACTGTAACATCAGATGACATGCCAACGTGGATGGACGAAGTTGACAGAGCCCTACCTCTGAGTGAAGACACAGACAACTGACCACTAGACAGGGAGAAGCAGTCTCCTCCAGGCGTGAGCCCCTAAGTGGTTATCCAAAACCCAGTAGCTAGTCCTGAAAACATATACACATAAGCAGCACTAAACAGAGTCAGTGGGCTGTATTTCTATATTCATTCGTGTGTGCAGGTATGCAACAATAATAATAGAAAGAGGTCATGTTCTGGGAGGGAACCAGGAAGGGAGAGGGAAGGGTTAGAAGGAAGAGAGGTGAAATGGTGTGATCATATTTTAATTTAAAAAAAAAAAAGATTTTGATGTAGTGTTTGCTTCTTGAGACTGGGATGCCACTGTGTGAGTACACTGACCCCATATACACGTCTTAACTATTTCTGTGTGTATCCATCTTAGTTGATTAGTAAGTACAGGCTTTTACTAACCCCACCTTCAATCCAGTACTGTGGGCATCCTTCTAGCCTTCCCCTGACCTTTGCTTGTGAGAGCCTTTCACTCCTACAGTGAGCGATCTAGCCCTGACCGTCTGCATTCACTGATTGGTCCATCTCAGTGTTCATGGACTAGGGGTTCAGAGTAATCAGTGCCTGTCCTCCTGGAAAACAACCTTGTGCGCTACAGTCTGTGTGCAGGTGGAGTTACAAACTCCACCCTCCAAATCACTTAAAGCATCGCCTTTTCCTGTCTGGAATTCTCCACACAAGCACTCTGTCTCTGGGCTGTACCCTGACTCTTGGTATTGAGACAGGGTTGCCCTCTGTGGCTGAGGCTGGCCTTGAACCCACTGTTCTTCTAACTCCTCTTTGAAATTCTGATGATACAGACATGCACCACCATGCCAGTTCCCTCTCCTCCTCCTCCTCCTCCTCCTCCTCCTCCCTCTCTCTCTTTCCTCCTCCTCCCCCTCCTCCTCTTCCTTTTCCTCTTGTTAGAACACATTGATAGCCTTTAATTGGGATGCTTAAACCATCATTCATGTTTACAGTTTATCTGTGAGGTTGTTTTAACATATACCTCATTTGTAACTTTTTCTTGCTAGTTGTCCCGTCTTTATTCCTTGCTTTTGGTCTTCTCTCTCATCAACGGCACATTTTACATGACTCCATTTTAAATCTGTTCTTTACAAATCACGAATTCATACTTCTTACATATCCACATATTACTTTATACTCAGGATAACAGCCAGTTCCCAGCTCCTGACCCCTCTCCCGGAAACCTGATGAAGGTTGGCCATATACTCAGCACTGTGAGAAGTGCCATGCCTGTGTGCCATCATAGCCTGCAAATTCTCCCAGTAGGTCTGGAAGAGCAAACACAGCCCTCTTACAGAAGAAAAACTTGATCCCCTCCACAGCCACATAACTAAGACAGCCCCCAACTGGCAGAACTACAGCACCCCAAACTGAGGATAGCCCCCATAACGCTCATGCTAACACACAGTGTGCTCAGCCAGAAAGACAAACATGATGCATGCCTGTTGCATTCACGTACCTCCATGGAGGAACTGGATACTAGAGTTTACTGAAGGACCCACAGAAAGCCTGGCAAGGATTATGACAACTGGAATAGGTCTATTTAAGAATAATTTTTATTTTGCTAAATGCAAATTAACAAAGAAATTTGTCCTGTATCCCTGTGCCTTTGTTGTCCACTGTGACCATTTGTTAGTTCTCGCTTACTGGATTGGTTTTGCCAGGCACCGTGGTGGGTGAGTTCTCAGGACACAGCACACTCAGGGTGACAGAACCAACTGTTTTACTCAGGACCACAGCCCGCTTAGAAAAAAAAAAAAAAAAACTGAGGCAACAACCTACAAAATCCTATTCCTCTGGCTCCCATATGCCTCAGGCCTGAAATAGTTGCTCCCACATCCCTTCCTATAATGGTTGAACAGAGAGCACCAAGCCAGTGCTTCCAAGTAAGACTGGAACCTTCTATGCTCCTTATAGTTAAGCCACATGGACAAGGTCCCAAGGCCACAGCAGCTAGTGTCCAGATCCAAGTAATGACCCATATTTGGGCCTCCTGGGTCCCATTTGATGGCTAATGAGATCCAGGACCCTGGAAAACTCCCCTGTAGAATCATCAGATGGTTGGGTGCAGTTGGTCCAAACAGCAGCCGGGGGGAGTTTATCAGACCACCCATGAGGCAGGCCTGCCAGGAAGATCCTTCAGAGGCCACACCTGGCTCCACAGGCTAGCCTCGCTCTCTCCAATGGTGGCCAAGGGACAGCAAGCGGCCAGTACAGCTCTCTGGGGCAGGGCCCACACTGGGGAGGGGCACAGTGGGTTGCAGGCCGTGGAATTATGATGGGTGTTTGCACAGTAGCAGCTCCAGGGAGGGCCTACCTGCTCAGATGCCTAGAATGACTGTGTTCCGTGGTTCTCGCTGAAGCTGGGGCAGGGTAAACACTGGTGGGAAGGGAAGAGACATTAGGAGGCAGCTCCATTCTGGAAGACAGCAGTGTCAAGATTTGGCAAACATGAATGACAGGAAAAGGAAAACCCCAGAGTCTTATGTTTGGTCCTGGTGCCTGGTGGCAGGGTGGCATGGCGCATGGTGAGTGCCAGTTGTCCCTTTGGCTCACTGAAGCTAGTGTATAGAGCAGAGAGGAAGCCACATGGCTGATGAGAAGGCAGACTCTGGACAGAGCTGCAAGGACTGTCCCATCTCTCAGGAGCACAAGTGAGAAGCTGCCTCCCTTAGCCATGGGGTTCTTGACCTTTGGCTTGCCCATGGTCTGAGAAGGCTAAGCAGTGACCTCAGTGGGCAGAAACCAGTTCTCTTGTCTCCTTGAGCTGATTTCACCATTAGGGAAGCTGAGGCAGGTACGTAGCCCTTCCTCCAGGACAACTTCCGAGGTGATAGACCTCTGGTGCCACAGAGCAGAGGGACTTGGGTCCTTGCATGGAGACAGATGGGCCTATCTTAGTGGATGATTCCCACAAAGATCTAGAGAACCCTGTTCAGAACTGCTGTCTCTTTTCAGAAAAACACTGGCCACAGGGTCTATCCAGACACTGTGCCTGGGGTCTGTCAGACATCCTAAGCAGGATACTCAGAGATCAGAGCTTTGAGAAGATCTTCCCTGGGTCCATGATAATGATAGGCAAGGTTGAAAACTATTCTCTTGCATCCAGACAGATTCCTGTTGATGAGTAGTCCCAAAGCAGACAAGCAGCGGACAAAATTATGCAGAGACTAAGGTGTTCAGCATACCACCCACTCTAAGATCTGTGTGTAGGAACTAGGCCATGTATGAGACAAGGTACCCTACCATAGTCAAAGAGAAGACTAGGTAACAGAGAGCCACCCAAAGGCATGGGCCAGAAGGCACGACCCTGGCTGAGTCAGCTGAATTGAGGGCAGTTTCTCAGCCTTAGAACTCACACTGGAGTTATTGTACACACCATGGGTAAGCATTGACGAGGGATGGGGGCACCTACCACATGAAGAGGCCCAGACACAATGGAGACTCGGCTTGGGGTGCTGAAACCACGTGCTGCCCTCTACGGAGAAGAGCATCCAATTTATGAATCCCCAGGCATGCTCTGAAAGTCTGGACTCATTATGAGAAAGCCCAGGTGCACCCTAAGGCAAATCTGGCAAAATCCAGAACACAGCAGCTCAGGTCTTGCCCTAGGAATGTACCTGATGGACAGGTGGGGGTGATGTGCCAAGATTCAAGGTAACAGTAATATGGGAAGTGGAGGGTAAGACATTCTACATATTACCAGAAACAGAGACACATGGCACCAAGAACATCTGCCTAACCCTGGATCATACAGGTGGCTCTCCATTGCACTCCTATTCAGTCTGCTCTGACCCTTGGGGCTCCATGTGCCACCCCTGGATAGATGATCCCACTTATCCACAGGAGATTCATTCCTAAGATGCCAAGATGTACAGATAGGATCTAAGCTGATATGTACTAGGTTTTTCTTTACATATACCTATGGGAAAACTGAATTTATAAGTTATAAATAGAAAGAGATTAACAACAACTAATAATAACCAAATAGGAAAATTATAATGATAGCATTATAAATGTTATATAAAACATATAAAGTATTGATTTCTGGAATTTCTCTTTAATATTTCAAACTGCCATTTGCCTCAGCTAACTTAAACCACAAATAAAAGGAACACGGCAGTACTCTGACACGTACCGTGTACTATGGCACATGCTCCAGAAATCCCTCTGTGGGCGTCATCTCTCCTCACCCAGGCCAGGCAACCTGATCCCTAATACTTGTACACACACCTTCAGCCCAGGGCTCCTGCCTGCCCCTTCCCTGGTCTGGCTTTCCGCAAAGGCTGGGGCCGAGTATGGAGCTCATGGCTGTGGCACCAGGACCACAGCAAGGCACATAGGAAGTGTGTGTCTTGAGACCTGTCAGTGTTTACAACGGGGTGGGTATCCCTTACCAAGACCCTCTCCTATTTCACACCGCATAACAAGCTGGCCAAGGCTGCAGACATTACAACCATCTCCACTCACAGGAAGAAAGCTGACTCCAGCCATTAATGGGATTTGCCAAAGTTGCAAACCTAGAAGGTGGCAGTGGTGTACTTCAGACAGAGAATGACGGCAGTCTGGGCCCACTGTGCCCTAGTGTGAGCCATGCAGAACAGGGAGGGAAAAGGGGGTGTTATGACTTCCGTGCGTTTGTGGGGGTTGAGATCACAAAAATAAAAAACACAAAATGACCCAACCTCATAGAAAAACAAGCAAATGATGAGACTGGAAGTACCTGTTGGCATCCAGGGTCCTGGTGGGTGTCTCATCCACACAAGCTGTAGTCCATCCAGGCCGGTCCACTCTGTTCTTGCCAGGGGATTATGCTTTTCATTGGTTCGTTAACTTGCCAGTGGATCTTCCTCCATCTCCCTGCCGTTGGGTTCCTCCTTCACTGCAGAGCGAGATTAGCTCTGTGAGAGAGGTTACCCAAACCCTATGGCTGCAGTACAGTACCTGGAGGCGGAATTGAGTCGAAACTCCAAGAATTTCTCCACCTGAAGTCACAGTTCTGTTTCTCCACATGTTAAGGAGGATGGAAGAACTCAGAACTGATCGCCAATCTACAAGGATTCTACTACCCAAACTTGAAAGGTTACATAGGGGATGCACGGGCAGGAGACCAGCAGCATGGTTTACTATCACCAGAATTATCACTCTTAGTTTGAAGTCTGTGAAGTGCTAACTAGGACATCAGCATCTCTTGTCTCCAGCCCCAGTGGGACGTGGCTCTGTTTACTGCAGCAGGCATCAGAGGGGATGCATCTATCCTACTGCCCTGACTTCATCCTTCACCACAACCCAGAACCATGCTTGGGGAAGGAGGACAGAGGCTGTGGGCACCAGCGGACAGCAGGAGGTCTTGCCAGAGAGGAGAGAGAGAGAGAGAGAGAGAGAGAGAGAGAGAGAGAGAGAGAGAGAGAGAGAGAGAGAGAGATTAAATTGTTATGCAGAGGGAGAAGGGTCCAACTCAAAATCCAGCTTTGAGCTTGAGTCCTGGGGCTCAAGAAAGGGCCTGGGAAATGTTTCTAAGACCCATCAAAAAGGCTAACTGGAGGGGATGGAGAGATGGCTCAAGGTTTAAGAGTACTGGCTGTTCTTCCAGAGGTTCTGAGTTAGTTCCCAGCAACCACATGGTGGCTCACAATCATCTATAATAGGATCTGATGCCCTCTTCTGATGTGCAAGGATATATGCAGATAGAGCACTCATACATTTTATATATATATATATATATATATATATATATATATATATATATATATATATATATAGGCTAACTGGAGAGGCAGAGGCTTCAGGAGTGATCTCAGTTGTCCTGGGAGGGGCTACAGTGGCTGTGGTCCTGTGCTGTGGAGTGCTCTGTATGTTAAATGTGTTGCTCTGACTGGTTAATAAATAAAACGCTGATTGGCCAGTAGCCAGGCAGGAAGTATAGGCGGGACAAGGAGAGAGGAGAATTTTGGGAAGTGGAAGGCTGAGGCAGAGAGACGCTACCAGCCGCCACCATGAGAAGATGTTAAGATACTGGTAAGCCACGAGCCACATGGCAACTTATAGATTAATAGAAATGGATTGATTTAAGATATAAGAACAGTTAGCAAGAAGCCTGCCATGGCCATGCAGTTTATAAGTAATATAAGTCTCTGTGTGTTTACTTGGTTGGGTTTGAGCAGCTGCAGGACTGGCAGGTAAGAGAGATTTGTCGTGACCGTGGGCCAGGCAGGACTGGAGAAAACTCTAGCTACAGTCCTGCTTCTGTCTTTCACATCTCTGGTATCTCTTGTGCTACAGTAAGCTTTGTGCAAACTCAAAAACACTGTTCTGGGATGGAACCAGGAGGTTACCCATAGCTAACAGCTTTCAAGACTCTTGTCCTCCTTTCCTGGATCCACCTTGAAATCTAGGGTTGGATTCACCCCATTCCCAGAGATAGGGTGCACCCAGACCAAATGAGCCTGTGAGACTCATCTATCGGCCATTGGTCCCAGTATCCTCAGCTCCCCGGGAGTCCCAATGATAAGATGTCTTGAGGAACTCAGGAAAGGGTCCCAACCACATCCCCAATGTTTATCAGCTTCATAGACCACGAGGCTCCTGATGGCATACCATGAATTTGAGTCCCATATGCAAGAAGGCCAATGGAGCCTTGGCCTAGACTCAGAGCTTTCCAGAAGAGGCTGACTTTCTCAGGGCCTGACTGCCCACTCCAAGAACGGGTACCACCAGATAAAGACCCTGGTTGGCCAGATGCTGCTGGAGCCAGGGCATCAAGTATAGCCAGGGGAAGCAAATGATGCCCATTCACAGCCCCACCCCACCCCAGGCCATTGCAGGATGCCAGATCAGCCTCCACTGTTGCCATGATGAATATGTGTATGACCACACAGTGTTCATGGTGTACAGAGAAAACCTCACTGTTGCCATGATGAATATGTGTATGACCACACAGTGTTCATGGTGTACAGAGAAAACCTCACTGTTGCCATGATGAATATGTGTATGACCACACAGTGTTCATGGTGTACAGAGAAAACCTCACTGTTGCCATGATGAATATGTGTATTATCACACAGTGTTCATGGTGTACAGAGAAAACCTCACTGTTGCTATGAAGAATATGTGTATTATTACACAGTGTTCATGGTGCACAGAGAAAACCTCACTGTTGCCATGATGAATATGTGTACGACCACACAGTATTCATGGTGCACAGAGAAAACCCCACTCCTAACCTCCCCACAAGTTCAGGACTGACTGAGAAGCACAGTGACCTTTTCCTGCTAGGCATGTCTGATGTCAGCTCAGTGTCCCCCACTTCTCACCTGCCATACTGAGCTGCCCCTGCCTGATTTCCTCAGCCCTCCAGTAGATGTCAGCTTTCTCCACACTGGACCTAGCGTGCCTGTGGGGGACACTGGTCTTCTCTGTCTTTTCTACTATGACAACTTACAGGGCATCTGCCACCTCTCTCTGGGGTCCCCTTGTTCTTGGTTAAGGAAGAAGAGATATGAGAAAAGAAGCAAAACCAGATCCTGTGTTCAAACTTGCCCTAATTCTGCTGCCCTGCCCCAAGTCAGTGAAAAAGTCTTTCTGTTGAGGCTCTAAGTAGGCTCCACCAGTCTAGTGCATCTCGCCATAGGACCAGGCCAACCTTTGTTTGCCCTCCTGGAGTCACTCTGAGTGCAGAGAACTTCTGTTCCTCCTGCCAGCCCCACCTGAGGAAACAGCCAGGCCTCTGTGAGGTTGCACAGTCTAGCCTGGGAACAGGGACTGACAGAAGAAGTTGATGAGTAGGACTCCACACTTTCACACAAAACATTCCAATGGGGCCAATGGAAGGACGGGTATTGTGGGGACACAAATGAGCTGAGTAGAGATGAATACCTGTACAGACTGTCTTCACTTGAACTTCCTGCATGTCAGGGACTACTGGGACTTACCAGGCATGACAGGTGTCAGATGGGCACTGTCCATAACCAAGACACAGGGGAGAAAAGTACCACCTAATGCCCGAGTCTCCACCCAGGATCCTATACCTGGTAAGGGCTGAGCCATGGCTCACCTTTACATACCCTCAGCCAGGAGGCCTTGGCCTTTGCATCCTCCACTAGCACTCCAGTTGAAGGTCCTTACAAGGTACAGTGTGGTGATACATTGTGTACCCTAATAAATTTATCTGAGGATCAGAGGACAGAGCCAGCCACTAGATTAGATATAGAGGTCAGGCAGTGATGGCACACACCCTTAATCCTATTACTTGGGAGGCAAAGATTCATCTGGATCTCTGTGAGTTCAAGGCCACACTGGAAACAGAGGCAGACAGTGGTGGCATACACCTTTATTCCCAGTACTGGGAAGCACACACGCCTTTAATCCCAGGAAGTGACATGGCTGGGCAGAGAAAGGCATATAAGGTGTGAGGAGATAGGAAAAAGGCAGTTCAGCTGAGACTCTTTTGGGCGAGGACTCAGAAGCTTTCAGTCTGAGGATTCGTAGAAACAGGATCGGCTGAGGAGTTGGCAAGGTGAGGTTGGCTGTGGCTTGCTCTGCTTCTCTGATCTTTCAGATTTCACCCCAATATATGGCTCTGGGTTTTTTATCAAAAGACCATCTAAGATTCAAACAACAGTAGAGTCACCCCTCACAACTTCCCTGAGAAATCCAAAGTGAACTATTGCCCGCTCCCTTCCATTCCATCAACAGCCCTCCCCATACAGTGTCTGGGCCTGTGGACACAGTGCAGATAGCTCTGCACTATCTTCTGAGTGTCCTTTGCCAGCTTATGAGAGAAGAGCTTGGACCTGAGGCCTGAAACTACGTTCTGCTTCATCCCCAGTATCCCTTTATCAAGTTTCAGCATCAGGGCGAAGAAGAAACAGCAGACTCCTTCCTGAGGCTGTTGGACAGAAGCCATATTTGTCACTGGGCTTATGGCCAAAGTAATAATCATTTGTTAAGACTGACCCTGATGGAGAAGAGAAGCAACGGCCACCAAGGCAGCGGGGGTGGGGTGGGGGGGGGGGTGGGGGGGATGGTGAGGAATTCTTCCATGGGTCCATCCATCAGCACCAGGCCTGACAAATGTCTCATCCTTGAAGTGGGTGCACAGGGACTCCCAAGTCGATGCCGCACCTTGTTTTCTTAATAAGCAATGAGGTGGCAGAAATGGGTCTCTGGTAAACATCAGGGTCAGATGTCTTAGGGAGTCTTTAGTGTCAAGATGTGAAAGCTGTCTGGGGAAACACAACCAGCATTGAGACTCCTCTTCAGCGTTCTTGAGGCTGGGCTGAATTGAGTCCTGCCTTTGTCTGCTTGCCAGAGAAGAGGTCTTTGAGGAAGGAGTTCCCAAAGTCAAGACTCTCCCTCTCTTTGATTTGCAGCATGCATGCTGCAGATCCTCCGTGTTGTGGGTATTATGGGGTGTGAAGGGGGAAGTGGGCTTCTCAGTGTGAGAAGGTGGATTTGCAGAGATTCCCAGAAGGTGGAAACTGAAGGTAAGTTTCAAACATCAGAGATTTAAAAAAAAAATTAAAAAGCAATGAAATTCTAGGAGCTTAGGTTAAGGGCAGAAGGGCAGGAAAGCAGGGTTGGCTCTGAGGCAACCTGGAAGAGGGGCAGTGGGCTGTTGGGGAGTCTGAGGAAGCAGCCCTGCCTCGGATGGGCTTCCATGTGTGCCCTGGTACTGAGAGTGGGAGCCTAGGAGCCAGCATGCCAGCTGAGCATGTCAACCTGACCAGGCCATTTGAAGGGGGTACAAGAAGGGTGGCCTCTTCCTCATGGTCTCCCCTGACACATGACAGCCAGGCTGTGCTGCTGTTCACACTGCCCCTCTGCCTAGAAGGACCGTCCTCACACCCTTTGTGAGACAGACCCTGGCTTCACACTCTGGGAAGTCCCCAGACACACTCTCCCTTCTTCCTTTGACCTTGGGCCAAGCTTCACCCTAAGCACCCTGAGCACCTGCTCTTTTCATTGACCAGTTCTGTCCCCCGGGACCCTAACAATCTGTGTTCGTGGGTAGGCATCCGCTCCTGTGAACTTATACATTGAGGCCCTAGGTAATAAATGTGCTCCTTTATGCCTGTGGGATGGATGAATGGGTAAGAAGCATCAGTGGCAGAACGGGCCTTGCAGAGGCTGTTCTGATTTATGTGTGGCTCCCATGTGATGCCCCTGCTACAGCCTGCAAACTTGAGAAGAAAAAAGAAAATGAAATCTTCCAGGCTCGGGTGTAAACACTGTCCTTGGCTGTTTAACAGACACCTTGGATGTGCAAGCAGACTCCGTGTCTCCCTCAGAATGTGGAGAACTCGGTGGGGGCAACACCACCGGATGTGTCCAGCCATTCTTGGGTCTGATTTACACACTACTATGACACCAGGAAGTCTTCTGTTCACCCTCATGCCCTCAGTTCGTGTTGTTTTTATCTTTTCCTAGCACAAAAATCTGCAACAGATTTCCCCGAGGTTCTCGGACAACTCCCACAACGCAAGGATGTTCTGAGCCTGCTCATTAGGAAGGAGAGCTTCAGCTATGGTGAATTTGAGGCCGACTCGGGGTTGAAATCGGAAGGAGAACAACTTGACTTAAAAACATGACATTTCAATGACTGTTTGGAGACACACAGATCAATTTGCTCTGCATGAACACTGTGGTGGATTTGACCTGTGTACTGGTCAGAGCCTACACATCTCCCCTGCCTTGGTGAAAGCCCACTCCAAACCCCAATACACACAAATATTTGCGGAATCTGAGAGAGCAGGAAGGCCCTGAAGCCCAGGACTCTTTGAAAGCTGGATGAGGTTTACTCCTGACACATCAGAGACGCGTCCAACAGCTGTCTCCAAACTATGAACACAGCCCTCGTGTCCTTTGCCCTCTGCTGTTCTTTTAGAAGGGTGGCGTTATTTATTGGCTCTCAGTTTTCTCCACCATGTTTTCCTCTTCCTTTGAAAGCCTTATGATCTGTGACCCACATAAATGCAGGAGCAGTAAGAGGGGCAGAATTGTTCTCAGAAATTCTAAGTGCAGCCGTGATGGGAAGGACAGGTAAAGTGTTTGTACCTCTGCTCTGTTCTCGGAATTTTCGGGCAATAAGATGCCAGTACCAAGGGCAGCTGGTTGGGCTGGTTCACACCTACAGGAGAAGGGATATGTAAACAGGAATGTCACGATCCTGGTGGCAAATCCAATAGCAGAAAATCTCAGCAGCCATCAGATCAATGAGCAGTGATGGGACTCTATGGTTTCTGGGGAAATGATGGGTAATCTGTCCCAAAGGAGAATGTTCAGAGAGATACTCAGAAGAGCAAGTGGGATGCAGCCAGAGAATGTGAGCCTAAGACTCAGAGGTTATAGCGGTGAGGAATGAAGTTCGGCTCTGGGAAGATGCTCTGAGCCGGACACCCTGAGGCAGGTTAGGTCCTGGCTTGCTTTGCAAGGGAAAGTGATGGCTAAGCTCACTGAGTCTGGGGATGTCTGATTCTGTTTATGTCTGAACCTGGTTCAGACACGCAGGACTTGTGCTTTTCCTGGGCGCCCTGCTAGATCATTCCAGAGATGACTCCCTCCTCTCCAAACCAAGGGATGACTTCCGATAATCAGTAATGAAGAAATAAAACACGTCAACAGTTTAAAATCATAGTTTGACTATCAACAGCAGTGGTCCTTCCTGGTCATGGCTCATCTAAATTAATCCATGTAGAGTTAGTGCAGAGTTCATGTGTCTCCCGCTCACGGGTCTCGTACCCAAATAATATATGTGTCTCCTGGAAGCCTGTCATGGGGAAAGACATTCCCCTTCTATCTCTTACTGCTCTCAGCCTGTGACTTCACTTCTGGAGACAGAGTGACAGTGTTTCCTGGAGCTAAGGAAGAGACTTCATGCATTCCTGATGTCTCAGATGTCCTGGCCAAGACAGCCTAGGACAACTGCCTCTGGCCATGGCCTTGAACTCTACAATGCTCTTCCTGTTTTCTAATTGTACAACTCGTTTCCCGTTCAGATTTCTATAGAAAAACAATAATCCTGTTTTGCTCAGTGTTTCCACCTGGACCCCTGAACAGAGCATACAGAGGAATCTGGAGGCTGGTCAAAAGCCCTGGGCAAGCATCCCTCTGACTCTGAGAGGCAAGACTGATGCTGCCTTTCATAAACGGAAGGAGGTGGCAGACAGATGTTCATAGCTCCGAAGCCCCTGCAGACAGAATGCAACATCAAACACACAGCTTCAAAAGACTCCTGTCGCCTCCCAGCGTGTCTTCCCCAGCATGCCTCTCCTGGCTGTGTGTAGAGTCACAATTTGAGTACTAGTTTGTACATTTGGGTAATCGGATCCCTGAATCCTTTCCTTCCAGCTCCACTCATTATCTGGTTTTGTCATGTGGCTGTGTTCTACACTCCCTTGTACATCCCTTGAAGTTCTGATGCTCTCTCCCTCCAAGACGGCCAGCATCAGTCTTTGCACTCACACCAACCTGTCAGTAGCTCCACTCAGCACTGAGCTCTGTCACTCGTGGGCTGCTGACAGTGGAGACCAAGTACGAGCCTGGCCTTGGTTCTGCCATTTACTTAGTAGCTGTGTGATCTTGGACAACTTGCCCTGCCTCTGAGCTCCAGTTTCCACGGCTCTCATGTCGATTGGCAACACTGACTGGTTGTACTTCTGTAAAGGAAGATGACTTCTGTAAGGCCCTTGGTCCAGTGTCCACCATGTGATAGCACTCAGTACACTTTATATTCCCCAGTTCCCCACCCATCCTTGGGTTCCGCCAAATAGAAGGAGTTGCAGACCTGAGTGTATTTCAGTTAATAAGGCTCCGTTGGCATCCAGTGAGCGAGAATGAAGAAGACGAAAAAAAGGGTGTATTTACTGAATATGCAGAGGCATTTTTCTTCCCACTATTCCATCATCAAACAGTGCAACAACTATGTGCATATCATTTACACCCTATTAAATATCAAATATTCTAGAGATAATTTAACACATACCAAAGGAAGGCATAGTTTATATGTAAACACAGATAAATTTTGTGTATAGATTTGAGGCTTTGGTATCTGCAGAAACTCTGGGAATGAATCACCCTCGGACACGACAGTACAGGCCTTGCCACTCTGTCAAAGGGTATCATGGTCACAGAAGTTATAAGGAACAATTGTCTTAATTCTCAAAGACAGTTTCTACCAAAAAAGAAGAAAGGGGACCAATCACACTGAAAGGAAGTATCGTGGGTTGGGATCCTCCTGGATTCAGGGAAGACTATATGCACCACAGCAGTGAATGCAAGTTTTATTAACTCCCCCCTTTACAACTACTTTATACAATACTTCAAAATGTACAGGATCATGTTCCCATGATTCCATATCTTGCAGGAAGTTCTCCAAATACCTGACCAACAACATCACGAAACTTCCTTCAAAGCTGCATAAAGATGTTTCTTATGCAGCAACTGCAACATAACACAAATAGCAAACATTGAATCATTGCTTCCAGTCAACTTCAGTCTGCAAAATGCACTCACATTCCCTGAAATCATTTGTACTTTTCCTAAGCAGGATCTTAAATTCAGGCGAACAGGAGCTTCTGTGTGACTTGCCACCCCCACTGTACACCACCCTACTCCATTCCTCGTCCAGGAAATTTAGACCCAAGAAAGAGTTCCCCTCCACTCTTGGAAAGGGTCTCCAGACACATGGACTGTATGTATGTATGTGTGTAGCCTGAAAGCCTCCAGCCACACCCACTCTAGCCCCTCTGCTCCTGAGAGAGGCTAAGGACTGGCAAGGTGGCCCCACCCTCCTCTAAAGAAGCCATGTTCCCTGGCTTGATCTCGACACAGCTGCCCTTGCCTGGAACCCCAGAAGAAGCCCACTCAGATGTACTTTTCACGGCCATGGAAAAAATAGCCTTCTCCACGGCTCATGGAAAATTCCTACCACAGTATCCCAACAATATGCAGCCGGGACTTAATTGGAGATATAAATAGATGACCCTTCCCATCTCTTCATGAGCCCCTGGCTTCAGTGAGACTAGCAGCCAAGCATAGGTCACAGAGGCTCTGGAACAGGGTTGTGTAGGGTTGCATGCTCAGGCAGGCCAGAGGTCCAATATCACAACCAGGGCTCAGTCTGGAAACAGAGCTGTGCAACATTCAAGGACATGAATGTCACCCAGTGAGAAGAGTAGGTGCTCAAACGGGGGAACAACAGTCATGCCTCCTAGCTCATTGTCGTGGGCAAGTCCTCCAATGAGTCAAGGTCCTGGATGTGGCCTAAGCAGAACCCGAGTCTCACCCTGCTATCCACTTGCATCCCCAAGGGCTCCGGTGCGGACTTTGACATTGCATGGCTTACAGGGAGCCACTGTGAAGACAAATACAGGACCCCGAGAGGTGTAATAACTTGCCAGCAAGTGTCAGAACCAGGCATCTTAGCTCCAGAGCCCAGTGTTCATGGACTGAGAACACAGATACACAACTCCACGCTCTCATCTGCTCCTGGCAGAGGGAAAGGAAGACGGAAGGAATTGGCTCTCTGTGGCCTTTCCACCTACAGGAAGTGATACCTGAAGGGTACCTGTGGAAGAAGGAAGGGTTTGTGCTCATGGGCAGAGTTAAGCTCTCAGAGCATCTTGGAGAAACACGGTGATAGTTGCTATTTAGAGCAGAAAAAAGAAAAAAAAAGGAAAAGGTTGAGGACAAGGGAGACTCACTGCTGTGTCGGTCCTGGTTGGACACAGCCACAGTGATCTGTTCCACAGGCACATAACATCAGCAGTGCCCCCAGAAGGCCCTGGGAGTGTGACAGGCTAGGGTGTAGCTCAGGCGGACAGCGTTTGATTCCATCTCCAGCCCCACAAACCAGCAACAACAGCAGGAAAAAAAAACCATGGCCCATGACGGTACACTCGCTAAGGAATTCACCAAGTCCATGTGGTGCAGCTGAGATCTGCATGTATGCAGACCTGAAAAGTGACTTTTTTAACCCTCAACATGCCAAGCGTCCCAGCCGCAGGTCACTGAAACTGTAGGTGTACCACCTACGAAGGGAGGATGCCAGACACCCCCTGCTGTGCACATACATGTATGTATTATAGACTTTCATTATGCCAACTTAAACCACATCTTGTCAGCTTACTCTCCCCTCCCTCCCTTCTTTCTTCTTTACTTTTTCCTCTTTTGTCCCTCTTCTCTTCCTGTTCCCCTCAAACACTGACCCTCCATTATGATGAGAAAAAAAATCTACCAAACAGAAAGTGATAGATGTCATTCCTCTGTTCTAAACATGGGACCACAATTAAGCCCTAAGGTTTGAGACATAGAAAGGGCTTTGTGAACCTCTTTGTCCACCATATGTCACCAACCTTAAGAGTGGTCCTCTTCAAATTTAAAGATAATCAAGTAGGCACAGAGTTCAAATCCCTCCACTTGCTTCCTGTAACCTTACTTAACACAGCATTTATAGGCCCTGTGGTCCTCAGGAGCAGGATCCTTCCCCAGCTTCACTCATGACTATTCCCCTCTTCCTCACTTCTGCAACCCCACAGGCTAAGCATCTCTGACTGATGTACCCCACTTTGGAACTCTTCTCCACTAGACTGTTTCCTAGCTGTCTGCTTGTGACATAGGCTCAGTTTAGCCTCCCTCCCAGCATGCCCCGCATGCCCAGCATGCCTGCAGCTCTGTCTGTATCCAATGCAACACTTTCTCTTTTGTTTCTCAAAATCCTTGTTCCTCTGTGGAACTCTTTTCTGGGGAGGTTGTCACTAAGAGGTCAACTCATTAAAACAGTAACTTCAAATGACCAAGAAGCTAGCTAGATTCAGTCACAGCCTTAGGGACAGACGCTGCAGTTGGCCCTCACTGAGTCTCAGCAGTGAGGTGATCTTCACCTACTTCATTTCCCTTCAGGTCTCAATAGTCCACCCCTAAAATGAGGAATGGTGTAGAAGGAATTGTTACCTCCTTCTAAGAATGACATGTGCTCCTAACCTCCAGAACCTCAGTAAAGGACCTTGTTTGGAAACAGGATTTTGCACAGGAAAAATTGGTTGACGTGAGGTCATACTGGACTAGAGTGGGTCCTTCCAAAAAGGCATGGGTAAAGATGCACACAGATGAAAGGTAATGCCAAGGCACGGGAGAAGATATACCCATCTAAGAAGAGGGGTCCAGAGCACTTCTTTATGCCCTCGGGAAGAACTGGCTCTGCCTCAGTTTCTACCCCTAGCCTCCAGAATTTCAGGGCTGTAAATCCTGATGCCAAAGGCGAACAACGGCAGTTGTCCATCACTACAGCTTGGACAAGCTCATTCAGTGGAAAAGTCACCTCCATGCTGCCCTGCTCCTACCTCCCCAGTTCCTGCAGGGAGGAGGGAGGGCAAACAGTCTCCTTCCTGGGCTGGCTTGTCATTCAGCAACTGATGGATTCACTTCCTCAGGTAAGAGTAAAGCCCTTAGTTAGACACATCCTAAGAGTCATGTTCTTCCTACCATTTCCTACAACTATGCCAAGGGACTATGTGGCCTGGTTTGAACAGGAGGCCCTTGCTTCCACTCTCCAGCCCTGGTCCAGTGAGTTGCAAGCCCTGGCTGCTGCACACAGCACTGGCCCACCGACCTGGGCTTACACCAGCAATCCCAATGCCTAAGATTTGGTCTCTGCTGAGGTTCCATCCCAATCAGGACACCCCCAGCTGGCTCCTCTCATGCTGGAGGACACACGCCCAGGCTGAAGCACAGCTCACTCCTGCTTTCTATTTTCCAAAGTCCCTTCCAGCATGGGAAATGGGAAAGTTGCCATGCTCAGGAGACTGGCTGAGCAACTTGTGGTTTCTTGGCAAGCTCAACTCCAGGCAGATGTGCTTCTCCAAACAAGAGCAGGCCTTGGAAGCTGGTCATAGGTCATCTCTCCAAGAAAGAGGTCCAGTAGCTCAGGATCACATATCTGACTGAGAGAGCATCTCTCTCTGTTTGTGAGACTGGGGGAAAGGCTTCCTTTGTCCACTCAGGCAGCAAAGCATTGTCCTGGCATGGGACTGGGGATGAGTAAAGGGGAACACACATAGACAAATTTCCAATGAGTGAAATTTGTTTGAATTCATCAGAGAAATGTGATCATAGGTCAACCAAATATCCCAAAATCTGGATAATAACAAGTTCCTGCAGGGAGAAATGGGGATTAAATGTCACTCACCTGGACAGATATCTCCAAGTGACAGAAAAGCTGTTGTTGTTGTACCTTGGGAGGGGGGGCTGCTCACTCATAAATAACCACACAGAGACATATTATTAATTATGAAAGCTCGGCCTTAGTTTAGGCTTGTTCTCAAGTAGCTCTTATAACTTAAATTAACCCATTTATATTAATCTATGTTCTGCCACTTCCATCCCTCACTTCCTGTTTCCTCTCGGAGTCTTGCTGGTAAACCAGCGCACCTAGATTCCTCCAACCAGTTTCTCTCTCTCTGCCTGGAAGTCCCACCTGTTCTCTCCTGCCTAGCTATTGGCCAATTAGCAATTTACTAAACCAATCAGAAGGCACTTTAGGCAGAGACACATCTTTACAGTATAAACAAATATTACACAACAAACTAGTAAGCGAATTTAGTTAAACCATTTTAACAAGTTGATAAATGCTGGGTGAGCTAGTGTGAGATGACAAGCTGGGGAAACAGAGATACAGGGACCTTTCTCAGGATTTCCCTCCTTGAGGCTCTGTTGTGTGACATTTTTTAGGACATAGGAATACATGCCTGCTCACTCCAGATAAGACATCTATGAGAGACCAAAGAAATGTTTCTACTAAAGTCTCTATCTTAAAGAATCAATGATTAGCTCTAAAGTAGCTGCGACCAAATTCACAAAAGCTGGATCCCACCTTTCTCCCTCCACATCTTGCTGGCAACTTGGCCAGCCTTGTTCTTCTCAGAAATTTGCTGGTTTATGACCGTGAGGAGAGCCTTTATGATTCTGTAAGTTTCAAGAGCTTCCTGTACCTTGTACATTCTGTTTACTTCCTAAGTCTTAAGACCTCCTGGAGGAAACAGCTACACAATATCCCATCCCTTCCTCTGGCTCTTACATTCTTCCTGCCTATCCCATAATATCCCCTGAATCTCAGAGGCAGTAATAGAGATATTTGATTATTATCTTTTACTTATAGCTGAGCACTGGGCTACTATGCCACAAGAAGTCACTCATTCCAAGGTGCTTGACCAATTATAAATCTCTATAGATTACTGCTTGTTACAAATAAGTTTCCCTTCATGGATGACAGAGAATGAAAAAGAAAAAAACCAGTAATCCATGGTCATAAACACAGAAGTTGAGAATGAGATTTGACAGGCTTATCACATCCATTTAACAAAGCAATAGCAGTGGTCTTCCCGTGGTGTTTATGAGCCCCATTGACTTACAGTGCTAAACCTGAGTTCCCTCTATTAACTAGGGCCATAAATCTGATCAGAAAACAATTGGTTGCACCCATAACAGCTGTGTCACCATTTCACATGTGGGTGTATCTTGCCTGATACATTGATTCTATAACACACAGGGTCTGTAGCTGAACAGAACTTCTGATGAGAATTCTCCCTCAACAGTGCAAATGGTGTTGTGGCCCTGTCGTGAGACCCCCGAGCAAGACCACCACAGAGCCGATACCCAGTGCAAAACACACAGGTGTTTGGGTTTATTGATTACAAGCAAGCCCAGGCTTGGTCCATGTCAAACACTCTGACACAGCAGGTAGAAGAGGACAGTCCTGAGCTCAGGATGTCAGGGGTTTTTAAAGGGAAAAACCACAAGCAGGGTGGTACAGGCCTTTGCGTCATAGGGTTGGGTGAGGGTATGTAACCTCTGAATTTACTGGTTGGGGGTTACAGTTATCATTTTGGGGGAAGCCTGAGCAAGTCCCAGGCTCTGTCCTTGACTCATGTACATAGCTCTAAATTGGTGAGGGGTCCCAGACAGTAAACAATTGACTGAACCTTGAGCAGTCAGAGTACGTGCAGAAAGGGAGCTACTGCAAGGACTATGTCTTTTGTTCATGGCCCTCCCAGAAACTGCTTGCTGAAGTCTCAGGAAACTGAAATTGAGGTCTGATCTCTGAAAGAAGACTGAGCAGCCTATTATGGCATCTGCTTGGTCTTTTCAATGGCACCTTCCAGCCCCATGAAAGCCAGCCAAGAAGGAAAACACTTCCAGTTCTGTCTCACCTTGATTTCTCCCATGTCTTGAAACCAAACATAATTTGGTTTTCAACAATAGGGTCTTGCTGTCTAATTCCGGCATGTCACCAACAGCTGTGACTCTAGCTTATGGTTGAGAGGCCTCTAGAACTTCCCTGGCCACTAACTCATTAAACAATAGCCCACCTCTACTACTAGGATTTTTACACAAAAACCTGTGGCCTGTAGGTGTGCCGTTCCATGCTGAATGCCTTCCTTTAAATTTCTTAACTGCTCTTTTACTGCTCTTCCAGACGTTCTCTACAAATCCGCGAGTCTCAAGAGTTAGCATCTTCTAAAAAGACACACTTTATAGAAGGCCAGCATGATCTCTGAATGCTCTCCATTGTCTGCTCCAAGCAAGCGTCAGTTGGTCTTGGACAACTGAAGAGATGCTAATGTCAGCAATGCTGGCCAGGTCCAAGACAGCATGAAATGATCTCATAACTTTTATTGATTGCTCTATCAAAAGAGCAACATTGGGAACAGTAAAATAGATGGGAGACACTACTCCACCTAATTCTCCATAATCCACAGTCATTTTCCACAAGCTATCCAGTTTTCTCATCCTGGGCTATCCTGGGGTGGGACCACTAAACATCTTGCCACCTCTGATGATCTCTGTAGGACCTGTTTGCATTGCTTGGCCTGGCTTAGTCCCAAGAGGGAGCAGAGTTATGCTCTAACTGGCCATGTCTGTTGGTAGAGCTGTTCTCCTGCTCTGAAGCCTCTAAGTCAGCACTATGGTCCTTGGCTTTCCTTTCGTCAAACCTGGCCACTAAAAACCTCACTGAGCTGGGCACTTGATCTCCTCCTCTGGTATAGTTTATTGAAGGAGAAATGGTGGTAAGAAGACACCACCTCTAGGTCAAACTTGACCTTTCTTTTAATCTGCACTGTTTTATTTATCCTCTGTGAATTGTTGCTCAGGCTTTAAAGCCTTCCGAAAGCTATCTTGGATAGCACTACTCTGTTCATTTCTTTCCCAGAAACTCTAGCTCAACACAGATCTTGCCACATTCGTCTTCAAGTAGCCTGGACAGAGCACTTTGTCTGTTTTGCCCTTTTATCATCCCCTCTTGATTTGCCTTGTACCTTGCTGATTTAAGGTATTTATATTTGACAGAGTCTCATGTACCTCATGATGATGGCAGACCACCGTGGATGGGACTTGGCCACACCACTAAAGCCCCACACCATTTCTGAGGTCCTTGCCAACTTACCCACTTTAGTAACTCTCCTGAGACTATAGTCCCCAATTAACATAATTAATATGATCGTTTAAATATATCTGAACTAGTGAACTGAGTGTCAAACACTACCCCTCTCATACCCAATTCTCCTAGTAATGCCTGCCCTGTCTCTATTGTCTTCCAGTCCTAGATACTCACGGGGACCTACGGCAGTGGGAACCAATTGTCCCCAATGGCTCACGTGAGCCAGTTCATCAGAGAGATCTCTGTACTGCTGCAGCTTGTGCAGCCTTGTATGGCAGAGGGCAGGGGAGGGGAGTTACACACTCAGTTTCTCTTGGTGGCACTCAGACTGAACCCATGTGTCCCCATTTTCCACAGTCTCTTGACCAATCCTAAGAGGATCTTACATTCCTTGTTTTAAAAGCTTTCCCAATTCAGGCAGCTCACAAGCAGAGCAGTCCTTAAATTATCATGGTGTGGTGGTTCACGTGAGAACGGCCCCCATAGGCTCATATATTTGAATGCTTGGTCCCCAGCTGGTAGAATTGTTTGGAAAGGACTAGAAGGTGTGATTTTGTTGGAGGAGGTGTTCACTGGGGATGGGCTTTGAGGTTTAAGAAGTCCAAGTTGCTGGGCGGTGGTGGCGCACGCCTTTAATCCCAGCACTCGGGAGGCAGAGCCAGGCGGATTTCTGTGAGTTCGAGGCCAGCCTGGGCTACCAAGTGAGTTCCAGGAGAGGCGCAAAGCTACACAGAGAAACCCTGTCTCGAAAAACCAAAAAAAAAAAAAAAAAAAAAGTCCAAGTTACTCCAAGTTAGCTCTCTCTCTCTCTCTCTCTCTCTCTCTCTCTCTCTCTCTCTCTCTCTCTCTTTGCCTTGTGGCTGTGGACCAGTAAGTAAGGGTCTCAGCTTCTGCTCCAGTGCCATGCCTGCCTGCTGCTGCTCCCTGCCATGATGGTCATGGACTCTAGCCCTCTGGAGACATGAGCCTCAGATCAGTGGCTTTAAGTTGTCTTGGTCATGACGTCACTTCACAGCAACAGGAAAGCCACCAAGACACGTGGTTTCCTTTAGCGGCCATTACTAAGACTCCCGTCTCCATGCTGAATCCTGGGTGCCCTCTCTCCTGTGTTGTAAGCAGATCTGAGGGCTGTCTGCTGCACTACAGCCTGACTCTCCTCTTTACTCTCTGCTTCTCCCCAGTGGTCCTGAGTTAGCAGACATAGCTTGTGCTGCCTTTCTCGGGCATCTATCTTGTCAGATACAAGAAACGACAAGCCAACTCCGCCATCTCGTCCTCCCTTTTCCCACTTTCCTTGCCAAGTCAGAAGCTAATGTAGAGCATATCGTCTACTCTTGAAGGCTCAATTCTCACTTCCACTCAGAAAAAGCACTCTGTGTTGATTTCCAGCTGTATTCCACTGTGGTGTTAAAGATACAAGAAGTCCTTCTAGTTCTCTTGTATTTATTTGTTAAGACTTACCAGCCTGGAATATGGTTTGATTTTTGAGGAGTTTCCATACTCTGATGTGGAGAATGTGTATTCTGTATCCATTGGATGGAATATTCTGTAAGTATTTGTTACATCAATCTGTGGTGTAGTTTAACTTTAAAGTGTGTTACTTTCACTTTGTACAGCCTGTCTAAACATTAAAGTGGGGTATTGAATTCACCTGCTACTATTGCATCAGGACCTAATCGATATTTTAAGTTTTCTCTTTGTAAAATTAGGTGCGCTGACATTCAGTGCACACCTGTTATAATTGTATCATCTTAATGATTTGTTCTTGTTACTAACAGACAGTGGCCTTTTTATATCTCTGATTTTGCTTTGAGATCTTCTTTGTCAGATATGAGAATAACTGTGCCAGCTACCTCTTGGCTTCCATTTATTTGATAGATCGACTCCTGTCTTTTGACTCTCATTCTGTGGCGTCTTTCTCAGTGAGTTGTGTTCCTTGGGAATAACAGGTAGTTGTTTCTTAGGTTTTGTTGTTGTTTTATTTGTTATTTGTTTGTTTGTTTTAACAATCACCTAGGCTGCATCTCTTTATGCATGAGTCGAAGCCACTTATATTTATTTATTATTGAGAGATTTTTTTTTACTACATCCGTGATTTTTCTTGTTGTTATTTTTATGGTTGTTAGAATAGTTGTTTGTTCTTTTATTTCTCCCTTATTAGTATTAGGTATGTGTTGGCTTACTGAATTAGACATGATGAACTCTTTCCTAACTCCAATGTTAGCCTATTTCTGTCAAAACATATTCTTTCTTGGGATTAAGACTGTCTTTTCGTGAATTGTTTCATAGTGCTGGCTTGATGACTATAAGCTATGTTACTTTGTTCCTGTCTCATTTCTCTGTCAATTTTGAAAGGTAAGTTTACCAGATATGGAAATCTTGGCTGTCAGTTATTTGCTTTCAGGACTTGGAATATACTGTCCCATGCTTTCCTGGCTTTCAGGATTTCTGGCAATAGATCTGAACTTACTATGTGTTTGCTTTTGTGGGAGGTTGGTGGCTTTCTCTACAGCTTGTAACATTGCTTCTTTGCCTTGTATTTTTGACATCTTGACTCTAAGACGCCAGAAAAAGCTTCTCCTCTAGTCATGCATGTTGGAGTGAGGGGCGGGGGAGCAGCTTATGCCTCATACATTTGAGTATTATCTTTTTACATTTTTAATTTTCCACTATAATTTCATTGAATTGATGTTTTAAGCCTTTAGTTTTTCATCTCAGCTCCGTCTTGTAGTCTGAGGATTCTTAGGACTGTTAGTTATTGGATGTTTTTTCTCCTTTATTGGTATTTGAATGTATTTCATTGATCTTTTCCACATCTATAACGTTCTTTTTTCCATTTGGTCAAGTGTATTGGTGATGCTCTTCTCTGGGCTTTTAATTTGATCCGTTGTTTCTTGTTTCAACGTTTTCCTGTTGGTTTTAATTTTCAAATCTCGGTCCCTTGCTGAAGTTTTCTATGTTGTCTGACCTTTCATCCAGACCATGTGTTACTGACTTTCTTACCTTTATGCTCACACCTTTTCCAGCATGCATGCTGCTGGCCTTCCTCTGCAGCTCTTGGGTTGAAGTCACCTGACTCTCTAAATCATCTTTGAGGTCACTGAACATTTTTCACCAATAAAGTTTTGAAATCTTTATCTATTTCAGTCTTTGAACCTGATATTGGAGGCATTGTGGTATTTTGGAGGAGTCAAGTTGCCTTATTTTTTTTTTCTTTTTTCTTGTGATTCTTGGCCAGAATTTATACCACTATTAATTTGGATATATCTTTTCATGTTTTATGGAGTCTTATTGAGTGGTTACTCTTGTGGGCCCAATTCTCAGTTACATCCAGAAGACTGAAGTCAAACATGTATGAGATACAGAAACACACTGAAAATCCCTATAATACATCACTAATAAACATAACACTGTAGAAGCAAATCCAATGCAGAACTCCTATGATGTTAAATTTTTTCATTGGAAATGTGGAAAGAGCAAATGGATGAGATCAAGCAAGAAGAAACTGAAATGAGATAAACAGAGGACAAGCAAGGTTAAATCAATGCCAAGAAGAGGAGTGCAGAAGACTCTTAGAAGTGCTAAGACAGCAGGAGATTACAAAGAAAATTGTAAGAAAGAAAAGGCAAACAACAACTAAAACCAAGACTTCTTACTACTGAGAAAGCTCAAAACAAAATTATATATATATATACATATATATATATATATATATATGAATATATAAGAAGGGAATAAAAATTCAAACACAAGGTTTTTTAAGTATAGCAAAGTCAAAATTCTATCAAAATTATAGTAGAAAAGAAAGAAAAGGGACATAAAAGATGGAAGGAAAGTCAGAGATTGCTCAATAATGGTAAGCATATGTAAATACAATCAGATGACCACATAATGGGAATAAACTTTTTAAGAATTGAATAATGAAGCAAAATTATTGCTAAATGTGTAGAAAAAAGGGAAAGAATAAAAGGAAAAAGATGATATGTTGGAGCAGCTTCCGTGTTCTTGAAAATTAGAGAGATCTAGGTTGTTTATTAATAAAGAAGGAATCAATAGAATTTTGTGGACTCCTGTGTTCTGTGACTTATGCTGATATTGAACCTGTACTAGATGAATGACCAAGGTCTATCTCCTTCACATTAGCAGCCTCTCTTGTTTATATACCAGGGGTCTTTGCTGGCTGCACTTAATGTTGCATACATTTTATAATCTACATATATCTATAAACTGTGTTTGTTCTCCCACCCTAGGAGACCCAGCCCCGGGGTGGCTAATGCTCATGCTTCCAGGAGTATTGAGACTGCAGGAAGCAGCCACAGCACTGAGACCTGCGCAGGAGAGGGACTTATCTTAGCAGTTTCAAGATTGCCTAAGTATCAGTCTCCCCACTGGGCTAATACACCCAGAGGTGTCAATCAGATTATTAGAGCGTCAGTGCATCAGGCTCTAGAGAGGTGAAATAAAGAAAGGCAGTGGCAGAGGATGATCAGTCTGCAGAGATCAGGCTGAAAACTACCAAACTCCAGAGTGATTCTCACTTCCTGGGATCTGCTACTGGTCACAAAGTGCTAGCTTGCCTTTGGAGCGGCTGTTAGAGGGAAATGTGGAAGTGTTTGGAGCTGCAGGTTAGGGAAGCCCTAGAGTTTAATGGGCCATGATGGTGAGAGTCAGGAAGGCCAGCATCCTAACATAGACAATGGAGGCCCAGCTCCTGAGGCTTCAGAGAGGACTAGGCATCAGGAACTGAGTGAGCAGCCATCCACGTTACGTCCCAGCAAAGACTCTTGAGTTCATTGTGCCTGAGAACTTGAATGAAGCAGGACTCAAAAGCAATGGGCTAATTTCTTTGGTGGAGGAAATTTCAAGACAGGACAGTTTTCAGGCTGTGCCATGGTTACTGCTCGCTGCTTTTGTTCAGATCTACAATGCGAAAGAGTGGAGAGATAGGAAAACGTGCTGTTTGAAAGGGAAATGAGTGTGCGTCCATTTAGTTGCAGACAAGAAGGACATACTAGTTATTTTTCTGTTGCTGTGATACCACACTGTAACCAAGACAACTTACAAAAGAGTTTATTTTGCCTTGCAGTTGTACAATGATAAGATTCCATTATGGCAGAGAGCCACGGCAGCAGCAAGGGGCAGGCATGGTAGCAGGAAGCTGGGTGATCACATCTTTAACTGTCAACATAAAGCAGAGAATGAACTGGAAGTGGGGTGCGGCTACGAACTCTCAAAGGTTCCCCTAGTGACTTACTTCTTCCAGCATCAAAGGTTCCCCTAGTGACTTACTTCTTCCAGCAAAGCCTCACCTCCCCATAACCTCCCCACAAAGTGCTGCTAGCTGGGAAGTAAGCGTTCAAATGCCTGAGCCTATAGGGACATTCAGACCACCACAGAAGGTGCAAAGTGGCTGTAATTCCATGCTTTATCACCTTCAAAGAGAAACCTCGTGCCATGACAGATGGATTTCTTCTAAACCCGTGAGCCAAATTCAACCCTTCCTTCCTCCTATTGCTGTTGCTAGGCATTTTATCACAGCATTGTGTAAAGTCACTACTACAGGGCCACACAGTGCACACACGGGGTCTTTATAACAAAGAATATGCCCTATGCTGCTCTGCAACCACCCGTGCTGTAGCAGGTAGCCATGGTGATGTGAGCCGAGAAGTTGAACATCACTGTTGGAGCGGCACAACAGAGGCTTCTGTAGCTGGAGTTTTCTCCAGTCCTGCTCAACCCCACAGACCCCACAACCGCTTATAAAATAATCACTCAGAAGCTCATATTAATTAAACTGCTCAGGCATTAGCTCAGGCCTACCACTGTCTAGCTCTTACACTTAAACTCAGCCCATTTCTATTAATCTATACCTTACCACATGGCTTACCAGTACTTTACATCCTGCTCCTCATCTAGGTGGCTGGCAGCATCCCTCTGCTTCAGCCTTCCACTTCCCAGACTTCTTCTCCTCCTTGTCTTGCCTACCCAATCCTTCCTGCCTGGCTACTGGCCAATCAGCATTTTATTTATCAATCAATCATAGCAACATGTATTTACAGCATACACATCATCCCACAGCAGGCTTCCACTCCATGGTCCAGCCCCTCTGCTGCTGGAGAGGGGGTCTGCAGAAACAGGAACTGCCACCCCCAACAGGCACTGGGCAAGTTGCTAGATCTCTGAGTGTAAAAAAGACCAGTCATTTCCCTTTATTTGAGGAAAACATACGCCAAGACTTCCCGTGTCTCTTCTATATACACACATATCTACCATATAAGCTTAACTTATAAATTAGGCCCAGTAAGAGATTACTGTAATAGCCAATAAGGAAATAGAACCATTATGAAAAAGCTATTTAATACAAATGTGGCTGTGCTGTCTCCTTTGTACTGTATTTTAATGTGTTGGTTATGTTCTTCTTCAAAAAATTGGGAGCCCTCCATGACATGCAATGAGGTAAGGGATAAAGTTATTGTGACCCAGATTTAGACTACTTGAAAACAAGCACTGTAGTTCTCAAATCAATATGACAAATGATGGGAAGGCTGCTAAGAAATTAGCAGCCAAATAATGTGTATAGCGTGGACACTATGGTCAGGCAGATGTTCCACTCCCTGGATAAGACAGAATCAGAGAGCATGAGACTCCCTTATGTTGCCTATTTTGGGGGCTTTCCACTTGGTATTTCTGGAATGCAGTCAACTACAGATACCTGAAAGTCAACCACGGAAGAACAGGGAATCTGAGTACTCCTGCTTCAAAGAGTTCAACTCCTGCAGAGGGCAAACAGGTCTAGAGCTAAGGAAAGATGATGTTTCAAGTAAGTGTTAAAAAGCCTCCCACCCACTTCTCACATGCACCAAGGATCTCACTACAGACAGGAATAGTAACCTGCTGTGTGGAAGTAGGAACATTCTAGATTGTCTGTGGAAAACTCTTTTAACTGCAGGCCAGCTGGGACTGCACTCAGGGAGTCAGAGTTGAACCGAAGTCAGCAGGCTGAAGGAGGGCACTCTTTGTTCCCAGTGAAGCCGATTTGGTTGAGGGGAATGGGGTTGGACAGTAAATCCTAGCCCCCTTCATCTTCCACCCAGCACTGGTCAGCGAGCTGAAGGGTAAAGGCAGCATCCTTACCATGGAGCATCTCATCCCCCTGATCCAGGTTTCCCACAGGAGGAGCTGAGTTCAGGAACTGCGTGGCCACAGTGCAAGGTCACAGGAAACTATGGAGAAAAACAAAACATTGGAGCCAGAAGTTCTTGACCCACAGTCCGAATTCTCAATAACATCCCAGATGTTACAGCTCTGTAATATATCTAATCTCATCTTTCGAAGTTATACAAATCTAAAAACCCATCAATACTGAAATCTCAAAGTGGCAGGAGACTCTCATAGAGTCTAGCATGGGTACAATGTGAGACCTTTCCTAACGGCTCAGGGCAGAGACAGAGCACATAGCTTGATGGTAGAGCATTTGTCTAGCACGTGTAAAGCACCGAGTTCAGTCTCAATACTGCAAACATATACCACACACACACACACACGCACGCACGCACGCACGCACGCACGCACGCACGCACGCGCACACAAGTGAATTAAGAATTCTGGGCCAGCAAGACAACAGCCCGTATAGGTGCTCTTTGCCAACCCTAACGACCTGCATTCTATCCCTGGAGCCCATGTAGTGGGAAGAAGAGCAGGAGTTTTGGCCTGTTGTACTCTGACCTCCACACATGATGTATTCTCGTGAACACTTGCATATAAAAATTAATTAAAGAACTACAAGTACATTTTTAAAATTAGTGCCAGTGGAGGAAAAATAGTAAAAAAAAAAAAAAAAAAAAAAAAAAAAAAGGTATCAGAAGTAAAAAGAGAAGAACAGTGTGCAAACTGTGTCTTTTGGGTGGGGTGGAGAGAAGAAACATCAATTCGCCCACTCAAGAAAAACAAACCAGTAACGTGAAAACAGAGTCAATATATATAAGACAGGCAGAGAGGGAGAGAGAGAGAGAGAGAGAGAGAGAGAGAGAGAGAGAGAGAGAGAGAGAGAGAGAACAGAGTATGAGAAAGGACAAATAGTCACATCCAAACAGGTATAACAAAAGAGAAACAGATTCATACGAATACATTCCCGAGCACAAACCTAAAGTGCCCCACTTTCTAAGGACAGGCAAACGGCCCCAGGAAGCCTGGGTGGCCAGAGAGCCCAAAGTGCAAACCAAATCACAGCCACGGTGAGAGCCACACCCACACAAGCTCGCCCCAGCCTTTCCCTGGGCATTCAGAGGCTCAGTCTGTTGAAGCTGCCCCTCAGCATGGTGTGCTGGGGGAGAGGGTGGGGATGGGGGGACAGGGCCCCTGGATTGTTTCTGCAGGTCTGACATGGAAATCAAAAACAGCATAGAAAAGGAAAAGCCCCAGACGTCTTCCCAGTGCCCCCCACCCCCACCGTCTAAATCTTAGCATTAAAAAGAAGGACAAAGTGAGAATTGGGCGTTAAGAGCTGGCCTCGCGTTGCTGGCTTCCCTGGCGTCTGTCACCGAGCCAGTGAGGCTGAGATCTTATCAGAAAGGAAAAGACCATACCGCTCTGGAGCCTCGGGAGGGGTGCGGACACCAGTGTGGGGCACTCTGGTGTGTCTCAGAGCGTAGAGGTGAACCTGGAATCTGGATGGTCCAGCAGAGATCCAAGGATGAAACCCTGCAGGCTCTTCAGCGTATTCCAACCTTCCTCACTTGAGAATTTTCTAGAAAGCAGAGGTAAGGGCTGCCTAGTCTGAGGCGCTAAGGAACAAGAGCAAGCAGTGGGGTTCTGGAGCGTGGGGGTGACTTCCAGTGTGTCAGGGGAAGCGCTTTCTCTAGGTCAGGCAGGGAGTCCCTGGAGGTGGTCCAGGCTCTGAGGACATTGAACACAGGAAGTGAGAACTGGAAAGATTTATCTTCTGCTTCCCAGAGGCACTTTGAGAAAGAGAGGGGGGCAGGAGCGAGGATTTAAAAACATGAGAGCCACATCAAAGGACAGAACAAAAACAAAAATCCTGGACAGATCTCCCAATTTATGGTTTATCTGTTTTCTTCTGGCATTTAGCTCCTTTTTAAAAATCAAGGTTTAGAAAATGACCACCCCAAGAACACGCCGTAGGCAAACTGGGGACACTAAGGAGCTACATCTTCATTTCTGGACACTTGTCCTAGCTGTGACAGACATACAATAAGACACAGACCAGACCCACTACCCCAAACAGGCCTTGCTGTAGGCTCTCTAAATGGTTTTCTGGGGACCAAGTGGGCTTAATCCCTTTGCAGCGAAAGGCTTCACTCAGGCATCCCCTGAACCCCTTGTTAACTCCGCAGGCTCCATGTCTCCTCAAGACCCCGTAGAAAGCGATGTGTGTGAATGACACCGTAAACCAAGGAGGTTATAAGGCAGATCATGATTGGCTCCCTGGGGCTTATTGCAATAACTTTAATCTTCTGGAACTCATCTGGTATGAATTTAGGAAACGAGAGGCTGAAACTCCCCCTCACACGGCTCTCTGGCCTCGGGGCGCTGTGAGGTTGGCTATGTTTTAAGGCCTGGCCCTGGGCTCCTTACTAATAGGCCTTGAAAAGCATGGAATACAGAAAGGGTGAGGAGTTCTCCTTGCTTCGTCCTTTGGAGAGGAAACAAACAAACATCTACCTTGAAGTGCAAGTGAGCTAGGCCTTCCTTGAAAGAGCATCTGTCGCTAGGGGTGGAGACTGCATTGTCTGGCACCTGGCATTGTCTCCTGGCGCTCTTTGTTTACAGGTCCATGAAGGGGGGAGGCTTCTGAGGTCTTTGTTCCCACAGTCAGGTCTTTTCACCACTGGGCTCACCAGGCTCAATTATAACCAAGACCCCAGCTTGGGGACCAGCGTCCCCCACGTTCATAGCCCTCTGTGTCAAGGCTGACAACACTGAATGTCTCAGGTCATATGGCATCTCTGACCCTCACTTGTCACAGGTTACTAATCTCTCTCCTTGTGGCCATTCCAGGTTCATTTAGTGAACGCCAGGGTCCTGGAGCTGCCTCAGAGGATGGAGTCCTAAGCAGGTCCTTTGTGCTTTGCATTTGAATTGTGGGTCTGGAGGGGCTGGGGGTGGGGTGAAGCCTCTTTGATGCCCTAAGCTTCTGGGTCAGAGTCTTGTTTGGAAAATCCACACTTGCTTGCAGATAAAAATAGGAACTGCATTGGGGATGAGGGATAAGAAGCCAGGGATTCATAGGCTTCTCTCTCCTGGATGGATTTTAAAATGCGTGCTCTTGTAATCTGTGTTCCCTGGATAGTGACCAGCTTCGTGGATAAGAATCGCAACACCTCCAAGGGCAAGGGGACACTGCTTCTCAGTTTACAAGGTTCACAGTGGCTTAATCCTCTTGCAGCCAAAGGCTTCACCCAGCCCTGTTGGTAAATGGGGGTGCTTGCTCACACCGGTGTGAAATGACTTTCCCTGGAACTCAGCAGGAGTAGCTCCCTGACAGACAGGCAGGCAGCTGGCCTCTCTGACCTACCAGCCCAACCATTCTAGGGTTAGGCACATCGCAGATGCCTCCTGAGCCTGTTTTTTCCCCCTTAGATGAACAGGTGATGATGACAGAGTGTGTTATGTGTCCATTGTAGTAAATAAGGACTATCGCCACGGTGTGTGTTAGTTCCTAGTACATGTTCAGTACTCCTGCCTTCAAGTTCGTCTGTTTCATATATTGAAGATCTCACACAGGTTTGGAAGATGGTGGTCCATTGCGGACCTGGGGGGCAGGGGGTGACTATGAATGCCAGCGACTCTAGACCTGATGGCCACATGTTGAGCAGTGTCACTGGTGGTGACATCCTCCTTGATTACTGTGAGCTCCAGATGAAGGGGATGGAATTCCAGAACCCACAGAGCACCCGCATGAGCCATCCTGTGCCACTTGACTCGCACAGGGCCTAGCCAGGATCTGTACCCAGAGTAAAGCTAACATTGTCCCTGCCCAAATGCCCAGGTACCTTCCTGCAGTGTGAGGAAGCCAGCAGTAAGGGGCGCGGGGGTGGGGTGGGGTGCTGTCCTGCAGCCACCGCTGGCCAGCTGTGAGTGCCTGGGTGGGATTCTGGAGCTGGCCAGGCTCCAGTCCCTACACTTGCCAATTCCCCCGTGTTCTCCACTAACTGCAGGAGGGAGGTTTTGAACATTTCATACTGATGAATGTATGTTTTTAATTTTGTGAAATTTTGAGTGTCAACTTATGACTTTTCAAGAAACCTGGTCTTTCAGAAAAAAGTTTGTAACCCTTGAGCATTTTCCTTTAAAGCCCTTTCTGAATAGAAAAGGATTAAACCTGAGAAGGAGCCCAAATGATGGGATCTAGAGAAATGTCACTGACTCCTTTCTTCCTTCCTGTAAGCATTTTCCTCAGAGGGACAAGCCTATGCGACTGGGTAGGTGACAAAGGACGAACTGGAGTCCCTTACTGTCCATGCTTCTGCTGAAATGTCTACTGTTTCTCAATGAACAGTCATGTCTTATTTCTGACTGGGATTATGTACAATCCAGCAGCTACAGTAGGAGAGGGGAGCAAGGACTTCCCTCCCATTGAGACCAAGGCAGGGTCACACCACCCAGGTCTCCTGAGCCCCAGAAGGATGTTAGTGGGCAGTCCCTCTGGATGCTGGTACCTGCTGTGAGGCCTCTCTTTCTCCCCTTGCATGATCCATAGATGGAGGAGTGGGTGATCTGGACTCCCCTGGGGCCAGCCCACCTCCCCTGCCTTCCCCTCTCCGGTCAGTTTATGAGAACTAATAAATTCCTCCTCAACCATAGCCTCAGTTAATTTGGTTGAGTTTTAGTCACTTCTGACTGTAAAAATGTTTGGCTAATACAAAACGCCTTGCAAAACGTTTGTAGACACTCTGCTCCAGCAAGCTGGTGGAATTTTTATTGCTGTTTCCATGATAAAAGTTTCTCAAAATCACTTAAGCCTGGCCAATCCACAGTGTCCCATGAAATTCCATTGACCATCCTAAGATGTCACCAAAGCCCTGTCCACACAGACCGATCAAGCTGGTCAGCCCTCTGTGTGAGCCTACCAGATGCAAGAATTCTTCTGAATCCCCTGGCTCCTCCACTGGCTGGACTTCTCTGCGATCACAGAGCCCTGCTGAGGCATGATCTGGCAAGGTACAGCAGAGACAAGAGAAAGGAGCTGAATGCTCACCAGGGTTTCTGCTGAACTGAAAGGCCAGTTTCTCCAAGACACTGGATATGCGTGTGGCTGACACCACCTTGAAGCCATTGCTGGCCACTAGATCAGAGATAGCCCTCCATCTGAAAGAACTTTGCCCATGGTCACCACACCATCAGACTCGGTGCAGAAGAAAGACCCCCACTTCTTAGGAGTTGGAGCCCCTTCGGGGCCAGCTAGAGCAATTCTCAAGACTGTCACAGCCCGACGTCCCTTCTGCCTGATCCTGTTTCCTTTTATCCTTCTCGATGGGTGACACAGAAAACATCACAAATAGACATGCCACATGTTAACACTGATCTCAGTCACCCACTCTCAAGCCTTCAGGGTGGAAGAGTTCCCTCTTGTTCTTACTTTGCAGAATTAAGCCACCTTCCCAGATGCAGTCCACCAGGGCCAGTCTTGAGCCATCCTGGACATCTTCTCCAGGTTCAGTTGATGGAATGAGACGGGGACGGGCATCTGGAGAGAAGAGCAGGGTACCATTGAAGTCTGGCCACAGGCGAGCAATGGGTTACAGAGCACTTGTGCTACCTGAGAACAACTTGGATAAGAGAGGCCCTGCCCACCTTGCAGAGATCCCAGCTCCTGCTGTATAGCTTGAGCAGATGAGGCTGGCAGTGGTTTGGGGGTTGCCCTCACCAGTGAAGCCAGTGACAGCATGGCCTCAAATATCTGTATGGAAGCACAGACAGGACATCCCTGGGTGCTCCTGAGGTCCCATCCAGACCTGGGAAACAGTGAAGCCAGACCACAGGGGAATGGAGAGGCACTGCTTCTTAGAATCCACTAGTGCCACAGGCTAGGGACACGGGGACACTGACAGCTGGAGTGCCTTCTTGTCCTCTGGTCTAACTGTTCTGTGACCCCTTCTCCCTATTTGGCCTTCTGATTGCTTTCATGCTCCCCCAGGTGTGCTCTGTTGTCCCCAACACAACCCCAGGCTCTGTCTCATTCCTCTGCTCCCCAAATGTCTCACTCCGTCCACTTCAACTCTCCTTTTCAAATCCTTTCTCCTCTGACATTTAGCTGAAATAAACCTCTTTTATCCATCTTTCCTAGTTGAGATAGCTGCTGCCCCTACAGCCCTGTCTCCTCTCTGGGGAGCAAGCCTGTGCTGGTATGGCTCAAGATCCTGGGCCCGTGCCTGAGAGGCAGCCAGTCCCACTGAGAGCCTCTTCTGTCCTGACTGACAGTGTGGAGGCGGCTGGAAGGAATGGGAAGCCAGGAGTGGTAGTTCCTGGTAAAGCCCAAATTTACCCTTTCTGCTCCCTAATGATAAACTCCCTGACCCTGGCTACCTTTCCTGCCAAAGGAAGGTGTGATGACTTGTGTGTCTCTGGTTGTCAGATGAGTCCCTTCTTCTGCCCTGGGATGGGCTTCTCTTCTGCTCCTGGAAGTGGGTGAGGATTCTGAGTACTCCAGGCATGCATTTGGACTTTTGCTAGAAAGCTGTATTAGATGGGTCATTACTAGAACCTCTAGTCACCTCATGTGTTGGTCAACTTTTGTCACATGACAAAATGTCCATGACAATCTTTAAGGAGAAAAGGTCTGTTTTGGTTCATGGACTCAGAGGACAATCGACCCTGTTGCTTTAGGTCCATGATAACAGAGAACATTGTGATAGAGAAAGTCTTTACCTCATGGACCTGGAAAGCAGAGAGGATGAGTGATCAGGGTCCCAATATCCCTCTAGTGACCTAATTTATTCTCAATAGGCCCCTCCTCCTAAAGGTTCCACCATTTCCCAGAGGTACCACTTTAGGGATCAGCCCTTTAATATATGGACTTTAGGGAGACATTCAAGATACAAACCGTAGAGCCCTTGGAAGGTAAGGACAAGTCTTCCATGATACTCCTGAGTGTCCACCCTCACTGTGGTGTTTGGAATAAGAATGGCCTCCAGAGACTCATATACTCAAATGCTTAGTTACTAGGAAGTAGAACTCTTTGGTAGAATTAGAAAGATTAGGAAGTGTAGTCTTGTTGGAGAAAGTCACTGGGGGTGGACTTTGAAACTTCAAAGCCCAAACAAGGCCCAGGTTCAGTCTCTCTCTGTCTCTGTCTCTCTTTCTGACTCTGTCTTTCTCTGTCTGTCTCTCTGTCTCTCTGTGTCTTTCCTCCGTCCCCCCTCTCTTTTTGTCTCTGTCTCTCTCTGTCTCCCCTCCTCTTTCTCTTCCCCCTCTTGGCCTATGGATCAGGATGCAGCTCCTGCCATGCTCCCTGCCATGACTGAAAATGGACTAAACCTCTGAAACTGTAAGCAAACCCCTAATTAAATGCTTTCTTTTATAAGAGTTGTCTTGGTCATGGTGTCTCTTCACAGCAATAGAACCGTGACTAAGACACTCACCATAGAAAGGGAGGTTGGAGGTAAGGACACTGACATCTCCTGGGGACAGCCCTATGTGTCCAGGGCACACAGATATAAGGTAAGAGGTACTGGTGCTCAACAGAACTTCTTAGACTAAAGACATGGTATTTATGACTTGGTAGAAATGGATGCTAAAAGGAAGAAAATATGCAGTCTATGGAAGCGGAGAGTCCAGAGCCAGGATGCTGGCTGGCCAGGCTCAGTACTGACCTCCTTTTCTGGAACCAAAACCTGCCAAGAGTGAAAAGCACTGGGCCCATACTGAATTCAAAATAACCCTGATCTGTAGCTATAGGCCACACAGATTCTATCCTCAGGCTCGAGTCTTGAGTGTAGAGATTCAGGCTGGCCATGATTCCAAGTTTACCTCTTTCTCCCTCATACTCATCTGAACTGGACTGAGCATCCACCAAGCAGCTGTCCGGTCCTGTCAGAACACTGCTGCCCAGTCCATGCTGGGAGGGATGGGCTCTTCCCACAGACACACTGGGTGTTCCTCCTAGGTAGACTCTGAACCTGAGTTGAGAAGCAGGCCACTGTGAAGCCAGATCATTGGCTTTCCATTCAGTTCCTTCTTCCTTTCTCTGAAAACTAAACACATCTACCATCTGGCACCCTGGAAATGGAGGTCACATTCTGCACACATGAAGCATTTCCGCCTGAATAAACAAGTTCCTTTCTCTCCTTTGGTCCTCCATCATTCCCAGAATTGGTCCAGCTGTTCACAGCCTGCTCTACCTCCTAGCCCCAGATGTTTTCTCGGGCAAGCACACACCTGGCCTGGCTGGATGGAGGAGAGCAAGAGGAGAGTCTTACTTCTACATCCTGGGAAAGAGGAAGGAGCAGGTGGCAGCCCACCCCCAGGTCAGCTCTGCCCTCGGTGGCTGGCATAGAGGGACAGATGTGTACCCCTGCAACTTCGTCACCCTAAGGACCCAGTGCCTCCTCGGCATGGCCAACATGGCTGCCCTTCCTCTTTCCTTTGGCCCCCTCCCCCTCTCCCACACTAGGAGAGTGCTGGCCATGTCTAAAGTGTTCCTGGACCTCAGGCAGGCTGCTTTCCCTGTGACACAGACTGGATCTGGTTGTTTGGACAACTGCCTGAGCAGCCCATGTATGAAGGCTTAGGGGTTCGCAGGTCCTCTGAAAGCCTGCAGGAGCCCCTAGAGACTGCCGGAAGGGATCATTTTTCCACCAATGTCCTGCGGCTGGAGTGTGCCTCTTCAATGGCTCGCTAAAGTTCCATGTGTAAATTCTTACTTCCATGTGTGAATACTACTTATAGCGGGGCTATAGGGAAATGAGGCCCAGGGACAGGTCTTCCAGCATTTGGCAGTGAGTCACCAGAGGGAATCATGGGACTCAGGTCTCTTCCCTCTCTTTCTCTTCTCAGCCACATGGCTTGCTCCACCATGCATTGTCTGCCGTCATCGACTGCCTCTTCACCACCACAAAAATGACAGGGGAAGCAGCTCATAAATGGAAACTTTAAAAAAATTGAGTCAAAATAAATGTTTTTTTTCTTTTAAGAAAAAAATAATCTCCCTCTCTCTCTCTCTCTCTCTCTCTCTCTCTCTCTCTCTCTCTCTCTCTCTCTGTGTGTGTGTGTGTGTGTGTGTGTGTGTGTGTATGTGTATGTTTATGTGTATGCATATGTGTGCCAGGTACCCATGCAGGGCAGAGGTGTCAGATTTCTCCGGACCTTAAGTGATAGGCAATTATGATCTACCTGACAGGGGTTCCAGAAACTAAACTTGGGTCCTCTACAAGAGCCTATTAACTGCTGAGCCATCTCTTCAGCCCCTATTCTTTTTTTTCTTTATGAGGTAATTACCTCAAGTAAATTGTTACAGCCACATAAAGCTGACTACCACACTAAGGTCACTATGCTGGAGGACAAGGCAGGTCTCACTGCTCACAGCCCTCCAGTGGTGCATCAGCCTTTAGAGACCACACACCCAGGAGACGCTGCTCCACACACTGTCCTGCCCCCTCTACTCAGACAAACACCCTCAGACCCAGTCCTGAGTTCCAGATTTCTCATCTGCAGATGGTGCTCAGCCTCACCACACACCCATAGGAGAGATGGGCACACAAAAGAGTGACTTCATGAGTCAGCTGTAAATTGGGAACTGATAAACAAGAACAGATGTTCCTCACACTTCTACAGGACATGCAGAGCTTACAGGTGCCACCATGGGGGAGACCAGACCCCGCCCCCATCTCCAGCTTCTGTCACGCTCCAACACCTATCTTAATCATTGCATTCTAAGAACCTGCGTCTGGGTTTAGGGACAAACCTCTCAGGTCTGCAAGGGTGGAAGCAAGGGACTTGGTCTTCAGAAGCCTAGAACGCTGTGCCAAGAAAGCTCCAGGAAGGTCGGGCTGTCGAAGAGCAATGGGAGCTGCTGTGGTCCACCTGGGTACTCAATCTGCCCCATGCTTCAGTCCTCGGCCACTTGGATTTCCATGCCCTACAGGCCCCATGGCAGACTGTTCAACAGATTGAGGAGAGGCTCAGTTTTGCTCTTTGCAATCTATTGTTCTGTAAGTTACTAAACTGCACTCTTAACCACTGAGCAGAGCCTGTCTGTGATGCACTGACCCATACCCATACCAACAAGTCCACCCTGAGCTGGACGGTTACTCTTCTGCACCCAAATCCACCAAAGCTGAAACATTTCAACAGTCAGGGGGCTGAGGTGTGGGGGGTGGCGGAGGGTGGGGGGGAGACAGGAAGAAAATTTAAAAAAACAGACAAACTACATTTACTTATTTATGTGTGTGCATGTACACGTGTCACGGTATACAAGTGGAGATCAAGACAGCTTTCAGACGTCAGTCCTCTTATTCTGTCATGTGGGTCAGGCTCAGTAGCGCGCTGGCCCAAGAGAGGAAGCTCTGAAAGCCAACATGAGGAGCCAAGACCTACAAGACTGATTCATGCTATCCTGAGACACGGCTTCCATTCGGAGCCTGTGTGCTGCCTCAGAAAACGGCATAAACACACCACCCCTGTGTGCAGTACTGTGTGGTCCATCACAGTAATCACTGTGCTCTGTCCAAGAACTGGACACGCTGAAGCTTTCACAGGGGCTGCTACTGACCGTGGCCACTTCAAGAATCAATTTAGTGCTTGGTCCTTAGCCAAAGAATTCTTGTCCTTGTGAGTGTAAGCGACACTTTCCCTTTCGACTTCAGGATCCTTAAGGAGTCTAAGACTGTGCATGGAGGTGTATGAAATGACCATGCATTTGCACAGTAGAACACCAAACATAGCTGGGCCTCCAGGCTGAAATACAGCCAACAGATGTGTCAACCATCAGTACCATCAGCCCAAGTACAAACAAGCTGTATATCCCCCTGACAATGGCCTGGTTGTGTGGGACCCTCACCTTGACAGCCAGGACAGTACCATGTGCTTTTCTTGGCACACCCTGGGAAGGGTGCCTTACCCTTCCTGAGTTATGAGTGCTTGGGGCTCCAGCTTCCTGCTCAAAACCTCAACTCCAGTCAACTGGTCGACAGAATTATACCCACAATGACCTGCCGAAAAAGCCACAGAAGTAAATATTGCCTTGGGTCAGATCCCCTCCTGGAATCCCAGAACTGTTGAAAGCTGCCAAGGCAGGGGTAATAGATCACCACAACCGCCTCTGTTTACAACCGGGTAATGCCTTTTACGACCGCCTCTCTCTGTCCTGAATATTTATTTTATTGCCCCTGTAGGGAGATTTTTCCATTTGGTAAAAATCATCAGATGGTTTCAGTCATGTTAACAACTGTTCATTAAATGCAGAGGGGTAAACAGAGAAGTAAAGGTTTGTTTCTTTCCCTTTTCTCTATTTATTTTTAACTTATGGAGAAAACTCATGGATGGACCCAGGGAGGGAGATGTATTCAGATGCTGTCCCTCTCAGTTAGGTGAGTATTCCAAGCCATGCTCCCTACCTTTCAGAGAGGGCCAGAGACTAAGGCTTGCTGCATGATCTTCATGTTTAGAGACCCTGACCTGTTTATTTTTTCTTTTGGTTCAAGTTGCAGAGGACATGTATCTTCTTCATGGAGAAAGCCTTTTAAGTTTCGAACAACTTCAAGTCACTGGTATGGAATGGTTGGAGAGAAAGAATCAGATAATGATAAGTAGACAAGTAGGTGATGATGAGTGAGTGGATGGATGGGTAAGTGGGTGGTAGCAGAGAGATAGCTGGAGATGGAAGCTTAGACAGATGGAATTGTTGACTGGATATAACAGACCGAAGGATGGTTTGACGGGTGGATTGTGGACGATGGTGGAGATTAATGAAGGGATAAAAGGAGAAAGGTATTTGTGTATGGATGGATGGAAACGAGGGATGGAAGAGGTGATAAATGGGTGGGTGGATGGGTGATAGATATTGAGTGGAGAGATAGATTGGCAGGGGATGGTTGAATAAATAGATGGATAGATATGTATGTGAATGGGTAGATAGACAGTGTGAAAGTTACTGTTGCCAATTAGACACAGTCTAGAAGCACCTGGGAAGGGCGTCTAAGGGAATGGTCTAGATCACAGTTTATTATGAGCATGCCTGTGAGAGATTTTTGGAATTGGGTTTTGATTGGGATGAGAGGGCCCTTCCTGAAATTTAGAAGTACCATTTCATGGGGTGGACCCTGCAGTGTATGGAGGGGGAGAGAACACTGAACACACATGCATTAATCTATTGCTCTCTGTTCTTCATTCTGGATATAATGTCACCGCTGCTGGGACTTCCCTGCCACGATGGACTCCAACCTGGAACTTTGAGCCAAATAGACCCTTTCTCCTTTAAGTTGGCTTTATTGGGGTATTTTGTCACAGCAAAAAGAAACAAAACTAAGACAAATGATCAGGTAGTTGAATGGTTAAGCAGATGTTTCCAAGGTGCTGAAAATCCTTTTAACAAGAGTCCATCTTCTACTAACATCCCTGGGCCAGACTCTCAGTGGTACCTATCTTCCAACTTGACCTTGAAAGTTTATCTGGGGAGTGTCTGCACCACAGACTCCCAACATCCAACCAAAGTGGCCTGGAATGGAGAACAAAGAACAGGACTCTCCTCTAAACAATGGCAAGTGAGGATAGAATTCTGGCTTATCTAATGTGGGGGTGTCGAGTGACTTCCTATGCAGCCTTCGGGCTTAGTCCTCCACAGCTCCCAGGAATTCTTGCTCCCTTCCCTGGCTTTCAACCGGGATGCTGTTCACATACTGCTGTTTTCTGGGGTGTCACTTTTCCTTCCCCTGCAATCAGTTCATGCATCTGCTATCAGGATGTTAAAAGGGTGTTAGTGCCTGGGCTTTATGCATCTCTGCTGGAGGATGAGGGGTACTGGTGATGCTTAAGTAAGGCTAGGACATGTCTGTTTGAATTGCGGAAAAGGAGCAGAGAAGGGCCATTAGCCTATTACATCAACATGCTACCATCTAGATTCCTGTCTTGATAAAACCCAAGATATCTCCTCAGTGAGAAAGCAAGTATTTCAAGAATATACCTCCCCATTTCTTTCTATCCACATGCTCTGAATGGTCAGAAAGCCCATGGGGGGCTTCTTAAAGTATAGAATCTGAAGTAGAGCTGTCAGACCCATGGAAGGAACTACAAGATACCTGGGTAAGCTTGCATCTCACATAAACAATGAATAATTCTCTTCAGCATAAATATGCCCCCCAAGAAACATGTGAAATAGTCTAACAAGAACAATAACAAAAATCTCAGCTTATTACTCACCTGAAGTTCTAATGTCACTACGTGTTTTGAATTTCTGCGAAGCAAATTCACTTTCACCCTTCACCAGGATAGCCTTCTTCTAAACTGCATTTAAATTCCAGGTCCTCAAAGTAATGGTGGCGGTATGTCACTCCACAAGTTGGGCAAGTGCGAGGACACAAAGGAGACAAGTGTGGGGTGCTGAGTGACTCGGTGTTATACGCACTCCCAAACTCCGGCTGTCCATCAGTGAGGTTTGCAGTTAGCAGAATGTGGTACACACAGTAGTTGTGAGCGTGCTCTGAGAACTCCCATGGATAGCTGAAACCATGCCTCACAGCAAGCCCTGTAAATGCTACAGCTTTCATCTGTAACTGAGACGGCACTGAGAGACTAATGAGTAGGTAGTGTATGCTCCAGAAATGCTGGGCAGAGTGATGATTCATGTCCTGGACATGATAGAGGAGGAGATTTTATCACGTTCAGAACAACATACAATTTATAACATGAGATTACTGATTTGGAATTTTCCACTGGTTTTTGCAGAGCATAGTTGACTACGGGTGAAGGAAACCACAGAAAGCAGTATCTGTGATGAAGTGCAACTACTGTGTTCCGGTTTAGATCCTTTAGTGGTGCCCTAGCTCCTGAGCCCTGTCTGACAGAAGGAAGGGTAGCTGAAATGAAGTTGGCTGGGAATGGAGGAGTGGAAAAAATCCAGACCTGACTATCATGCTTGGGAGCTAGTGTGGGCCAGTCTGAGGTTTGAGCCCTGAAGGCCTTGGGCTTTCCATAGAACATTAGACCTAGGAGGTTATTCTCCTGGCTGTGTTCAGGGAAATACCTGTGTCTTACAGTGTCTGGCCATTCTGAGCAGCACCATGTTAAACAGACATCCTGGTTTGATGGCCATACACACTTCCTGTAGGTGGCCCTGCCTATGTGTGTATCCCAAATCCAGTGGTATCTGGCTTAGATCTCCTGGGATCCTTCCACATCCAGTGATACAGGATTTCTTAAAACTCCAGTTTGGGATCTAGTCAGGAAAACATAGCCAGCTCAACACATGCTGAACCTCAGCCCTCAGTACAAACCTTCAAGAGACCTCTAGATGGTTGTCCCAGAGTGACTTATGTCCCCAAACATGCTTCTGTGACTTACTGAAGGTCACAGGTACCTGGGCCATATTCCCCGGGATTGTTCCGCCATGTTGGTCAAGCCCCTTGTCTTTGAAGCTGAGGTCGGAGCGCTTAGACAGAAAACATGTTCTCGATAAAAGCTAAATGTGAGAGACCCAGAACTAGTGAGCAGAAGTCCTACGGAAATAGAATTGTCAGATATCTCCTGAAAGACCTTCTCTGGGCCAAGCATTTCAACACTTGGTAAAGCCAACACCAACTTCAATGGATAGCACACAAGGCTCTGGGCAGTTGTCTTCTTCAGCTGTTTCGTTACCATAGGAGCAGGTCATCTACTCCTGAACACCATACGGGGTATCAGAGCTGAGCAGAGTCAGAGGAGAAGACAGCAGATGCTCCTATCTGCTGACCGAGCCCCAGTAGACCTGTGGCGGGGAGAGAATAAGAACGCTGCTGAGGGTGGGGGGAAAAAGGGGCCCAAAGACCCTACCTGTCCTCACCCTCTTCTCAGGACCTGCACACTCCTCGATCAGCTTTCTCCTGTGTAACCTGTCAGGGGAGTGAGGAAGATGATCATTTCCCTTTTGATTTTATGTTTTACCACTTCGAAGTCAAATAGTTCACTTTAAAAGGAGAGTGTGGATCAGACAGTGAGCAATATCAAACTTTAGGGCTTTTTTGTGTTATTTCCAACATTTGCTGTCCCTAACTACTTAGATTATTTTATCATTTGCTAGCATATATCAACTCACTGGGGGAGGGGGTTGTTTGTTTTTGTTTTTCTGACATGGTTTCTCTGTGTAGTCCTGTCTGTCCTGGAACTTGCTCTGTAGCCTTGAACTCACAGATCCACCTGCCTCCAAAGTGCTGGGATTAAAAGTGTGTGCCACCATCATCTGGCTCAACCCCACTTTTTAAAACTGAAATCACACGTAAAAAAAAAAATAAAACCAATCCTGAGCAATATTTGAAGCATTGTACCAGTCATATTTTTTTATTACTTAAAAAATACATACATCTACATCTAAAAAGAGTGTTTCTGCCAGGCGGTGGTGGCGCACGCCTTTAATCCCAGCACATGGGAGGCAGAGCCAAGCAGATCTCTGTGAGTTCTGGGCCAGCCTGGGCTACAGAGTGAGTTCCAGTAAAGGCACTACACAGAGAAACCCTGTCTTGGAAAAAAAATCTAAAACCCAGGTCCTTGACCACCCTATTTAAAATCCCAAGTTTCTCCTCTCACTGGCTGCGTCTCCACAGAGCACTTACTGGCACTTTACGTGTTGTATGCTTGGTTGCTGGCTTTAGCTGCTCACCTCTCCTTCCCTGCAACAGAATGCAAACTCCAGGAGAGAAGGGATTTTTTTTTTCTTTTAAATATTTCGAACTCTTAGGCCATGTCTAGCACACAGTAGGAGGAACCCACGGAAAGTATTTTAATGAATGAACGTAGAATCGCAGTCACAGTTATGTTCACTCTAGCTCCTGTTCTGGGGCCTCAGTGTGGTCTCCCACAGGGTCAGACAGCCAGGCTGAATTCTGGTTGGCCTCAGCTTCATTCACTCTTAGTCTGCACAGGACACCCCTCCCCCACCCTCCCCCGGGGCCGTGAGTAGATCCTACTCACCTGAATTTGTAGCAAACATCAAGTACCAGGAGGCCTGAACACCTGTTTTGAACAAACTAACGGAAGAGGTTCGCCTTGCCTCTAGAGATGCACTGGACGGCAACACCAAGACAAAATTTTTGTGCTCAGGGTAGTGTTTGCCCAAGGGCATCTGGCTTTTTCTTTTTTCTTTTTTTCTACTGTGCTCTGCAGGCATCCGAGACCCGACCCGCTGGAACCTCAGCCTCTCGGATTACCGGAGCAGGGGAGATGGGACCACCAGAGGGCGCCGGAGCCCAGCCTCTGAGGTTCCTTGGGCACAGGCCCGCAAGTTCAGAGTTTAGCATCGTGAACGCTCAGGATAGTGAAAAAGCTGGTGGAAACGGATGACTGCTTTCTCTGGAATGTTTAAGCGCACGGACCAGATCAGAGCGGTGCCTGATTTGAAGTTTGGTCCCCACAGTGCGCCTGACAAATGAATGTGTGCAAAGTGCTTGGCGGAACCGCAGAAGACACTCTCATGGCTGGGACGTCCCTAGGTGGAGCCCCAGGTCCAACAGTCCTGGCCACTCCTTCAAAAAGATGATCCCCAGATTGTCCTGAGACAGGGGCATGTTTCCATTGTATCCCCCGCTTGGGGGGACGCGGTAACAGAATCCAAATCACTAAGTGGCTATGCGCGAAAGGTGCTGACAGAATGGCCACTACTGCCTGTGGCAGAGGAAGGTCCAAGGACGCTGCCCCCAGCCTCTCGACCACCGGGCTGGGGTCCATCTGCTCCGCTCCTGTCTTCCCACCCTCAGATCCCCACACCCAGGTTGGGGTTGTTTTGGTTGACCAGCATGCACAACGGCCTACCGGCAGGGCTGAATGTTAATGGGTGTGTTTATAAAGACACCGATGACCACCTTCGGAAGCACCGACTTAGGGAGTAGGGCGGCAGGGAGTTCTTTCGTCCTTTGGAGAACACTAGCCTTTCTTCGGGAAAAGGCAGGCAATACTGAAGTTTAAGAAGCTGTTTCCAGCTTCCATTATCTGAGCTCGCAATAAAACCAAGCGCTAAGTGTGAGTCACTACGTTTTGCGGGAGTGAGTCTTTCAGTCAGTTCTCCTCCGTTTCCACTCTGCGGGGTGAGAGCTGTGATAACCCACCCCTCCAGCCGACAGAACAGGGGTACGGAAGGGAGATGGCAAAGAAAAATCACGTGTACTGAGAACCTTTAGGAGAGCCCCTTGGTCTCCTTCCACAGCAGCAAGCTCCTCATCAGAACGCCACTTCCCAGAGTTTAATAGCAGTGATGCTTTGACTGGGAGTCCAGTTATTCTAACTGCAGACTGGTCACCTTGCCTTAAGCCTAGCTGTCCCCGTGTGGCAAAGAGCCTGGGCGTGCGGTGGGTCAGCTTAAGGTCCTGCCACCAAAGATAGGGTTCTCTAACAACTTTTGCATGGGGCGCAACAGACCCTGGCGCCTGGAACCGACTGTTTTGATCCATTGGTGTTTATTTCACCGCTTTCCCCTTCGACAGCCACAGGCCCTACTTTTCTCCATCTGCATGATAGAAGTGTTACGCTCTCCAGCCCAGCCTCTTCGCAGTTCAGGTCCAAGCAGCGGGCCCAGGTTGGAGACTGAGGAGATCAAAGGTCCCAGCACCCAGCGGGGCCGGGGACAACGAGGGCGCCAAGGGAGGAGGGAGGGAAGGACTGGAAGGGCGGCTGCTCCGCAGGGGATGCGCGTCAGAGACCCCAGCCACACTCCAGGCCCGCCCCTTGACGAGCGCCGCCCCGCCCCGCCAGCCTTTCGCCTCTAAAGCGCCCAGCGCCAGTCTCCCGCTGCCGCACTTTCACTCTCGGTCCACCTCGGTGTCCTCTAGCTGTCCAGCCCTGCAGCCTCTGGCGCGCCCTCCCGCCCACGCCATGGACGCCAAGGTCGTCGCCGTGCTGGCCCTGGTGCTGGCCGCTATCTGCATCAGTGACGGTAAGTGCAATCCGCGCCTGGGCCCGGGAAGGGCTGGCCGCTCTGCGCCGTGGCTGCTCCAGGTCCGCGGTTCCTCTGCCCGCGCCAGAGTCGCGGAGAAAGAACTCGTTTGGCGCCGTTGACCGCGAGCGAACTTGAGGCAGCCACTTTACAGGGCACACTCCCTCCGGGTGCCCTTTCCCGTGTCCCACGTGTCGCACCGAGGTTTTGTGCTCTGCGAAGCGCCGCAGTAGGACCTAGAGAGAGGGCTGTAGGAGAGGAGGACCGGCAGGGTTGTTGGGCAAGCGTGGGGCCAGCGTGGAATGGAAGCGTGGGCGGTGGTGTCCTGGGCTGCGGGCCCCAGAGCGCGCCAGCTGCACTCAGCTAGTGTCCACCCGCGCCCAGATGTTTCCAGAGGCAAAGGGCAGCGCGGTCCCGGAGCTTATGGTGAGGGAGGTTGGTTCCGTTGATGTGTGTGTAAGTAAACTCTTGATGACTGGTCGAGTAGCCCAAAGTGCTTGGCTTGGCTATAGATACGGTGCAGCTGAGTTTTGTCCCCTCCGAGCGGAGCGGGTCCTCTTACAGCATCCTTGAGGGGCTTGGGGCCAGGCGCGGCGCAGCTCTTGAACTCGCGCCACCAGCCAGGGGAGCGCTTCTGCACAGTTCGTTGGTCCGTAGCGACGCGGACCTGAGCACGCGTCTCTTCGGTACCCCTTTTCTTCTTCCCAGGGTCACTAGACAAAGGAGCAGTAGTCACCCAAACCGTGCACACCTCTCCCCAACCCCCAAACACACCTGCAGATGGGCGCTTTTGTAGCCAGCCCCGGAGCCCCCTGCTCTGCAATGGGAGCTGCAGCGGAGTTCAGTCTCCCAGACCCAGGGTGGTGTCCCGTTTCACTGGGAAAACGCTTTCATTTTGTTGTTTTCTTTTTTTGACACTGAAGAGAAAACTCTCTGCGCTGTTACAAGACACCGCTGCTGTAAAACAAAACAAACCATTGCCTCCGAACACACAAAACAAAACCCTACCTAGTCGAACCCCTGCCTTCCTCAGCTGCGATGTTTCCAGGAGAGAACTGAGAGACTCTTGGTGAGGCTGAGAACTGTATGGGGTTCAAGTGCACCAGAGCGTTGGTCTAGCCTAGCTTCTTACCCCGTGAACAACGAAATCTCAGTAGCGGTGGAACCTGTGTTCGGTTGAGTATGGTTGAAAAGGCTGTAAATGCTTAGTCGGATGGAAATGTTCTCTAAAAGCATAGTGAGTTGTGATCGGAGTAGTGAAAAACACAAATGAAAGGCAATTTAGTTTGTTGTTGTTTTTCCTGTTAATGAGAACGTCTAGGAGGCTGCAACTTCCCACTGGCCCCATTATCCCGTCATGGAGCACGTTGATTTGGGCATTAATAACTGCATGAGCTGGTGAAGTTGCAAGTGTCACAGTTGGAAAGTTGGGTATGAGACGGGAATGCAGGAACCCTGGTACTCGAGGCTAGAGCGCAGTGTCCAGAGTAAACGGGAATGCCTCACCCTCGGGCACGTTCTGACCCTTGGAAGAGTCGGATTGTTCACCTCTCTACAATCCAGTGTCTGGATCGGACCCTGTTCTCTAGGCAGGACCTATTGAATTGCCCAAATGGACTGTTCTTATCTCCTAGCATGTGTGCCCTCTGAACCTTCACAGCCCCTAAGTTGCAGCATGGCTAACCTTGCTACGGTTCCTCTTTCCCCATCAGCTGATCAAACTCAGCAGCCAGACCCTAGGTATCCTAGGCTCCCCGGTCAAACCCTGGGCAGGAGACCATGTTAGAGTGGGATGAACCCTGGCACTCAAGCCAAGCTCTCTCCGTTCCAAGTCCAGGGTGGCAGCAGAGCTGATCTGGACTTTGGCCTGTACATGAAGTCGGCTTTTTCTCTGCTTTACTGTCTAAACGCACTGCCCTTCCCAGGCCACACCATCCCTCAGCTAAATAACACCTGCAGGAAAAGATAAGCCCCATCATAGATGAGATTTGACCCACTTCTCCTGCTGCTTCCCAAAGGTACAGAACTTCAGAATAGCCAGAAGTCCCCTGGAACTCTAAATAAGCAAACTTAAAATCCCTGGACTAACTATTCTCAGACATACTTTTAAACTTTGGTGAAAAGATCCATAAATGCAAACATTCGGGGATATTAAGTAGAGCTAGGATAAAACCTGGAGGGGGGAGGTAGCTATGAATCTGGCCACAGGGCTTGCAATTCTAGACTTAAAGGGTGGGTCTTAAGAGGAGTACTAAAGGAGCCCCTTGCTAATTTACACTAATGAGTGTCAATTATGGCATTTTGCAAATTGGTGAATTGGCAAACAAAGCTGGTAATAGGATCCAGGAGGCCTAGGCATCCAGGTACTGACCATAAAAGCCACATTTGACTCCAGCTTTTGGGAAAAGCTGGATAGAAGGTAAATCCAGGGCCTCCCCTCTGGATTCTTTTGTGATTTCCAGGGCTCAGGGTGAATGGGAGGGGGGAAAGTGCAGGTGGTAGATGGCACACCCCGCCTCCAACTTCAGGCTGAGGCCAGAGGGAAGAGGAGGGTGCCCAGAACCTCCTCCACTTTCCCCAGGTCCTTTTGTCCTTTGTCCCACAGAAGCTGAGCCCAGTCGGATCTCAGTGCTCCCTATGAGAAAGGATGGTCTTTGCAAGAATGTATCTGTAACCATTCCGCCATTGCTTCTGATTCTCCACCTACCAGGAGGGCACCATCTTATCCCTCAAATCTCCAGCACCAGGCAGAGCAATGAGTGGCCTTGTTCTCTCTCCACACCCTTAGGTAAGCCTGTCAGCCTGAGCTACAGATGCCCGTGCCGGTTCTTCGAGAGCCACGTCTCCAGATCCAACGTCAAACATCTGAAAATCCTCAACACTCCAAACTGTGCCCTTCAGATTGTGTAAGTCTTAGCCATCCTCCTCCAAAGATGAGCACAATATAGAAAACCTCAGACTTGGCATATTTTAGTGGCAGCTGCTACCACCATGAGGACACTGATAGGCCATCAGACATGCGTTTCAAAGGCTACTTTTGTTCCCAGAATCCTGTTGCACTCAGTGGTTCTCCAAGCTGCTTCTTGCAGCACACTGGACTGCCTCTGCACAGAAGGAGCCGGAGACTTGCCTGGGGTCAGCCCTCAACCAGGGACAGTTGCGTCTGTCCTGTTAGTTTCAAGACTCTGGTGTCCAAAGTTAACCCTTTCTCATACGCAAAAAAGACTATGAGACCTGGTTTCTGTTGAAGTCAATTCTAATCACTTGCTGAAAGGTCAACATTTTAAGATCTCTTTGTTTTCGAATCTTTCGTTTTGCTGGCTGGTGATGGCAGCTGCTAACATTTGATTTAAATTCAGGCGGAAAATAAGAAAATCCCAGAGCATGTAAATGAGAGATGTAAAGATCTCACTTAGATTACTGGAGAGTGTCAGAGATGTGCCCTGTGCTAGTCTGTCTTCCCACACCAGAGGATGCTGAGGGCTCAGTCTCCTAGGAGGGGTTCCCATCCTCAGACGACCTAACACTAAAATGGACTAAGGACACCGCAGCTGGGATAAAAGCTGTGCCGTTCAAGGGCTTTCCCGCCCAACAGTAACTGCTTAGGCTTTCTTTCCTTCAGGTTTCCTTCCCAGCCTTCACTGGTGCAAGTATGTTAGATACGTGCAGCACGCTTCAGCGACCTAGATGATGAAAATTTTTTTTACTATTTTGATTAAAATACAATACTCTCTTGAGAAAGGTATTTTGAAGATGGTGAATTTAGTTTTGCCTAGGCCGTGCTGGTTCACTGGCTTGGGAATGGCCCTGGAACCCACAGTGCCAAATACAACTATTGGGTCTAGGCAAATACTAAATTAATAAACTGCTAAACCCAGATGGGCACTCCGTGTTCCCTATTTCAAGTCACACCCCTCCTCTGCATGACTATTTAATTGATGGACACACTGCTATAAGAGGGTTACCTGTCCCAGGACACTGAACAGGGGTTAGTTTTCCCAGAGACCATCAGTGGCTGGGGAGAGTGTTCTCAGGATGTGCTGGAGTTACTTAACATCCGAGACTTTAATGGAGAATATCCTGAAGATAAGTTTATCAGTTCATCTCCCCATTAGGAAACTTTAGGGATGCAAAGAATATTGAGTCAACTTTAAACAAAGACGAGCCCATGGAGCACGCTGTGACAATTCATCGGTACTATTCCTTGCCCTCCTGAACTGTCCCATTTCACCTGCACTGGTCCCTCTCCTCACTGGACACCTGTGGTCTTCCTCCTGAGCTCCACTTAAGTTGGTTCCGAATGCTATCAAGGCAACCCACTGAATTTTAAAGTGGCTTCTGGCACTTTCCAGTTTCCAAGACCTTCCCCATGAAATCACAGCCGTTTTGCCCCTTCCATGTGGTTCTTTGAGCCCCCTGTACCCACTCTTCCTCCACATCCTTTGGGTACTTGCTCCTTTAGTGTATTCACTCTTGGTTTTCCCTTTGCTTTACCCACTTGCCAAGCTCCTGTTGTCCTTCAAAGGCCAGAAGCTCAAATACCTCCACTGTGGCCTCTCCCTTGCCTCCCCTGGGAAGCATGATTAGCACATTTCTAACTCTTGGAATGGTGGACCCAATACACTTTTTTTTTTTTTTTTTTTTTTTTTTTTTTTTTTTTTGGTTTTTCGAGACAGGGTTTCTCTGCGTAGCTTTGCGCCTTTCCTGGGACTCACTTGGTAGCCCAGGCTGGCCTCGAACTCACAGAGATCCGCCTGGCTCTGCCTCCCAAGTGCTGGGATTAAAGGCGTGCGCCACCACCGCCCGGCCTCAATACACTTTCAGTGCTACACTTTCAGTGCTATGTTGTCCCTGTAAACCCTGGGCAGCTTTCAAATCCAAGGGGGGGGGATCCAAGGGGGGGGAGGCGGAGGACCTTAAGCTGGGTGTGTTGGGTGAGTCCACACACTGCCGCTGTACAGTGTCTCCTCTTCTGTTTTGGCAGGGCAAGACTGAAGAGCAACAACAGACAAGTGTGCATTGACCCGAAATTAAAGTGGATTCAGGAGTACCTGGAGAAAGCTTTAAACAAGTAAGCACGACAGCCCAAAGGACTTCCCAGTAGACCCCCGAGGAAGGCTGACATCCGTGGGAGATGAGAGGGCTGTGGTGGGGAGGAGGGCCTGAACCCTGGCCAGGTTGGCCAGTGGGACAGCACTGACCGGGGTCATGCTGAGGTTTGCCAGCACAAAGACACTCCACCATAGCATATGGTACGATATTGCAGCTTATATTCATCCGTGGCCTTGCCCAGGCACAATGGAGCTTTCATAACTGGGGTTTTTCTAAGAAATTGTATTACTCTAACCAGTTAGCTTCATCCTCATCCTCCTCATCCTCATCCTCATCCTCATTTTTAAAAACAGTGATTACTTCAAGGTCTGTATTCAGTTTGCTTTGGAGCTTCTCTTTTCCCAGGGGCCTCTGGGCACAGTTGCAGGTGGTAGCCTTACAGGGAACCCTAGAGAGTAACCTTCCTCCAGAGCTAGCTGGAGGAACACTGCAGGGCTGGTCCTGCAGGGGGCGCCCCTCGACAGATGCCTTGCTGTGAGTCTCACGCAGCTCAGGGCTGGGCAGAGGCTACTGCCTTTGCCTCCTTTTTCCAGTTCAGTGATTGTACCTGGGTACAAACAGGAGGCTTCCTGTAGACGTTATCCCTGGGGTCTGTGCTCAGAGACCCTTTCCTAGCCGTTCCTGCTCTGTGCTTGCCTCCAAAAGCATGCTTCATCTGGCTTCTGCTTCTCAGCTCTGTATCCCGATCGACCAATGCTGCATCAGAAGGAAGAGAGGGATTTGGGGTGCTCCCCCCTCTCTTCTCTTTGCTTTCCTCTCACTTGGGCCCTTTGTGAGATTTCTCTTTGGCCTCCTGCAAAATGGAGCCAGTCCCTCCTGGAAAATGTGAGAACATGCCTGATTTACCCACAAAAACAAGTCTGAAGAATAGTTATAAACAAAACAAAAGCTGAGAACTTCCTTTGAGGAATTTGATTTTTCTAATTGCCTCTAAGTCCTACATACACCATGGTGGCTCATGGGCTCTGAGTTTTTGAATATCAGAGATGAAAAAAAAAATGAATAAGCCAGAATCTTGCCATGAAGTCCCAGTGGGGGTTTTGGGTTTCAATCAGAAATGAAGACAAGATATCTTGGATACATACTTATGATCACAGATGGCCCTGGTGGTTTTGGTAACTATTTGCAAGGCATTTTTTACATATATTTTTGTGCACTTTTTATGTTTCTTTGGAAAACAAATGTATTTCAGAATATATTTGTAGTCAATTCATATATTTGAAGTTGAGCCATAGTAATGTCAGTAGATACTCTATGATCTTAAACTACTGGCAATTTGTAAAGAAATATATATGACATATAAATGTATTTCAGCTTTCCAATGTCAGCCACAGTGTATTTTTCCACTTGTACTGAAATTGTATCAACTGTGACACTATATGCACTAGCAATAAAATGCTAATTGTTTCATGCTGTAAACCTCCTACTGTATGTGGGAATTTATTTACCTGAAATAAAATCCATTAGTTGCTAGATGGAGTGCATATACATTTCTGAAGATTACAAAACACGAGCCGACCTGTCGGTCAGGCACTGCGTCTTGCCCTGCAGTCTGGGGGTGAGCGACACTGTGCGGGCTTGTCTCGTGAGCAGGCTGAGTCCGCAAGGAAAGTTTTTGTGTATTTTTTTTTAAGCCAATGGAAGTAGAACTCTAGTCTTCTGATGAATAATACTCGACTCACTAATTCCTCCTCCTCCTCCCTCAGTTCTCCTAACATCCTCATGTAATCCTGACTCAACCCCAGTAATATCAAGCTTTCCTAGTTTCCCATGTAAAAATCCCATGACTCCAGGCCATGTTAATATCAAGCTTTTGTGGGAACAGGTGGCCTCACCCCATAAATCATTAAATACCATTCAGCTTGAATCATTTTAATGTGACAGTCACAAACCAGTTGCTCTAATAAAACTCTGCTAACCATCTCTCTCCCTAGCTCTCTAGAACAATCTCAGTTATCCCTAGGGATGCTCCCCAGCATCCAGAAAAGAGAAGTGGGATCAATCATGCTGCCTCTCCTGGCCTCTCCTGGAGGGCTGCCTGAGCCTGGGGGCTCCAACCTGCCGTGCTTTGTTTAATTTGAAATGCAGATTTGTAGTGAAGGCAGCGTTCACCTCTGCCTTGAAAAGGAAGGCACACCCCAGGCTTCCTTCCACACCCTCTGAGATGTGCATTCCTGTCTCAGGGTGAGATTTGGCCTGGGTGGTTAAGAACCAGGACCCGCCTGGCAAACTGACAGTCACTGTGGGCAGTTCCCGGGTCATAGTGTTAAGGCAGCCTGCCTAACTTTTGGGTGGTGGGAAACGTCTAGTTTATTTTAATAAATTGCTTATCAGCCTCATTTTGCCAAGGGGCCTCCAGGCCTCAAACTGAACGCAGTAAAATTGGCTCATGAGGCAATGCTAAATATTATGTGAACTGAGATACACTCCTGTGTGTTGCAATGTGATTAATGGTTCTACTAATTTTATCTAAGGGGGCGCAGAGAAGAAAAAGTGGGGAAAAGAGAAAAGATAGGAAAAAAGAAGCGACAGAAGAAGAGAAAGGCTGCCCAGAAAAGGAAAAACTAGTTACCTGCCTTCCTACAGATGGACCGCAGTGCATTCTGCTCTGGCGCTTTCTAACACGCCCTTCCCTCTTCAGGGGCAGACCCCACACCCCGGGCAGGTGCTCACACTTGATGGTAAATTCTCCCCTCTTCCCGGGGCAGACCCTCACACCCTGGGCAGGTGCCCAGACTTTCCTGCCCTGGTGGCCACACCAGCTGCTGTATTTATGTGCTTCTTAAGGCCCTGCTCCGCCTGCTAAGCTATGAAGAAAATAGATGTACAGAGACTGGGGTGGAGGCTAAGCCACAGAGGACCTGCTGAGCCTGGCAGCATTGCCCCGAGCTGAGCCCCTGGCCAGGAGTTCCCAAGGCTCACACCCAAAGTCCACAGTCCTATGAAGGCCAGGGTGGTCTGCTTAGCCAGGAAAGGGCATAATGCCTTCCTCTCAGCCATACTGCCCCTTGTGGCCTTCTCAGGACATGAGGTGACTGACTTGCTCTCAGGCCCACCACATGCTTTTCCAAGTACCTGCAGCCGGGAAAGGAACTTCCGCCCTGCTCCCCTGGCTGTGTGAGCAGCCTTGCCTTCCAGCCCAGAAGGGTTTCTACAGACTGTTGGGTGAGCAGGAGGAATGATGAATTCTCAGAAAACAGATGTGAGCTGCTTCTCAGGGAATCTTTTCTTTGGACAACTCACTTTAGAGTCTTTAAACGGGTCCCTTGTGGGGAGGACAGATGTGCTCTGGAACTTATACAGAAGGGCCAGCAGCTTCAGGGACTTTCAGTCTGTCCTTTTGGTCCCAACATCCCTGGGATGGTGTCTTATCTGGGCACAGCTGCCTCAGTCCTAACTCCTGAGAGATGTCTGCCTTCAGTGAATTGGGTTAAAGTTCTGTAACATTCTACTCTCCTACCTGACCCTCACCTGGCAATTTATGTCTGTCTTTTTGCCAGTCTGGATGGGAGGGATAGAGGGCAAAGCTCTGATTTTAGTGGTGTTTTGAAAGAGGATTCTCTGAGTTTCTTGACCCTCCTCTTCACCTCGTGTACACATACACATCTTGTACTCCAGACTTCTGGGTATAATTTCCATACCTGGGGCAGAAACAAGAAAGGATCTGAAAATGCGGCAAATGGATTGCAGAGGAAGGCCGCCCAGGGGCCCCATGTGTCACACTCTCCTGGGTCCCTAAGTCCTGTGTCCATTGATGTACTTCTTATGGTTCTAGCATTGAACAGATACATCCCTTCATGGTCCTTGCGGGGACGTGTCTTGCTAGGGAGCTTCAGGGAAGACCTGTGTTACCAACTGTTACCCTTTATGTGGACAGCTCAGCCATCCATATCCTCTCCTCAGCTCTGAGGGCACCTCTTCAGGCCCAGGGTCACTGCCCGTCCTTCTTGTGATGGCAGCTGCAGTCTGAGGTCAGAGTGGCCTCAGCTGGGGCCTTCCTACTATTACTAAAACACTTCTGAAGGACAGATCTGTGCCCAAGCCACAGCTCTGCTTAGAAAGGGATGCCTAGCCCATCCAGGACTGGGAAGAACTGTTGTCCCCTAGCAACCAAAGGCCAAGCTGAGGCTGCCCTGAGGTAGAAGACCACTTTCAGAAATGCCCATGGACTCTGCCTCCCACCATCTGTCTCCAAGTCCTAGAGGAGCTGGCTGCAGAGACTAAGGGAATAGACCATCCCTTAAGAACCACAGCAAGCTCCACTTGTCTTTATGTGGCTCTTGGGAGCCCCTCTGTGCTTAAGTGGCTTATGAAGCCCTTATAAAGGGCAACCCCAGCCTGCTGAATAGAGTCACCATGGAAATGCCCGAGAAGCTGATTTCATCTTGTGATAGGTTGACGTAGGATGTGTTCCTGCAAGTTCACAGGCAGGTTGGAGGGGTAGTCCTTACAGTGTCCCACACAGATGCCTTCTGGGAAAACATGCAACCTCCTGAGTGCCAAGACCTCTTCTGGTGATGTGGCATCAGCCAAGGGATTTCAAGAAAGAATGAGTTTTTGATGCAAGTTGTGAGATCTGCCTCTTTTCTTGGAGTTCTGAGGCCCGGGGATGTCCGGGGACACCTCGGCTGCTGTTGCTGGGGTAGATACATCGCCTCAACACCAGTGTCCTAGGGTTAAGACAGTGAGCCTGGTCATGTACTCCTTGTACCATGCCTCCCATGCCAGTGTTTGTGTGTGCCTTGCCCTGTGCTTGCCATGTTCATCTGTCTCCTCTGCTTCCCATCGTCATCCAGACTCTGAGCATCAGCCCTGGCTGTGTCCTTCCCTGCTTCCCCACTCTCTCCGGCCTCGGAAGGAAGACACAGGACAGCAAGCTGAAATAAGGGGTAGGGCCCATGGCTCCTGCCAGGCCCCGCAGCGTCCCAGGCACGTGGTGGTGAGAATCTGCCTTAATCGTGTCTCCTCTGTTCTTGTCAACAGGAGGTTCAAGATGTGAGAGGCGTGGGTCAGACGCCTGAGGAACTTACAGAAGGAGCCTAGGTCTGAACTCAGTGTTAGGGAAGGGCCCACAGCCACTTCCTCTGCTCCTGAGCAGGGCTGAAGCCATTTCCAAGGGACTTGCTTTGCACAGTTTGCTGTATTTTCACCATTTGATTATGTAGCAAGATACATGGTGTTTATTTTTCATTTAGTCTGATTGTCCAACGTCATTGGTGACAGGCCGAAGCCACTATATTATTTCCTTTGTTATAGTATCGTTGCCATGGTGGACCTTCTCTGAATAGGGCTCCCCAGGTTTGTCTCTGAGCTGAGACAGGAGGCTCACTCTTTTTCTTAATGGGAACTGGGTGTCCCCACCCCCAGGATTGCAGGGCTCTCCCAAGCTGAGGCAGGAGTGTGAGGTCAGGGAAGAGTGAGATCCACCCTCATCCCATGCTCTCCTCCTCATCATCCATCATGCTCATCATTTCCCCTCATCCATCATCCTGTGTCTCCAAGACTGTCTCCGTGACCCTGAACAAGGACTCTGTCAAGATGAAATCTTTTGTTCAAATGGGACAGCAAGAAAGAACGGAAACTGTCTGGTGTTCCCCGAAAACCCTGTGCACATGTATGTTTTGTTTGGAATATTGTCTGTTCAACCCCCTGCTTTTGTTCAAAGTCCGTGTCCTCATTCATGACCAATGTCTCGTTCATGCACTGTCTCTAACCCAGATGCAAAGGCTGAGTATGAGGAGCTGGCCCTGAGGTCCAGGCTGTGCTCATGGAGGATGCAAACAGCCTTGGTTTCCTCACTACTCACAGTGTTACTTCAAAGGAAGGTGGTTTGCACCAGCACTTAGCTCTGAGGACTGCTGACCCTCAGTATTTCCATAACTGTTACCTTAAAACTGTGGAACTGTGGTGTTCTCTTGCTGGCCTCAAACTCAGCATTCTATTGTGGGATAGCAGTTCTCAATTATTTTCAGTTATTTTTAAAAGTCAGTGAATCAAAGAATCAACCCTACATCGATCTTCCTGGCCATTGGCACTGCTGCCATCCCTTCCCTTACAGGTAGTTGCTGGGCATCTTTGCTGTCACAGATCACATTGTGTCCCTTTCCTGCAGCCTAACAGATGGGGTTGATGCTGCTGCTTGAAGTGTGGTCCTGGAGGTTCTTTTTTCCTCTGCAGTTTTTATGCAGTCAGGCTCACTAACGCTACCCCTTTCACTAAAGCACAGTAAGAGTCTACAGTTCTTCAAATGAAAAAGATAAAATAGAAGAGGAAGAAGAGAAAGGGGAGGGTTGGCTGGACACCCAAGGAAGATGGAGGAAGTAAGGCTACAGTAACAGAATTATCAAAAACAGGTGTTGGGAAGTGAATAATCTGTAGAACTGTTATGTTAGCAGTGTGTATGTGGCGGGGGCATTTCTATAAATAGTCCTTTAAATTGACTTCACAGAAGAAGGAAAATCCACCCAGGAAGATTTCGATCAAATTGGAACAAAAACTGAAATGCTTATGCCAGTTAGGATGCGGGGCATGTGGCCAGCTGCAGCGACAGATCCCCATAGGGATCCGGAATTGTCTTGAGCTCCCTTGAAATGAACATTCAGTGCCCCCGAAGTAGATACCACACTTTTGCAATGTTAGTGAAGCGGCCACTTTGCATCTAACCCAAGGTTTTAAGGATGCTGCTTGGAAACCAGTACAAGCCCTCCATCTTCACTATAGTTACAGATCCTTTCAGTGTCTCCACAGGAGGAAAAGATGAGGCTAGAACTGGAGGGAGACTTATTTGTGTATGAATTCCTCTGCTAACCATCAGTTTCTGACTGGAGACAGCCCGCTTAAAGCAAATATGCATTTAAATAGTACATTTACATAGGAAAAGTCTTCCCACCTTAATCCCTCATTCTGTCGCTTTCAAAATACAAGCCCAGCACCTCAGTGAACTGTTGTTGACTGGGGACACCTAGCTGTCCCTGCTGGAACTCATACCTCCCACATCCCATCTTCCCTTGGGCATCAAGAACCTGCCAGGCGGCCTGCCCCTCTATTGCCAGCCTTTGCATCTGGATAGGGAAAGGGGGTTGGAGACTTACAGTCTGCTTTGTGCCTTGTGTTGTTTACACTGTGCTGCTGGCTCCCGGGGACAATGGGTCACTAGCAAGGAAGTGCAGCAGGGCCCTCTGTGTCATTGCCGGCTCAGCTTTGAGAGGGGGTCTCAAGAGCAGAAGGTCGCATTCCTCCTTGGAACCTGGCCTGGGATCTTGGGCCTCTGCAGTGGGTTCTGTTGACCTTCTCATGTGTGGTTTTCTTATCAGTGGTATCACCAGGGACCTCCTCACAGGGGCAAGGCCCCCCCCCCCCCCCAGGTATTGCACCCTTTTGCAGCTGGATGAGGACTGGAGGGGCTGTTCCTTACACAGCTTCCCTGATGCATCTTAAGGTGATCTCATTCCTCAAAATGTTCCGCAGAAACCTCCAAATCCCCCAGGAGACTCCTGCCATTGCCAAGTTCACAAAAAACCCCCAGCAAAGTTATTGCCAACCTCAATGGCCTTGCGGTGTCTGAGCAGTGATGGGTTCAGTGTTGCATGTGGTGAATACTGTATTTTGTTTCAGTTTTGTCTCCCAGATAATGTGAAAATGGTCCAGGAGAAGGCAGCTTCCTATATGCAGTGTGCTTTTCTTATTCTCGTTTTTAATATATGACAGTTATTTGAGAAGCCGTTTCTACTTTGAAGTCATATCAATGGAAATGATGTATCTTCACCTACAATTTTCCTAATAAAGATCTGTATTCAAATACAGCTGCTAAGAATTTGCAGTGAACGTTACCATGTGGAATTTTCCACACTTGGTTTTGCCCCCTCAAACCTGATTCTGGGGGTCATGCAGTCTTAGCAGAAGAGCTTACAGGTACCAGGCCCTCGTAGTCACAGTCCTTGGTCTAACTGCCAGTACCAGACAATGTCTACAGGGAAAGGTGTTCCCTTTTCTCCAGATGACCCGGATTGCTCCTTAGAGGCCAGCCAGTCTTTCACTGTACAAGCAATGGCTTAGGGTCAAGTCACAAGGGTTTGCCCAACAGCTGTCGGGGAGGAAGGCCCACCCTGTGCACATAGGTGGTGGCAGAAGGCAGCAGAGGAAGGACTCTGTCCCTGTCACACAGCTGGAAACCACAGCATTCTGCATGGTTCTGTCCTGGCAAATGGAAGCCAAAGGTTGATCTACTGGCTGCTTCTTCCACAGAGCCCTTGCCTCTTACTTTGGTCTGCAGATTCTCTCTAGTCCTACATTCAGCCATTTAGTAAAGCACCAAGCTCCAGATGTATAAGTATACAGTGTTAGTAGCCCAGACATCACCACATCACCTCCGAACAGTAGAAAAGGCCCACCCCTGTGCTCCCAGAAGGTTCCCCTCTTCCTCCTGTGCTATGAAGTTCACAGAGCTAGAATAGAGGTTGAATTTACGTCTCAAACAGCCCCATCAGTCAAAACTCCAATGATGAGGTTGAGCCCATTCCTCCTATTTCCCCACCAGTGGTAGGGGGATAGAAGGAAGCTTTCCATTGGTACATGTGGGTTCCTTAGGGTCACAGCAGTGTTCTCTCAAGATTACTAAGCTGCTGTTCCAGGACCTGATAACCAATTCCCACTGCAAACAGTCCACGTCCACAACCCACCATGCCATTTTCCCTCTCCAAGTGCAAGGAAGAGGCACTTCCATGCAGAACAGTGTCTAATTTAGGCTACAGTCAAGGCTCCCTGGGACATGAGAGAAAGTTGTGTTTGGAGAACCAGTCTACTGAGCACATTGGAACTCTGAGGGCCCATGGGGTATGTGCATGAATTAGAAGCAGCAGTTGCTCCATAAGGGCTGCACATGGGGAGTCCAGCAGGTAAATGGAGTGAGAGTAACCAGATGAATGGCCACCCAAGGCCAGCTGTGGGCCAGTCTTGTTGCTGGGGTACAGAGAGATGTTTCAAACAGCCTCACGTTCTGCTTCTCTTTCTCTGTGCTCACACTGAGAGCTTGACACTCAGGACTGGGGACACTTACAAGAGCAGCAGAGAAGGCTAAACCTTGATCTACAGGACTGGGGGGGCGGGGGCTGGGCATGGATAAGAGACTAGTGAGCCTACAGCAGAAAGGCTCAGAAGACATTGGCGTTGGTCCATACTCCCTGCCCTGGGCTCCCTGTACTCTAAGTCTACTTCCATCCAGAGTAAAAACTTCTTCCAATAACACCAAAAAGCCATTTCTAAGTCCATTAGGCCAAGTGGACCGGGTATGGAGGCCACAGGCTGGGTGCTTGTACAGGGGGTTGCTAGAGATCTCCTGGCCCCTCTGCCAAGCTTCCCAGGGATCTTTTTATAGCCCACTTCCTGGTTTTAGATGGAATTCCAAGGAAAGATTATTGAGACCATAGAAGTGTCCAAGAGTATGCCTGCTTCCCCAGGTTGATCAAAGACTCAGAGGCATTGCCCGAGCTCTCCCCATGAAGAACATGCTCTAAGTCCATTTAGAGCCTGGAGAGTCTTCCTTCCCTGAAGAAACTCACCAGCCCCAAGCTGACTGGTCCAGAATCACCTGTGGAGATACAGTTGAACATCCACTGGCCTGTCTAGAGCTACAGCCCCAGGGGTGCCTGACAGGTCTTAGAATCTGCTCCCAGCCTGTGTGTCCAGGGATAAACCGAAGCCCATGAGTTTCCAGGTGAAGTCCGTCCCGGAGTGCCCTGCTGAGACATAAGCTCCAGGTGTCCTGTGTGAGTGCTTATTCCCAGTACCTGATCATGATGGGTGTTTAGAGTATGCTTGAAGAGAGAATTGATGTCCACAAGCCAACACCAACAGCAAAGGGCTAGTGCTCTTACTGGGCCATAATCTGCTCTCAATTTTCAGCAATGGTGCTCTGTTAAGTTTTGGGGTAAACAGTAGTGTCTACTTCTTGGCCCTTGAGACCAAATAGGAACAAAGCAGAGAGAAGCCACGCCCTTCTGTTGTTGCTGAGAAGGGAAGGGAGCCGGCTTGGGGGTGAGGGGGCAAGAGATGCTTAGGCATTCAGACTTGTAAAGAGCATAGTTACTATGGACTTCTGGATGACTCATGGAATGCTGGATGAGGCAGAGGGCCAGTTGTAAAATGCAGCCAACAGTCCATGAGGCACAACTGAGGTGTGGAGTACTTACCTGTCTTCTAAGCAACATTAGCTGTCTGTCATTTGTAACGGTAGGTTAAGACTTCCTTGACAATGGCAACATTTCACTGTCTAAGTTACCATGAACACATGTAATGTCTGATGATGCCAATCTGAGTGTCTTTGCTTGGGAGATAACACAACTGGAAGCCACAAACCTTGCTAAAATTAAAGACGTACATGCATACAAACATCAAGAGTGCACATAGGCTTATTTTGTGCAATATTGTGGCATGATATAGTCATCTTCAAAACTCACCCTCAAGAACCTCGCAATCAAGGTACCAAAAATAGTCCCACAGTGTTTTAAACAAGTTTGTGGTTTTGTATTAGGCTACCTTCACAGCTATCCTGGGTTACACACAGCAGGTTGGATGACCCTGCTGTATATCAACATGCTAACATTATATACCTGGTGAAGATAATTATTGTGGTTGGGGAGATGCTTCAGTGGTTAAAAGAACTTTCCACTCTTGTGGAAGACCCAGGTGTAACCAGCACCCACATAATAGCTCACAACAGCCTGTAACTCCAGTTCCAAAGGCTCTGACACCCTCTTCCCTCCTTAGAACGTACTGGAACTCATGTGATGTGCATGGCTACATGCAGGCACTAACTCACAGGTACACATAGAATAAAAGTAAAAATTTTTTAAAAAGAAAAACAAGATGTTATCTTCCAGTTAAGTTGCAAATTACAAGTTGCCTAGCTGTGACTCAATGAAGGAAGAGCCAGGATAAGAAAAGAATCAACCTCTTCCAGAGAGCAGTAACACTGGAAATCCACAGGGGCGGTGAAAACACAACTGGAGAGTGTGGGGAAAGATGAGGAACACAGAACCAACAAGTAAACAAGGGCTATGCAAGGTTAGCCTCAAAGCTCTAGGGGACTCTAGTGAGAAGAGAGGGCAGGACAAGCCCACAGCTCTCACAAACAACAAATGGACTTGCAAAGTGTGTGTGTGTGTGTGTGTGTGTGTGTGTGTGTGTGTGTGTGTGTGTGTTTCAAGACAGTTTCGTTTTGTGTAGCCCTGGCTGTCCTGGAACTTGCTCTGTAGACCAAGTTGCCCTTGAACTAACTCACGGAGATCCACCTGCCTCTGCCTCCCCAGTGCTGGGATTAAAGGCGTGCGCCACCCAGCAAGTTTTGATGAGACAGTGGTTCCTCTGGTGGACATGTCTGGAATAGAAATCACATTTAAACATTTATTCAGTCATCCATTTACTACTCTCTCTCTCTCTCTCTCTCTCTCTCTCCCTGTCTCTGTCTGTCTCTGTCTGTCTCTCTGTCTCTCTCTGTCTCTGTCTCTGTGTCTCTGTCTCTGTCTCTGTCTCTCTCTCTCTCTCTCTCTCTCTCTGTGTGTGTGTGTGTGTGTGTGTGTGTGTGTGTGTGTGTGTGTGTGTGATAACATTGGTTTGGAAGTCAAAGGGAGCCTGTTCTCTCCAGGATCTGGTTTATGGGGATTGAACTCCTATCAGCAGGTGGAAAGCAAACATAACTGCTGAGCCATCTCGATGATCTGTATTTTGTAATCCCTCTGTATGACTCAGAGGACAGTGGCTTGGCTCTGTACTGAGAGTGAACCTGTTGTTTAAAACTGAGCCACCCTGGAGTCCTGAGAACTGGAAACCATCACAGGCCATAGTACCTGAACTGAACCTGCCCACTGTGAGAAACAGCCCTGGAAAGCAATTGCCCTGAGTGGGAGGGACACATTCTGACAAGCTGAAAAGGACAGGTAACCCCATCAGCAGAGATTAACTCAGAACACCCTAGCCCCCAGCCTGAGGTCAGCAAGTCAGCCAACGTTTGAAGCCAATATCTTCCATTACTGCTGTGGAGTCCCAAAGCTAAGAAGGACGTTTATAATGTGAGTGTTTGCATTCTGAAATCAAAAATATCTCAAACAAACAACTTGATGATGTACATCAACATCTTAAAAAAAAAAACGAGAACAAACTAAACCCAGAAGCAGATGGAAAGAAACAATGAAAATCAGGGCAGAAATTAGTGAAATATGAGGTAAAAGAACCATCCAGGGATCAATGAAACAAAAAGTCAAGTGTTTTGGGGGAAGAGGGTGGCGATGATACCAATAAGAAAAGAAGTTAAATTTTCTCTATTTGAAGATGATATGATCCTATCCTTAGAGACTTTTAATGACTGCACCAGCAAACTTATAGATCTGATTTCAAAACAAAAACAAAACTTTCAGCAGAGTAGCAGGATAGAAAGTCAGCATTTAGAAATCAGTATCAGGCTTGGTGGTACATAGGGCATTGTGGCACATGTTTGTAATCCTAGCACTGGGCAGGCAGAGACAGGAGCATCCCTGGGGGAGGGGAGGGAATGAGAGGAGAGAGGACTATGACCAAATTTAACCTGCCGCAGCCCGGCGTGAGAAACAGCCCTGGAAAGCAGTTATGGTGAGTGGGTAAATTTAGCTACAGATGTCAAAGAAACCATGCCAATGAGAAACAGTGTCTAAAAGGAGGTGGATGGTGTTGCTAAGGATGACACTTAAGGTTGTCCTCTGGTCTCCACACTAATATATACATGCATGTGAGTGCCCACACATACACATATACACATGCATTTAAAATAAACCAGCAACTTCTCTCTATAATGAATTTGCTGAGAAAGATCAGGAAAAATCACAATGGTTTAAACAAAGACACTGTTAATCCCAATGATGGGAGAAGAAAGATCATCAACCCAAATTGTCATTGCCAAATTAATTAAGACAAGCAATTAATTAAAGCAAGCTTTTTAAAAATTGATGTACATGCACTGCCTTCCCCTAAGGGAGGGTTCAAGAGATCAGACTTGGATGTGGAGAAGATAAAGTTTTTATAGCTTAGGGGTAGGGGGTTTCCAAATGGGGGATTTGACAGGCAGATAGGAGGGGTTACAGAATATAACAAGGTGGTCACAACAACAGGAAGTTATAATAACCTTTTGAAATAAAGGTAGGGTTGCAAGATGGTCATAACAATCTCCTGAAACAAAGGCACAGTTGTAAGGGGGTCATAACAATTTCTGAAACATACGTGTGGTTGCTGTTTCCTGGAACAGGCAGTATAGAAACATTTGTAGTTAAGATCACAGGTGGGGCATAGCCCAATCTTCAAAAAAGAGAGATTTAATCATAAAAAGGAATTAACCTAGTTTGCATTTATTATAAAATAGTTTTTAAACCCAAGATAGAGGCAGACTGGTTTGTCAAAACAAAAAACTTAGAAATAAGCCTAATTATGAAGGTGAAAGATTTCTATGATGAGAACTTTAAGACAATGAAGGCAGTACCTGAAGAAGACAGTTGGATGCTGTAACTCTCACAAATCGACAGCAGTACTATAATGACATTGGCTGCACTATCAAAAGCCATCTGCAGATACGATACAATCCCTTTCAAAATTCCAACTACATTCTTCATGGAATTAGGAAAACTCAACTCGAAAATGCATATGAAGGCACAAAGGACCCCGAATAACCAACAAAATCCTAAGAAGAATTCGATGTTAGCAGCATCACAATATTGCTCTCAAATTATACAACAGAGCCAAAGTAACAGAAGCAGCATGGTACCAAAGCAAACCTATGGACCAGTGGAACAGAATGAAGGGTCCTGAATTAAATCCACAGGGTTGCAGCAACCTGTGCTGTTACAAAGATGTTGGAGGGCACCAGGTGGTGGTGGCGCATGCCTTTAATCCCAGCCCTCGGGAGGCAGAGGCAGGCGGATCTCTGAGAGTTCAAGACTAGCCTGGACTACAGAGTGAGTTCCAGGACAAGCTCCAAAGCTACACAGAGAAACTCTGTCTCGAGAAACAAAGAAACAAACAAAACAAACAAACAAAACAAAAAAACAAAGATGTTGGAGGAAAGACAGACTGCTCAACAGACAGTGCTAGAAAAATTGGATGCCCACACGTAAAAAGATGGAACTAGATCCATATCTCCCCATTTGCACAAAAGTCAATTAAATATGGATCAAAGTTCTTAGCCTGAGACTCTGAAACTGCTAGAGAAAAACTTGAGCAAAACATTGCAGTACACAGGCATAAATGAAAACTTTCTCCAAAGGACTCAAGAAATAGCCAACAAGTTGTTTAATGGACAAGTGGGGTTTCACAGAAACTATTTTTATAACTTCTGCACAGCAAAGGCACCAAGCAGCAGAATGGAGAGATAATATACAGGACGGAGAAAGTGTTGGACAGCTGCACATCTGGCAGGAGATTGGTATCTAGAATCTATAAATAACTCTGAAATTTAAACGGGGCAGGGGCAGTAAAAGAGCACAAACAAAACTAATTCAATCCATATAGAGGATAATAAATTGCATAGATAGTTCTCAAAGAAAACAATACAAATGATCAAGAAATACTTGGAAAAGTCTGTGACACCCCTAAGCTGTCATAGAAATGCAAATCAAAACTGCTCTGAGAGTCCATCTGACCCCAGGAAGAAAACCACAGATGCTGGTGGTGATAATATTGGAAGAGGAGAAACATATATACATTTCTTGTAGTAATAACGCTGGTGCCAACACAGGGTGAATCAGCCTAAGGTTCCTCAACAAATAGATAAAGAAAGAAAGACACACCCAATAGAATTGTATTTGGCTGTAAAGAAGAATGAAGTCATGTCTTTTGGAAATGAATGGAACTGGAGATGATAACATTAAAGAAAATGAGACCCAGAAAGACAATGTTACATATTTTTCTCTCATGTGTGGAATCTGAATTTAAATTTATATATACTTGTATGTGTATGTCTGTGTATGTATGTATATATATATATATATATGTATATGTGTGTATATATGTGTATTTGTGTATATGTATGTATATGTGTAGTGTGTGTGTGTGTGTGTGTGTGTGTGTGTGTGTGTGTGTGTGTGTATCTATGTGTGATATGAAAGTAGAAAGGTATCTGTGCTGGTCAGTTTTTTTGTTTGTTTTGTCTTTTTATCAACTTGACACAATTTAGAATCATCTGGGAAGAGGTCACCTCACTGGGAAAATGCCTCCATCCCATTGGCCTGTTGGCAGGTCTGTGGGGCGTTTTCTTGGTCAATGATTGATATGAAAGAGTGTAACCTACTGTGTGGTGTACCACCCATGGCCAAGTGGTTCTGGGTTGTATAAAAAAGCAAGCTGAGCGAGCCATGGAGAGCAAGCCTACAAGCAACATTCCGCCATGGTCTCTGCTTTAGTTCCTGCCTCCAGGTTCCTGCCCTGCTTTGAGTCCCTGCCAGGATTTCTCTTCATGATGGATTGTCCGCTGTAAGATGAAACAAACCCTGTCATAAGCTGCTTTTGGTCATGGTGTTTATCACAGAAACAGAAAGCTTACTAGGGCAGGGTCTATGAGACAGGGTGGGGAGGTCGGGTGGGCACGGGGTGGGGGGGCGTGGCGAGGCGACAAGAGTAGGTAATATAGTATACATGCTGTGCTAACAGGGACTCTGGGGTTAGGAAGGGAGCCAGTGAGATGGTGCAGGAGGCAGGAGAACAGGGGAATAATAACAAATACTGAATGACAGGGGTACATGAAAATGTCTCAGTGAAACCCATTACTTTGTATGCAAACTAAACTCACAGTCACAATACAAAAAACTAAATAAAAGCCCTTCTATGTTTTATGCATCCACCTTTGTGTCTCCCTAAAGTGTCTGCTTCTTGTCACATGAACTCCTCCAGAGCACTCTACGTTCCTATGCGCTCTCTTCCTCTTATCTCCCTTGACTCAATTTCAATGAAAACATTGATCCTTCCACTTACGTCATGAGGACATTCTTTGTCAAGGACACCAGGAAGCCACATCAGGAAACTCATTTGTGAGTTTTGTGGTGGTATTGTGTTCCCCACAATATTGTGTACCCTAATAAACTTATCTGGGGTCAGAGACAGAACAGCCACAATATTAAACATAGAATATAGGCAGTGGTAGCACACGCCTTTAATCCTAGCATTCCAGAGGCAGAAATACATGTGTTCAAGAATACAGCCAAGCATGGTGACTCACGCCTTTAATCCCAGAAAGCAAACCTTTAATCCCAGGGAGTGATGGAAGAAAGCAGAAAGGTATATAAGGCGTGAGGACCAGAAACTAGAAGCATTTGGCTGGTTAAGCTTCAGGCCTTTGAGCAGCAGTTCAGCTGAGATTCATTCTGGATGAGGACTCAGAGGCTTCTAGTCTGAGGAAACAGGACCAGCTGAGGTACTGGCGAGGTGAGGTGGCTGTGGCTTTTTCTGATTCTCTGACCTTCCAGTATTTACCCCAATACCTGGCTCAGGTTTGATTTTATTAATAAGACTCTTTAAGATTCATGCTACAGAGTTTTCAGCTTAATTGGTCCATCAGCATCATGTGACACTGTACCACACCCCTGGAGGTGTACTCCCTGTTTGGCTTTGAGGACTCTGCTTCCCAAACATTTCTTCAGCGTTTCACTTTCTCCTGCCCCTTTGACACCTCAGCGCAGAAACATCCAGAGCTATCTCAGACTGCTCTTCCCCAGCACCTAGTTCTGTTCTGTTCTTCAACACCATGCATGCAGCCATGAAGTCACTCATCCCAGACTTCTGCCTCCATCCCAGACTTTCTCTCGAGCGCCAGACCTTCACATATGCCTTCTCTTATGAACCATTATAATGTGCAAAAAAGATAACTGAAAATCCACTTCTGTCTTCTCTCACCACTCATCACCCCTGTTTCTGCAAACGGCTACTTTATCCTTCTGACAGTTCAGGCCAAAGACCTGTAGTCATCTGATTTGTTGTTTCACCTTTCAGCTCTGAGTTGACTCGTGCATAAACTCAGTGAGCTACTTGAAAAACACTTGCAGAATGCAACCACTTCTTACTGTTACCATTTTGATCCAAGCCACATGTATCCCTAGCCTCCTGACCGGTCCACTTTTCAACAGAAGCCAGAATGGTCTGTGACAATACCACAGCTCAGACCCTCCAGTGATCTGGTTTATGCAGAGTAACGTATATAAAGGGTTGTACCACCATCTCCATTCCCCCTGACTTGACCCCTCTCTGTCACGGCCCCTCTGACCCTTTTTTCTGTGATCAGGCTGGACTCCTCTCTTAGTAGGGATTTTGTACTAGGCAGTCCTCGATAGCCTTCATAACACACGACTCACTCCTTCCTTCTTGTAGTCTCTGCCCATGAAGCATCCTCAGAGAGCCCTGGCAGATGCTCCCTCCCACCAGCATGCCTGTGCAGCCTCCCCCTGCTGTGCTCCACTGTGCTCCCTGACCAGATGCGCTGCTGTATTGCTAGAGGCCCCGTGCCATGGGCTTTGTCTGTCTTTTTTGCCTAATTGATCTTTCTGGCTGACACAGGAAGTACTAAAAGAGTGTTTGAAGAATCCTGATAAATCAACAGGATTTGTAACATGTTACACATGCGCTTTGCTCATTTGGACGGTAAAGGCAACAACGGCTGCCTCTCAGGACTATGCATTTCTTTGCACACTCAGGACCACACTGATAAGTCATTCTTTGAGCCAAAATTCACTTCACAGCACTAGTTTTCAGAATCTGGCATCTGACCCTTTCCCCCAAGGCTCTATCACAAGATAAACGGAAGTGACCCATGTCCTCTAAGTCTAGTTAAAAAATCATCCCTTCACCCAGAGGCACCTCCTTCTCAGGGCTCCTGTCTCTCCTCAGACCCTGTGCACATTGCTTTGGCAGACCGTGGGACCACAGTGTTGATCACCGCTGGGCTGGGACCCTGTGGGTCTAGACAGTGAAGCCAGTGACCAGGTGGGCACGGCTAGCCACCATTGCAAGTGCAAATGACCTCTGGCCAGTTGTCAGTCCCTGGTGCCTCTGTGCAGGTCTGACTTGTAAGACACGACCAGGCCCCCAGAGGAGTATCATTCCACAGATACTGTCAAGCCGAGAAGAAACCAACAGAAAGTTCTGTGAGGAATTCACTGCTAGAAGCCATTTTCCTTACAAACGGGCCAGTCAAGAAGTGGTGCACTGGAGATCTGATACCTGTTTGCTCTTAACATGAACCTATCACTGTGAGTTTCTTCTGCTTTCATTCTGAAAATTTCCAGTCCTTTCCTCCAGCCCTGCCCAGGGATAGGCCCTACTCCTTGGATTTCTGGAAAGGCCTACAGAGAGATGCTCACTGTCTGCTGAAGGATGGCCGGCTGAGGGAGGAGTAGAGGTTAGTTCAGCAGCCAAGAGTGTGAGTTGGGTTGCTGGTGGTGAGGCTGTGCCCAGGATTCCCAGTGACAGCCATCTTCTGAACTGTAGCCGTAGAAATGGGCCCGGATGAGTGACTGGCCTTACTTGGTCTGTCTTGGAGGCCTCGGAGGCAGCCACAGGCTGACCTTGTCCTTCCCTCTTTCCAGGCAGTTCCGAACGTGGGACTGTTGGCCCAGGTCACATGGCCTCGTAAGTCATGAGTGACTAACCTTTTTGGGCATTCCTGAGCCTCAGGGCACTAGCTTTCCTTTTGACCACCATGGGAACCTTCTAGTGTTCCAGCACCTGGGAATGAGGCTCACCAAGGACCAGCTCATTCCAGTTCTTCCTTCCAGAGAGCACCAGCCCAGCACGCTGTGCAGGAGCCTTGCTCGGGAGGCCAAGGGGGGGTGGGAGGCTAATGCATTCACATAGCTCTGCAGGATTGCGTTTCCAGGGGCAAAGGACACTTGATCAGGTGCTTTCTGTTCAAATGATATTTCCAGGGACAACTTGTACCTGGGCACTTGGGACTTCATCAAAGTTGTTCAAATATTCAGGACTGTTTCTCGTAATGGACACACAAAAAAAGCAAGTGTCACATCATGGTGGAAGCTCTGTTTCTCTGAAGTTGGACATGGACAGGGGCAGGGCACATCCTGTGGCTATTTGGTGGCAATGTCCAGCCTCTCCTTTTAGTTTGTGCAGTGACCCAGACAGAGATGGGGGCCTTCAGGCAGAGGATGTGGGCTCAGGGCCCAAGGATGTTTCTGGATTTGAGTGAGGGTCATTTTAGAAGTGCTGGGCGCACCTGTACTGTGTGATGTCTCTAACCTGTCAGGAGCAGCAGCTCAGAAGAAGGAAGAGGAGGAGGGAGGAGAAGGAAGAGGAAAATTGCAGCACCAAATGGAAAAGACAGAATAGGACAAAATGGAAGCTGTTGTCCTATCTTCCAGGAAGGAGCAGTTTGTGTGCGCACAGTTGTGAGGTTCAGAGCACATTTTTCACTATAGGATGTCATGAGCCCAGCTCTTCCTTCCTAGGTTGAAGGGATGCTGAACAGGCAGAGGCTGACAATGGGGCTCCTTAATTTGAGAAGCTCTTGAAACACTCTAGACTAAGAATACACTTTACAGGTGAAGTCTATTTCTTAGGCTAATTTTTCTCTCCTAGTGGTAACTACCCAGAATCTTTAAAACAGTGATATTTCTACTTATACCACATTTCTCTGCTTTTACATCATACCCTATTCTACCATTTTGGAAAGTTTTAGTTTGTTCAGTTTTTTTTTTTGTTTTGTTTTGTTTTTTTTTTGTTTTTTAGCAGTCTTATTATGTAGCCTGTAGCAGCCCTGGCTAGCATGGAACTCAATCTACAGACCAGGCTGGCCTCAAACTCACAAAGATCCACCTGTCTCTGCCTCTTGAGCACCAGGATTAAAGACATGGGCCACCACCACTTGACCTCATTCCGCCATTCTGAGCAAAGCTTGTGACCAATGTGTGCCTTGGAGATGCCACTGATCCAATTTATAAACAAGGGCACTCAGACTCCTCACGCCATGTACATGTGGCTACAGCACTCTGTACCTTCTTTAGGAACGTCAGAGCACTCAAATGGCCATAGGAAATGTGTACTACACTCCGTGCTTTCCCAGAATAAGGAAATTACCTCCCTCCTCAGCACACTTCCAGCATCCCTTCTCAGACTCTGTATCTGAGGCTACACCAGTACATTGCTGTCACAACAGGCAGACCCTGGGGCCGTCTCAGTCACATCAGGACCTGTCCATGCTTTGAAGACTTTGGAAGGGCATCTGAACAGCATCATGGACGTTCTTGATTCTCCTCAGGGAATCTGGGAGTTCAGGCCTCTCCTTTCCCCAACTTTTGCCGTCACAGGACTCAGGAGTCTCACTGAGGCTCTTCATCCATAAACAGATGCTTTGTAGATAGAAAGAACAGCCCTTAACTGCTCTGCAGGTGGAACAAAGAGGAACCTAAACACAGGTAGGGACATCAACTCAGTGTCCACTCACCCTCTGATGCAGCAGATGCTTGGTATACCACCCTCTGATGCACTGGATACTTGGTATACCACCCTCTGATGCACTGGATACTTGGTATACCACCCTCTGATGCACTGGATACTTGGTATACCACCCTCTGATGCAGCAGGTGCTTGGTATACCACCCTCTGATGCACTGGATACTTGGTATACCACCCTCTGATGCACTGGATACTTGGTATACCACCCTCTGATGCACTGGATACTTGGTATACCACCCTCTGATGCAGCGAATGCTTGGTATACCTGACAGTTTCACGGTCCCAGCAGAGAGATGGGATTCCCACCTGGATGATGTGACTACAAGCAAGTTAAGTGAGTTTCCAGAGACTGTGGCCTCCTCAATCTTTTTTCTAGAAGCTTCTATCCCTGTGCTCTTGCTAGGATGGCCTGAGAGCTTTGCAGTAACCAAGGACAGGATATTATTATTATAAATCAGATTTCAGGAATTATGCTAAAATATTGTGCTTAGGGGTTTGGCCTTGCCCATAGTGTACACTGGGGACCATTTAGCTTCTAGTTTGCTCTTTTGTGAGATTCAGTACTCCATCTGGGCTTTGAGTACTATCCCCTGTGGCCCTGAATTCACTGGCAGGGGTTACCAGCTCTACAGAGTTCCGTGGAAATTTCCAGCTCCTAAGATCAAACCAAAAGCACCGTAGACTCATTGCAAGACATTTTAATTCTGTGTTGAACAGAATATTTAAAACAAACAGCCAGAGGTTATGTAAATTGCCACCCACTGCAGCTTTCTGACCTACAGCTTCAGAGGGGTTGGGGTAGCCACATTTCCGGACATAAACCCTAGGGCTCCTTAGAGCATTGAACCTGCACAGTTCTGGGGGGAAAGGCGTGTCTAATTATATGTCTGCTGGCTGATGGGGCTAGAAACCACCTTTGCTCCTTCACCTGTGAACAGAAAGTCTTACCTCTGCATTTTAGCATCTCTTAATTTTGCTGATGGTTTGCAAAGCACAAATCTCCGAGGTTTTCAATGCATGTGTTCTTAAGACTGCAGATTCCCAAACTCCATCCTGCATTCTCAATTGCTCTAGCCTCAGCAAGTTTGTTCCGCCAGCTGTGCTACCAGGAGCTCCAGGTGCCACCCACGAAAGTGTCACAGGGAGAGATGGGCCCTTTCCCAGCCTAACCGGACTATCTCACATCCAGACAGAAAGAATAGGATAATAAAATGCTTCAGAGTAAAAAAAAAAAAAAAAAAAAAAAAGAAAGAAACAAAAAAAAAACAAAAAACAAAAAAAAAATGCAATGCCTTCCCCCAGGTCCCTCTATACCACTCAACCTGGACATTACTTAGTTTGCTTAGTGACAGCAGGAATGTTCCAGAAAGGCCGGCAATAGCACACAGCATGAGCTGCTAGACAGGAGGCAGATCAAAGGCGAGCACCTTTTAGCAGGTCCCGGTGTTGGAATGCTCTGTTTCCATCAGTTTTGTTCACATATTCGCACTATTTTCAGCATCAAAGTGAAATCGAAACAAGATAGATGTCTTCATGTGCTTTCTGTTGTTTTAGCACAACCTGAGCCTGGATAAGTCACAGAGGAAAGACATTTACTTAGCTAGCAGATCTGGAGGCTGGGAGGCCAGGATCAGTGGCCACATCTGGTGAATGACCCTGTGCTTGGCCACAGCATTGTGGAAAAGCGGGACAAGCAGGCACTTGAGGAAGAGAGGTAATGTTCAGGGCTGGGCTGACAGAACTAATCTTGCCCTGAGAGAAAGTTCTTATCTCGCTTAGTGACCTAATCGTCTCTTAGCGGTTCTACCTCAAAGCACCACCACGCGGCAATCAACTGTCAATATGACTTTTGGAGAGGACAAACCACACTCAATTGATGGCAACAGGGGAAAAAAAGGTGTATTTGATAGGCCAGAGGAGAAATAGATCCCACAGTTCTGAGGAATGCCTTTGTGTAGTCTCACCCCCAGTTCACGCAGCTTTTATAATGAGAGGAGTCAGGGGGAGCTGCCAGCCTTGGGGACAGCTCTGGTCTTGCATGATGGCCTTTGGGGACCATCCTTGATGCTCAGTGTAAGGAAAAGCAGTTTTAGGGACTTTTGCATTTTGTAGCAACTAGACTCAGAAGCCCAGAGGCTGCGCAACTTGCTGGATATGGCCAGGGAGAGTCTAGAGAAACAGAGCCAAAAATCTAAAAGTTGAAATGGGTGGAAAATATAATTTGTAAAATAATGGTAAACATTTTTTGTAATGCTAAGAGGGCCTGAATAACCACCTTAAACACTTAGAATTTCAGATTTGAACAATTTCTTTCCTCCCAGCGGACTGGAAATCTCTCAAGCATCGTAGCATGTCAGATTCTGAAGCAAAAAGACATGCCGTGTCTAATCTGAGGCTCCCCTCTGGGGACACTCACAGTAAAACACTGAATAAAGACATTGTACATGAATTATGAGCTAATTCATTCAATTTTATTTTCTGAAGGACTCATAAGATTTGTTCATATTTATAATGTGTACTGTGGTATTTTCACTTCTGGGTAAGCTGGATAATGACCTGAGTGCACACATCCACAGTTTCGTGAGGATAAGGACGTTCCCAATCTTCTAACAATTTGGAGCTGTACCGTTGTTAACCACCTTCACCCTGCTGAGCCATAGAGTACCAGAACTTGCCAGTCCTTTATCCAAAACATCTCAGAACTCTCCCGGCTCTTCCTCTAGCCCTTGTTCCTCTCCATTTTCAGGCACACCTTTCTGCTTCCACCTCCTCTGGTGTCCTCTCACATATCTCTCTGTCCAAGAGCGACCAATCCTCCACTGATCCTCCTCACTAAAGAGATGTTTCAGGGATGATCAGCTCTGCTCTACCTCACTTCCCTCACATCCCTAGCTAGCCCTGTGCTTCATCCGTAGTTTATAGGTGTCATGTTCTGCTGGATGAGAGCACCACCAGCTGGACTCCGTCTACCATACCACACTATTTGTGCCAGACAGCCCCCTGAGGAGACCTGCCCTTCCATAGGCTCGTCACTCTGAAGTGTTCCTCTACCTCTCAGTCACATCCAAATGTGTTTTCTTTCTCACTGGCCAAAGCCCGGCTTCATGTTCCAAAAAAGGAAACCAGCCAAAGCCTCCCATACATGTTAGGTATTTACAGAATGGGGCCCTACTTTGGGGTTGCCCATAAGCCCTGGGAATTTCCCAGTGGTCAAATTATAATAATGTGAATAATGTGGCAAACTAATATTTCTCTGAAATCCTTCCTATGGTTACATTAACAAGGAAAATGTTATATTGGCGCAAACCATAGCATCATCCACTGCACTCAAAATAAGTAATACATCTTAACCGATTTAATATAAAATACCATAACCTCCCAGACAACAGACCACAGCCCTGGGGAAACTACAATATACCATTTTCACTAGACATGTATAAACTCTCTGGACAAAGGCTTTGTTTAATGAGTCTTTTGTTTGGCACTTACCCCAGGAAAAACATGGAGAGGAGGGTGGTCCTTTAGCTATGTGCCATGGCACAGACCATGGAAAGAGGGGAAAATCTCACAAAGGTTAGTAAATGAGATTCAGAAAATCAAACTGAGATGATAATGGCCCTATGAACATCAACGCTTTCCCAGGAAGGCCAGGCCAGGCCAGCACTCCCGACTGGGGCTTCCTGTTAGGACCATGAGTGCAGGCCCTGTATATTGTCAGCTTTCTACCTTTAGCAAAATATATGAAGGGATTAATATACAGAGAAGAAAGATTTCTTTTAATTCACTTTTTTCATTTAAAAATTTTTAATGATTTGTTTTTATTTTATGTGCATTGGTGTTTTGCCTGCATGAGTTGGATCCCCTGAAACTGAGTTACAGACAGTTGTGACCATGTGGGTGCTGGGAATTGCACCCAGGTCCTCTGGAAGTACAGTCAGTCCTCTTAACCTGCTGAGCCATCTCTGTAGCCTTTCATTCACAGTTTTTAAGGTTCCAGCCATGATTGCTTAGAGTCTGCAGGGGGGCAGCCATCATAGTGGGAGCATGTGGCAGGACCGGGGGCAGAAAGAGAGAAAGGAAAGGAGACCAGGCCCAAAGTCTGCTTCCAGGCCACACCTCCAATTACCTGAGGCCTTCCTACCAGGTCCCTCCTTCCAAAGTTTCCACCTTCCAAAAGTACCACCTTGGGTATCAAGCCTTTAGCATATGGATGTCTGGGGTCCACTTCAGGTCCGAACTATCGTACACTGTGACCACTGAACTCACCCTTACCTTATAAATGGGACTTGGGCATGGTACTTCTAAAGTGCATTAGGTAACCCCAGTGCTCAGCTGGGTGGCAAACTACTGCTCTAGAGCAGTAGCATGTGAACTTGAGGGAAAATCAGAACTTCTCCAATGGTCTCTTAACATAAGCTTTGTTTGCATCCAAGGTTTCTGATTCAGCAGGTCTGGGTGGGACCTCAGCAATGCAGTCCTAACAGGTCCCAGGAGACATGGTGTTACATGGTAAGAGCCCTGAGGTAAGGGAGACAAGGGCTCTCAGCCTGGACATTTGATCTTGTTAAAAGGTGGAAGGCTTTGTGGTAGTCGTGGGACCATGAGGCAAAAGGAAGAGACTGTGAGTCAGAAGAGATGGTCAGCATCTGGGATGTTAGTCTGGACCTTGGCTGCACCCTCCAAATACAATCTTCAGTAAGCCCTCTGATTTTGGGGGTTGTTTTCTGTTATTTCAGACCTTCAACCAAGCTCTCAAATATTAAATGGAAACTTCTAGAAACAATTCGTAAGTTGACATTGAGTGCCGTTTGAGTAGTGTGAAAGCTCTCATCTCTGCTCCATCCCACGCAGGATGGGAATTATCGCTCTGTCCCGTGTGGGTACACCGCAAGAACTACCCACTTGCCAGCCATGCAGCGGCTGTCCTGGCCACCAGAGCCACTGGAAGAATTTCAGGCTTTTTGTTCAAATAGCCTTGGCAACTCTTTCTGCCTCTTTCCGAGAGAAGCAAGTGTCAGTATCTGAGATAAATCTGCTTGTCCAGAGTGTGGGAAAATATCGCTGCCCTTGCTTTACACCCATGGGATCCAACTCAGAGACAAGACCCCAGAATCAGTCAGCCCTTGACTCAGCCAAACACAGCCATAGCCCTTGCCTCTGGCTCCTCATGCTCCATCCCATCCCGAAAGAGACTCATGTAACTGTCTTCCTTTCCACCTGTTCAGCCAGGAAGCCCACTGTGGCCTCCTGAGATAGGTGAATAGTTGGCCAGGCCTCCCTACTACGCGTTTTGCCTTGGGAGCTCTGTTTCTGTGACTTGCCGGCCTGCCCTGGGGAAGCATCACCCAAGATGGAAGAGATACCATCTAACAGTTTCATTCTCTGGTCTGCAGTGTTCTCGTGACGGACACTTAGCCTGGGATTACTCCTTCTAAGCTCTTGCTAAGATTTGTTTCTCTCTCTCTCTCTCTCTCTCTCTCTCTCTCTCTCTCTCTCTCTCTCTGTGTGTGTGTGTGTGTGTGTGTGTGTGTGTGTGTGTGTGTGTAAAGGTGTCAGCAAAAGCCAGGGAAGAGTCTGATCCCCTGGAGCTGGAGTCACAGGTAATTGTGAATCTTCTGACCTGGGTCCTAGGAATTGAACTCTTGCCTTCTAGAAAAGTAGCCATTGCTCCTAACTGCCACTGCTGAGTCACCTCTCCAGCCCCCCCCCCTTCTGAGCTTTGACAGTGACCTTAAACAGGGGCTACACTCATCCTCCCTGTTTCAGAAGCTAAGGCTTAGTAGTGAAGGACTCTCAATGTCACACAACTCACTGGAAATGGTAGCATTGCCCAGCCACTGTGTGACAGAAATTCTAACTGGCCCTCTGCATTGAGAGACTCTCCAAATGCAGAGCAGTGGGGGAGGCTGCTGTGGATGCCAAGGACACCAGTTGCTTCCTGGGAGATGAGGGCCATGACTCCCCACAAGGGAGCATGACAGACAGGTCATGAGGGATCCCATACATACACTTCTACAAGGACGGGCTTCTGACTGGATTCTTTGCAGGCAGGGAGCTAACAAATGGGGAGGCCTGAGGTATTCTGGGTTGCCTCTACAAGACTTTCCTAGCTTTTGCAAGTTCTGTGAATATATAGCTCACAGTAGAGAAACTGCATGCCCACTCCAGCTCTTCCTTGCTCTCCCCTACAGTGCACTCCCACCTCCCCATGTCTCTCTCTAGTTCACGTTTCTTTGTGGTGTTTCTACCCATTACTCCTTGCCTCTCATCTCTCTTCCTGCCTCTCTCTGTCTCTTCCTCTGGAGCACAGTGATTGGGTTAGGGAGATGCAGAATCCATTTTCGTGCCTCAGAGCTGTGGAAGAATGCTTTGGGGAAAGAGGCCCAGAAGGGCTTAGCACTTATCAAAGACACATCAGCCTCTGGGTGGTGAACTTCCTGTTTAGACAGCCCTTCTCTTCCCCAGAGGCTCAGCTGAAACTGGCCAGCTGTGGCTTGGGCAAGCCGCCTGGCTCCAGAGCTCCTACCGGGACCTCATCTCTTACCTTCAGCTCTCTGGAACCCCCAGTGCCAATGCCACCCCGCTTTGCACACTTACTCTTCATGTTCCCTCTCAAGGGGTTCTGGGCCACTGTGTTCTGACTACTGGAGCATGACATCCTTATCCCTGCTGGTCCACAGAGGAGCATAGCTAGCTGGGATCCTCTAGACCCTCTGTCCTGGAGACAGGACCCCTGGTATCAAACCTGTGACAGCACCTATCCAGCCCCTGAAGATGTGAATATACCAACCAGGTTCTCCAGGGTCCTGGTGATAGTCAGGAAGAGGCAAAGACTTTTGACTGTTTATCTCTTATAAAGTTACCAAGCTGATGGGGATGGTGGGTAAGAACACAAACTGACAAGAAACTATGATGTAATCATTTGTGGTATGGAGCAAGTAGGAAAGGGCAGGGTGAGGCTAAAAGCTGGAGAGAATCTTCCCAGGGAGTGTAGAGGTCTCTTGGAGGGACAGAAGTTGGGGGGACCTGAATGAGCCGAGGAAGATTGTAAGAGACAAGGATTGCTAGACCTGTGGGTTCCTGAAGGGAGCTTGAATTTTATTCTCCTCATCAAGAAGAAAATGCCTGAATTCATGCTCAGTGATCAAAATAGACTAGCAGAAGCTGTTGGCTGTCTAGTAAGGGTCTGGAACCATAAAGGATGCTGTTGTATGACATACAACATTTAATGATGACCACGGACCGAGTCCCAAGCTGCTTGGGTTGTCACACACATGAGGGAGATCCTTGCTCTTCCCAAGAACAGGGCCATCTATGAGCAGAAGGGGAATGTGGCCATCTAGGCGACACTGGGTGGGTTTGGACAAGAATGTGGCTTCTGCCTTTCTGTCTGGAGGCATGGATGTCTCGATTCGCCTCTCTGACTTCCTATCTGGTGACTCCATTATTGCTGGTATCAGACATGCTCCACTGACCCTCAGAGAGTGGAGCTCTCAATCTGTGAGTACAGAGTGGTTGTGTGGAAGTGAGATGGAAAGTGAGGATGGGCCACCAACACAGAACTGTCCCTGTGTCCTTGTGCAGCCATTGGGGTGACTCAGTTTGACTCCCATTCATGAAAACACCTGTCCTGAGCAACAATCCCATATTAAAGTGAGTCCGTCCATGGGGGACTCAGTGACCCACCATAAGATGTTTGCCCCATCTAAGCATGCAAGCTGGCAGCCAGCGATCTGGGCATCTTACCAGAGATGTTATTCTTCATGAGAGGCAAACCGCACACAGTGAGTTGTCGATGGCCGAAGACGAAAGGCACTTGTAAAGAGGATGACGGTTCTTTGACACCCACGTGGAAACCAACTTCAACCAAGGATGGGCCGAAAAGGGTCTGAAAGCAACCAGAGGTTGGACCCTGAGCCCAGAGGGAGCTGGGCCAGGAGCAGCTTCGCTTGCAGAGCGGTGAATGCTATCTTTCCTCATCTACACTTCCACTATTTACCTCAGCTATCAAAGCAGCACAGACTTGTGACTGGAAATGCTGACATTGTGGAAAAACAAGAGCTGAAAGTGAGACCACCCAATGTTTCAGTCTGGGCCCCCACAGAAAACAGAGTGCATGCTGGTCAGGACCACTCTGAACAGTTAGTTACAGCACTACTAACAAAGGTACAGCAGGCACAGGGAGGGGCAAGGTGGCCGAGGGTGTGCTGGATATAGGATACTTGGAGAATTGCTCCATCCCTCTAGCAGAAACGTCCGGGCTACCTGCCTGAAGGCACCAGAGAATAAACTCGTAACTTCAGCTCACCTCCGCCCCTGTCTCATACCTGTGAGTGGGGCTGTCTGCAGTGGTTGTGGGAGGGGTCCCAGACCAAGATCACTGCTGAGAACAGGTTGAGTCTGGAGACTGGAGAGACAGAAGGTTTTCTGGCAGCTTCTCTGTACTCCAGAGGTGTGCTGTTGACAGCCCTGTCTCTTGCATCTCCCTAGGGACTGGTCCTCAGGTCACCCACCAGACCCCAATTTCCTCCCTGCTGAAGTCCAGGCAGCCAATGGGCAGCATTCATATTCTTCAGGTTGCCTGATTAGAATGGAGGTGTTGCTGCACTCACAGGAGGAACGGAAATGGAGGTTAGTGGGACATGAAGAAGGCAGGAAAGAGGTGAGGACATTCTCTGGACCCATGTGCTGCTGAGACATGGAAAGGACAATGGTCTGCAGTGCCCCACAGGTTGCAGGGTGTGAGTCCCACACTAGGTCCTGGAAATGCTCCCCCATGGCTTCCTGGATCTACACACACACACACACACACACACACACACACACACACACACACATAAATGTATACACATACACATACACATACCCCCTCCCCCAGACAGTGGCATAATGACTCTCCTGATATACTTGCTGAACCCTTGTCTTTCAAGCTGGGCCTAAGAGCCGTGCTGCGGGGAGATGTGATCGTTGAGCACAAGGGACAGGATGTAAGGCTCAGCCACCATGATCTTCTGGAGCTGGTGGCCGGAAAGGTAGGCGGGCATCTGGTTCTCAGGCTGCTGTCACTCTGACTGTCCTTCTCGATGTTCTTCCTATCTAGAAATCTACCGGTCCCTCTAGGGACTATCTTGCTACCTCAGTGGTGCCGGAGGTGGTGAGTGTGGAAGACACCATTCCTGGTTGGCATCTGAACTCTGATTGTTGCCAATTATGGCTGCCAACAGCGAATCCAAAACCAGTAAGTGGAGCAGAGGCCACATCCACTTAAGCATAAAGGGGTGTTCGGCTTAAAGAAGAATAAGAATATTGGCAGCTACTGAGCAGGCAAGAGTGTGTGGACTAGGGTAGGATGCATGGCATAAGCCCTTGAGACCGAGGCTTCAATTTTGTCAATTGGTCCAATCTAGCCTTGGGTTCTGTGGGGCAGAGGACACCAACTGTCCCTTCAAGGGCTTCACATACAGCGAGAGAGCAGAATGACAGGGTTAGCCTTACGCTCCCAGGTCCCCCAGCCTCTTTTCTCTCCTCCCCATACTGCTCCTCTTGCACAGTGCTCATCCTTTGCAAGCATACCATGGCTCCCTCAAAATCTCTGCCTTGTCCCCCATATTCACTTCCAGACAGCACACACTTACTAAAATTTGACTTTTGAGAATCAAGTGATGCAGAAGGATAGAGAAGACAGAAAAAAAAAAAGAAAGAAAGAAATGGGAGGGAAAAGGCTTTGAAGAAATAATTTCTTCGTTTTCAGTACCCCACTACCTCTCTCCCCAGGTCCCATTGTACTTGGCATCCAGTAGGTACTCAATAACTGTTCACTATGAGTGAATAAGTAGAGAATTCTCCCACTTTCCCAGAATCACTCATTGTGAAACTCAGCGGATCCTTCCCTGTCTCCCTCATTTTTCTTTCTACAGTGCCCTAAGTCAGATCCTTGCCATCTTCAAGCTGTGTGGTGTGACTGTGCAGACAGTCCCTGACCCAAGCTGTGTGGTGTCACAGTGCAGACGGTCCCTGACCCAAGCTGTGTGGTGTCACAGTGCAGACGGTCCCTGACCCAAGCTGTGTGGTATGACAGTACAGACAGTCCCTGACCAATGGTTCCTCTTCGGAATTCTGTGAAAACGCAAAGGCAGTAAGTTCCAGTAGAAACTGTCCTGACTTTGAATCTCTCTAGGCTCATGTTCTGTGGTATGTCACTCTCTTGCAAGCTGGGCAACAGTCAGTGCACTGCCTACTGGGCCACCAGGGGAACAACCCAGCACAGAGGGCTCTGTTACTAAGCGAGGGTGTGTGGGAGCGAGGGGAAACTGAATGCATTTCAGCTTGTATTTCCAGCTTACAGTATGTTCATCAGGATGCAGCCCATGATAAGTCAGAGAGCAGCTACATCTTGACATGCCCGTATCTCCCCTTCAACCTGCCCTTCCATCTCTCTTTGCTAGTTTGCCAACCGCATGCCAACTTTGTTATGAGTTGACGTGGAAGTAGACGAACGTGCCAACTGTGGGCTGGGCTCTGACCTGAAGGTCTTGAGTGCATCAGCTCGAGTGGTCCTCAGAAGCACTGTGGAGAGGCTGTTATCATCCCCAAGCTGCTGGAAAGAAGGCAGAGCTCCGAGGCAGCACAGCAGCCAGGGTTCTTACACTGTTCCCGTGGCTGAACTTCCCACTGCCTTGTATGTACTTTTAGTTTTCTCTATGTTACATTATTTTTCTATCTTAAAACAAACAAACAAACAATAAAACCCTCTTTGGCAAGGGAGTACCTGTCCCTCCTGGAACTAGAAAATTCTAATAGATGGCCAGGCCTGTCTTTGATTTGCAAGCTAATCAGTCAGAACCTGCAACAGTTTGGATCTAGATTCCCTTCCAAAGGTCTCCTGTTAGAGACTTAGTGCCACCATAGTACTCTCAGGAGATCATGGAAAGTCTGTGAAGTGGGGATGGATGGTCTAGGCTGTTAGGACTTTTAATCATTGAGGAAAACCCCTGAAGGAGATCTAGGATTCTGATCTCCTGGCCATGAGACCAGTGGTTCTGTTTGCACCCCCAGGATCCTCTGCCCACATGTGCCTATACATTGCAGGTCCAAAACAATGCTAGGCAATCACAGACTAAAATCTCTAATACCAGGTGCCAAGTCTGCTCTTCGTATAAGCTGGTTAACTCGTGGTGGTAGCTGACTCACATGGGACCCCTCTGCTCTCTCTGCCCCACCACAGGAGGCAATATTCACCTAATCACCCAAGGGGCAGTTCAATTTGCTCCACTCCCTGTCTTCAACCAAGTTTATCTCTGATAGCCTCATTTCCAAGTGGGCAGTGCTAGAGGAATGAAGACACTGGGAGATAATTAGTCTCAGAGGTGAAAGCCCCATGAATGGGATTAGTGTCCTCATGAAAAGGATCCAAAACAGATTATATGCCTCTTCTACCATGTGAAGATACCATCAATGAGCCAGCTTCCTTGACTTTGGCCTTTCGAGACCGTATAGTTGTGAGAAATAAATTTTCCGTTTAGAAGCCACTCAGCCTATGATATTTTGTTATGTTTTCTGAATGGGCTAAGACGGCAAAATCTCAGAGGTAACCAGGCAACTAGAGACTTACCTGTGGCCCAAAGCCCACACACCATTCACACTGCTCATGCAACCCTGCCTTGCTTCTGCCCTAGAAACCAAACCAAAGTGTGGCGTGAGTGCTGCTCTGGCTTCTGGCTCCCCAGGACCCTGGTCTCTCCCCACAGGCACTAGGTAGTGTGCTCAGTGATCTGTTTCTAGAATCTGTGAGGACAATTGACAGCTTTCTTGTGCTAGTCCTCTGTCCCTTTTTGCTGTCACAGCTTGAATGACTACATCATAAAATAATCAAGGCGAGGCTCACAACTCCCATTCAAACATTTGGAGCTGTTCTCCAGAGCCTAGAGGATATTATGATAGGCCCTCTCATTGGCCATTCTGACACTTGTGCGTCTGCCCCAGCCTTCTTCCTGCTGGGCCTCTACCTTAGCTCCCAGCTGGGCTCCTCAACCTCCCTCTCCTCATGCTTGCATTTGCTGTTTCCCACAAGAAAGGCCATTTCTTGACATTTCACATTGCATCCCTTGTTGAGGGTTAGGGTCCTCTGACACTTGAAGTCTCCTTTTGACAAAATTTCATATTGCTCTACTGTGTGCCCAGCACTTGACTCTCCCCTCTGTGCAAAGCCTCCTGGGAAGGTACACCCCAACAGTGCCCAACTGAGAGAAGAAGGTCCCATTCCTGTGACCCCTGCCTGGTCCTCTGATATTCTCACCTGAATTACGTGAGTAACCCAGTTTTCCCCAAGAGCCTACAATGACCTTCCTTAAAGAGGTCATTTCCCCTCTTCCTCTCTAGGGAGGGGAGCAGTGTGGGATGAAGAAGCTGCCCATTTCATGGTGTTCAGGAAGCAAGAGAGAGAAATGAGGGATCTAATGTCCTCTCCAAAGGTACATCCCCAAGGACCTAACTTCCTTTCTCCCATTAGTTCTCCCTCCACTCTTTGAAGTTCTGCCATCTCCCAATAATGTCCCGAACAAATCTTCAACAGAAAAGCCTTCGGGACATCTCCCAAGACTTTAGACATCACTCTTACCTTCTCACCCTTCTCCCTGAAGAGAGTGAGGATGTTCCCATTCAAGAAAGAGCATCTCTACACCCACAGCCAATGAAACACATCATCTCTCAAAACTCAGGGACAGACAGAGGAATCTGGACCAATAGGTCCTGCTAAGCTCCCGCAGTCTGTTAACATTACACCAAATAGTACCTCCCCCCCCCCCCATTATACTTGTCTGTGGCCTGAATCTTCTTCACACCTGGCACAAAAGTGAACAGGTCTGTGGCTTAGAGTCTTCAAACTCCATAAAATTAAACTTAAGTATTTTCTTGCAAATTGGCCTTTTGTTATAAAGGACCCTCAGGCCAGCAAAAGGTGAGAAAGGGATTCTTTCCTCCATAATCAATGCTGGTCATGAGGAACAGAGATGGCATGGTCCAGCTGAGAAACTGTGCATGTCCAGTGGCTCCTGTGCATGGGTCTGTGAATGGCCAGTGTCCTACTGCTCCTCAGCCCATTTGCCCTCAGGGTCAGGGACCAACCCTGTCCTAGGACTTGGGTACACTTCCATTTCAGATTCATGATTTGTGACTGTGGGAGTGCAAATGCTGTGCCCAAGCTGACCCAGCCACTGCCCACACTTTCTAAGGACTGACTGTAACCCCAATGACCTCAACCTTCTAGGGAATCTTGGGGCTAGGATGCCTGTAGCCTGGGCATTCTCGTCTCCTTCATCATCCTTGGTTCTCCCAGCTAAATGGAAGGCTGGTTATGCCCTGTGGAAATGATGTATCACTTTGCCTTCTGTATTTTGTCTTCTAAACCTCTGGGAGTTTCCAGATGTTGGAGGCATACCCCACTTCTAAAGCCAGTCTCCTAATTAAGATCTTCTTTATTAGGGAATTTTAAAGAGTGTGAAAGAACCCACGGTGTGCTCTGGGTCACTGTATGCTACCTGGAACCACACCTTTCAGGTGGTGCCTCGCCTTCAGCCATGTTAGAAAGCAACAAGTTTGACCTGAGCTTTTCCATTTTGTGTGTAAGTATTAAGATCGAATGGCTGTACTGTTTATAGAAGTAAGCAACGGACAATTTACTAGGATGCCAGAAGACATAAATTGATCAATAATACATCTGTGACAACAAATAATGACATCTGTGGCTATATCAAACTATATTAGAAACACCAGACACACTAATCTACCAGTCACTTCAGATGCAAGCACCCTCACCTGGGACCATATGAGAAAGGGCCCCCAAAGACTGAGACACGGCAAGTCAGTTGACCTGTCATCCTGTCACTGGTCACAAGCCTCATACAGGAAAATTGCCAAAGTGAAAGCTATCTGTCTGTCCTGGAGCACTGGCTTTAATGCAATTTCTCCTGTCTGTGACACACAGCCCACTTGAAACTGACACTTAAAACAGCCGGCCACAGGGACCTGCATCTGCCAGTGCCGTGAGCTGCCCTGTGCCTACAAGTTTATGAGATTTCTAATCTGGGAACTGATAGAGGCTTTTCCTAGGCCCTTATCAACTTAGGGCCTCTCTGAGTGCTGGAGCCTCCTTAACCCTTCCTTACCTGTGTGTGTGTGTGTGTGTGTGTGTGTGTGTGTGTGTGTGTGTGTACTACTGTGTGGGTCATGAAGGTGTGGTCTGAGAGTTAATAATAATTAAGGCTGGAATAAAAGAACCTCTGTGTGTGAGTGGCTGTGAGTACTGAGTGAAATAATGTATGTAGCAGGTGAACTGTCAATTAAATGCTGACACTGTGGCAAAACACAGACATGTCCATCTGTTTCTGACATAGCTTGCTCGTGACAGCATGGATGGAATTAGAGTCCCCTGCAGTCGGAATGTAAAGAACCAGTTTTCCCAACCCTGTCATCCCTTCAGCAGAAATAGTCCTGGCTCCCAAGTCAGGCTGGGGAGCGCAGATTGGAAGACAAATGGCCTGTTTCTCTCTTGCTTCCCTCCAGAAATGCATCTCCTTCCAATGCAACCTCATCATTCACGTCTGTTCCCAGTGCCTGTCATGGCGAGAGACTCCAGGCCAGTTCAAAGCTAATGCACAGAATTCCAAAGACAGGACTGGAGGTGTTGCTTGGTGGTGGAGCCAGAGTTTGGCATGTGTGAGGCCTAAGTTCAACCCACAGCCCCAAAGTCAAGCTCATGAGAATCTCTATAGAAGGGAAGAAGTATGAACCTTGGTAATTATGACATCTTTTAACTTTTCTTTTAAGAGAGTATCTCTGAAGTTATCCTAAGCTGAATTATTTATCATAATAGAAGTCTTGCAGCATCTTTATAATTGGGTTTCTTTGTTAGCTCAGGCCGATGTGTCCTATGGACATAGATTGCTGAGAATACAGAGATACATGAAGTGAAGGAAATGGATTTAAAACTGAGCCTAATGGGATGGGCCACAGAAGACTTCACTTCTAGGGAAATTAAAAAACAAAATTGAGACAGAAAGAGGTGAGAACACATATAATCTGGCTTAACGGGGCCTGTTTGGGGAGCAATGGCTTTCAGCAAAATTCCTCCCGCCTCCACCTGAAGCTCTCCTCTGAAGATTTTACACCCCAGCTGCATATTCCTGTGACAAACTGCTCCAAACCACAGTGTGGTGAAGACGCCCAGATAGCAAGTTTCCTTCTCAGAAGGTCTTTGGGTCACCAGCCTCCAAATATTGACAAGGATATTTCTTATTAATTATGGAAGCTTGGCCATTAGCTTAGGCTTGTTTCACCAGCTCTTATAACTTAAATTAACCTGCTTTTATTAATCTACATTCTTCCATATGGCTCAGTTATTCTACTCTGTACCGTATGTCCTACCTCTTCATTATCTACTGGCGACTCCCTGGTATAATCCCTGCACCTAAGTTCCTCCTTTTTCTCTCTCTCCCCAGAAATCCTGCCTATCCTCTTTGCCTAGCTATTAGTCATTCAGCTCTTTATTCAACCAATCAGAAGGTGCCTTGGCACATACACATCTTCACAGTGTACACAAAGGTTATCCCACAACAGGCTCACATCCCACTGTGCACAGATCCAGGAGGTCATGGGTCTGAAAGGGAAAATGGAGGAGGTGTATTCCCTCCACCATGATCTCCCAGGCTTCAGCTCAAGAGATGTGAATTACTGACACTAGGACCGGGTGTGACCCTCCCAAGGCACCTGCCCTCTATACACTAGGACCAGGTGTGACCCTCCCAAGGTACCTGCCCTCCATACCTACCACTTGAGCTGTGGCAGAGCAGTTGGGTTCTCTTACTCTCTGTGTGACTTAGATGGCTCACAGCATGGCATCCAGACTCCAAGAAACAAGGTCTGTGATGACCTTTAATTCTCCAGCTTGGACAGGCCATGGCACCTAGATATTTGATGGAACATCAACTTGACAGTCTCAATATCACTCAAAATGCAAATTTTATGTGAAATAAACATATCAATTGATTCTAAGCAAATTCAATTAGCCTCTGTGTTAGCTAGGACTATGTCACAAAATACCTGAGCAAAAACTATAACTTGATAGATAAAAGATTTATTTTGGCTCATATAGAATTGGAGATATATAGTTCAACTATAGAGTGCTTATGTAGCATGTGAAAAGCCCTGGGTCTAGTCCCTGGCACATAGAATTGCAATATTTGAGCTCATAATTTCAGAACTATTATCACTTGGCCACGTTGTTTCTTGGCCACTGTAGGACAGAACATCATGATGGACAAGGTAAAGAATGAAACTGCTCATCTCATGGTGGCCACAACATGAGAGAATGAGTGAGGGATAAAGCAAGACTTCAAAGCCACGCCCCCAGGGACTGCTTCACTTAATTAGGACTCACCACCTGAAGTGCTTCCTGGAAGAATATCTTATTAACATATAGTTCAATTAATGGGGGAATCTATCAATGCGATTAGAGTGCCTGTGATCCAGTCATGTCCCATGGTCCCTCCCTCCTCAGTTCATGGCTGTGCTAGGTACAAAGCATGAATTTGTGGGAGGGCTTTTCAGATCTAAACCACAATACCACCTCAGTGTGGCAGGCATTATCCAGTCAGTTATACACTGTCACAGAGAAAAGACTGAATTCTCAACGGAAGACAGAGTTCCATGTCCAGATTCTATTTGGATTTGACCAGAGCTTCCCATTGTTCCTGAAGTTGCAGCCTACTGGAATGCTCTGGTGATCCGTGATCATGGGATCTAGTTCCTCAGAATGCACTCCCAGACACATCTGCATCCTATTGACTACGGCAGTGCAACAGTACAAGCTCCAAGAGAGAACATTGAGAGGCCACGGGTGCCGAGCCCTAGAAATCACCAGGCGTAACTTCCAGGGGCTCTGTTAGTAACATCCGTATTCTGAGAGCTGAAATGACAATGGGCATTAGACAGTAGGCTCATGGGGGAGGGGACTTGTCCGTAGCCATCTAGACATGTGAACCTCAGAAACTGGGAGGTAAACAACCCTCCTCTCTTAGTTAATGGCCAACTTTCCGGTGTGTTGTCATAGCAACACATAATGGAGTAAGACAGATGGTGAGGAGAGGTGAAGTCATGTTGAGCCTCAGTTAGTGTGGATGTGATATCATCTGGGTCCTCCGCTGGGGCCCTGGCTGAAATACCTATGTGGAGTCTTCAGGTGGTGCTTGGCTCCTTCATGGAGAGAGGTTGGTTCCAATTAGAAGTATCTTAAAGGAGTCAGGCAGAAACTGCATGGTTTTTTTTTTTGTTGTTTTTTGTTTTTTTTTTGTTTTTTTTTTTTTACAGGACTTTTTCAGAATTACACAGTGTCATTTCTACTGCATTCTATTTGTTACAGTGAGTCACAAAAGCCAGCTACATTCAAGGAGAAGGACTGAGAAAAATCACAGGCAGCTCTTAAAACCACTGTAGCCAATATGATTTGTTTTCCTCACATAGATGAGGACCCAAAGTGGCTCACGAAATTAGCAAGTGGCCGAAGGGAGAATTGAAATCAGTTGAGCAAGTGTCCAAAGTCTGTTAGGCATCTGTGTGAACCTGCCCATCAGCAAGCAATATGATCAAAACCAGAGGAAAGAAACTCAATAAGCCCTTATAAAAGCAAGGGTACACGGAAGAGTAATAGACAGATCTGACTGTGGTGTGCTGAGCAAGCTGAAATGAGAGAGCAGATTATGTGTGTATGTGTGTGTGTGTGTGTGTGTGTGTGTGTGTGTGTGTGTGTTTGTGTATGATTTATGGCTAATCCAGGGCAGGAGGAGGGGAGGAGGGAAGGAACAGTGGGCATGGAATGTGCTTGGTGAGGCACTGGGCATTGAGGCTTGGCCATTCAGTGAGGAAGAGAGAGAGCCTCCCTCACGGTGTTCCCTATGAAGCTCACGCATGACACAAAATTTCTCTGAATATTTGAGCCACATTGCTCAGGAGTTCAGGAGTCAGAGTGTAAACAGCACTCTGGATTGGGTTACACACTTGGTTTCCTGTCACAGTATCAACCTACCTACTCTGCATTTTGCCTTTGGCAAAGTATGGCTGGGTCACACAGTTGCTCTTTGCCTTCTGTACAGCAGAACTGATTTCTCCAAGCACATTTGCAGAATGTTTTCAATACTAAGATTTAGGACAGACACCTGGACATTGGAAATGTGCTCGGTACAATATATTTGCTATTTTCTGTCTCTTGTTGTTACTCATCATATAGTCATTCAATAATTGTGTGCACCTACTAGGCACAAGGCTCTAAGAACACAATCATGGTCTTGTTGTGCACCTACTAGGTATAAGGCCCTAAGAACACAATCATGGTCTTGTTGTGCACCTACTAGGTACAAGGCCCTAAGAACACAATCATGGTCTTGTTGTGCACCTACACATTCTAAGGGCACAAGGGCCTCAGAATGCAGCCATGGTCTGCTATCTGGGTCTCTTTTCCTTTGTTTGTTCTTCTGTGAGATAGAGAAAAACACAGCTATTTGGGCACTAAGTTTATAATCCTGTGAAGAGCCCATCTCCAGCCACACTGATTCACTGGATTACATGGATTGAAGACCTGCCTTGCATGTCTCAAAATCATGTGAGAATCAGAAAGAAACAGAGAAGGGAAGCTTAGGGAGAGTGGTGAAGGCCTTGCACACCCAGCCTCGGGCTGGTTTGTGTTCCTCCCTTCTTTCTCCCTTCCCCAGCATTTCCTGTCACTCCCTAGAGGGTCCTTGGCTCTATGCAGAATACCCCCTTGTTCAGCTCCTAGCTCCCATGTGGAGACCTAGGGATGCCATTCTGTTTCTGAACACTCCTAGCTGGCTGCTGTTCTGATTCATTGAAAAACATTTAAGAACCCACTTTCTACACGGCCAGTTCAGGACACATTGCACAAAAGCAGATTTCCCTGTTTCTTTGTGTTCTTTACTGGGAATTCTCACTGATGTGATGATGGCCTTGGCTTCTTGATATCTAAGGAATGCATCCCTCTGCTAGGTAGGTACCCCAGCGAGTTCTGGAGCACAGAGGAAGTCTCTGATGGAGGAGAGAAAAGAACAGAGAGCACACAGCTGCCTGGGTACCCCAGTGGGAGAAATGGCGGCGTGGTGGTGGTGGTGGCTGGAAAATGCAGAGGTTCCAGGTCCCTGAGCCCAAGCTAGTACAGGACGTTAGGCCCTGTTAATTATGCAGAGTGAATTGCTAGAGAGTTTTACACATAGATTTTTAAAAAAAAATGTTTTACACACACACACACACACACACACACACACACACACACACACACATTTATAAACCAAATTAGCTGTTAGGGTGGATCTCCATCCACTGGTGAGAGAGTTGCCCACCACCGTTCGGAGCTTTCTGAGTCTCTGGCAGGCCCTTGGCAGCAGAGACTTTCCATCACTCACAAGCGCTGGTGGCAGAGCCCAGGCCTTACATGCACAGGGTTAGCCTTGTCTCTGACAGTTGCTGCCCTTTGACCGCAGCTGGCAGCAGGCACCCTCGCTAAGGGCCCAGCAGTGTCCCTGAGGTGAGGGGAGAGGAGCTGCTCTCCGGACTTCCGGATATAGGATCCCGTGACACCTGCAAGGGTCAGGCTGTGAATGTTTTGGGTAACATCTCTCTCTCTTTTTTTCTCAGCATTCCCTGAAGCTAATGCTCACCCACCTGTTTGAACAATGTTTTCTTTTCCTAGCCAAGACCGAAGGCCAGGGAACTTTCCCATCAGCAAACGCCCTTTGAGAGTGTTCGGCTCTCAGGCTGGGCTCAGTGAGGCTCCAGCTGACCTTTGCCCTGCTTTGCACCTGGAGCCTAAGCTTAGTGACCTGAGCTGAGTGACCTGGGGGCTACAGTTTCACTGAGTGGACATGCACATACAAACAGCTGTACCAAATCTCCACCAGAAGTAAAGAGAAGCCAGGAAGGGGCCCAGGAGGTCCTGGGGGCATGCGGTGGGTAGGGCTAAAAAGTCACACTCTTCTGTGGGAAGGAAGGGAGTGAGGAGGAGGGGAGGAGAGAGGAGAAGGAGGAGGAGGAGAAGAAAGAGAGGAGGAGGAGGAGAAGGAGAGGAGGAGGGAGGAGGAGAAAGAAGAGAGGAGGAGGAGAAGGATGGCTAATGGAAAGGACACTGTCCTGTCCTGGGGCTCTTCACCCTGGCCTCTAGGTTGGAGAACCAAGTTTTCCAGGAAGAGAGAACTGAGAAAAGAGCACAGTTTGATTTGACTTTACTTTTGGGGAGTCTGAAGGTGACATGCCAGAGAACTAGCCTTGACACTTGCTATAAATGATGATGATGATGATGATGATGATGATGATGATGATGGTGATGGTCTGCCCTTTGCAGCTGGTCCCTTCCAAGTCAAGGTCTTGAGCAGCCAGCACAGAGAGCCCTGGTCAGCAGGCAATCTCCCTGGCTCTAGGAAATAGAGGAACTGGTTAAAACTCAAAGCCGTGTTTCTTAAGCCCCACTTAACATTATAGTATTCCCTATTGTTTTTTAGGTTTCTAATTTTTAAAGATTTATCTTTAATTGTGCGTGTCTGTGTGACTGTGTGTGGGCTTGTACACATTCATGCAGTGCCTTTGGAAGACAGAAAAGGGCATCAGAGCCCCTGGAGGAGGAGTTACAGACAGTTGTGAGCTTCCTGATATGATAGTTCTGAGGACCAAATGCTGGTCCTCTGTAAGAGCAGCATGTGCTCCTCTTCCTCCCCCTCCTCCTCCTCTCCCTCTTGTAGCACGAATCCTAACTGGTCTTAATAAAAACCTGGAGTGAGTTATTGGAGTAAACACTGAAAGATCAGAGAGACAGAGGAACAAGTCACAGCCACCTCTCACCTTACCAACTCCTCAGCTGAAAAGACTGAGCTCCTGTCCCCTCCTGCCTTATATATCTTTCTCTGCCCAGCCATATCACTTCCTGTCTCCACCTCCCTAGTACTGGGATTAAAGGTGTGTGCCACCACTGCCTGGATTCTATGGCTAACTAGTGGAGGGCTTTGCCCTCTGATCTTCAGGCAAGCTTTATTTGGTAGAGCACAAACAAAATATCACCACACCCTCTTCCTCTTCTCCTATTAAATCATCACTTTATTTGTGTTCTTTTTTTGTCATTATTTTATTATCTCATGTGTCTCCTTACAACAGACGGAGATCATTACAGAAAAGCACAAGCAACCAAAATTCATAGAACCAGTGACCACGTGGTCCCCAGCCCCAACTGATAGGTCTACAGCTCAGGCTCAGGGCTAGTGGTGGAAGAGAAGGTGGAAAGAGTAAGAGCTTTGTCAGAAAAGTTACACCCATGAAGCTTCACCAACATGGCTGCCTAAACAAGACCTGAACAAGGACACCACCAATAGACATGCGAACATGGAAGGGGGAAATCCCTTGGGGCCTCAAACCTCCACGAGAACTACAGGCAACTTAGGCATAAGGGAGCAGGAGAAACAGTTATTGGTTATCCAATACCAAGTGTTCAGCCTTGACATCATATCTGTGCAAGTAACATTATATACATATGCACGAGTAGCCTAGCCTGAACAGGTTGTATTTGTATGTTTAAGAATTTATATCCATACATATACATTAGTGTATGTAACAACAGTTGAAGAAATAGAGGCCATGAGTTTGAGAGAGAGCAGGGGGTGCATGCGGCAGGTTAGACATGGGAAAGAGAACGGAGAAAACTAATTATGTTTGAATTTCAAAAACTAAAAAATACATGAAAGAAAATGTTGAAAACAACCTTGAAAAAGAACTTCCTAGAAAATTGCTAGGAAGTGAATGACTTACAGACTCCTGTGGTGGTACTGTGTTCCCCAAAATATTGTGCACCCTAATAAACTTATCTGGGGTCAGAGACAGAACAGCCACTAGATACAAAGGCTAGAAAATGGTGGCACTCACACCTTTAATCCTAGCACTCCAGAGGTAGAAATCCCTCTGGATCTCTGTGAGTTCAAGGCCACATTGGAAACAGCCAGGCATGGTGACACACGCCTTTAATCCCAGAAAGCGAGCCTTTAATCCCAGGGAGTGGTGGTAGAAAGCAGAAAGGTATATAAGGCGTGAGGACCAGAAACTAGAAGCATTTGGCTGGTTAAGCTTTCAGGCTTCTAGCATCACAGTTCAGCTGAGAGCCATTCGGATATAAGGACACAGAGGCTTCCAGTCTGAGGAAACAAGATCAGCTGAGAAGCTGGCCAGGTGAGGTTAGTTGTGGCTTGTTCTGTCTCTCTGATCTTCCAGTATTCATCCCAATAACTGGCCTCAGGTTTCATTTTATTAATAAGACTCTTTAAGATTCATGCTACAGACTCCTCGGGAAGGGGCATGTTTTTAATATTTTTTATTTCCTCCCCTCTTCTCTTTACCTTAAACTGGCACCCAGAATCTCCTATTGATTCTGCTGACATGTGAATACTGAAGACCGTGGCTAAAGCTTAGAGCAATCCTATATGAAATTAGAAAACAGTGTCATGCGGGGCTGCCCACTCAAGCGCACAGTGACTCAACACCAACATATCTTTACATATAATGTTGCATGTAAAAACTAAGTCATATATATACATATATGTGTGTGTATGATGTCTGAAAGTCTCTATAATAGATGTATTTTAATAATTAGACCATCAGTATTCATCCTAGTGTCTGAGAAAATGAAATGAGGAAAAATGATGCTGCCATGCTAATTGTAATCTAAAACAAAACAAAACAAAAATGAAATAGAGGGACTGAAGAGATAGCTCAGCTACTATGAGTACTTGCTGCTCTTGCAGAGTACTTGGGTTCGATTCTCAGCACCCACATGGTGGCTCACAACCATCTGTAACTCTAGTTCTAGGTGATCCAATGCACTCTTCTGGTTTCCTTGAGCATCAGACATATACCTAGTGCACCTACATACACGTAGGCAAAAAATTCATATATATCAAATAAAAACAAGTGACTTTAAAAAGAAACCAAATAGATTCTATATACAGAAATTCACAAGCTGAAGTGCATGAAAACGCAGAGGCCTGTAGTAATGACACAGTTTTCATAGAAGCCAAGATGAGGGATTGCTCTGTTGGGTTTCATGTTTTACTGAGAATTTGTAGTTGAGAGTTTGTAATATTAAGAGAAAACAAACAACTAGCAAAAAGTGGAGAGACTCCAGAAATGACTTGTTACTGTGTTCATTTATAGTAAATTTTGCAGCAAGATAAGCCGAGCCTTCCATGTAAGTAGTGTTGGATCAATTCAGAGTCTTTATGGAGGAATTGTTTGTAAAATCCCACTTCCTAGATTCATTATGAGTTACACAGGGGACCGTAAAGTGACAGTTCCTGTGCTCTAAGAGCCACCATGCGCATTTTTCTCCCAGACCCAATGTCACCACAGCTACAGTGCTCAGGGTACCAAGTCACAGGTCAGAAACGCTGGCCACCATCCGAGTGTGGATGTGCTGTCTGCTGACCTGCTCAGCTACAACTGAACACAAAGCTGGGAATAACTGCCCACAGCACGTCTGTCTGCTGCTCCTCCAGGTGTAAGGGGATCTCCCCCAGGTATAAGGGGATCTCCTCAGTTGCCAATCACTTGCACACATCTGTGAGCCACAGTGGCTATGCTGATCTGCCTTTGTCTTTCTTCTTCCCTGTGTCTTTATGGAGTCTTTTGGCAGGCCCATCCTCCATCCTCTGCAATAACCCACGTTGTCTGCGTAACTTCTGTCCCGCCTGTGTTCCTTCGGTAAACCCAAATAGAAGGACAGCTCAGGACTCAGCTCCAGGCTCCACCTCACCTTTTCCCGGCACAAGACCAGCGAGGCATCACATCTGTCCCTTTGTGGCCTTGGAAACCAAGGCTCACCAGTACCAGCTGTTTACCAGTTCAGGCCACAAGGAGAGATTGAGCTGTCACAGAGCTGTATGATTTTGAAGACTGCAAAGCGAATGTGGTTATTATTAGCCAAGAATTGGCCATGACTCATAGGATACAATTAGACTAATTCCTTGCTAAAGTTCCATAGTCCTACAGCAAAACAGATGGACTGGCCACAAGGAGGCCAGAGCCACATGAAATTTAATATTCAGTGTCATATCTGTGAGAGCTCCCTGCTGGGCATGGATATTCCCTGCTCCCGAAGAGCTGAGGCCTCCTTATGGTGCAGGTGTATGTTTGTTAAGTCCATGTGAGGGTTTCTACTTAACTTCCAGGAGCAGGTGAAACGTTTGTTTGTGAGTGCTACAGGCAGTGTGTCAGGGCTGGGGGGGCCAGTGTGAATACCAACCCAAGCCCACCACTGTCTGATCTTTGTTCTGAGAAGGAAGTCTAATCATCCACGCCTCAGTTTCCCTTTTGGTGACCTGGCGTTAAGTCCAATTAAAGAGCTGTTGGTTACTGTCAAGGTATGTGCGCACTGTTGTACCTTAGGGCTGTTGTGCCACGCTGGTTGTTGTTTTCATAGTCGTTATAGCTGGATGGGACTAGCGGTTGCTTCCCTTCACTGGAAGCTGGCATGCTGCCTTCTAGTATGACGAAAGCTGGTCCTTAGGGAAGAGGCTTTCAAGTCAGAACCAGCTGAGATCTCTGGGTTTTGTGTCCAAAGCAAATGGTGTCTTCACCAAGGATAATAGCAACAGACTAATATTTTGGGAGTCTCTTGGACATTCCAGACAACAACTCAAAAGGAGACTTCTCATGCCTGGTGTTGGGGTTTTGTTAGAAAGTCTACGGCTCTTGGGGGAGCATCATCAGCCCATATGGGAAAATTTCATTTAAACTGTCTAGGTATACATATACTTGTGTGTGTTGTCTGTTATTCTAGATAATATAATTACTTATGACTTCTCAGACATCCTAATGTTATTGTACCTTCCCCCTACTTCTTCTGTATTGATCCCCCCATTAAAGCCATCATCCATTTTTCTACTACCCCTTCAAATAACTTGTATCCTGCTATTCCCCCCTCCATTGTTTCTCCCCAAGTATGGTCCCCTTTTACCTTCCTGAATACTGATGTTACTCTCAGTTATATATTCACATCTGAATATTTGGAGCTAGGAACCACAAATGAGAGAGAACATTTTTGGTGTGTCTTTCTGGGTCTGAGTTACCTCACTCAATATGACGTTCCACCCATTTACTTTCAAATTTAATGATTTACTTTTTCTTTACAGTTGAAAAGTATACAAACCACATTTTCATTATGCATCATCAGCTGAAGAACATTCGGATGGTTTTCATTTTCTAGTTACTTTGAACAGAGCTGCAATGAACATGTCTAGTTCTTAGGCATATGCTGAAGAGTGGAGAGCTGGGTCACCTGGTAGGTTTATTTTTTGTGGTTTTAAGGGTTTCCACACTGATTTCCAGTTTGCAGCCCTCCCAGGGATGAGGGTTCTTCTCCGCTCACACTGTCTTCAGCATTTGTCTTCTGTTGTGCCGTTGATCTTGGTCATTCGGCTGGAGGAAGATGAAATCTCAAGGTTCTTTCAGTTTGCATTTCACTAACAGCTAGGAGCAATGAGATATTTCTTAGCCATTTTTATTTCTTCTGTTGAGGATTCTCTGTTCAGATGCTAACCCCCTTATTTGAATGATCTTTTGTCTTTTGGGCTTGGTTGTTTTTTTTTGTTGTTGTTGTTGTTGTTGTTTTGTTTTTTCTATGTTCTGATAGTAATCCTCGGTTAGATGATTAGATGTAAAGATTCTCTACCATTCTGTGGGCTGCTTCTTCACTGAGTTGCCTGTTTCCTTGACTGTACAGAAGATTTTTAGTTTTATGGGCTCCCACTTGTCAATTGTTGGTCTCAATTCCTGGGCAAACGGGGTCTATTTGGAAAGTCACATCCTACACTTGTATCCTGTAGAGTACTGCTTATGTTTTCTTCTAGAAGTTTCAGTGCTTTGCGTTTCACATTCAGGCCTTTGGTTGATCGGGAGTTAGTTCTTGTTGAATGTGTTAGATACAGGTCTAATTTCAACCTTTTACGTGTGGACATCCAGTTTTCCCAACACCATTAGTTGAAGATGCTGTATTTTCTCCAGCGTGTTTTTTCTTTCATCTTTGTCAAATATTAAAAGGTAGAAGTTATGTGTACTTACGTTTGGGTCTTCAGTTTCTTCCATTTGCCTACAAGTCTGTTCTTGCACCAGTACCATATGGTTTTATTACTCTGCCTCTTTAATATGTCTTAAGTTCTGCAATGGTACTCCTCCAGGGTTGTTCCTTTTGTTCAGGGTTGTCTTGGCTACCAGGGACCTTTTGTGATTCATGTAAATAGTAGGACAGTTTTTTTTTTCTTTCTATTTCTGTAAAGAATGAACAAGGGTTTTTGACTGGGATTGCATTGAATCTGTACGTGGCCAAAGGTAGAATGATTATTTTCACAACATTAATTTTCTCAACTCTTGAGCATTTTCTTTCTTTCCGTTTTCTACTATCTTTCTTTCTGTTTCCTACTATCTTTCTTTATCTCTTTCTTCAGAGATTTAAGGTTTTCGCTGTGAGGTCCTTAACCTCCTTGGACATGGTCTTTCATAAATATGCTCTTTTCTTTGAGGCTATTGTGAATGGAAGTGTGTCCATGATCTATTTCTCTGCATGCTTGTTGTTGTTTATAAAAAGGCTATTGATTTATGCAAGTTAACTCTGTATCCTGCCACAATGCTGAAATTGTTGAACATTTCTAGAAGTTTTCAGGTAGAACTTTTGGTATCTCTTGTGTATAATATTATGTCATCTGCAAGAAGGCATAGTTTGTCTTCTTTTCCTATTGGTATCCCTTTAATTTCCTCCTCTTGCCTTATTGTCCTGGCTCATGCTTCAGGGACAACATTGGAAAGGTATCGGGGTAACAGACAGTCCTGTCTTGTTCCTGATTTCAGTGGGATTGCTTTATGTTTTTCCCCACTTAGAGTGCTGTTGGCTGTGGGTTTCTCATATACAGCTTTTATTATACTGTAGTATATTTCCTCTTGTTCTACTCTTTCTGGGACTTTTATTATGAAGGTATGTTGAATTTTGTCAATGACTTTTTCTGCATCTATTGAGATGAACCTGTTATTTTTGTCTTTAAGTCCATTTATGTGGTTTATTACATTTATTAATATGTATATGTTGAACCATCCCTGCATTTACATGATAAAGCCTGGCCATTATTATTATTTTTTTATGTATGTCTGGATTCAATTTGCAAGTATTTTATTGAGGATTTTTGAATCTATGTTCATCAGAAATATTGGTCTGTAGGTAGATGTGTGTGTGTGTGTGTGTGTGTGTGTGTGTGTGTGTGTGTGTGTGTTTACCTAGTTTGGGAATTAGAGTGACACTGGCTTCATAGAAAGAGTTTGAAAGAGCTCTTGTTTTTAATTTTTAATTTTTTTGGTAAGTTTAAGAAGGGTTACCTGTAGCTATTTTTAAAAGGCTGGTAGAAGTCTTCTCTGAATCCATATAAGCTTGGACATTTTTAAGTTGGAAGTTTTTATTTACTATTCTTCTCCTTCTCCTTCTCCTCCTTCTCCTCCTCATTATTATTATTATTATTATTATTATTATTTATTATTTCAATCCCCTCATTTTTGTTACAGGTCTATTTAGGATGTTGATCTCTTCCTGGTTTAATTTTGATGGTTTGGCTTCCTCTAGAAATTCACTCATTTCTTTTAGTTTTTCAGCTTCATGGAGTATAAGTTTTGAAAACCCCCTTATAGTATTCTGAGTTTCTTTGATGTTTGCTGTAATGTTTCCATGTTCTCGTCTGAGTCTGTTAATTTGGATCCTCTTTTCTTTCCTCTGGTTAGTTAAGTCAAGGGTCTGTCGATTTTGTTTATCTTCTCAAGGAACCAACTCTTAGATTTGTTGCTTCTTTGTATTATTTTCTTTATTTCTATTTCATTATTTTCAGCCATCATTTTACTTCTTGCTCTCTAGTGAGTTTGGGTTTGGTTTGTTCTTTCAAACTTACAGTTACAGCTGCATCATTAAGTCAGTATTTGTGTTCTTCCTGGTTTTTGTGTTAATGTGGGCCCATAGAATTGTAAATCTCCCTGATAGGATTGCTTTTAATATATCCCAAAGGTGCACGATGTTTACCTTCATTTATTTTCAGGAAATGTTTTCTTTCATTCTTGATTTCTCCTTTGACCCATTCACCATTCTGTGTTGAACTGTTTAATATCTAAGAATTTGTGCATTTACTAGAGATTTGTTTTTGCTGTCAGTGGTCAGATAGGATACAAAGAGTCATTTCAATCTTTTTTCATGTGTAAAGATTTGTTTTGTGTCCCAGGATATGATCTGTTTTAGAGACACTCCCATGTGCTGCTGTACTTGGTGGTTGGTGTTTTGGTGGAATAGTCTGCAGACATCTGTTAAGTCCATTTGATGTATGATGTCATTTAATTCTGCTGTTTCTCTGCTTGTTTTTTGACCTTATAGCCTGTCTATTGGAGAAAGTGGGTATTGAAATCACCTACCTTTAATAGGATGATGTCAATATGTGTCTTTAATTCCAGTAGTGTATTTTTATTAATTTGCATGCACCAGCATTTGGTGTATATATGTTTAAGATAGTATGTCTTCTTGTTTAACTGTTTCCTTGATTAGAATGAAGTGTTTTTTTAAGATTTATTTATTTATTATGTATACAGTGTTCTGCCTACATGTATGCTTGCAGGTCAGAAGAAGGCACCAGATCTCATTACAGATGGTTATGAGCCACCATGTGGTTGCTGGGAATTGAACTCAGGACCTCTGGAAGAGCAGCCAGTGCTCTTAACTGTTGAGCCATCTCTCCAGCCCCTGATGAAGTACTCTTTATTGCTTTAGTTTGAAATTATTTTGTCAGCTGTGAGGATGACAACTGCTTGCTTCCAGGTACTGATCAATCAGAGTGCTTTTGTTCATTCTTTTACTTTAAGAAGTTGCCTTTCTTTAAAGCAAAGGTGTGTTTTTTGTTGGCAACAGATAAACACATTTGTTTCTTGATCAGTTCAGCCAGCCTGTGTCTTTTGATTGGAGAAATGAGACCATTGATATTTAAAGTTATTATTGAAAAGTATGTGTTTAATCGTTGTGTTTTTGATATTTGTTGTTGTTTGTGTTCTCGGTGATTCTTTGTTTTTCAGTAATTATAAATTCATTTGTTTTCTTTCTACAGTTTTTCTTCTTTTTTTTTTTTTTTTTTTTTTTTTTTTGGCTATGCTCCTTCTTCTCTTTAGCCAAAACTGTTGTTTTCTGTATTTCTTTAGATTTGGTCTGTTGGATGTAAAAATTTTTGCACTGTTTATATCATGGAAAGTTTTTCTTTCTCCTTCAACTGTGACAGACAGTTTACTGGGTAGATTAGTACAGGTTGGCAGTCTTGATCTTTTAGGACGTGAAATGCATTGCTTCAGGTTCTCTGGCTTTCAAAGTTTCATTGAGAAATTAGCTGTTTTTTTGTTTTGTTTTGTTTTGTTTTGTTTTTTTGATGGGTTTGACTTTACATGTGACTGGTGTTTTTCCCTTGCAGCTTTCAATACTGTTCTTTGTTTGGAATACTTAGTGTTTTAACTATGACATGCTCTGGAGAGTTTCTTCTGTGGTCTTGTCTGTCTGGTGTTCTGTGTGTATCTGTGTGTGTCTTTGGGTATGTGGGATGTGTCTCTCCTTAGTGTGGGGAAGTTTTCTTCTATGGTATTGTTGAAGATCTGGTCTATGCCAATGACCTGAAATTTTTCTACCTCATCTATAATTTGAAGATGTGTTCTTTTCACTGTGTCCCATATCTCTTGTATGTCCTCTTCCTGTATTTTCCTACAAGTTTCATATTCTTTGCTTATTTTGTCTAGATCCTCTACTTTATCTTCAAGTCCTTGATTCAAGAATGGACTCAGTCTTCTGCTGGATCCATCCCACATAGAAGTCTTTCCTTTGGGTTTTCTAGTTGGGCCATTGGGTTTTTCAATTCCATCTTCATTTCAGCTTGAGTTCTCTTCAACGTTTTATCTCTTTATTGAACTCCGTTTTCAAACGGAGTTCAATAAAGAGATCCCATAGCCTTATGTGCTATGGGATGTCTTTCGGTATGCTGTGAATATGTGTTTCTCCCATTGGCTAATGAATAAAGCTGCATTGGCCAACAGCATGGCAGGATGGAGCCAGGCAGGAAAATCCAAGAGAGATAGTAAGAGGAGAAAGGAGAATGGGGAGAGATGCCAGGCCGTTGCCCAAGTAGCAACAAAATGCCAACAGACCAGTAACTCCACTGCCATGTGGCAAAACATAAATTAATAGATATGGGTTGAATTAAGTTATAAGAGCTATTTAATAATGATCCTGAGCCATAGGCCATACAGTTTGTAATTATATTTAAGCCTCTGAGTGATTATTTTATAAGCGGCTACAGGACTGGATAATTTCATCTACAGTGTTTGCGTTTTCTTGGGCATCACTCGGGGTTTATTCTTTTTAAGTTCATTGAGCTATTTCTTTGTGTCTTCTTTAAACTACTTGAATTTTTTTATAAAATTCATGATTATTCTTTTAAATTCTTTGCCTTGGGGTTGATTAAATAATTCTCATTGGCAAACCTTTCTAAAGTACTGGTGAATTTTGAAGAAGGGAGGATATGCCTTGATTCTTTATATTGTTTTTATTTTTATGGTGAGATCTGAGCATGTGAACTTCTGTGTCTGAAATGGATAGAGCAGGTTGGAGCAGGACACAGGGTTTGGGACAGGTTGGTTCTACAGTTTGGACATGGCTTAGATTGAACAAAATCAGTTGACCACAGGAGGTTGGCTTGCTGCCTAGGATGTGTGTCCTGCTCCAAGCCTGAATGTGATATTAAATCTAGGTATTAGGTAGAGTGTGGGGAAAGAAGGACTGGATAGACACAGCCAGCCAAAGTCTGGTATGAGATGTGCAGAACTTGGCTTTGCAGAGAAGTTAGAATATGGTGTGTGAGGGGCCTGGAGATTGAGAGTGGTGGCGAGTGTCCTGGCCAGAGCAGGGAGGTTAGGGGCCATGAGCAGTGGTGGTCAGATATGGCAAGAACACTGGACTTGGGACCTGGGTTATATCTGAGGAACTGAGGAGAGCACCAGGTGGGGAGGATCAGGTGGTCTTGCCTGGCTAGACCCTGGCCAGGGTGTATTTGGTTTTCAACTAATTTTTTATTGACTCTATAGTCCAATTTAAAAATATTTACTATATTGAGTCCTCTGCTCCATGAACATACTATTCTAGTTATTAAGTTTTTATATGTATTTCTAAAAAATTTTCAGAGTGTTCTCTATAGAGTTCTTGTTCATCATTCATAGCTCTACTACTAGGTTATGGCATGTATTAGCACTGTCCTAAATGGTGTATTTTTAGATTTATGCTTCAAACTTGTCTTTGGCATATGTAGAAATACAATGAATGTTTTTCTTTTACTTATATTTTATCAATCATTATTGAAATTATTACACTTTTATAATGTGACTTATCTGTTTCAGTGTAATGGCTCCTTTGGTTTTCTCATTCAGAATTCTAAGTTACTAATGTAAGGGAAACACTAGTGAAGGAAGATTCATGGATGGTTGGAAGCCAAGCTATGCAGTAGCTGGACAGTTGCTAAGTGTTCTTCTCTCTCTCTCTCTCTCTCTCTCTCTCTCTCTCTCTCTCTCTCCCTCTCCCTCTCCCTCTCTCCAAAGCACGTCCCCTAGGTCTAGCAGGTCAGATCACCCCTGGGTGATTTCTCATTTCCTGTTTCATGTTGCTCTTGAAATGTTCTATTTTGCTCAGTTTGTTGTTGCTAGTAACAAGTGCCATTCAATAACATTAGATTATTACCTAATTTAATCCTTTAATATTAGATTGCTCATTCCTATTCTACAGATGGAGAAACCAAGGATTGCAGAACTTGAATGACTTTTCCAATTTTGTTCTACTTGGTAGTATAGCTGAGTATCAACCCCAGGCTGGTCTGACTCCAGATCTCATGTTTGCCCATTGACATATTTCCTCTTTCTCCTTCCTCTCCCCATCTCCCTTCTTCCTTACCTCCTTTTTTTTTTTTTTTTTTTTTTTTTTTTTAATCAACTAAGAGTCTTAGAATACTGGATCCATTATTTTGGATTCTAGTTTTTTGGTTTGGTTTTATTTTGCTTTTATAAAAAGACTCTTTTGGGATCTTTTATTTGTAAAACAAGAGTGTTAGTTAAGGTATTTCACAACCAAGGTCAGGTCAAGAGGGTGAGCTAACAGGCGCAGTCACAGCTTTGGGAAGTAATGTTGATAACAGAGGTAGGTCAGAGGTCAAGCCAGGCAGTTTTGATTACTTCCTTTATGCAGTGGGTGATCTCCTCACTCCCCATTTATGTCTGCCCATCCTCAGAGTGTTCAATTTATCGGGAAAGAGAGTCTTTCCCAGTATAATGTGTTAATGAAGTTAACATGAGGTCAAACTGGATTGGGTGTTGGTGTGATTTGGATGTTGATTGTACCGCAGAGGGTTGTGGGTGCAGTTGTGAGATGGCGGAACTTGCAAGAGTTCCTTTGTGGGCAATCCTTAGGTCACACACCTAAAAGGGGATTGTGGTCGCTCAGCCTGTTCTCTGTCTCTGTCTCTGTCTCAGTCTCTCTCAGTCTCTCTCTCTCTTTCTCTCTCAGTCTGTGTGTGTGTGTGTCTGTCTGTCTGTCTGTCTGGTCTGTCTGTCCTGGATAATGAGATGTGTGCTGTTTGCTCTGATAAGTACTCATAACCATCACCATTACCACCCAGCGCTCCCACCAAAGCTCCCAAACAATGGAGCTGTCCAGTCCTAGACTAGAATACACAAAATCAAGAACCCAAGGAAGCCTTTCCTGTTGACAAATTGACTTCATTATAGAATGACTAACATGGGTATCATAAACTGGCTAAACCTGGTGACTGGTACTAAGGAAAAGACTCAGAGACACAAGGTGAAGAAGTGATGTGCTACAGAGCAGAGGTTTCCTCTGTGGGTGAAAGTAACGCCAAGTACCACCTAATGCTGGAAGGGAAAACAGCCCTTGAAGATGAAGAAGGAGGCTGGCTCTACCAGCACCTTCATGTCTGAGTTTCAGCCTCTAAAACTCTCTCTCTCTCTCTCTCTCTCTCTCTCTCTCTCTCTCTCTCTCTCTCTCTCTCCTCTCTCTCTCTCTCTCTCTGTGTGTGTGTGTGTGTGTGTGTGTGTGTGTGTGTAACATGTTTATTTCATCTTAAACTACCACTTTTGTGGTGATTTTTTAAAACAGCGTCATGCTCTTTTTTAAAGTTATTTTATGTGTATGAGGCTTTTCTTTTTCTTTGCCTGCATGTGTGTGTATGTGTGTGTGTGTGTGTGTGTGTGTGTGTGTGTGTGTGTGCATCATGTATTATGTTTGATGTCCATGGTGGTCAGAAGAAGGTGGTGGATCCCCTGAAACTGGAATGAGACAGCTGTGAGCTTCTGTGTGGGTGCTGGGACTCAAACTCAGGTCCTCTGCAAGAACAAGTGTTCTTAACCACTGAGCCATCTCTCCAGCCCCTGTAGTAATTTGCTATAAGAACCGGAAGAATCTTGAAACCTACTCCAGAAGGAATGTTGTTCTTGAAATAATTGAAGTGACAATGGTTTGGCTAATTTCTGGTTCTTTTGAGTGTGTGTCTTAAAGAACCAGTTTATGCTTTTTGGTATGTGAGAGGCAGGTGAAATGAACCACACAGCCAATCAACGGGGCAGGTTCTCGAGGTGTTTAGTCTGAGTCTAAGCTGAGAATGACTCCTGAATATATGTCTAGCAGATTCTGCATGTACAAATTGGTTGCATGGATGAAGACATTTATGAGTGAGGAGCATAGGAAGGATGGGAAAGGATTGTATCTCTCTGTGGAAAGATTTCATATGTTTCTCTGGAGAGCAGTCTCATTTTGTATAGATAAACCTGAGTGTCTTTGAACCAGTGTCTGGGCCTCCCTGGGACTTTGTTCCCCTCACCAGTGAGAGAAGACAACAGATTCCTTGAAGAGGATCAGTCACCTGAACAGCTGACATACTCCACGGGCCTGATGTTATAACTGTTGACATCATTTCCTGATGTCATAACTTCCCACTCCTCTTCTTAAGTGGGAAGCCTATAATTGTGGCACCGAGTGCCTCTCTGAAGGAAGAGGCACATATATGCATGGGTGATATGAAAATGTCTAGATGTGAAGTGTGTACATTAGATGTCTGCTGAAGGGGTTCCATGCGAGGGAGAAGGAAATAAGAGAGGATAATGGGTGGAAAAGGATCAAAATATAATGTTTTGTGTATGGAATTGTAAAAGTATGAATGAATGAGTGAACGAACAAACGAACAAATGAATGAATGAATGAATGAAATGTCTGTTGTTAGAAAATCCCCCAAAGCCATGCCTATCCCTTGGAAGTTGCTGGATTTAGCTCAAGTAATATATCACATTTTCTAAGCAGTCCTCCTCTGAGAAGAGCATCAGTGAATTAAGTCACTTAGCCACACATTTTAAATCTCTTTAACATTGTCCTCATTCATCCCAGGACTGTCAGCACAGCTGTTACTGGGCCTAGGTGTAGACAGCTTTCTAAACGGACTAGCGAGTCTATTGGTCCTGACTTAATAGATCTGGTATTAGATGTCTTCCAGTTTGTGCTACTGTACTCAATAAATCATCTTCCCTGGAGGTAATAAAAAGGCAAACCATGAAAGGGGTAGGAGAAAAGGCATCAATCTCTACTAATAACGAGCCCAGGAATGTCTCTCCCAGGAAGAGAGCAAGCATGTGAATGGGAGTGTTGGTGGACACAAGCTGTTTGTCCTGAGATCTGTCTGTCAGCTTTCCCAGCTCTGAGTTGTGTCCCCAGGAATGTATGTCCAAGACGATTGTGAGGGCACGGTAGCAACTCTGCCTGCTGAAGGCAGCAGCCCCAGTACTGTGGAAGCAGATGTTGGCAAACAATTCCTCACCAGAGCCTCGACTCCAGCCAATTCCTTAAGCTTCACCAGATCCTATAACCAAAGCGAAGTGGCTTCAAGTGCTGCACTTAGCTGATTGTATATCCAGACACACAACAACAGGAGGCATGCCATGGCATTTTACGACTCGGTAAAGCCATTTCATGCCCTGGACAGCTTGGTTGAAAGTCTGGGAGGAGGGCAAAGCCAGGGATCCCTTAAACAAGGCAGTGTGGGTGTTGAAACTAGATCTGATTCCAGGGCCTGTGTTCCTCCTACAATAGTGTGCTGTCCTGGAGGTGGCAGATACTTGGAGCCTTGCAGTCTGTTTCCAGATAGTCTGCTTGCCCATACTTGCTTCTAGGTCTCAAGTAGCTCTGGATCCCTTGCCTTTCATGGATGCACCATTAGGGGCAAGTCAGTCTTCGCATTCGCTGTCTTTCCCTTGGTCTGCCACAGTCTAAAACTCTCTAAATGAACTGGAACCATCTGCTACAAGCACGGTAACTGCTCTTCACCACTGAGCCATCTCCTCAGGCCCTCAGTGGGGTCTGCAGAGAATAATCGGAGCAGGTTTCTGGAATGGATAGGTCACTGCACTATTTTGGTTCAAATCGCTCAACAAATTTGTAGTAATTTGAAGAATGAGTGCTATAAGGAAGGTGGAAGTCATAATTACTGTTTTTACTGGTTGATTGATTGCGACTAGAAGCAGGAAGGGGATGCCTTTTACAGAGAGAGGCAGGCAAGGAGGCAGGCAGTCTGTCCAAACGGACTGAAATATGCCCTGAACAGACTGAAACATAGACTAAACGGAAGGATATAGTCTGCTAAAGCCTAAGACCAATGAGAGTGTGGCAAGACGTGAAGAGGGTTTTTGTTGTTGTTGTTGTTGTTTAGATGCGAAGAGGTTTTTTTTTGTTTTGTTTTGTTGTTGTTGTTGTTGGTGGTGGTGGTAGTGGTGGTGGTGGTGTGTGTGTATGTGTGTGTGTACATACATGTGCCATTCATGGTATGTATGTGGATGCCAGAGAACAACTTTTGGGGGTGCACTCTTGCCTCCCACCTTGTTTTGAGGCAAGTTCTTTGCTGTTTATGCTGCTCCACTGCGCACTCCAGCTGGAACGAACTCGCTTGTCAGTTTTACACAATTGTTACTTTCACCCACTGCCTTGGTTAGGGTTACCACTGCTGTGATGAAACACCATGACCAAAAGCGAGTTGGGAAGAAAAGCATTTTTACACTTCCTTATCACTATTCATCACAGAAGAAAGTGAAGACAAGAACTCAAGCAGGGCCAAAACCTGAAGACAGGAGCTGATGCAGAGGCCACGGAGGGGTGCTGCTTACTGGCTTGCTCACCATGACCTGCTCATCTTTCTTTTCTCTGTCTCTGTCTCTGTCTCTGTCTCCTTCCTTCCTTCCTTCCTTCCTTCTGTTCTTTCTTTCTTTCTTTCTTTCTTTCTTTCTTTCTTTCTTTCTTTCTTTCTTTCTTTCTTTCTTTCTTTCTTTTTTCCTGTCTGGTTATCTGCCTGCCTTCTGACTTTCCTTCCTTCCTTCCTTCCTTCCTTCCTTCCTTCCTTCCTTCCTTCCCTCCTTTCTTCTTTCTTTCTAAGTGAATATCATTTCATTTTATTCCTCTCTCATACATTACATCCCAACTGCAGTTTCCCCTCCCTCTACTCCTCCCAGTCCCTCTCTGCACCTCCTCTCTCCCCAGACCCACTCCTCCTCCTCCATATCCTTTTGGGAGCGGGGGCAAGCAGGTCTCCCAGGGATATCAACTGAATATGGCATAACAAGTTACAATAAGACTAGGCACAAACTCTCACATCAAGACTGGACAAGGCAACCCAACAGGAGGAAAAGGGTCCCAACAGCAGGTAAAAGAATCAGAGACACCACCCACTGCAACTGTTAGGAGTCCCACAAGAACACCAAGCTGCACAACTATAACGTATATACAGAGGTCCTAGCTCAGACCCATACAGGGTCTATGTTTGTCCCTTCAGTCTCTCTGAGCCCCTATGAGCCCTGCTCAGTTGATTCTGTGGGCTATCTTCTCATAGTGTCCTCAACCACTCTGGCTCCTACAGTCCCAACCCCCTCTTCTACAGGATTCCCCTGGCTCCACCTAGTGTTTGGCTGTTGGTCTCTGCATATACCTTATGGTTTTGTGGCTGGGTTGATGTTTAGTCCCACTTCTGAGAGCCTTGCCTTTTCTCGGGCTCTGTATCCTCCATTACTAATAAGCTTCAATAGGTCATAGATTCCAGAGTGTTTTCACTGCATTAGGTTTCTGCATTACCCCCCAAATATCCCCCAATTCCAGTTGTCTCTCCCAGTATTCTTTCTTTCTCTCTCTCTCTATCACTTCCACCCCCACCTAATCCCTCCTGTTCCCATCTGCACCTGTACCAGTCTACCCACAAAAATCTATTCTATTTCCCCCATTAGTGCAATAATGTAGAGCACTAAAGAGCTAATTAAGAATACAATTATGAGAGTATGGTCATGGAAGTTTATTAATTCTCTATAATAGGTGATGTAGTGTCTTATAAGCCTAGTTGAAATGGATAAACCATATAAGATATACAGAGGTTAATCTATAATTTAACTTTGACAAAGCTACATAATAAATTTACTAATATCTCATTAAGGGAGATCCCAGGGAGCTCCATCATCCCCCCTTGAGCCCTCCTTTTTACTTAGCCTCTGGGTCTGTGGATTGTAGCATGATTATCCTTTACTTTACAGCTAATATCCACTTATAAGTGAGTACATACCATATTTGTCTTTCTGGATTGGGGTTACCTCAGTCAGGATGATTATTTTCTAGTTCCACCCATTTGCCTGCAAATTTCATGATGTCATTGTTTTTAACAGCTGAGTAATACTCCATTGTATAAATGTAACACGTTTTTTATCCACTCCAGTTGAGGGATATCTAGGTTATTTCCGGTTTCTGACTATTATAAATAAAGCTGCTATGAACATAGTTGAGCAAGTGTCCTTCTGAAAGGATGGAATGTCCTTGGGATATATACCCAAGAGTGGTATAGCTGGGTTTTGAGGTAGATCTGTTTCCAATTTTCTGAGGAACCACCATATTGATTTCCATAATGGTAGTACAGTTTGTACTTCCACAGAAATGAAGGAGTGTTCCCCTTATTCCACATCCTTGCCAGCATGAGCTGTCACCTGTATTTTTTATCTTAGCCATTCTGACAGGTATAAGATGGAATTGCAAAGTGGTTTTGATTTGCATTTCCCTGATGGTTAAGGATGTTGAATTTTCCGTAAGTGTTTCTTGGCCATTTGAGATTCCTCTGTTGAGAATTCTCTGTTTAGATCTCTACCCCATTTTTAAACTGGATTATTTGGTTTGTTGATGTCTAGTTTCTTGAGTTCTTTATATATTTTGGATATTAGCTTTATCAGATGTGAAATTGGTGAAATCTTTTCCCATCTGTAGGCTTCCATTTTTTCCTATTGACAGTGCTCTGTGCCTTACAGAAGCTTTCCAGTTTCATGAAGTCCCATTTACTGATTGTTGTTCTTAGTGCTTACACTACTGGTGTTCTGTTCAGGAAGCTGTTTCCTGAACAGTGTGTTCAAGGCTATCTCCCACTTTCTCTTCTGTTATGATCAGTGTGTCTGGTTTTATGGTGAGGTCTTTGATTCATTTGGACTTGAGCTTTGCTCAAGGTAATAGATATGGATCTATTTACATTCTTCTACATGCTAACATCCAGTTAGACCAGTGCCGTTCATTAAAGATGCTTTCATTTTTCCATTGTGTATTTATGGCTTCTTTATCAAGAATCAGGTAACCATAGGTGTGAGGATTTATGTCTGGGCCTTCAGTTTGATTCCATTGATCAATCTGTCTATTTTTATATCAATACCATGCAATTTTTATTACTTCAACTCTGAGGTACAGTGTCAAATCAGGGATGGCAATACCTTGGGATGATCTGGATGTTCAAGATTGTTTTAGCTATCCTGGAACTTTTGTTTTTCCATATGAAGTTGAGTATTGTCTGTTCAAGATCTGTAAAGAATTGTGTTGGAATTTTGATGGGGATTGCATTGAAAGTGTAGATTGCTTTTGGCATGATGGCTGTTTTTTACTATGCTAATCCTGCCAATCCGTGAACATGGGAGATCTTTCCATCTTCTGATATATTTTTCAATTTCTTTCTTCAAAGACTTGAAGTTCTTCTCATATAGATCTTTCACTTGTTTGGTTAGAATTACCCCAAGATATTTTATATTATTTTTTGCTATTGTGAATGGGTTTGTTTCCCTGGTTTTTTTTCACAGCCCATTTGTCATTTATATATAGGAGGGCTACTGATTTTTTTTTTTTTAGTTAATCTTATATTCAGGCACTTAACTCTAGGTGTTTATTCACTATAGGAGTTCTCTGGTAGAATTTTCGGAGTCACTTATGTATACTATCATGTCATTTGCAAATGATGATACTTTGACTTCTTCCTTTCCAATTTGTATCCCCTTGATCTTCTTTAGTTGTCATAATGCTCCAGTTAGAACTGCAAGTACTATATTGAATAGATATGGAGAGAGTGAACCGCCTTGTCTTGTTCCTGATTTTAATGGAGTTACTATAAGTTTCTCTTCAATTAATTTGATATTGGCTATTGGCTTGCTGTATATTGCCGTTGTTATGTTTAGGTATGTTCCTTGTATCCCTAATCTCTTCAAGACTTTTATTATGAAGGGGTGTTGGCTTTTGTCAAAGGTATTTTCAGCATCTAATGAGATGATCATGTGGTTTTTTTCAGTCTGTTTGTATGATGGATTACATTGACAGATTTTCATATATTGAACCATCTCTTCATCTCTGGGATAAAACCTACTTGATCATGGTGGATGATCTTTTTGATGTGTTTTGAATTTGGTTTGTGAATATTTTATTGAGTTGAGTATTTTTGCATCAATGATTATGAGAGAAATTGGTCTGTAATTCTCTCTCTTTGTTGAATCTTTGCATGGTTTGGGTTTCAGGATGACTGTGGCTTCATAAAATGAACTGGGCAATGTTCCTTCTATTTCTATTTTGTGGAATAATTTAAGGAGTGTTGGTATTAGGTCTTCTTTGAAAGTCTGGTAGAATTCTGCACTGAAACCATCTGGCCCTGAGCTTTTTTGGTTGAGAGAATTTTAATGATTGTTTCTATTTCCTTAGGAGTTATAGGTCTATTTCAATTGTTTTTCTGATCTTGATTTAACTTTGGTAAGTGATATCTGTGGAGAAAATCATCCATTTTTTTTTTTTTTTTTTTTTTTTTAGGTTTTCCAGTTTTGTGGAGTAGAGGTTTTTGAAGTATGACTTAATGATTCTCTGGATTTCTTTGGTGTCTATTGTTATGCCCCCTTTTTTGTTTCTGATTTTGTTGATGGATGTTTTCTCTCTGTCTTTTAGTTAGTTTGGATAAAGATTTGTCTATCTTGTTGATTTTCTCAAAGAATCAACTCTTTGTTTCATTGATTCTTTGTATTGTTCTCTTTGTTTCTATTTTATTGATTTCAGCCCTCAGTTTGATTATTTCCTGCTATCTACTCCTCTTGGTTATGTTTGGTTTTTTTTTGTTCTAGAGCTTCCAGGTGTGCTGTTAAGTTGCTAGTATCAGATCTCTGCAATTTCTTTATGATGGCACTTAGTGCTGTGAACTTTCCTCTTAGCACCACTTTCATTGTGTCGTGAAGTTTGGGTATGTTGTGCCTTCAGTTTCACTGAATTCTAGGAAGTCTTCAATTTTTTTTCTTTCTTTCTGCTTTTACCCAGTAGTCATTCAGTACAGAATTGTTCAGTTTCTGTGAGTTTGTAGGCTTTCTATTGTTTCTGTTATTGTTGAAATCCAGCTTTAATCCATGGTGGTCTGATAGGATGCAGGGGGTTATTTCAGTTTTCTTATATTTGTTGAGACTTGCTTTGTGACTGAGTATGCAGTCAATTTTGGAGAAAGTTCCATGAGGTGCTGAGAAGAAGGTATATTCTTTGGTGTTTAGGTGAAATATCTGTTAGGTCCATTTGGCTTATAACATCTGTTAGCTCCAGTATTTCTCTGTTTAATTTTTGTCTGGATGATCTATCCATTGGTGAGAGTGGGTTATCTACCAGTGGCCATGTCAGAGGAACAGCAGATGGCAATTGACTTCAGGGTGTCAGCCAACCAGGAGGCAAATCATTGGTAGGTAAATCTTGGATAGGCATGGCCCCCAAACCACAAACCCCAGAGTGTCTTTTGCTTCTGCTGTGCCTTCATATGTTTGCTGCTGCCATTTTTCTCTGCTATCTGTCATGCAGTGAATGGGTGTGGGGAGACTTCCACTGCCTGTAATGTAGTGTGCTTGTCTTGTGGAAATATCCCTTTCTACGAAGATGATTTCTTATGCTGTACTGTCTACCTGATAATAATAATGTTAGTTTAAATGGAGTTTTGATGATTAAAAATATAAACAAGTAAGTGTCACACAGCTAGAACACATGAGTTTCTATGGAGGAGCCATATCGGCTGTGGCTTGGGTTAATGATTAAGAAAAGCAGTTGAGTCTCAGTAGCCCAACTAGCTTAAATTCTTTCAACCTTAATGTTGGGAGATGTGTTCACAGGTTTCAGCGTGCATCAGAGCTGAAACAAAGCTTTGAAAATAACTTAAAGTTAGACTAAGACGTCTTTGTTAAATAATTTTGAGGTGAAAAACCCAAGAGGACAATCTAAAGTTTCAGAAAGGTACATAGTTGAATGAGGAACTTATTAAGGTCAGGGAACAAGAACAAAGCAGCCCAGTTATCATTAGCTGACATGCCTTTCTTGCTAGGATTGGTTTATGAACAAAAGTGATGTTTAATTCCTTTTACCCATTTCTGCCCTTGATCTCCTTTTGTAAGAAACTATTGATGAGTGGGTATGCACCCAAAAGATGTGAAGTAGAGATGACTAATTCTTTTTCATATATAAAGGTTTAGATTTATGATTCCTTTAAGATTCCTTATAAGATTACCTTTCAAGGTAATAAAGTGATTGGTCCTTTCTTTGTAACTGCAAAATGCAACCTGCCAGTAAAATAATGTATTGCTAGTTTACACACTGCTAATCTATAACAAGTTGATTGGATATGAATGCACACAGGTTCTTGGGATAATTTGTTTTTGACCTGTAGTACATAAAATGTTTTATCATGTAAGGATATGGAAAACATGCTGTTTTTACTTGTATTCACTGTAATCATTCACTTGAAAAACAGAATCTAACCACATTGTAATTTTATATTGCCTGAAAGATTTCGCTGGGGTATATAAGCTGTATGGGAAAGAATAAAGATAGAGTTAAAATGAGTTAGAAGGAACCATCAGGAATGGGAGAGTTAGAAGGAAAACATCAAGAATGGGAGAGTTAGAAGGAGTTAGAAGGAAAGAGAAGGAAAACATGAAGAATGGGAGAGTTTGGAGGAGAACATCAAGAGAGTTAGAAGAAAAGCCTCAAGAGAGACAGAGGATGGTTCTGGATAGAGGTAAGGATAGAAAGTGGAGAATACAGAAGAATAGTGAAGGAAATCACCAAGAGTGTGTGAGTCGTTTTCCCTAACCCCCTCAGATAAAAAAGTCATAGTACACACTTGACTCTGTGGATTCCCTTTGAGCCCTGTGCTGCTGGAGGCTGGCCCCCGTTCAGGTGCCAGGTACCTCTGCGTCAGGGGCCAGCCTCCAGCAGCCCAGGGCTCAAAGGGAATCCACTATGTGTTTTCTTATTACTTCCACTTCCAGTTTCAGGTCTTCAACAGTTTTACTCATTTCCTTCAACTGTTTGTTTTTGCTTGCCTTTCTTTAAGGGATTTATCATCTTTATAAAGTTGGTTTTAAGATTGTTTTCTTGTGCTTTAGCTCTGTTGGAATATTCAGCGCTTGCTGTAGTAGAATAGCTGTACTCTGGTGGTGCCTTATTTCCCCAACTATTGTTGATTGTATTCTTATGCGGGAGTCTAGGCAGCTGGGTTTTGGGGTAATTATAGGTCTAGGTACCAATTCTTGAGGTTGTCTTTGTTGGATGAATGTTATTTTCCTTGGTTTCTGTTTCTCTCTGGTCTTCTGGCCAGAGCGGTCTGTGGTTGAGTAGAGAGTCTCCACCCGAGTTGGGGGCTGGATTTCTGGCAGCCAGCAAGGTCTCTGGTCCAGCCAGTGTCCTTCACAGGAGTTGGGAGCTAGGATATGGTGACAATGGAGGGGTGGGGTAATTGGGGATAGGCTGGATGGGCACTGAGTAGGAAGAGTTCTCGTGTAGGCAGTCTACCTGTGGTTCTAGTGGCTGGTGTGGCCTCTGGTCAAGCAGAAGGCCTTTGCTGGATCTGGGGGAGGGGAGGGGCGGTTGGGGATAAGATGGCTTGTGGGTAGAGCCCCCACCTGGAGTTCTGGTGGCCTCTGGTCCAGCAGGGTGCCTCCACTGGAGTGAAGGGCTGGGATATGGTGATGAAGAGGGGAAGCCTGGTTAAGGGTGGGCAGGGTGGGCACTGAGGGAGGGAATGTTGGTGGTCTGCAGGTGGGGGTTTATCTGGGACTCTGGGTGCCAGCCTGACCTCTAGTGGAGTTGGGCCTACTTTCTCATAGAACCCAGGACCACCAGCCTAGGGATGACAGTACCCACAATAGGCTGGGTCCTCCCCATCAATCACTAATTCAGAAAATGTCTTACAGCCAGATCTGATAGAAGCATTTCCTCTTTTGAGATAACTCTGTGTCAAGTTGACATAAACTGGCTAGCACACCCACTGAGCCATCTCACACCCCTCCTCCTTTTTTGAAACAAGAGTCTTTTTATGTAGCCCAAACTGGTCTTGAACTCACAATCAGCCTCCTTAGTCACCCCTCCTCCTTTTTTGAAACAAGAGTCTTTTTATGTAGCCCAAACTGGTCTTGAACTCACAATCAGCCTCCTTAGTTATGATGTCATAGGTGTATGCCACCACACACAGTAACAAGTTCTTTTTTCTTTTCCCACAAGGGATGAACACAGGATTCTATAGCTCTGAGTGCCAAGAGGGGACTTTTTAGGTATGCTTCCTGCTGAGACAAAGAAGGTAACAATGTGACTTTTTAGAAATTATTTTTGTTTGATGGTTAAAAATTGGTAAACACGCACACACACACACACACACACACACACACAGAGTCACATACAGTAGTATAGAGGTTGAAAATAAAATGAAAAGAAAAAATTTTACTATAAAAACATTATTTTTAAATAGTAAAATTAGCTACGTACATTAGTATCAATATTAATAATAACAGACTTCACAAGAAAACAAAAAGCTGGAGACAAACAGGAGCCTGATAGAAATACTCATCCCTGAGGAAGACAGTACATCTGAGTATGCAGCCAATACTCTAAAAACAAATGAAACGAACATTATGGACTGGAAGCACAAGTAGACAGATCAGAACCGTGTTCCAAACACAGCACTCCCAGAAATGAATGGAAAGCCCAGACAGAATTCAAAGATAGCGCTGAACAAGCATCAGCATCCGGGTCTGACTACGAGAGCCCTCCATTCAACCAGAGAAGACATTGCTGCTTCTCAGGTACCCATGGAATGTTCACCAAGATGGAAGGCTTCTTGGGTCATAAAATAAACATTTAAGCGAGGCCACAATGGGCCAGGCATCAATAACAGAAGGACACAGGGAAATCTCCAGCTTCTCAGAAAATAATGACAAAATAACCCCAGGACAGTTAAAAATTCCAAAAAAAATAAATAAATAAAACACAATACAAATAAATGAAAATGAAAAGACAAGCCATCAAAACTTGAGGTGCTGAAGTATGGTTCTATAGCTCGAAATCGCCACAATAGGAAGGTGGGACAATCTCAGGCCAGCAGTGTATCATTAAACTGGAATAAACCGAAATGAAAAGAAGCAAAGGAAGGATGTGCCAAGATACCAAAAGAAAGAGGATCATAAAGAACACAAATCTATAAGATCAAAACCAGGAAAACAACAGGGGAAAAAAAGCCAATGCAACAAAAATATGGATCTCCAGAAAAGCCAATAAAATGGACAGAGCCCTGTGAAAGCTGATAAGGAAGTAAGGGAAAAGAAACAAATCATGAGTACCAAGAAAGAAGCAGAACTGTCATTATAGATGCTGCCATTGAAGAGGATAATGGGGAAATACTGGATGACTTTTCATTCATTAATTCCACAATGCCGAAGAAATGAACCCATTCCTCTGAAACCACAAAACAATAAAATGTAATAAAGAGGAAGTAGACAACCTCAACAGTGTGTAACCAAGTGTGGTGGTTTTAATGAGGGTGGCCCTATAGACTCATATTCCTGAATACTTGGTGCCCAGTTGGTGGAACTATTTGTGAGGGACTAGGAGGTCTAGCCTTGGAGGGGAGGTGTGTCGCTGGGTGGGCTTTGAGGTTTCAAAAGCTCACACCATTTCCAGTTAGTGTTCTCTGCTTTGTGCTTGTGGATCATGATGTGAGCCCTCGGCTACTGCTCCAGTGTTACACCTGTCTGTCTCTTGCCATGCTCCCAGCATGATAGTCATGGACTCTTAACCCTTTGAAACTGAAAGACCCAAATAAACTCTTCTATAAATTGCCTTGTTCATGGTATTTTATCTCAACAATAGAAAACTAACCAAGATACCAGGAAAGAAACTGAATTTGTGATTTAAAAGTTCCAAAAGAAACCTCCAGAAGAGGGTGGAGTCTTTAGTGAATTCCACCTGAGATTTAAAGATGAATAAATTCACATCATTTTCACATGATCATCAGAGGGGAGACCACATTCCAATTTCCTCTATGAGGCAAGAATCATACTGGTTTGCCCAACTAAAATGCACTTAGGTATGCAAAAATAAAAACATTATAAAAGGTAGAAAATTACAGGCCAATAGCTCTTATGAACATTGATGAACCATTTTTTTTCAATAAAATATTTATGAAGTGAGTACAGTAATGTTCAAAAAATTATAAACCATTGGGTAGCTGGTATTCATTTCCAGTATGCAATGTTACTTTAACATTTGAAAGTTCAATTCTACTAGTTAATGAAATAGGAAGAGTGGGAGAGGAGAGGAAGAGGAAGAAGAAGGGAAGGGAGAGGAAAGGGAGAGTAGGGAGAGAGGAACAGAAAAGTGTTTTTTTTTTTTAAAAAAAAAGTGAAATTCTACCAGAAAACAACCGTGGCTTTCTCTGGCCTTGTTCAGCTCTGGAGAAGACTTAGAAGATTCTTGAGTGCCTTACCTTATAGAAAGGACATGTGGCGGCACACAGACATGGTTAAACAGAGAAAGGACGTGAGATGGCACACAGACACAGTAGACAGAGAAAGGACGTGAGGTGGCACACAGACATGGTTAAATAGAGAAAGGACATGTGAAGGCACACAGACATGGTTAAACAGAGGAAAATCCTAGCTTATGGGTCAGGATGGCTGCATCACTTACTTGTTACATAGCCAGTAACAGATCCACACTCTTTTCATTAGAATCTTTTATTTCTTTATTAACACACAAAGTATTGGATTTCATTATGTCATCAATAGACACAATTCGTATTGATTCTCCTCCCCACCCTCTTCCCCCACCCTGTACCCCTGGTCCCCCATGACCCCTGGCATCTTCCTTCTGCTCTTGTGTCACGTGTGTCCTTTGTCCTCTCCTCACATCCTCAACACTTCCACCACACACTCTTTCATTCTCCTATCTAATGTCATAGCCCATATCCACTTCACACCTACTTCTACACACATAGAAACATTAAAAGTTAGGATCTGCCTATGAGAGATAACGTGCAGGGCATCGTATATTTTGGTAGCAAATTGTAAGAAGTGAACCCCATGAGTTGCCTGAAATTTTATATATATACATATGCATACATTTGAACAATACATGTATATATGTATGCACATATTATAGAAAAGAAAACAAACATGTCTCAGGACAAGCGGTAACTATGGCATTTTGAAATCCTAGTAATAATCTGAACTGACTCTCTTGCCCTACAAAGTTTTTTTCTTAATTTTTTTCTCATGAGCTCACAAATAAATCTGCAGGCACTCAAGCAAACACTTGCCTAGCTCCATCCTTCTTAACTTACGATACTTTGGAGGGATAATTGGCATCACGAACTTTCTCAGAGCCTAGTTTATGAGATTAAACAGAGCATTGCTCAAGGACAGAGGGCAAACAAGGCCTCGTTTGTGGTCTTGTGTAAAGATGGCACTTGCACTGATGCTCGCACACAGGATAGCTGTGGACATGGGTGTCACTACTTATACAAGAGATGGTGTATTTTAAATTATGCTCCTGTTGTGGGCAAGTTCAGCCTAACTACACCATTAACTGGAACCACAAATGTGGTCTTTACTGAAAACTGTCTAAAATTCTTTAAAATTTTTAAGAAAAATACACAGAATTAAACCTCATGTTCATTCCAGAAAACATGGTAGATATTCATCAATATTTAATAATAAAATCTGGTTAGTCTCAGAATGCAGAAGCCTGGGGGGATGGCCCATGCTATTAACAAAAGCTTGTCATAAAAATGAGACCATGTGCTATTTTTCCTCCACATATTTCCACAAAGACAACAGAGCAGCATCCTTCCAGGGCCATAGACTACAATGCCACAGTCACGAAATCCCTTCTCATCCTGGTATCTACCCATGAGCCAAGTTTAAATATACAGAGAAGAAAACTTCTCACGAACCTCATTATCAGTCAATTTTGTGCCCAACACATTTCTGTGTCTTTTTTCACGTTGTATTTAAATTTTTCACAGCTTCACAAGGCAGGTACAGTGGGTCCTCTATATCCAGGGTTTCTGCACCCATGAATTCTGTCGACCACAAATCAAAAAAAAATTTTTTAAATTGTGTCTCAGGGTCCAGGGGGATGGTTGAGTGGTTAAGAGCACTGGCTGCTCTTGCAGAGGATCTGGTTTGGATTCCCTGTACCAATATGGCAGCTCACAACCATTTGTAAGTCTAGTTCAAGGAGATCCAATACCCTCCTCTGGCCTCTGTAGCTACTGCATGCACACAGTGCACTTACATTCATGAATATGCGTGAACATCCACATAACTAAAAATCAATATTTAAACATTTGTGCCTGTACTTAGCATATATAGCATTTTCTTGTTGTGTTTATTACATTACAGAGTAACATGTAAACATGACAGTGTAACAGTTATTTATATACTGTTTACAATGGACTAAGGGCAATAAGTAAGTAACAGATGATTTCTAGTATAGAGTAATGTAGGTGCAGAAAGTCCTTGATATCAATGCCCACAAGCTGAGCCCCTGGCAGAGAGGCTCCAAGTCCCACCACCAAGATCTGACCCCAGTTTTGCTACAGGATTTCTCAAACGTTCAAATTAACACCTATTTATTTCACTCAAGTCTAGGAGTATTTAATCCAGATTTGTGACATTATTGGCACATGGGAGAAGACAAATGTGGCAATATTCTAAGTGTTTTGGGGGACTCTTGTAAAGAACAAGTTCACAGATGTTACACAAATATAATGAGAAAGGGATAGTCAACATCTTGAAAATGCAGTAAAATAGGAAACAACCATGAAAAAAATAGTATGCAAATCTCTCTCATGGAGTGGATTTTAAATCCAATCAAAAAGTGTTTGGCCACTCCCATAACATCTGTACCACTGCTGCACTAGTATATCTTGCAGACCAGTAGTTGTTGTAGTATCACATAGGACTTGTAATACTGATGATTACTTGTGTCCTCTGGTAACAAGCAAAATACCTTACAGCCCAATCAACATTAGGCAGTAGGGCACGAAGCTTCTAGCACTATTCTTAAAGACATCATTTACTATTATGTCATCCAACAGGGAGCAATTGAGCTGGATGTCGTCTTTAAGAATAGGGCCTTACCATCAGGTTGTGGAGGGTAACCCATAGCCTTGACAATAGCCCGTGATGTTTGACAGCATCTCTAGGACCCCTTTGGCCAATGACTCAACAACATGTAGCCCACACTGGCACTGGGTGTTTACTTGGCAGCCTAAGGTGGGACATTGTCTTCCTCATTATATGGTGATTCCATTTAAATTACACACACACACACACACACACACACACACACACACACACACACACACACGGAATGTATATATTAGGAAGCATCTACAATAGTAGGGCTCTATATGGCCTATCAAACAGTCTTTGTATCAGTTGCCCCTCCCATGTTCCCTGCTTTATCATGCCCTCCCACTCACCTCCAGCAGATGGTAATTAACACAGAGACACACAACTAGACAATGTGCAGAGTGAGAGACTTTGGAGCACTCAATCCTAAGTGAGATGTTCTCATCAATATCCTCCCCCCTCAAGGTTCAGGGATCTATGAGGAAAAGGAGGTAGAAAGATTTTAAGAGCCAGATGTGTTAGATGACTTGAAGGAAATTGTTTTTCAGACACATCAGGACTGATGTATACATGAACTCCCAGAGACTGTGACAGCATGTACAAGACCTGTACAAGTTCAAATCAGAAAATAATCCTAGCACAGAGAAGTGGAAGTGGACAGAAAGTCTCACCCCTAACCAAGAAGCTATTTTCAACTGATAGCTTCTGGGAAAGGAAAAATTAGTTTTCTCCAGTGGAGTGTTACTGAGTTTACCAACCACATACCAGGGAAGTCCCCATGCCCAGGAGTAGTTGGCCAACATGGAATGTGAGCTATGTTTTTTGTCCACCTTTTGGGGTTTTTGTTTTGTTTGTTTGTTTGTTTTGGCCTTCATTCTTTGTTTTTTGTTATATAGAGAGAAGGAAGAGGAAGAGAAAGGGAGGGGTAGAGAAAGACAAAGTTGAAATTGCATGAGTAGGGAGGTGTAGAGGGTCTGGGAGGTGTTGAGGGAGAGGAAATAATATAACAAAAAATATTGCTTGTAGAATTTTAAATAAAATACATTAAAATACACAACGCAGTGGGATAGGAAAGACTATGTTGGAATGTGTGTAGCTGACAGGCAAATGTTCGCCATGTCACTGCTTTATAGGAGGGGCTTGAGCAGCCATGGCTTTAGCATTCACAGGGGACCCTGAAATCATTCTAAGAAAATACACTAGCTGACTGCACTGTGATCCCTCCAGTTTCACAGGTGACAAACTCCTCGGTTCACCCTATATGAGAGCAGGAGAGGAGGGAAGCCGGTCTCAGGATCTCAAGAGAGTCTGATTCAGAAGCTCAGACTCTTCCCACAGCAGGTCTCCATCAGTATAGATCAGTGTGAAGTTCCCTTCCAGGATCCCAGAGAGTGGAAATCTAACAAGACTTCCCAGAAGGAGGGTGGACTAGGGCATCTTTGGAGTTCATAGAGTTGGGCTAAGATACAAATCCAGGATTTTGTAGAAACCTGGAGAGCAGCTAATAGCCCGATGGTAGTGGCCAACCAGTACGTGGGAATGCAACTGAAATTGTGTCCACAAGCCACATATCCCCATCTTATGGAGCTGTGCAGACATGTCCATGCTCTGTTCTATAAATGTGATGTGCTGTGGGATGTTCTGTATGGCAAATGTGTTGCTAATTAGTCAATAAATAAAACACTGATTGGCCATTGGCTAGGCAGGAAGTGTAGGCGGGACAAGGAGGAGAATAAAGCTGGGAAGTGGAAGGCTGAGTCAGAGAGACACTGCCAGCCGCCATGATGACAAACAGCATGTGAAGATGCCAGTAAGCCACGAGCCATGTGGCAAGGTATAGATTAATGGAAATGGATTAATTTAAGCTGTAAGAACAGTTAGCAAGAAGCCTACCACGGCCATACAGTTTGTAACCAATATAAGTCTCTGTGTTTACTTGGCTGGGTTTGAGCAGCTGTGGGACTGGCAGGTGAGAGAGATTTGTCCTGACCGTGGGTCAGGCAGGAAAACTCAAGCTACAGTGATGACCACCAAGCACCCCTCTTCCTGCATCTGGCTTTGGATTAGCTAGTGTTCATTCTTTTGCTTTATATTTTCCAAAAGTTTTAGAGAAACAAGAACTGGGTGTGAAGAGATCAAGAAGTCCACACATCACCAAGGGGGAAAAGCCTGAGGGGAGCGGAAGTTAGTGGGAAATGATGCGGTGCAATATTAACACCAGCCATGAAGGAAAAGTGCTCTGCAGACTTTGGAGGTTTAGGAGAGATACAAGGTCAGTTCAACCCAAAAGGAAGTGGCACAGATCTGGGACTAATTCCACTTTCAGGTAACTCTGGGGAAGACATAGGATACTTCACACAGCAACCTTGACACCGAGGAAATCTGGAAAAGAAAAGTGTTACCTGGGTTAAGAGGCATTGTGTGTCTGCTGAAGGTGTGGGAGGATGTTGGCTACCGACCAATTCCTTCCCAGACTGACATCACTCAGAAAAATGAATCAGATGGATCTAAGATATGTACTTGTATTTCTAGAGAGTGCAGTCAGCGGCACGGAGGCACAGGGGACTAATAAATAATGTTTGCATCTGCTACAGCTGCGTTAACAAAGTGCCTTAAACTAGGTCAGTTATACACAGTGTTATGTTGTTCGAAGTTTGGGAGACTGGGAAGCCCCATATGAAAGTGCCAGAAGAGTTGCTAGTGAGTTAAGGGTTTATTCCTCATGCACAGTGCTGTCTGGGCATCCTTACAGGGCAGAAAGGCCAAAATGTGGGAAACAAGCTTCCTCGGGCTTTGGGCTTTGTTTAGAAGAACAGTGTCCTAGCTTCATCTCTGTCACTATGATAAACTCTTACATAAAAAGAAACTTTGGAGAGAAAGGGGTTTATTTCAGCTTGCCATTCCAGGTTATAGTCCATTGGTTTGGAGAAGTCAACACAGGAACTTCAAGCAGCACACAACACCTACAGTCAAGAGCAGAGGGTAATGAATGCCTATGTGCCCCCTTGCTCATTGCTTGTGCTCGGTTAGATTTCTCTCCTCTCACACAGTTCCCCTTCCTGGGGAATGGTGTTGCCAACGGTGGCTTGGATCTTCTCACATCAGTCAACTTAAGTCAACCCCCCCCACCGCCCCCCAGAAATGACCACAAAACAACCCAATACAGGCAGTCACTCATTGAGATTTCTTTGCAGGTGATTTTAGATTGTGTCAAGCTGACAAAACTAACCATCACAGACACTAATCCTATTGACCAGAGCTCTCCTCTCATGACCTGCTTACTTCCTGTGATGTCTAATCTTGTGGAACTGACTGGATTTAGAATTACCTAGGAGGACTGGAAAGGAGCCTTTCTGGTAGAATCTGTGAGGTCATTTCTATAGATGGTTAACTGAGGTAGGATGAACAACCCTGATTGTGGTGACCACCAATTCATGGGTTAAGAGCTCAGTCAGAATCAAAGTCCTCGCCTTCGTTCCCACTACTTTCTCCAGGGTGTGAGCAAGTCCTCCATGTCCCACTGTCACTGACTGAGTCCTCTAAAGCAATGGGGCAAAATCAGCATTCATTTCTTTGTATGGTTTCTGTGAAGTATTTTTAGTCACGGCATTGAGAAAGTAATGACTCACCCTTACATACCCAATCTCCTAATACTACCACATGGTGTGGGGTTAAGATCTCAACATACGAACTTGGGGCAAGAGGATTGCAACACTGTGGTCAGAATACAGATCCTGTGACAATCAAGTAGAGAATCTCCATAGAGAAGTCTCAAGTTGGGGATGCTGCATGTGTGCACAAGGATAATAGGAATACCGAGGTTAAGTCTAGACTCACCTGGGACAGGATCTTGGAGGACATTGAGAGAGGGGAAGGGAAAGGCTTGGGACAAGAGGGAAGACTCACTGTGGGGCTCATGTATGACCTGGTCTGGGTGTTCCTGAGGACTGTCTTAGATACATATAGCCCAAAATTTCCGAAATGCCTTTCTCTGACATTTAAGCAACCTATTTTAAGTAATAATACTATGATCTGATTCCAGAATATTACTCACAAAAAGAAAACTCATGCTCACTAGTAGTCACCCTCAGCCTCACTCGTATCCATCTCTACCCTTGGCACTGAGTCGTCTGTTTTCTGTCTCAATACTCAGTGAATTTGCCCTCTGTATAGTTTATGCCAAAGGAAGGGAACATGAATACACACACACACACACACACACATACACACACACACACACACATGAGTGCATGCACGAGTATGTACACACACAGTATTTTGTGTCTGTATTTTGCTTTCACCTATCTTTAGGATTCATTCCTGCTGTAGTGTATATGAATATTTATTTTTATTGTCAAGTAACAGCCCATTCCATAACTATACCACACTTTGTTTAACTATTCAACAACTAACACACACTTAAGATGTTTCCTTTTTGTTTGTTTGTTTGTTTTATGAGCAATTGTGTTGAGAATGTTCATGTACAGTTTTTGTGTGGACATGTTTTTAAATTGTCTTGGGTGTATATCTAGGAGTTAAATTGCTGGGCCTTATTGAGGCTGTACTGTAACTCTTTGAAAAGTTGTCAAAAGTGTTTTCCAGAGTGGTTGTACCCTTTTACATTCCTGTCTACAGGGTATGGGACCTCTAACTTCTCTACATGCTCACTAACACTGGGTTTTTTTTTTTGGTTTTTTTTTTTTGGTTTTTTTTTTTTTTTGGTTTTTCGAGACAGGGTTTCTCTGTGTAGCTTTGCGCCTTTCCTGGAACTCACTTGGTAGCCCAGGCTGGCCTCAAACTCACAGAGATCCGCCTGGCTCTGCCTCCAGAGTGCTGGGATTAAAAGCATGCGCCACCACCGCCCGGCAAAATCTGATTTTTTTTTTTTTGAGACAGTGTTTCTCCGTGTAGCTTTGCGCCTGTCCTGGAACTCACTCTGTAGACCAGGCTGGCCTCGAACTCACAGAGATCCGCCTGCCTCTGCCTCCCGAGTGCTGGGATTAAAGGCATGCACTACCACCGCCCGGCTCTAACACTGTTTTTTAACGAAGTACTCTAGTTGCTTACACAGACAGGTCTGAAGTACACTTGCATTTCTCTGATAGGCTGATCCATCTTCCATGTACTCATGGACCACTTGGGTGTCTTTGGATACGTCTCTATTTAATTCTTTTTTTCCAATTCTAATTGTGTTATTTGAATTCTAGGCTCTTATCAGATACCCACAGGCATTCTCTTTTCCCTTTATTGATAATGTCATTTTGCTGCAGTCGTATTGGAGGACCATTATATAAAAAGCAAATTTCTTTCTGGTCAAGAGAATGAAATCTCTCCTGTGTAAAGACCTAACATTCCAAGGGATCACCTCTCAGGAGGGCAGATTCACCTAATGTCATAATGAAGAGGAATAATTAACCCTTTAATGAGATAATGTACTTTTCCCTCCCAGAAACACCACACTGGTGCTGGCACTTAGAGTTACAGCTATGCAGCTGTACTAAATCTGTCTGCTCCTTTGAACTACTGAAAAAAAAAAAAGTCCCTTTTCATTTTCTTCTTTTTATCCCTTTTCTAACACTGCCTTCCCTAATACTCCAAGCTTCACTCTTTCTCAAAAATCCTCCCCCCCACCATGTGGCTGCTTATCTGCCACGTAGCTGACCTCCATGCTGGCTTGGCTTTTTTTTGCTTTCTTCTTCGTCTCTCTTTTCTAGGCAGCTGATGAGGTTCACAGTTGCAGCCCACAAGTTTTCCTTTCAAACTCTAGTAAAATGTCTTCAAGCTTTCTTTTGAGTTCATTCTCAAACTTTTTTTCGTAACAAGACTAGGAGCCCTGAGGAGACCCCAATTCCATAGATAACATGACAGTATGACATGATGGCACCCAGCTGGTATAACCCTAAGTTTCCACGAGCAAATTTGTTGTATGTATTTTAAATTTTGACTATAAAGTCCAATTTTACATTGGGGCACATGCTTCTGATATCATGTATAAGAATTCAAGAGCGAGCCGGGCGGTGGTGGCGCACGCCTTTAATCCCAGCACTCGGGAGGCAGAGGCAGGCAGATCTCTGTAAGTTTAAGGCCAGCCTGGGCTACCAAGGGAGTTCCAGGAAAGGCGCAAAGCGACACAGAGAAACCCTGTCTCAAAAAACCAAAAAAAAAAAAAAAAAAAGAATTCAAGAGCATTATGACTTACTTTTTTTTTAATCTGAGAAAGTTATATTGTTAAATCATACTGAAGTCTGACCATTTTGACCTGTGTATCTATGAAGTGAGCAAACTCATTATTTCACATATAGGTAGCCAGTGGTTTGATCATGATTCCTGGAGAAGGTTATATTTTCACATTGAGTCATATTGATTCTGTTTTTGAAAATCAATTGAGCATAAATGTGAAGATTTGTACATGGCCTTGATCTTCACGCCAGGACTACACAGTTACAATCACTCCAACTTTGCAGTGTTGTACAAATCCTCCAATTTGTATTGTCTCTCTCTCTTTTTTTTTTTTTTTTTTTTTTTTTTGGTTTTTCGAGACAGGGTTTCTCTGTGTAGCTTTGCGCCTTTCCTGGAACTCCCTTGGTAGCCCAGGCTGGCCTTGAACTCACAGAGATCCACCTGGCTCTGCCTCCCGAGTGCTGGGATTAAAGACGTGCGCCACCACCGCCCGGCTTGTATTGTCTCTTAAGATTGTTCCAACTTTTTAGATTTCCATGCATTCGATATAAATTTTAGAATTAGTTTATCTGTTTCTTAGAAATAGGTTGAGGGTTTGATAAAGATAATATTAAAATATTGGTTAATTGGGAGCATTGGTTAATATGGGAAGCATTGCTGTTCTAACAATGTTAAGCCATTCCATCCCTGAACATCATGTTTTTCTGTTAAGATTTTCTTTAATTTATTTAAGTGATATAAAAGTTTTCAATGTACATGTTATGTATCTCTTTTGCTAAAATATTTGTTTTTCTTTTTAATGTTACTGTATGGGAAAATGTTTAAGTTCACATCCACAATGTTTATTGTTAATGTATAGTGACATAATTGACTTTTGTATATTGATATTGTATCCAGAATGTTCTCTGAATTCATTTTGAATGTTTTTAACAGTGTTTAGTGGACCCCTTAGATTTTTTCTTTTTTTAACGTAACATCCCTCTAACAATTTCATACATATAAGACGATGTATTGTAATTTGTATTCACATCATTACCACCTCGTATTCCTCTTCCGCATCTGCTGACCTCCTCTTCCGCCCAGTTAGTCCCCTCCCACTTTATAGTTTTTTATTGTTAATGTACAAGTTCATGACATGTGCAAAAAGAAACCTTTCCAGCTTCCCCTTTCCAGCTGGATCCCCTTTGTCTCTTTTTATTGTCTAACTCTGCCTATGAATCTTCACTACAATGTTGAATAGAAACAAGTACAGACATCTCGACATTGTTTCTCGTTTTAGGGGGAAAGCATCCAGCATTTCATCTCACAATGGTACTGCATTTTCTGGGATGTTGTCTTTTAAGTCTCATAGTTGACTTTTTGTGTGGTTTTCATAACCACTTAGTTTCATTTTCTAGCCTTCCCATACATGAAGAGATGTTTGTGTCATTGCAGATACAGAGGACAACTGGGAACATTCAGGTTACTCAACTGGGTACAGAACGAATATATCCTGTCTGTATAGTATAATTAAGCCAAAACAATGATTTTTAGCATTTACTAGACTAACAAGTAACTAACATTCTTTTTTTGATACCTCCTGGTATAGATGAAATGATTTAGACAATATATCAGAAAACAATTTTTTGTTTGACAAAATTATTTTGCCTGCATCAGCATTAAGTTTCCCCTCTATATCATGAGGGGAAATTCCGTCTGCTTTTAATATCTAACCAGATATGTGGATATTGAATAAGAAGAACTCATTTAAAAATTTATAATCTTTAGAGTGCCATGCATATCTGAAGATGGTGATGCTTACGCTGAAGATATATCAGGCAGAGGATACAGAGACCATTTTGCCTTCTTTACCCTGGCCAGATGAGCTCTGGCTGCTTTGAGTATCTGACTTCACATTTTGGTCCACAGGCTCATTGTGTCCATAAAGGGAAACACAGTATTTGGTAAGAAGCATGCGTAGGGAAGGAGGGGAGCACAGTAAGGCAATAGACACTAGCTGGAGGAGATAGAGATGTGAGGGACCATAGGTTACTCAGCTTCATCACTGCAGCCCAGAGAGCCTATGGTCCATCTACCCCAGCACTGGGTACGGCATGTTCCAATGAAATACGTGTCACCAAAGCATTTCTTGTCACATAGGGTGACACTGAGGAAGAGTAGTGGGAGGCTTGTGCCTGCTGCTCCCAGCAGGGAGCTCTACACCACTTCGCAGTCTGCCAAGAAGTTGGACTTCAAGAACTTCAAGTTCACCAACTTTCTTGAACTCAGTATTTACTGGAATAAAAAACATTTTTTGGGGGGTGATTATCCATGATGGGACCCAAATGTAGCATTCTCTCCTAAGTGATTAGATGATGAAATGATAAACTCAAGTTATAACTGAAGAAATATTTTAAAGAGGAAATTTGGAAGTTGCTGGGGCATGTCACCATGATTACAACACTCACAGCTGCCTCGTTTAAAAAGATGGAGCCAGAAGACTTTTCAAATCAGTGACAAAAAGCAAAGTGTCTGCAGATCTTGGCACAGTAATATCCCAAAGCTTCAGACAACAGAAAGGCTTGCTTCTCCTGAGTGGCCATTATTGACTGGCTGCAGGAAGAGGGAATCAGAAAAACCTTCTGCATAATGAAATGCTATTGTCACCCAGGACCTCACGGGACATAATCTGAAGGAAAGCACAGTGTGTCTATGATTAGATCACAGAGTAGAAGCAAACTTTCCAGCTCATTCTTTTTGGAAGCACCTGACTTAGTGGAATAATTTCTCTCCCAAATAAATGCCTTGGTCTGCCTCTGGATGTAGACAAGGGGACTGATTCCCAAGATAATGGTTAGGAAGACACAAGTGAAAACATAGCCCGGGTGTGTGGCCTGTGAGACGAGAGGGAACGTAGGCGGCAGAGGCGATGTGTTTGTGAAGGAGGGAGGAAGTGAGAGCTGCACGATTCATATCCGAGGAATGTGTTCAGTGGAAATGCACAGAAACACAGGTGGCTGCATACCGTGAGCAACAAGTTGGCACCCACTGAATAAGCCTTGTTCATTGCATGGTGCTAGCATTTCTTCTTCCCACATCCTCCCATAGTGCGGAGTTTTCTAAGCCTTCTCTTCCTTTTGAGGTGGTGTCCCGAGGAACTTGGTGGTGGCACTATAAGGAAGCAAGCATCTTCATCTACGCCTCATTTAGGGCCAGGTCTTCCAGGAGCAGTGTACAAAGAATAGCTCAGAGGTCCTGAAGTACTCTGTGGTCACAAGCAGCAAAGTAAGAAAGGAACGTGTTTGCAGGAGGCAGAGCTGGTGAGAGGGACCAAGGCTGATGAAGGGAGCCGGTCCTAGCGGGAAAACCCGACATGACAGATGGAGCTAGTGATGGGAGATGGGAGGAGGGGCCAAGGCCGTCAAATGCCTGGGTAAGACCTGTCTCAAGAAGAAAGAAATTGGTGGGAAGACAGTGCATAGGGCAGGAGAGACCGTACAAGTATTCTCTTTTCTTTCTCATCATTAAAGCAATGAAGACAGAACAGTGACTCAGAATAAGGCCTGGAAGCAGGGGAAATTGGTACCAGTTACTTCATAACTCAGTGGGAGCAGAAATATCAAATATTGCTCTAACTTCTGAGGCGACAAAAAATTGAATGTGACCCCTACTTCTGTAACCTTGAGTTAGATCGTCTTGGGGAGAACAGAACTCACTGAGCCTGCTCCCTTCACCTGAGAAATGGCCTAAGTGCATTGAGCCGGCTAATAATAAAGCCCCATACTTCACTGCTGAGAGGGAGTCATCAGTGCTCCACCACAGCCACGGTCACTAAGAGATCCAGAGAGCCCACACCAGAGAGACCCCTTCATAACGGACTTACAGTCATTTCTTCCTGAAGTGGTGTCCCCTCAAAAGTCACCCACTCCTCTCAGTTCCCAGGAGCTCTTGGTCAGGCAGGATGGAGCAACCATCTACTCACCCTCCTGCTCTATGTCGCCCTAGACCTCCAGAGTAGCCCCTCAGAAGTCAAGAGGCAATGGGTTTCAGCATCACTGAGGGTCTTCCCTATTTCTATGGCAACATGTTTAGAAAAACAGGAAGTGGATGCATAGGGGTAGGTATGGGAAGGCCCTCTGTAGGAAAGAGACACAGCAGCTGTATGTCAAAGTTCGGGCCTTAGAAAGAAGATTCTGAGGTAGACTACGTCATCACCGCTCTCTGGCTTTAGAGGGTTGCACACATTGTCACTCGATTGGAAGGTGCTCTCTAAATCAGGGTACGAGGGTCCTGTGCCTAGACCGGGGAAACTGTCGTTTCAAAATACATTTTCATGACCAAACACGGCCCAGTTCACACTCCCGACTAAAATCTTTGGTGCTCACCTCACAGCTCCAGGACGACCATCTCCCGTCCCACTGTTTGGCCCTTTCCCAGCCCCTCTCCACTCATTTCCTCGTCCTACCCCTGCGAATCCTGAAGCCAGCTCACACTTCCTAAGAGCTCATGGCTGCTGCTTCTGTGGAGAAGACTCAGGCTGGTCCTTGATAACCCCTCTCCCAGGTCATCTCCCTTGATCTCCCAGTCTCCCTCAATGTTAGAAACTTCCTGTTCCCATGACCACAGCCTCTGTGCATGTCATTCATACATACATACTTTCCCTTTGCCTGTCTACCTCCAGATTATGAGCTCCTCCAGGATAGTCCTATGCCCAAGGCATCTGGGGGCATGGAAACATTCTATCTAGAGAATGATGTCCTGTTCTTTTTTGTGTGTGCTGGACACAAACTTATGTGCGAGGGTGCGCAAGCATATGCGTGTGCGCGCACACACACATGCACATACATATTTGGTATTTTCTGTCTCTACCATATGTCAAGTACTTGCTGAGCATTTTAATGCAGTTCTTGTGTTAATCAGTTTTATTTTATTTCATTTTATTTTATGTGCATTGGTGTTTTGTCTCATTCATGTCGGTGTGAGGGTGTTGGATTCCCTGGAACTGGAGTTACAGACAGTTGTGAGCCACCATGTGGTTGCTGGGAATTGAACTCAGGACCTCTGGAAGAGCAGCCAGTGCTCTTAACCACTGAGCCATCTCTCCAGTTTCTTGTGTTAATCTTTATAATAAATTTATGTATATTCTATTGTTGCCCTCTCCCAAATTAAAGCTGTGAAACTTGAATTGTAGTGAAATCAAGTATTTGGTTTCAAGTTAAAAAAGCCAGTAAGTGGCCAAGTAGTGGCTGGCCAGACCCTCCATGTACCTCAAGAACTGTTTTAATGCTCAGAAAAAAATTCAAATGGTTTTAAGCAAATTGTAGGCTCTTAAGCAAGCAAGGCCAAGTGTGTGAGCTTGTTTACCATGCGACTTTGGGCTTGAGCCTTGGTTTCTCCTATCTACAAAATGGAGTTAGTACAGGAACCACAAGGCTTTCCTAAGAACTAAATAACCAACATTTGAGTACATATTTGACAATCCTCCTGGCTAAGCCTGGGACTGAGGGTGAAGCCAATGGACATCACCTTCCGAGGGCCAAGACTTAAGGGGCACACAATGTTTAGGAGAAGTCTGAAACTCACACAGCCTTGACCTGAGCACCGCCCTGTGTGTCTCCCCAGCCCAGCCTAGCCCTGCTCTAAGAAAATCATTATCACTCTTGTCCAGAATCAGCCTGGGTTGTATTTCGCTGTTACTATTCAGATATAAAATATCTCTACAGACTTGTGTTTGAATAACTAGTGGCACTGTTCGGGAGCCTTGTAGAGCCTTTGAGAGATGGGGCCCAGCAGGAGGAAGAGGAGCTTTGGGGACCTTGTGGTTTATGGCTTGGCCCTGTTTTCTGCCCCAGCCATGCTTGTTTGGTCTGCTGACATGGTAGGAAGCAGTCGCCACACATTCCTGCCATCCATCCCTGAGCCACCCACCACATCTCCCTCATCATGACAGATCAAATTTCTTCAGTCTGTAAACCCAAGTCTATAAATGCTTCTCTTCTTGTCACAACCAGAGAAGTAACCAAGATGGTGACAAAGGGTAGAACTGTTCTTTGTAGATGAGCCGCTGTTTCCATACCTCACACCCTGTGCTCACATGCAGTTTCCTGTTGTCCCTATGGTGACCGTGACTCTTCCATCTGCTTCCTACTCTCAGACCATATCCACGTATTTTCCATGTGAGGTGGGATTTCTATGTGGTTCTAGTTATAAAATGTTGTATAGCCCAGATACGACCTTTACACAAACATGTAGAGGCATGATCTGTTCTACTTCCAGAGCATTCTTATCTCTTTCTAGACATTGCCAAGGCTTTGGGATGAGTTGCACTGTTCTCTGGAGTCTTGTGCCCTTAGCCTTGCACTGGTCCCGTCCAAGGCCTTAACTCCTTTTCATTGTGAGTCAGTCAGGAAACCCCGGGGCTTGTCTAAGCAGTCAGTGGTCTCTTGACTGGTATAAAATGGCTTAAGGATGCTGGGGATCTCTGGAAGCTGTTGAAATGTGGAGCTGTTGGGAAGCCGTTCCTGGCTGCCTGGTGATGAGGTCATCTGGGAAGGTCAACCTTCAGACTAAGAACTTGCTCCCAGGGTTGACTGGGAGGGCTGTTAGGGACCAGCGGCTTAGGGCTGGACAGAGCAGGAAGGTATGTCCCCTTGCTGAACACTCTCTGTGTTCCTAAAGAAAATGTGTACAGCATGTATGTCTGCAGGCCAGAAGAGGGCACCAGATGTCATTACAGATGGTTGTGAACCACCATGTGGTTGCTGGGAATTGAACTCAGGACCTTTGGAAGAGCAGTCAGTGCTCTTAACCTCTGAGCCATCTCTCTAGCCCCCTAAAGAAAATGTGAAAATACAACTCAAGATTGTGTTTTTTTTTAAATAAGGAATCTTTCTATCTTGCTAATCTACATTAATTCTTACTCTTTCTTCTTTTTCCTCTCTCACTTTCTCTCTCTCATACTAATAAAATGATAAATAATTATGATAAAATTAATAATATTTTATTTTTCTCTAGAAACCACTGCAATGTAGCCTGGAAGATAACCCTAGCTGAATCTTCGAGGGACTGTTACACAGGTAGTGTTCTGGTCTGAGCTGTGGGGATATTTCTTTGTATGTTTCTTTCCTCATTGACTTTCTTGTATTGAAAAGCTGAACAACAAAATAGAGAAATTTAAGCTCGCCTGTCAGTTGGTTCTGTCTGACAGGGAAACAACACAACCACCACCAACACCGCTCACTTGGACATTGTAGCTTCCCCATAGCCTCGTCAAGAAGTATTTTTAAAAAGGTAACATTAGTGCTTACAATATCCATCACTCAACTTGACCTATCCAAAGTACAATTTCAACATGGGATGGGTATAAAAACTGTGTGATTAAAGTGTTTTGCATTTATGGAAATTTCAGTATGTATCCCACATACTTAATACTTCTGAATTCAGATGGGCCATATTTCCTGTGCTTTTAGCCATTTGGGAAGAGTGGCTCCTGCACCTGATACTGAACCATACAATTCTAGTCCTACATGTCTACTTGGGGTTGGGGGAAGCTCCCCATGGGTGTGGGTCCTGGCTGGAGAATGTGATGAATTCCAATGTAACTGGCTTTCTAGATGCCACGTAGTGAGATTTGTGTTCATGAAAGAAACTTGAACATATAGAGCCTCAATAGTTTCTCAACAACAAATGAGAACATGTGTCAACTTCATAGGTCTAAGAATTTAACCATTAAATTAAAGTATCAGCTGTATATTCAAGTAGTTCAAATCATAACCATGCTTGCTTTGGCAGCGTGCATACTAAAACTGGACCACTACAAAGAAGATTCGCATGGCCCCTGTGCAAGGCAGACTTGAAAATTCTTGAAGAATTCCATGTTTTTGGCACCTGATGGGAAAGGGTTTTCTCCAGTGGAGCATCACTGAGTACATCAGCCACACTCTGGGGCAGGCCCCATGCCCAGAAAACAGACTCCGTGTTTTGTTGTTGTTTGTTTGTTTTTTCCTTCTAAGACTTTCGTTTTGTTGATTTTTTTTCTGTTATTTGTGATTAAAAAACAAAGTTAGGATGGTAGGGAAGTGGGGAGAATCTGGGATGGGTGAGGAGAAAGAATATGATAAAATATATTGTATAAAAAATTTTAAATAAAATCTTGATTAATTAAAAATTATTATTGCCATTAGTAGTAGTAGTACATGCTGAACACTTTTAATCTGAAAATATTAACTCTAAATGCTTAAAAATCCAAAACTTTTTGAGTGCCAATACATCAATTCAAGTAGGGAATTTGGTATCGGCCTCATGTCACAGAACACAATCATGTTAAAAACAATGCACAAAATGGACCTGCAGGTTTCGTGGGAAGGAGCACAGGAAACATAAAATGAGTTCAGGTTTAGACCTGCCTCCCATGTTTAAGACCGCTCTTTATGTGTATTCAAATGTTCCAAAATTTGAAATCCAGAACCCCTCTGGACTTAAGCATTTTTAGAAAAAAAAATAAATCTCCAACAACTAATATGAGTGCACATGATGGGTCTCAGACAGTGGAGCTTATTTGTGAGTGATGGCCTGGACACACTGTGGTGGGAGGAATATTTGAGATGACTCAGCCCCAGGTTTCAGTCCATGAATTAATGAGACCTAGAGAGTGGGATGGAGCAGATAAACCATGCCACACCTACTGTTCACACACTCCTCTACAAGAACACAGGCAGGCCTCAGAAACCACTTTCTTAAAATTTAAAGTATGTGTCTTCTTTATGTAGATATTCTAGTACATGACACGAGTGTGGTGGTATTGTGTTCCCCAAAATATTATGCACACTAATAAACTTATCTGGGGTCAGAGAACAGAACAGCCACTAGATACAAAGGCTAGAAAATGGTGGCACTCACACCTTTAATCCTAGCACTTTAGGGGTAGAAATCTCTCTGGATCTCTGTGAGTTCAAGGCCACATTGGAAATGGCCAGGCATGTTGACACACACCTTTAATCCCAGAAAGCGAGCCTTTAATCCCAGGGAGTGGTGGTAGAAAGCAGGAAGGTATATAAGGCGTGAGGACCAGAAACAAGAAGCATTTGGCTGGTTAAGCTTTTAGGTTTTGAGCAGCACAGTTCAGCTGAGAGCCATTTGGATATGAGGACTCAGAGGCTTCCAGTCTGAGGAAACAAGATCAGCTGAGAAGTTGGCCAGGTGAGGTTAGCTGTGGCTTGTTCTGTCTCTCTGACCATCCGGCATTTCACCCCAGTAACTGGCCCTGGGTTTGGTTTTATTAATAAGAACTTTGAAGATTCATGCTACACACGAGTTATAAAATGTATGCAAATCAGGCACCTCTGTCTTACACCATACACACATAACACACATATTCAGGCACAACCCAGAAGAGTGGTGTTCAGTGTGCTAAAAACAAGAGATGCAAGAAGGATTAACAACTCAAAACCAGTGCAGGGCAATTTATAATGCCGATCAGGAAGTCCTTGTTAAGAATGCCGTCTATTATTAGACTGACACAGAGCTTCCGCAGGGACACAGGAAAAGCTCATGACCTGAGACACTCCAGGAAGGACTGGGCACTGCCGAGAGCAGGAGAGAAACAAAGTGCTCACTTGCCATGAGATGCCAGAGGCAGCCTCGGGCTCCTGTTTGAACCAGGGGAGAGAGCAGATCTTGGAGTACAACTGAGAGTCCTTTGTGCAGCAGAAGTCTAGGGACAATGAGAGGCAACGGAGGGGGTCATGAATAAACCACCCAGCGGGGCAGAACACGAGTGCAATTAGTAGGCTGCACATCAGGCAAAGGTGGTGGCCTTGGTGTCTGGATTTCTTGGCATGTGACAAGGTAAAGACATCATGGTAAGATCTTCATGGGTGCCTCCTAAAAGTGCTGGCCATTGGTGGACCACTGTGCAAAGGGTATTAATGAATATTGAACCCAGAAGCTCAGCCGTAGCTGGACAGCCTCTGTGAAGGAATGTTAAAATGCTGTGGTGCTGAGAAGCATAGGATGAAGAAAAGCTACCTGCAACATTCACTGATGGTGTGCTCATCTACGTACTGAGTTCTACAAAATTCAGTGTCCCAGATGGTCTGTATACAATCTGAGTTTCCCTTATCACCAGGTGAGAAGTACTTCAGATTTGGGGTTTGATTGGATTTCTGGAGTATTTTCAAAGACTTCACAAGTTGGACATCTCTAATACAAAAATCCAAAATGTAGAATATTTCAAAAATCTGGAAATCCAAAATGTTCCAAAGTTAAAATCAGATTATTCTAGCGTTTAGGGTTTAGGATTTCTTGGATGAGGGACATGTAACCTGCAGGTGACACAATGGACACGATAAATCTGAGGGTAAGTTAGCATGTAAGTTGTGGACTTACCCTGCAAGTCTTAAGTGGACTTACCCTTAAGTCTTAAGTCATTGCAACTGCCTGCCTCATAGTAGGAGTGAAATGTTTGATGGCGAACGAGTGTGAGATTAGCTAGCAGCATATAGAAAATGAGATAATTGAACATGAATTTGAAATGTATTGGAAGTGGGAGTTCCTGCATGTAACTGCTGTGTCCCTTCCTACACTCCCCACGGACAGAGGTTCCAGCCTGTCCCTGAGCTACACTGGTCAAACCCAACCTACACTTCCTATGAACTGGATACTAGAGTGGAGAGGGGTCTGAGAATAGGTTTGCCAGGAAACAAGAGACCCAGGAAGGTTCAGGAAGAGGGGCATTGGGTTAGATGTCAATTCTGTTTAAATACCTCAGGATTGTCATGAGAAGCCTAGCTGTCCTCGTCCAAAGTGAGGGGAGAAGGTAAGAGGTCGGAGAAACAGAGTGAGACATCAGGAAGCCATTTCTGACAGTCGAATCTAGTAGAATGGACTGCTAATAAGCAACAGTCTATAGCTGCCTTCCGTGGGCACCTAAGGTGGCTCCGGTGTGGGTGGGCAGTCAGATTGATTGACATGTCTTGCCCTCACTGCCAGCCCTACCAGCACCGGCAGAGGGCGCTCTCCAGGTGGGCGCGGACTGGCTGCCTAGTGGCTGGGGTTCTAAATTGGAGGGGGATGCGCAGTGGAAGCAGTCGACAGGGGGCCTGGTTGCCAGGTAAGGAGGGAAGATGCAAGGAGTTTCCCTCAGCTGGGGAGTATGGGTTCTCCACCTGCACAAGCGCAAATCCCTGCAGTCAGGGCAGGTGAGCTGGGCAGGCAGCGGGGACGCTGAAGAGGGGCCGCACAGGCCGCAGAGGAACAGTCTTGGTACTTCTCAGGGCCTCATTTATCTGGAGTTTCCCCTGATCATTCCCCCACCTGTGCAGGCTGCCCTGCCCTTCCTGTGTGAAGCTTTTCATGTACTCACCTCCCAACCGACCAGGGACAATCAACCAAGGAGCCAGGGCTGAAAGGGCTTTTCTCCCTCTTCAAAGGGTATTAACAGCTCAGAAATGGCAGACCCAAGAGCTGTGCACCCACAGAGAAAAATGTAGTCTTCAGGTTTGCCTGGGGGTGAGCAGAAGAGAGTTACAGACCTGTCGATCTCAGGGTCTCCTGTAAGTTTAGCAAACTTAGCCATCTCAAGTGACCCCAGAGAGGAACGGAAAAACTACCGAATACCCTCTCGACCCCACCCCAGCCAACCTTCCAAAGCCAATCAGCTTTCTCAGTCACAGAGGCAGCCACATGTCTGGACATGGTTCAGTTCTAGACTGCAGACATGCCCTGCTGGACATCTCTACCATTCTGTCCCTGCCCTGTCATCCTGTGGACGTTGTCAGTGAGCCAAGAGCCCTCTCTCAGCAGCATGCAGACCTAGACCAGTGGCTTTCTCCGGTGCCGGAAGCCCTTGGGAAGTGAGCCGTGAGTTCACCTCTCTGTCTCTGTCTCTGTCTCTGTCTCTGTCTCTGTGTCTCTCTCCCTCCCCTCCCTCCCCCTCCCCTTCCTCTCTTGAAACTACAATGATCACTGTTCCAAAGGCAGATTCTTGAGTCATGTGATTCTAGTGGATAAACTGTCTGTTTATGATTAAAAGCGGTCACAGTTCATAAGACTTTGCTCATTATAAACTTGCTTTATTTTGCTTTCTCGAAGAAGCCAGAAATGCCCAAAAGAGCAACACGAACCCTTTTGTACCTGGCAGGAGCAGTGTGATTGTTTATGTCCAGCTGTTCCCTTTCCTACTGGCACAGCTGGGTAAACCAGAGCGCAGGCCAGAAAGGGGACTGGCGGTCCACAGAGCTAGGGTGGCCTGTAAAACCAGTTGCCTGCAGCCCCGAGAAGACAGAAATCCAACTCCTCTGCGCCGCCTCCAGCAGGAGAAACAGTCCTTGCTTGTAGCGCATGATTCTTACAGAAACACTAACAAACAAAAGGCAAGGAGTCACCCAGCTGCAACACTATACTTTTAAACAAATTATTAAGTAAATAGTTGAGAGATCTCTGCCAACCATTCACTGGAAATTAGGAAGGCTGACTGGCCCCAGATTGTGGTGTTTAAAAAAAAACAACAGGGTATTTGTGTTATGAAAATTTAACCAAGCTGTCCACATACATACAGGCTATAACTAGGTTCCCTTCATGGACTGAGACACCTTTTGCTCTATTTCCAACTTCTAGATTAAAAATTACAGCATGGGTAGGCATCCTATTATCATTGAGATGAGAGTGTTCAATGATCAGACGGGCTGTGGGGGGCTAGAGGGGACAACTGCTTAGAGGTACAAAAGATGACCTCCTGGTGACAGGGTTTGGGGATGGTATCAGTGTGGGAGTTGGGTGTGTAAAAAGCTAGGGCTAGAGATGTAGCTCAGGGCAAAACCCTAGGTTCAGCTCCCAGTATCTGGAAACAAAACAAACAAACAAACAAGAACACAGAGAAAGTTACCTAGCAACCAAGTTGCCGGTGGTAATAGTACCTAAGATGATGCCTCAGGAGCCCCTGGACAGGACCCTATACTCATTTTGGTGCTGACTAAATCCAAGCCAGATGGTTGCCCTTGTGCAGGGCCTAGGGCCATTGGAGTTGCCCGCTGAGATTTCACTGACCACTCACAGGCTGATCCTGGCTCAGAGGTGGACACAGACAGCTGGAGATGCTGGGCTAGAAGCAGAAGTATAGACAGAAGGTTCTGTCAACACCTGGCCATGATGGCTAACAGGCCGAGCATGCAAGCTGGCGGTGTCTAGCGATCGGTACTCTTTCACGTGTGATTTTGCTGAGGCAGGCAATGAACAGGGGTGTTTGACAAGAGAAATGTTTCCAGAAGGTGTTTGAACCGTGTCTTGTCTTTTCTGTATTCTGAGGCTTTGGCATCTGGAACCTTGCTGACCCTGATGGTTCCTCCCAGGGCTAGCTGATGCTTGCCAAATCTCCTGTCAAGTGCAGACCAACCAATGACGACAGGCTGAGATTGTCAAACAACCCAAACGAAATCTGCTCGCCTTTCATTCGCTTTCCTTCCTTCTGCCTTCCAGGGAAACGGTGCTCTTCATGTGGTCCCCGTGGCACAGCAGTGCCCGGTTTAGGGACCTGTGAGTAACAAGTGGACTTCCAATGGTAGATTGTGTCCCTGTGGTTGGGAGCAAGGATGTCAGTTGTGACTTTTTCAGGGGTTTCTCTTTGGAATATTCATTGTGAGAAGCCAGCAAGTGTCGATAGAATAGAAATCTAGCAAATCAGCTCTAGGTCGCTTAAAAATAAATACTATGCACAATATTCAAACAAATCCAATAGGAAGGGCTTAGGATGTAAATGAACAGATTCTTACTAGGGCAATCAGTCCCTACTTGATGATGCTTGAACTTGCAGTTTTCAACTTTTTCACAGTGTTGTCAAAAGGACATACACTTGATGGAAACTGCAGTATGAAATTTGAGTTCTGATCCTTTTCTAGGCTAGTCATATGTGGTAAGTTGCCCTGTCTGCCGTGAGCTCAGCCGCTCTCTGAGCGCACAGTGATGCTCAGCTAGGGCATGGAAGGTAGACTCGGTACTCGATCCTCTTAGAACATCGTTGTCTTCTAGTGGGTTAGAGTGGCACCGTCCTATTTTGCAGGCTGTCAATCATCTTTCAGAGATTTTTCACTCTTTCTGTTGGTGATGGTTCTGAAGGACCCCCACCCCAGTTACTAAACAATGCCTGAACTCTGTTGATGCACATTCTGTCACATTCTGCCAGTCATGTGACAAGGCCAGAACCAAACCTCCCATCTTCGATGCTTTGAGATGTCTGAGGATTAGATTGTCTCTATCACCTTTGTCGGTGATCGCGTAACTGTGACCAACATGCTCACCCTTGCTTTCTGTTCCACTTTCTGGTTGGTCCACGTGACACTGGGCAAATGAGCCTTCACTTCTTCCTCTCCCCATGATTCACTGTTCACAACCACACCTCATGCTCTTCTTCTTTTATTAGTGCCAAGGGAACTCAGTCCATATTTTTCTATTTTAGGTCCAGTATCAGTGTGTGTAGAGCAGACCAGGGCATCCCGACAGGAGAACTGAGGCCAGCACCCACAAATGGCTGTGCTATGCTGTGGCCACCCAGTTCCTGGAAGCATGACTGCCTTAGACAACTTCCTTCATGGGTTTAAAAGAAGATGATAAGATCACAAGAGTTTAACTACATCCACCCCGTGCTGTCCACCCAGGGGGAGGGGTACCGCTCGGCTCTGTCCTCCGAGAAGCAGTGGTTAGTGTAACCCTCCTGCCCCTTGCTTCTGACAACACTGTGTCTAGTGAATGGAGTGATGGCTTCTGGGGCTGTCACTGGGGAAGTAACACTTGGTGGGGATTCCTTTCATGTCAGATCCCATTACACAACTCTTATCAACTCTCATCAGCTTCTTGCACACTCTCATGTTTTTGATGTGTATATAGTTAATCATGTTTTGAGATTTTTAAAGGAACAAAGGGAGAGAATTTCATTATCTTAGAGTCAAATATTCATTCAGATTCACTAATTGCAAAATTCAATCCATTTTCATTCTTAATATTCTTGGTCATCACATCTGAATCCCTTTACTGACTGTGAATAAAACCTTGACTTCATAGAAATGGTATTTGCACATGGCCTGGTTTACACTGATAAAGCTGTGGAACGGTTGTCCCAGGACTGCAACTTGTCACGCCCAGCACCTCCTGTCTCCCGTCTTCATTTTTTTTCCCCTCTAGGAATTGCCACAGCTTTTATGGACTCTGACCCTTCTAACTTCCAAATCTCACCATCAATGAACAAAATGGCTCAGACACGCGATGCTTTGCATCATTACCCTGTTCAGTGACTGACAGTCCTAATGACAGCATTAACAGTGATGCCAATGGCGTTGGCCCGAGTGAGCAGCCTATATGTGACAAGACACCGTGCGCGGGGATTTGCACCTGTTAGCTCCCTGGACAATTACTGTGTTATTTGTCCACAAAGGAGTCTCAGGAAGACTCAACAATTTGGGATTAAAACAGCACCTAGGGGCACATGGTAATCCTCGCCGAGGCATCTTCATCCGCCCCGCTAAATCCCAAGTGGGGCTGACGTGAAGCCCACCCAGGCAGAGCTTCAAATTGACATAATTTATTTAATAATACTTGGCTTCACATAGCTTATTAAAACCATTTCACTATGGGGAGCAAATGCTTGTGCTGGACGGAGGGCAGTGGGAGCCTTCATCAACAACGCGCTGCTCTTGGCAGGCATCCTTGGCAGATAATCCTATTAGTTCCCTTCTACCACCTCCTCAGAAATTCAGCCTCACTGCACAGGGCACCTGGGCTGTGCTTGCAAAGAGAGGAGATGGGGGTGGGGCAAGCAAGTGAACATGCGGCCATTTACAAGGTGCCTCTTAACTTTCCTTACTCATTTGGTGACAGTATTACAGAAGGCTGAAGGTTTGTCCTGGTGGATCTTCCAAGGGTCTGCTCCTCTTACCATGATGTAGTAACAATAATTTTAAAATGACTCCATTGGAGAGAGCTTGAGTACTTTGATCTTGAAGAGTCTGGAGGCCTTCTGTGAGAAAGCCGAGCACCTCCACAGCACTGTGTCCTCATGTCAATGGACCTTCAGAGACTTCTTTGTCACCCTGCCTAAACACTCACATTGTCCTTTGTCCATATAGACTTCATTATTTCATTCTCAGGGCTGTTAGAACAATCTTGAAATTTCTTCTCAAGAACATCCTACTTGACACTTGCTAGTCTGCCCAAGAGTCTAGGAACATTCCAGAATGCTACCATTCTCCTCACTATCCCAGCCTTGACTCCCCTGTACTGAGTCTAGATCCCAGCTCTGCCTGATTGACTAGGTCAACACTATGCTCCCTGCAATTGGCTCAGAACCAACAGATATCTGGCACGGGGAGATTAATTAGGTTCAGGGCAGTGGGAAGCAGGTGGCGGAGCAGGCCACGGTCATCTCCACCTGTTCTTCGTGACACTATGTGCATGAGCACACACAAACACCCGACATCATCACCACCACCACCACAACCCATCAGAGTGTGGCCAGAAGGGTCTCCACTCCAGGAATTATGGGCAGTTACTTATCTCAAAGCAAGAAGTACACTCCAGTTAACCAACTGCAGGGAGCCAGAACCCCCGAGCACATGTAAATCCTGGGCACAGAGCCAGGGCTCCAGCCTGAAGCTATGTCTGTCACCAAGGCTGACGAAGTGTAAAGTGACTTAGTCTATGGTAATTAGGCATCTTTAAGCAAAAAGTAGCCTGATTAATATAGGATGAGGTAAGTCAGAAATAATAACATGAACAGTAATAATTGGTTTACATATAAAAGCACCTTTATTTAAATTAAAACTTTATATTTATTTATTTACTCTCTCTTCCTCCCCCCTCTTGTGTGTGTGTGTGTGTGTGTGTGTGTATGTGTGTGTGAGCATGGTTTTAGTTAAGAATTCCTATTGCTGTCATAAAACACCATGACCAAAAGCAGCGTGGGAAAGAAATTGCTTATGTCTTCTTACAACTCTCGGGTCACAGTTCATCACTGAGGGAAGCCAGGCAGAAACGCAAGGCAGGGTCTTGGAGGCAGGAACCAAAGCAGAATGAGGCTTACTGGCTTGCTCCTCATGGTTTGCTCAGCCTGCTTTCCTATGTATCTCAGGACCGCCTGCCCAAGGTGACATCACCCACTGTGAGCAGAACCTGCTCACATCAATCATTAATTAAGACAATACCCCACAGACTTGCCTACAGGCCAGTCTTACAGAGGCATTTTCTCAGTTAAGAGTCTCTCTTCCCATGTGTGTTTGTGTTCAATTGACAAAAACTAACCAGGACAGCAAATTTGTGTGTGTGTGTGTGTGTGTGTGTGTGTGTGTGTGTGTGTGTGTCTGTGTCTGTGTGTGTGTGTGTGTGTATCTGTGTCTATGTGTCTCTGTGTGTATATGTGTGTATGTCTGGGTGTAGGCCAGAGACAAAATTCTCTCTTTCCATCCAGAATCCATATGGATTCTGAGGATTGACCTCAGGTCATCAGGCTTGGCAGCAAGTGCCTTTACCTGCTCAGCTGTCTTACTAGCCTAAAATAACCTAATCAATCCTTACTTATTTATTCATTTATTTATCTACACACTCACTTCTTTTCTTATGCACACATTTATTCACTCACTCTTTTGCTCAACAGGTATCTCTGAGCTCAAAAGTGGAGGGAGATACTACACTGGGTCCCCTGCTGCAGAGGTGACCCTCAACTGAGCCTCCTAGAGTATGACATAAACCCAAGAACCCAGAGAACATAGTTAAAATTCCTTGATTTCTATTACAAAAGTCACCCTGAGAATGCTGTAAGAGACTCACAGACATTGCTTCTAGGTGTGATCCTTCAGGCTTATCCCGATCTCTCCATCACTTGGTCACTTTACTTCTGGCAACATTGAGGGCCTCCTCTCTATCCAGCCTCAGGACCATCCAAGGAACTCACAGGAGATGTAGGACTGTGACTTCCTTTCTTGTAGCCAGAGGTCAGGTTATGAGTATCCATACTACAGAGTGGCAAAAAATGAGGGAGGGGGGCGGGGGCAGTGATGGCCTTGTAAATAGCCTCCCACCATCCTGTCAGGCTTCCCTCAGGAGACACTGCCCATGGCCTCCTGGGGCTGTTGGTCCTCATTCATGTCTCCAAGGGAAATAAATTGCAAACCACCACAGTAATAGCAGAGCTGACATTCAGAACATTTCAGTAAGTAATTCGAATGCACAGGTACATAACATAGCATAGTCCCTGGTGATAGATTAAACCCCACACTTACCACCCACAGGAAGATTTTACCTCAAATACTCAGCTCCTAAAGAGCTGAGCCTTTCAAAATCAGGTCGCTGTGAAAATTCTTCTGGAATTCTTTCCAAGGTGCCAAAGCTGCTATGAGAAAAGATTCAGCGTTTGGGTCAGACTCTGGGCAGGTGACTGCCTGGCACAAGCCACCAGTAAGAGTGCTAGCAATCACCTGTGCACACGCCAAACACCTGAGCTCTTTCTCCAGGGACAATGAAGGCCACGAAGTACATATGGCTCATGACATCTCACCCCACCGTTCTGCAGTGGGAGAAAGGCAGGCACACTGTTGGGGAAAAGAGTCACCTTGAGCTTCTCCTCTCTCCTTGGTCTCTTTGGGTTAGCATTTTCTTCAATTACAGTCATTATTACTCCCCCACCTGGTGCTCTGCAAGGCCCTATGGCAGCTTAAAGCCACATATGGAACCACACTCTCTATATAGTGCTTTTTCTGTGAACACACACACACATGATAAAATTTGATTTACAAATATGGCAAATTAAGAGATTAACAATGAAATAGAATAATAACAATAATCAATCAGTTGTAAGGAAAGTTATTTAACACTTGTGACTTCTTCATTTCTGGAACGTTCCATTTAATGTCTTTGGATCTTGGTTGACAGTGGGTAACTAAAATAACAGAAGGCTAAACTGGGGGTAAAGGAGAATTTTGCATAGAGTTAGCACATCCCCAGTGCCATGGGCTAAAATGACCCCTCCTCAAATTCATGGATTGAGTCCTAACACCCAGAGATCTCAGAGTGTGGGGGCATTTGGAAGCAGGGTCCTTACAGAGGAAATTAAACTACATTTGGTTGTTAGGGATGGGTCTTAATCCGATGTGACTAATGTCCTAAGACAACCACCAGAGAGAGAGACTATACCTGTTACTTTTCTCATTGTTGTGATTATCAGACAAAAGCTACTTAAAGAAGGAAGGATCTTTCCTGCCTCATAGTTTCAGGGTATAACCTGTCATGGTGGAGACTGTGGGGGCATCGTGGCTGCAGGAGTGTGAGGTACCTGCCATCAAGAGGCAGAGAATGAGGAATGTGGTACTTACGTCATTCTCTCCTTCCTGTTCAGCCCTGGACCCCACCCCACCCAACAGTGCCATTCAGTACCACTCAGATGCAGGGTGAGTCTTCCCTCTTTAGGTAAACTATCCTGGAAATGCCCTTATAGTCACCAGGCATGTTTCCACAATGATTCTAAATTCAATTGAGTGGGCTCTGAAGAGTAACTATGGAGACCAGGGCCAGGGATATGTACACATATGCAAAAGACCACATGGACACAAGACACTCCATGTAGACCTCCAACTGACAGCCAAGTGGAGAGACCACAGGGAGAGTAACTCTTCCCACACCTCCATCGTGGGCCTCCAAACCCTGAGACCTTGCATTTCTGATGCTTAAGCCTCCAGTATGTGATATGTAGCTATGGCATCCCTACTAACTAATGTACCTACCATGAGAAATTAAAAATATAGCCAAATTTAAAAGAATAAAGTAATTGCTCTAAATCTCTCCACAGTTAATATTTTAGTGTTTCTCTTAAGTAAATTTAAAAACCATATTGTATAAGGAGATAAATTAGCCAGTAATGGCAGCTAGAAGTAGAAGTCAACATCCAGCCTACCTTATTTTGTACCAAATGAATGCTGCCTCACAGCAGTGTCTAGCCACCCACACAGCACCACGGTGCACTATAACTCGAATACTGGTCATACTTTTCTAGACAGACCCTCATACTCAACTTTTTATTATTTTTATTTTGAATAAGTTTTCATATTAGTAAATAGATGTTTGTGAAATATGTAAAAAAATTTGTATCATATTTTAAAGAGATTGCATATTTCCCTTAATCTTAAATTGATAACCACTTAAAGTATTTCTTTCCAGTTTTCAACTAAAAACTCATCCCAAAGCAAACAATGGTCACCCGCATGCAGCAATGTGCATGGTGGACCTCTTTCATAGACCAGGCCTGGGGCAGTGGTCAGCTGGCTTCTGACATCCTTGCCATCATCCAGAAGGGTGTGGTGACACTGTTCCCAGCAGTTTAAGAACAAGGACACCCAAATTCCATGGGGACATTTAGCGTTAATTTTAGATTTAGCTGATGGGGTGCTAAATTCTCTTTTTGCTTTAGAAAATTGTGTTCTCTTTTCTTGCTGTGTAGCAAGACAGTACTAAGCAAAAGTACTGACAATTCCCCTCCTGCCCAACTTCTTCCCAACTCCCCAGTTTTCCTTGTATCTAAACTTCATATATGGCAGGCTTCTGGTCTACTGCAAGGCACATTTTAAATTTTTATGTATTAACATCTATTAATCTTCCTTTATGTTAGTTCAGATTTTGATTTCATGCTTAGAAAGAACTTGGTCATATCATTTCTCACTCTGTATTTCACTCTATTGCCTTTACAATTTTTTATGTTAAAACCTTAAGAGCATCTGGAATTCATTTGAGAATGAGGGAGGAATGTAACACTTTCCCCCTAAGATGAATAGGAGCCTGACATGGCACATTCATGGTTAATTTGTCCTTTTCCTGTACATTGAAAGAGATGTCTGTATAGAGCCAGGCCCTTGAGCATCTGTGGCCTGTCTCACAGGTGCCCCAGCTCTGTGGCCTGCTGAGGTTCAGGAGCCCTGTTCGGACAGCCTCTCCAGATCTAGATTCTTAGTCCAGCAGACACGTGGCTATTTAGACAGCCATCGACTCAGATGCCCTCAGAAACACATGTCTTTGGAATATGAGCTTCACTAAGTTATGGATCAATTTGGAAAAAAAAAAGTTCTATGGTGCTGGTTTTGAGACTGAGCAAACGTTTCATGCCTTCCTCTCCAGTATTTACATGAGAAACACGACACACCCTGATGACCAGCCCCACACTTTTCCTCCTGAAGTGGCCAGCACACAGCTGTTCAGCAATGCCGAGTCACTGTTCCAAGCACAGACATCCCTGCTTCACTCCCAGCCTCTCTGCCAGGCTCTCCTGTGCCTCACCATGGAGTATGATGCCAGCTACACATTTCTAACAAATGTTCTCTGTAATGTGAAGAAATCATAGGAACAACTGTTTATTTCCTTACAAGCCATTTAATCGGTACACTTGATAATTACTTAGATTTTCTCCCTTGGCAAATTACTATAAATTATATTAATATATTTCATGCTAATAACTTATTTCCACATTCCTAGTAATAAATCTTGGGTAGTTGATGGCACATTATCCTTTGAATTTATTCCTTTGTTCAATGTGAAAACATCTTATGAATATACCTTACAGTAATACTACACCAACACTCGCAAATATAATAGTTCTGTAAGTGCATTTTATTGTTTTTTTCTTTGTTAAGTTCAGGTTTAAGTGTGCTGCTAGCCTTGTATAACCAGTCGAAGGCAGCTCGTTACCTTTCTGTGCTTTGGGATATTCTCACCACCCCAGCTCTTCCGTACTGGGGATCTTTGGTAGAAAGCCTGGTTTTGTATTCCCTGTGCTGAAAAACTCTTTCCCTTGGTCATTGCAGCCCAAGCTGCAAAAAAAAAACCAAAACATTTTTTATCAGATTCCCTTGTGTGTTTTATTTTTGCCTACCTTCTTGGGGCTAGTATTTGAAGTGCAGACACTCCTGGCCACAGTGCCTTCACTGTGGATTTCACGCGCCATTAAGAAAAATTACCCTTTGCCCCGTTCACTACATTTAGTTTTTTCTGTATTCTGATACCAACGCCTGCCAATGCCTGCTGCACTGTTTATGCTTGCACTTTATCTGTTAGATTCTGACTCATCTTCTGATGGCCAAAGCCTCACACTCCTGCATGCTTTTCCTGCAGACAACTCCTTGTTTGCTTTTCCAAGCACCCCACGGTACTTCAGGCTTGGACTAGGAAGGTCCATCCATGAACTCACTACCTTCCTTTTCCTTTTGTGTATATCACCTTTCGACCACTTCCTGTCTTACTCCCACCTCTCCCCCAAACCTCCACCTCACAATGGCTGGCCCACTATCATTTTTCCTTTTGCTGTCTTCAAAATTTGGCAAGTTATATATCCAATTTCTGTTTTCCAGTAGTACTTTTCAGCTTTTTAAAATAAAATACAAAAATGTCCTTGACCTTAAGTTTTGCTGTAATTGTTTCCATGCAGTAAGTTTTGAGAGAGACAGCCTGTACTGGGTCTCCTCCCCCACTGACCTTTCCTTATCAGATGTGGAGAGCCCAGAGTCACAGCGATGGCCAGAGAGAAGTTTCAATTTGCTCTTTCTGGCTTTGTTAGTGTGGCTTGGTCTGCGCCACAAAGTCTATTCAAGAATGGAAAGTGGTGAGCTGAGCACAGGAGCACAGGAAAGGGTATTATTTGGTGGGGAGGGGAAGTGAACCCACACACTGAATGTTCCTTTCACTGATGTAGGTTTGAACTATAAAAGCTATCTATTTCTGGGTGTGTGTGGTGAGCATGCATGGCCACCTATGGTGCACGCTGGGTATTTGGCATGTGTACTTGGCGGTCAGGTAATATGTTACATGATATATTCTATCAAATGCTTCTTGATATCGGAGAACTCACTGGACTATTAATCAAAGTGACCTCTTTCCCTCTTTAGCAATGGAGAAAGCTTTTGCTATTGTTTATTTCCATATTGTTTCCTCTGTATTTTCCACCATCTTACCTTTTGAGCTTCATTAGATATGTTGAAAACCTAGGCAATTATTCACACTCCTTAACTTTTAATTACCATGCACAACTTTCATTTTTTGTTCCCTTTTGGAGAAACTTCAGGGTCCACCTTTTCCTTAGTTATACCCATTGATGGTGCAGGATTCTGAGTATGTATGTGACAACAGCAGTGGTTGGTGTGTGTGTGTGTGCATACAAACGCACACACTCACATAAGCATCGCGTATTTAAAGGACTGTGACCCTCATTTTCACAACAGCCCGTGCTTGCTTCGTGGGAATCCCCTAGAATGCGATTTACGCCCAAACAACATCTCCTAGGTCTTGCTCTTGAACTTGACTCCCTTCTCACTGGGACTGTACTCCCCAACAGCTGGTGGGTTTGGGTGATTTCTGGTACTGTACTGCCCAATTTTTGGTAGGTTTTGGTGTTTGATTGCCTTGAGATCTGGCATTCTTTATCCCACAGGACTTTTTTGCTATGACACAGCAGGGGTCTCGGTGAGTCTGTACACCATGCTCCCAGGTGAGGGGCTTCCTAGCTCCTGCTGAAGGCTTCCAGATCTCAGACCATTACTCACTCCTGGGTTCAAATCCACACTCACCATCTCCACTAATGACAGCAGTATGTGTGGGTTTATGTGAGTGTCTATCCTCCTGGCTGTCCTACCATGCATACTCTGCCATTCCCCAGCTCCCTTCCTGCCCCTTCATTCTCCATGTTTGGGCCTACAGCACCTACAGAGCCGCTCTCCATTTTTCAAGTCTTTTCCTGTGTGAATCTGATGGATGGTTTCCTTTTTCAAGTTGATTCCATCTGCTTTCTATCACGCAAGGATTATTCGGAGTTCATTTTATTGATGGGGTTCTGTTTCCAGTTGTATTGTTGGTTTAATAAAACTCTTATCTTGGATTTGCCCAGATTCAGAGTGGGAGGTGGAAGCGGCAGAGCACAAGGTTGGGCATCTTTCTCTTGTTCTTCTGTTGTCTTTAAGATATGTCCAGGATCAGTTGCTTGAGTCTGTTGGCCGAAGCTGGCCCTGCTCTACTCGCTCAGAGCCACTTTACAGATGTAACATTTGCCTTCACTGAAAAATTTCCATTTCATAAGTTATGGAAGATTTATCTCTAATCTCTCCTCTCCCTCCTGTTTCTTGTTCTGTGTGAGTCAGATTTAGACTTTCTCTTACATGGTTATTAATTAAAGTAGATTGGACAAATGTGGGTCTTATCTACCCTGGCCAAGTTGAGTGGAATACATATAACAATCCATGGAATTGAGCCAAACAGATATAGGCAGCACTGAGAAGAGGCGGTGTGTAATTGACAGGCTCAGAGGAAGGATGTCTGGCTGATGTCCTAAGTCCATTTTGAGTTGCTATGACAAATATCCAAGGCTGAGTAGTCTAAAGTGAAGAGGTTTATTTGGCTCATGACCCTGGTGGTTGAAAGGTCTAGATAGCATGGCAGCACTCTGGCAGGGTTGTCTGGCTGTGTCATATCACAGTGAGTAAGGAAGGTGTCAGCCACATGAAGAAGGATCCAAGATTGGGGTGGCTTATCTTTCTAATAACCCTCTCTTCTGAGAATGAACCTGGGCTTGTGATAACTCTATTGATCCCTTCTGCTACAATGATCGAATGCATGACCTAATCACTCCCCCCCCACTCCCCCACCTCCCACCCCAGCTAAGCCATTCCTTAAAGTTCCTGCACATCTCAACACTGTCACCCTGGGACCTCGTTTCCAGCACACAAACCTTTGGGGACTAAACATAACCAAACTGTAGCAGTTGGATACGGGGAGCCACACCCAGGACAATGAGCTCATCAGTCTGTTCACAGATGCTGTGGCTTGGTGACTCACTAAGTACCACACTAAGCATGATCTGGTTCCCACAGACTGTGTCTGGGCAGATGGCAGGTTTAGTGGTGAAAGCTTTGGTCTCTAACACAGTAGTTCTCAGACCTCACCATGCACTACAACCACCCGCAGGGCATGCTGCTGCCACAAACAGCTGACTGCCAGATTTTCTGAGTCTGTAGGTCTAGGATAGGGCCTAAGAATGTGGACTTGTAACAAGTTCTCAGATGATATTGTCTCTGTTCATCAGGGACACACTCGAGAGCCACTGAGCCAGACTTGGTGGATATCAGATTCCCGCCCATTCCCAAACACTTCTTTTAAAAATTAGTTCATTATTTGATTGACAGATGATAATGTATGTATTTCTAGCATATCGTATAATATTTTGGTTTATGTGTGCATTATAATGACTGACTCAGGATATCTAGATTATCTATGATCTAAAACATGTATCATTCATTTGTGATATTCTTCTAGCTATGTTGACTTATATAACCCTGTCAACTATATCATACTTATGTAACATCTCTTTATAACAGCTCACTGGCTATAAATGACCTGGTGTTGGTGTGATGCCTTTAATCCCTTCTGATGGTGTTCTACCTATGATGCAATCACTTCTTAGAATCCAACCCTCCATCAGTTTGTGTCTCTGCAGTCTTTAACATATCTTCCCACCCTCCATCTCCCTGACCTCCCTACACTGTATCCATGGTCTACTCCGTCTCCGTTCATCTCCAGCATTCTCTACTAATGTGAGCTTGAGCAAGCTCCTGGTTGTGACCCAGCCCCAGTGTGCTTCACTAAGGCCCCAAACAGCCTAGAACAACAGAACTTCCCGTACAGGGTCGGAATAAAAAACAAACAAAATTAGTGTATGTAAAGCACTGAACGCATTACCAAGTTGCAAAAAACACTCACATTGTTCTTTGACAAAGTTAAGGAAAGTCATTTAGAATTTTAGAAATTTCATTTTTTCTGTTGCTGCCATGTAGCTTCAAATATTCATGAGGAAGGCTGTTGACCTCATATGCAGCGGATGTGGTTTCTTCCCCTGTTTTCTTACCATCCTAAAACTGAAAAAAAAAATCAAAACTTGAAACATCTTAAACAGAGAATATCTATAGTTTCCTCTCTAAGATGTTCAGACAAGTGCTCAAATGTTCTCACCTTCCAGCCTGCCTTGGAGAGGCAATGGGCCTCTATGTGTGGTCTGGATGTTCATGCGCAGGCCCTGGCCCCACGTCTCAAAAGTTGGACTACATCCTTGGAACAGTGTTCTGTGTTTTAACAGCTTGCTATCTCTGGGTTGAGTGTGAAAATTGGTCTGGGAAGGTAGGATCTTTAAACTCCTCCCTAAGTTGGGAAATCCAGAGGGCAGCCAAGGAAGAAAGGAGACAGGTGGTCACAGAGCACCGGGGATTCCTTGCTCCAGGAAGAGGGAGCTGATCAGTGTGGCACGGTTGGGCAGTGTGTGGCTTCTGCCTTGATCTTCAGCTTCATCTCTTACCTCAGGCCTTTGCACCGTGACAGACAGAGGCTCTGAAGCATGACAACAGTGGCCCTTTGCTCCAGCCTGTCAGCTGATGGGGGTGGACCTGGATCTCTACAGCTCTCTCCTCAGTGGCGTGCTGTAGTGTGTCCCTATTACTCTGCATCATTTTGGAGAGGCCTCTGCAGCGGGAGGAAGTAGAAGGGGCATGTGGAGCAGCAAGCTTCAACACTGAGGACTCTGGCTCCTGCCTTGACCAGTCAGCGGAGCTCACCCTTGGCAACACGTGAGCGTCTAATTAGTAACCCCAGAGAAGTCATTTCTTGCCTGTTGGCAGTGTACAACACTCCTAATTGCTTCCTTTCTTCCTTTCTGTTTTCATCCTCCTGCCTTGCTTTGCCTGCTCTCTAGATTTTCAGTGTTGATAATCCCCTAGTTCCTCATTCACGTGGATGCCACGTGATTATCTCGGGGGATGCAAACAAGGTACATACTCCGAGAAGAGGTGATATATTTTAGGCTATTTGAGATAGGCTCAGAGAAACGTCTGAAAGACCACATAGTCCAGCCAAGCAGGGGCCTGGGTAGTGTGTCTTGCCATGCATACCCAGCTGCACAGGATGGGTGGGGCTGGGGGATTTCATGCTCCCAGCCTGGGCTTCTAGGATGCATTCTTTGTGTCTCTCCACCCACAGATGTTCATGAGCAACACAGAGAAGTTCATGCCAGGTGGACGTACAAAGCAAAGCCTGAAAGATTCTGTCATTTTTGCTGGTAGGTTCTTAACAGGTTTTTGACCAGCTTAGAACAATTTTCAAGGCATCAGTCCTCAGTCCAGCTTGAGAAAAGGCATGTTTGGTTGTTGTTTCATCAATGCCTTATTATCCAGGCACGGCAATACGACTTCTGCTCAGGAGGACCCACTCCAGAGCACATGCCGAGCTCCTGGGCCGTGGACCATTTTGTCCATCAGCACGCTTTCTGTTGAGTTTTATGAGGCAGGCAGCATTCCACCCATTGCTTCCAAAAGCCGCAGCTCAGCATGTTTTCCAGAAATCATTTTAATAAAAGACACATGAAAAAGTATAAAACCTCTTTAGCAAGTGTGAAATGAAATTAAAAAAAAAAACAGTTACAAAAATATCCAGGAATCTCATGGGTAGACTCACCATCAAGAAGACCTTAGGTCCCTTCCTGGGTGAGATGTCAGCTTCCTATGTGGACACAGTGAGAGCTCCTTCCAGAAAGATTCACTATAAAGGGGAAGCAATGAATGCCAATGCAAACAATTGGACTTGCTCTCATTAGCTCAGTTCAGTGTCCATTTTCCTTCTGTCATGACAGATAACTGATGGTTTCTGGTTCGAATCCTTACACCCTTCACTCCGCCACCATCTAAACTTGCAATGCTGCAGATCCTGTAGGAAAATCTCCACCATGTGAGCCCACCGAGGATCCTGATGCCTTGTCTACACCATACACGTTCCTGCAGGTTGGCATTGGCTCTCTGAGTTTCTGGAGATGCCAGGCTGAAATTATCTTTCCATCATCGGATCTATAAACTAGTGAAAAGTTTATGGAGGAAAAACGGCATCTAATCTCTTAAGATATGAAACGTCTACTCCAGCCAAGATTTCACGGTTAATGATCTTACAATGCAAAAGGTGCTCTTAGATACAAAGAATGTGAAAATGCTGCTTGACTTACTGATAAACCCACTGCACACTGAAACTATCACACCAAAAAAACCCCAAACAAAACAAAAGCATTTAATATATAGCTTAGTGTACCTTAAATGTTCTTGGAACACCTATATTAGCCTATAGTTGGGTAAAGTCAGGTTATACATTGCTTTATGGTGTATTATATAATACACTGTATGCTGAACTAGAAGCAAAAATGGTACCTTCTGCACCACTGTAAACTCAAAAGTCATAATCAAAATCATGGTAAGATGGGACTGTCTACATTACAGATACATTACAGACTTATTGGCAGATCCTGAACTTTTCATGAATAGAGTACATGCTCAATAAATTACAAACTAAGTTACAAATGAGCACTGGAACAATATGGAACACTACGAGGAATATTAAACGGTCATAAGAGACTAACATGATTGATTTCTATGACTGCAATGGGAAGATGCCAGTTGGATCTCAAGTGGAAACACTCAGTTTTAGCGTAGCACACATAGTAGACATTATCTGCAGAAAAAGCAGACTATTTTCATAGTAATGCAATGTGAAAGAACATGCTTTGAATACTGGTGGTGGTTCTGAGAGCTAGGAAAAGGCATAGAGGATTGTGGGGGATTTTCCCACTCCCAGTACATCCGAACAATTCCGCTGCTAGAATATGATCTTGTCAAGGTATTTCCACTCAGCTCTGCTCAACTGTTATGTAGAGACCTAGTCCAGAAATTTCAGCTGCCTTTCACATCCCTTCCCTGATGAAATAAGTATATCTGAAAAGAAGAGGTAAAACCTGGAGGAGAGGGAAGGGACCGAGGAAGGAAGGCAAGCCGCCTGGGTAAATAGTTCACATGTATGTTTACAATGTTTTGACCATTTTTAAAATCACCACAAAGATCAGAAAACAGAAACAAGAAGGCAAAATAAAACTGCTTACTTTACAAATGATATGAGCAGTTTCCCTGGACACAGACATCTCCAGTCTTGGTCCTCACAGTCCTTCTGAGGAGGGATGGCCAAAGAGTCTACAGAAAGGGAGGCATCCAGGCAGTGGCACCGGGTCCTGTGCTCATTGCATGAGTCGGCTGGTTGAAACCTGGGGCCTATGCAGGGTCCCTTGGCTCAGCCTGGGAGGAGGGGACTGGACCTACCTGGACTGAGTCCACCAGGTTGATCTCAGTCTGTGGGGAAGGCTTTGCCCTGGAGGAGATTGGAATGGGGGCGGGCTGGGGGGGAAGGTGAGGGAGGCGGGAGGGGGGAGAACAAGGGAATCTGTGGCTGATATGTAGAACTGAATTGTATTGCAAAATAAAAAAAAAAAAAAAAAAAAAAAAAAAAAAAAAAAAAAAAAAAAAAGAGTCTACAGAAAGACTTTGCTACACTACTGTCTCTGGATTCTGCATCTTCAGATTCAGCATCCCCCAAATACTCCAAACATACATGCATGAACACAGAGGTTTATGTCACTGGTGTTATCCTCAAACAATAGGATACAGCTAGTGTCTGAGCAGCACCCACATTGTACTAGGCTACACGTCCTCTAGGAGGGATTTGGAGTATACATGAGCACACATGCCAGTTATTTACAAACACGGAGCCATCTTAGACCAGCCACTTGAGCCTCCTCAGGTTGGGGCATTTGTGGAAAGTGAGGACTAAAGTCAACCCCACGTAGATACTGAGGGGTGACTCTAATTTGAGCCCCAATCACATGAAGAATACCATGAAGAAGATACCACCAACAAGGAAGTAGGTCACAGCAAACACCAGAGACCTATGACACCAGGGGTAGGAAACCCAGAGCAAAGCTTTGACACAGTGAGGCTGTCAACAGGCCCTGGTGTCCAGGATGTTAGAAGCCCAGAGGAGCAGATCTGAGCATCAGGCTGCAGGCTCCTGGTGGGTGCTGGAAAAAGTCAGCGTACAAGGCTAGCCAGGCAGGAGACCCTGGAGGGGTTGCTGGGACTGGAGGAGTGCAGCAGGTGATGCAAGCATATGTCAGTCCACTCTAGGAAACTCCCTCAGACAGGAGCTTCACCAGCTATGTCCCCATGGAGATGTACAAGCTCTAGGTGTCAGCCCAGCCAGTACGGCCGAAATATGCTGCTGTCAATAACATCCTTACCCATCACTCATCTCAGGATCTCAGGACACCTGAGCAAACCTTCATGCCTTGGGATAGTGTCTCAGGTCTCCAATGCCTTTTCTGGCTTGGGGCAGGGGCACATATGCACCTGAGCAGTAAAAATTGTCTTAAGTTCATGTCCTGGCCCTTTTCTCTCTTGTGACTTGCTGCCATTCTTAGTTAGGCTACCATCTGATACCCCCCACTGAGTAACTGTTTGCATGGGTGGTCTGAGGCTTTGGCTCCCTATGTCCCTTTGTTTAAGTTCAATGTCACATTGACGAAATCAGCATTTCTCTGAGAGAAATACACTCTCTCCACTTTTCATGAGATGTTCCTGCTTCTTGCACAAAGACTGTCACTCACACCATTTTAGGTCAGTTTCTGCCTGTCAGCAGTCTTTGCTAACACTAATCAGCCCAAAATTAGACAGACTTCCCATTTCCTTCAGGCTTTCTGCCATGAGATACTACGTAGCCAGTACAAGGAATGAGACGGAGTTTCCTGCCTAGAGAGGAAAAATGATCCCTGAACTGTGTTCATGTTAAAACAGAGCTGTGTGAGAGCGTGTTCGGAAGGATCTTGTTTCCTCAGTCTCCTCCTAGCGCTCAAACCTGGGTGTCTTGATCTCTAAACTCTGGGGACAGGGTCCTGAGTAGTGCTTCCATGCACACTGTGGTGCTGTCTGGGTGGGCAGTTCCTTGTGATGCTGGTCTGGGGCTGGACTTCGGAGCCAGATCGGGGGCCACTGTGTGGTTTCATTTCTTTTCTCAGGGTTGTGCAGGCATGCAGGAGTAGGCCAGAGCTGTCCCCTTACCAGGTCAGGTTAGGCTCTGGTGGAGACGAAAGCTTTGCCCACCGCAGTAGTCTCCTGGGGTGGCTGTAAGAAATGGCTACAAGCTCAGCAGCCTGTGACAACGGATGCTTGTCCCTCATAGTCCTGGAGGCCAGGAGAATGAAGTCAAGGCATCGGCAGAGCCAGGCTTCCCACTGAGACTCTGCAGACTGCTCCTTCTTTCCCCCTTCAGCTTTGGTGACTGTCATTACACTCCTGGGCAGCAACTGCATCACTCCAATGTCTGGCTGGATCCTCACAGGGCTGTGTAGGTCTAAGGACAGATTTGATGGCATTAGGGCCAGCTGGTACCCTGGGATGAGCTCCTCTCAAGGCCTTTCTTATGCCTTTAGTCATGAGATGTTATTTACAGGCTGTGGGGATCAGACACAGATGTATCTCTGGGAAGTTACAGTAACCCTCAATACAACTCCTGTGACATCAATGCTGTGGTGTCGGGAACACAAGCCATACCAGGTCCCTAAAATAGAAAGTCCAGCAGTTAGCCAATGGCCAAATGAGTAATGTGTCTATGTGCTAAACACAGAGTTACCTGGACTCTGTCCTTCTTTGCTGCTCTGATCTCAGTGTGTCCCTGCTGGGCCAGTTCCAGATCTCTGTGCCAGGTCTGGCCCTAGTGGGTCCCCGAAGGGAATGGTCACAGGCCTCTCTCTCTCTCTCTCTCTCTCTCTCTCTCTCTCTCTCTCTCTCTCTCTCTCTCTCTCTCTCTCTCTCTCTGTGTGTGTGTGTGTGTGTGTGTGTGTGTGTGTAGGGGAATTGTATACATAAAAATTTTGCCATATGATAGTGCAGTGAACAGCTGTCCTTGGACAGAAGTGTAATTTCTTGGAATTCTGATCAGCACAGGCAGGAAGAGGAGCTTCCAGGTCTTAGGAATTTTATAGGTGCATTATACCCTGGTGTTTGGCACAACACCCCCAGGTGGGGAGGCCAGGTGTTCTGACAGCTGTCAGTGCCAACCCTGCTCTGACAGGCCTCGGCTTGCACTCTGAGCCCAATTCAGTTTGTGAAGTTCCAGGGACTCAACAGGCCCTTTCTACTTTCCCTGATACAGCATGGAGGAGGGGTAAAAATCCGGATAAGAGACGTGGCGCTAACAAAAATGTCCTGTGATGGGAGGTAACTTCTTCTCCCTGTTTCCCAATTCTCTAATAAACTAAGTTGCAGGCCGCCAGGTGGCCTGGAGAGCTGAAGCACCAGTGTAAGTGTCGGTGACTGCTGCATCACTGAGACCAGAATATCTGACAGAACGTGAAAGGAGAAGCGTTTATTTTGTCTCAGGGTTTCAGTAGGCTCTGCCCATGGCTGCTTGGTCTCAGGTGCTTGGGCAAAACATCAGATCATCAGTAGAGTGTGGCATGAGTGTCTCACCCCGGGTAGACAGCAAGCAGAGGGGTACAGAGAGAGTGCAGAGCAGATCTAGCTCCCACATTTACCCTGGTGACCTACTTCCTTTACCTACTACCTTTCAGTAACTCCCAATAATGTCATCATATTATGAATTCATCAAAGGATTCGTTCATTGGTTTAGTCTGAGCCCTCGTGATCCAGTTGTCTGTAGACACTGGGGTCCTTGACATGGCCATGCTGATGTCAATAATACACTTTCATTCAGGATTTCATTGGCTCCCCACACTTATGGGCTTAGATCAAGGGACTGATTTGCCCTTGTTTGCAAACCTTTCCCGTTTTGGGTACTAGCTCCATCACCACTGTTACCATCATAATAACACATTAATAGACTAGATGTGAGCCGGGCAGTGGTGGCACATGCCTTTAATCCCAGCACTTGGGAGGCAGAGCAAGGCGGATCCCTGTGAGTTCGAGGCCAGCCTGATCTACAGAGGGAGATCCAGGACAGGCACCAAAACTACATAGAGAAACCCTGTCTCCAAAACAAAACAAAACAAACAAACAAAAAAAACCAAAACAACAAGAATAAAAATAGACTAGATGTGGGACACAGAGCTAAGAGGCAGTTGGCTTCCTTCTGCCTCACACCTCCAACTCTGAGGCCCTCTGGGAGCCTTTGTTTGGAGTCCTCATCCAGCTCTACATCAGTCTACACACACTCTTGTATCCACCAGGCTTTCTGCAGGCCACCAGCATTAACTGAAACCAACCGAACCTGGTGTCAATAGGCAAAAGCCTTAGGGTATTTTGATTGAATCCAGACAGGATCTGTGGCTTATTTATGAACTCACATGGCTTTTGACTTCTGCCTTTTTTTTTTTTGCCAAATTGCTGACATGTTCTTAAATTACCCAGTTTGTATTTTCCTGTCTTCTCTGTTGCCTGGGAAGATAAAGCCTCAGGCGTGTGGGCTTCCTTTGCTTACAACAGTGAAGGTTTCTCTGGGCTGCTGTCACCCACCCAGACCACAGGGATTCTTTGAGCCCAGCTTCTAGATCCAAGGAGCATAGACAAGAGCATGGTGAAGAGGAGAGGCCATGTCTATTGTTTAACAAGCATAATAGTGTAATATAAACTTTTGTGAGAATTAAAAGAATTCCCAAATATCATTTGTGCCTTGGCAGGTTGACCTTTAATGGTCTACAGAGATCTAAAGAACCATCAATTGCTTTAAGGGTTGACAAGATGGCGAGCATTGGAGATGCTTTTTTACAGTTATTTTACAGCACAGAAGTGGCCTATAGGTTTGGGGACAGTGAACTTTGTCTTCTTAAACACATTCCAAAAGATTTTGCCCGTGGCCTGTCATCTAAACTCCACCCAAGTCTCCATAACCCGACCCCTTCTAGAAGATACTAACCATTCCCAAATTTAGCACTCCTTCAAGGTTCAGACTGGGCCTGATTAACACATTGTAACTTTCTAATTAAAGACAGGGATTGCTCCGTCATCCTTCTGTTTCCACAGTTACTCTGTGGATTACTCACTAGAGAACATCAAAAGGAGGTAGAGAGAAGCAGCCTCCCACACTGTAGCTGGGATTGTCACTTCCTAAGAGGAAACTCTCACTTGCTTTACCTAAGCCCCCTTAGTTGACTCTTGTGAATTTGCTCTGGATGTTAAAAGCATCAGCCCTTGGCCTCATCTGCTTTGGACGTATCCACACAGCCCTAGGACATCCATTACTGGACTCTGATGGATCAAAATGGGTCCACGGGTCTTGAGACATTCCCTTCAAATGGTAGATGCCTCCACTTAAGTATGGATGGACTTAGTAGTAACACACTTTGACCAGATAAAGGAAAGATGGAATAATGGATATAACCTAGACAGTGATCAGCTGCTACATAATGAATTGCCATGAACTCACCACAAATCTAAGGGGATTGTCTCACAGTTCTATGAGCTGGAAATCCAGGCACCGTATGGCCAAGCCTTCTACCTAGAGACTCCCAAGGCTAAAGCCAGGTGCTGGTTAACACTGAAGTCTCCACTGTGTCTAGCTTGAGTTATCGGCAGAATTTGGGTCCTACAGTTATAGACTGACAGCTGCAAGAACTCTCGGCTCTCAGAACCTGCTCTTGGGACCTTGAGAGCTGAACCCCATCCACAACATGAACTTTGCTTATTGAATCAGCGCTTCTACCTTCAAATTCCTCTAGGTTGTGTAAAAAGGTTATCTACCAAAACAATCTCTCCTGGAGTATAGGGGACTATCCTGGAATTCTGTTTGCCACAGTAAGTCACCAGGATTTCCAACTCTTGAGAAGAATAGCTGCCATACACTGAGGACATCCAAGCAGCCTTCTGGAGAGGCCCACACAGGTGCAGTCAACCTCTAAAGAAAAGCCATATGAGAAGCTTCTGGGAAACAAATTCTGTAAGCCCTGCTAAGTCTGCAGATGGCACTTCCTCAGCATCCATCCTCTCTGCACCCTCAGCACAGGCCCTCATCCCCAGCTACTCAGCCTGACTGCTTCCGGGTCCCTAGCCCATCAGCTCACGTGCAGAGATGTGTACTTGCTGACTGGAGATGCCGTAGTTAGAGGTTACGCAGTACTAACTCAAGTACTGTCTTATGCTTTAGAGAAGCGATTGCTGGCAGTGGGAAAATGCTGCATTGCAACACGGAAAGAAACATTTCAACAACAGTGTTGTCTTCCTGGAGTCAAAGACAGAGGTCTCATCTGGACCTTTGTCACATTCTCAGTTATGCTGTGGTCACCACTGGCTCCCATCCCTCTTCTGTGGGAGATGACAAGCCATATTGCTAAATAACCAGCCCATTCCCTGGAGCCCTGCTGCTTCCTGGTTCATTCCAAAGTCTTCCCAGCATCTTCCCTGGTTCCAATTTGTCCTTAGCTCCACACTGAGAACCAAGCTTACCATCTGGTTATCCTTCTGTGGGCTCCTTGCTCTCCTCTTACTGACGGTCCCTGCTTGTGCCATTGTACATGGAATGTGAACTGCAGCCGGCATGAGTGAGAAGAAGAAGAAGAAGGCTGGGACCGCCTAGCCTTGGTTTGAGTGCCATGGCTTAATTTAAGTCATTTCACAATAGGAAGGGAAACTCACGATGCTAGGCTGCTCCCCACCCACCCCCAAGCTGTGGATTCAGCACAGGATAACAAATCACAGCATCTCTGCATCCCTCCCTCCTTTGTCAGCTCCACACCCTCCAGAAATTTCCAGATAGTGTGGCGGATGCCTAGACTGTACCCTGTGCCTAGAAGAATGAATGAATGCACAAGACTTGGCTTCAGGACGTCCCTCCTTACAGCCCAGTGGAAACCTCTGCCAGCCCTATGAAGAGCTGGGAACAAAGGACTCTTGGAGATCCCCACCCCACACACCGTGCACAGAGCAGGGAGAAGCTGTCTTTCTGAGCAGTAGCAAATCCATGTGACACGCCACTCCAGACAGAACAAAGCTAGGGCCAGGACCATTATTAGTTCAGGTCGGTTCATCTTGAGCTGTCAGTGGCCAGAAGGCACCCGGTAACACAGTCCAGCCCTTGCCTCTGTGAATCATTAGCACTAAGCATGAGATGTGCCTGGATCTAATCTAGCCCAAGCTCAATTACTTCACTCAACTGATTGGAACCTGCCTGGATCCTATTCTTCTCACCTTGGCAGGTGTGCAGCAAGCACCAGGGACACACTCCCCGTCCAACTGGGACCATGTGTCCAGAAAGCAGCTACAGGAACCTGTGAGAAACTAGATTCTCCAGCTCATGAGTCACTTTCCTCCCCAGGACTCAACTAATTTCCAGGCCAGAAGTGGGATGCTGGGACACACACTGTTACAGGAAGAGAGAGGGAGGTCCCAAGACACGGCCACCCAGATGTTCCTTCCCATATCACTGAAATAGGGTGAGAATCAATGCCCAAGCACGCTGGAAGGAGGAGGCTGACCAAGAGACATAGGCTGTGGAGGAGGCCAAGTTCCATCTCTTAGCTACAACTGCACCCAGTCTTTCCCCCATCTGCACTTTCCAAGGCCAGCATCTACCTCTCCATGAGAATTTCCCTCTCACTTTACAGTGACCTGGAACCTTCTTTGAAATAACTCAGACACATCCCTTCCCCTTCCTTCTGCACCTTCTAGCCCGAGCTGTAGAGCGTCTCTGCTCCATCAAGTCTATCCTGAGCTTAGACCTTGTGGCCACGGAAAACCCTTTAGTGCACATCCTGCTGGTGGATACGCCCTGTCTGAGTCTGTGCGGGCAATGTGGTGCTTCACCTTTGGGCACTACTGAGAGTGTTCACAGGGAGCAGAGGCCAAGCAACCCTAGGTTCTCAGGGCTCAGGGCTCAGGGCCTCCAGGTGAATCCTGGCCTAGGCTTTGAAGCAAATGAGAATCTTCCAGGAGGGACTTGGAAGTCTCTGTGCCATCTACCCGCTTCTGTGACATATAGGCACATGCAGGGTACAGTCATTGTCTACTCCCTAGGAGTCCTGCCCTGAATTCCATATATGACTACATGGCAGGACTGTGCCCTACAGTGACACAATAAAGACATAGAGCTGGGGACTAAGAACATCCATTAGCACATTTGTTTTCTCAAAACTGTGACACATAGGCTAAGATATTGTCAGTGAGACACAGATCAAAATCATGCAACTTGGAATCATTTGGAGTAAAATACTGAAGGAATTAGTAACTCAGTCAATGTGATTCAGGCCAGTTAAGCTTCAAGGCACCACATTCAATTAACTGTCATTTACATCAATTACATCTTGTGCCTGGCTTTCCCCATCCATACAATGTGGACAAGGAAAGCACCTAGGTCACCTGGATGCTTTGAAGGTTGAGAGAATGCACAGCTGCAGCCTAGTACATAGCCTGGCCCCGTTGCATCCCCCAGGACATCTAAACTGGGATGTGGGGACAAGCAGTTGCATCAGAGATAGAGGCAAGTTCAAGACGATAGGTCAGCAGAGGTTTGACTGGCAGGGCTTTCCCAGGGAAAGATTAGGGCTGTCTTCAGGAAACCTGGGCTCAGGAGTCATTAGGTAAGGGTATGCTGAGCTATGGTGCATGGGGAACAAGAGCAATCCATGGGGCTCAGCTTGGAGGGCGGCGGCTTCTCTGCTCACAATGGGAAAGATTAAGAATGTAAGACAAGGCCACAGAAAAGTGCTGCCTGGCCTATGCTAGGAAGAGGGTTGGTACCCTGCTGAGCAGGGAAGGTGAAATTCTTTGGGATGCTAGAACCCAGCCACAAGTATTTCAGAGGATATGAATCATCAGGGGTGAAAGACTCTATAAAGCAGAGGTTCTCAATCTGTGGGTTGCGGCCCCTGTGAAGTCCAACAACCCTTTCATAGGGGTCACCTAAGACCATCTCCATATCAGATATTTACATTAAGATTCATAACAGTAGCAAAATTACAGTTATGAAGTAGCAATGAAAATAATTTTATGGTTGAGGGGGGAGGTCACCATAACATGTATTAAAAGGGTCACAGCATTAGGAAGGTTGAGAACCTCTATTCCAGAAGATCTCTAGAGAGATGCCAGCTTTGTATACAGACTTGAGATTTTCTCACTAGATACATGCCAACCTTCATACATGCCATGTTCTTCATTTTGTAGTCTTGAATTTGTAAAACTTAATGTTGGGTCCAGAGCTGGGTTCACCTCTGGCCATGGCTTACCTGTAGCTCCTTAAAACATGCAACTAGGTAATGGTAAGTACAATTTAAATTTAAACATATATAGTTACATATAGCTACTAGTTACCAGGTTGAACAGTGGTGTTCTGGAGCAAAGTGGATTACAGAGAGATTGGACTTGTAGTCAACACTGGCTTATGCCTGAGTCTCAAATGCAATATGTCTGTGCATATACATTTTTGTACCTGGGGATCCTATAGGCTCAGGAGAGGGCCTCCCATTGGTCCCCCATGAGCTCTCATTTTCCTTACATGCTGAAAAAAAAAGCATGCTTTGGCCACACTGTGCTCATCTAGCTGCAGATTTTCTTCATGGGCTGAGGCAGGGCCTTGAGCATTCCAGGCAACTGACACAGATATTTAGGTACCCCCAACCCCTCAGATCTTGGGAGACATAAGTAAGAAATAGTTGCCAGTGGTTAACTTGATTAACTCTATAGGATGGAGATATCTTTGTCACCCACGTGGACATGGCTCTGGCTCCAAAGAGCCTTCTTGTGTTTGGTTGGTCATTTTACCAAGAGGCACCTGACATTATAAGATAACTCTGAGGCAGGAATAAACATCTCTTAGACTGGATGAGTAAGTGTTGGGACATGGCGCAGCCTCACTCAGGTAGACAATGGCTCTCTTGGATTTTGCTGTGAATTCACAGGTCTTGGAATTCTGAAACTGGGATGTAGATAACCATGCCTTTTTTTTTTTTTTTTTTTTGCAGTTTTCTGGAAATTAAAGATGTCATACCTTATAAGGCAATCATGGAAACCAAATGTTTAACACCCTGTCAAGATCTATGAGGCCAGAGAAGATGCTGGGATACTTCCCATATAAAGAGAACCGAACCCGTGGTATGCTAAGGCAGTGATTGCAGGAATCATAATGTGCTCATGATCCCAGTGGCCAAGCATCAAAGGCTGTTGGCTCTATGAGTCATTCCCCAAATTCACGTTATCAAGTCCAGAGGTCACCTGTTCCATCTACCTCCTTCTCCAACGTCTCTGAGGACTCTCCAGCCTCATGAGCTCTAGAAGAAGGTTTGGATCAAGTTGAAAATACATCCACGTGAAGCCTCACTGATCTCACAGCTGATCCAACGTGCTCTTTGTCTCCTCTGCCTGCCTTTCTCTAAGGGCAAATGCATCTGCGACACAAAGACAGTCTGCTGAGAGAGGTGCTTCTCTCAAATCCAAATCCATAGCTGGAGTTAGTCCCCAAAGTGGTGGCAGTGGACTTTCCACAAGATGGGGCTTGGAATTCCAAGGACAGAAGTGCTAAACACAAAGATGATCAGTCTCAAGAATTTGTTAGGGGAACCCACACACCACTGTGTTTTATCCTCACCAAGGACAGACAGTAAGAGAAAAGAGATGTTCTGGATTACCTACAGCCAGGGGTCACAGTTGGGGTTCACATGGGGGTGTAAGGAACTTGGATTTGGTGTTGGTACCAGCTGCTTTCAGTGTTTTGGGCGATGGCCCAAACACCTTCGTCAGTTGCCTGGAATGTTCGAGGCCCTGGCTCAGGCCGTGGGGAAAACCTGTAGCTAGCGAGTGACAGGGTGGCCAAAGCCCGCTTTTTTCCTCAGCATGTGGAAAGAAAATGAGAGTACTTGAGAGGCCATGGGAGGTCCTCTGCTGAGCCTTCAGATGAGCCAGCACGGCTGTCAGAGTGAGTCCTCACTTGCTCAACAGGGCCGGGCAGCTCCCAAGGTCCTTGCTCGGAGGCACCGTGTGGCCTCACTCACAGTTTAGAAATCTGGAGACACTGGAGAAAGACAAGTGATGTTTCCATAAGCAGAGTACTGACAGTGGTACATTAAAGATTCTGATGAGGGGTGTGATCCATAGACAAACCCAATCTGTCTCTTGCCTGTGCCCTATCTGTGAGGTATTGAGAGGCAGGGTGACTCCTCAACTCCTAGAATCCTACCTGGGAGAGAGGCTATGTTGTGTGATGTGCTAGGCTGCTCCAGCTACTGTAACAAAAATCCAGGAGGCTCACCAGTAACTAATACTAGAATAAGTCTCCTTGACTGGGAGCCCAAGATGAAGGCACCAGCCAAGTTGGTGTCGATCTAAAGCCCTGTTTCCTGTTTCCATTGGGTTCTGACTGTCCTTACTTGGTAGAAGTGAGACAGTTTCCTGGGATTCCTTTTACAAAGACACTCATGTCAAATGTAAAGAACTCTGTTCTCTAGACCTAAGCACACACTGGGGGCACATCTCTTACCACCCTCACCTGGAGGAGGTAATAAACCCTGGGTTTGATAGAGCACAAACTGCCAGCCTGTTCGTCTGCGGTCACCACTTCCCAGGACACAGCCATGCTCACAGCCATGCTCAATGCCTCTTAGATCTCACCTGCACACACCTTTGAAAAATATATAATTTCAGATGTGAATACAGGGACCCTTGTGGTCATGGTGGTCAGAGTGACGCATGGCAGATTTGTATAGATACATTTACACATGTACACATACAGTGAACATATGCAAAACTAGGAAAACCTAAATAGGGCCATGGATACACTGTTGTCAGTCTTCTGATCATGACAGTGCACTGTTCTTATGCAGGATGCTACCACTGTGGGAGCATGAAGACTTCTCTGTATTATCTCTTAGAATTCTATGTGGTCCTATAAAGCTTTTTTTAAAAATTGAAAATCAATCCTTATAGTGTGTTTAGATAACGATTTCAAGAAACAGATAGGGGTTGGGGATTTAGCTCAGTGGTAGAGCACTTGCCTAGCAAGCGCAAGGCCCTGGGTTCGGTCCTCAGCTCTGGAGAAAAGAAAAAAGAAACAGGTAGTGAGGCCCAGGAAGACCACCTCCTCTTTATCTCTCCAGCCTGCGGGTCTCAGGATTCAGACCCAGCAAGCTGTCCCTTCCCCCAGCACCCTATGCTGCACAGCTGAGGCCCACTTTGCCTGACACAGGGCGGAGACGGACGCCTGCTGCTGCCACAGTTATCACCTAGAGTGTAAGATGAGCACTTAACAATTCAACCCTGGGGCAACAGGGAAGGAGTTGGCTGGGCACTGTTGAGGGTCTTAAAGCAGAGAACTGTGGGGAGGGAAGCTGGGAAATTGAGGGGTAGGACTGAATCTTTAAGGGAGTTCCATGAAGGCAGACAGATACCACACAGTATCCCTCTCACACTAGGCCATGCGACCTGACTCCACATAGGGAGACGAGACGAACCAGGGGCCATTTCCATCCACCCAGCTGGGGACCAGTCCTCTGAGCCACCCAATGAAGGTCGCTTTAGACCTTTACCAGTGCTGAGATGGAGAAGAGGAAGACGAAGAAGAAAGAGTCATAGAACAAGCATCCCCAAGGCTAAATCACGGAAAGTCTATTTCTGTTAATGTGGTGTTTTCCCTTTTGGAGAACCCCCAAATTAAAAACTTGACATTTCCTATTCTACAGCAAGCACGTGGCCTGTTTCATTTGTTGTTATTGATATTTTATCAACACGCTGTCATTTGAAGAGCACCCCATGGTCAGATATTCTGAGGAGATGCTGACAGCATGAGCGAGACCAACAGTGGCCTGCCTTCAGGGTGTTTCTGTCCTGTGGCCTCAGATTCTTTCCTGCTCAAGGTCTTGCTTTTCTCACGGCACTTGTTCCCTGTGTACCTGTCCCAATTAGACAGGGTCCTGATGGCCACAGTGATGCGAGGTGGGGCTGTGGGGGCCATTCAAGCACACTTTAGTTCTCACTGCTCAGTCTTGAGAGTACAAGGGATAGTGACTGAAAAATCAAGCATCTATCTGTTCTAAAAGCCAGAATTCTCTAACTGTACTTAATGATGCATGCTTTTCCCTGTGGAAGCTATTGCCGATGGGATGTGTGTGTGTGTGTGTGTGTGTGTGTGTGTGTGTGTGTGTGTGACACACACGTGCTGCATTCTGTTTTGTTTGGAATTATGTTTCAAGCAGCAATCAGGAGGATCGGATTGCATTTCCTTTCTTGGAGAGTTATTCAAGCTTGATTCCTTCCCCAAGGTATGTCCTTTCTCAATTGCTGAGGGCAAAACCTCTCCAGTTGAGTGTTAGTGGGTTGTTGAGAAATATAAACAGAATGCAAATGGAAATGGGAATCTTGGCTTGACTACATTAGCTACAATTTATTTGCATAACCACTAACAATTAGAAACTTAAAATATTTCCCAGATGTTCACACCTGATCATATTACAAGACAACTATTTTAAAACTGCTTCAAGGCCAACATCCTAAGCAAAGAAATCAACCTATGAAATCAAGAGCAATGTATATTGGAATCACATGTATGTGATGGACATGGGGGTGTCAGTAACACACAGAAACTGACAGGTAATTGGAATGGGTAACTGGGAACATGATAAGTTTTAGGTTACAGTTTGTGTTCATTTAGACACCTGAACTGTACAGAAATGTAGTTTCCTAGCCTTGATCTTTGTTACAAGCAACTATCTTACATAAAATAGGCCATTTTTCCCACAATCCATGTGAAAATTACCTAGTGTCCATGCTTGATAAGGAGCTGAAACTCTACTATGAAGATTCTCAGATTACAGGACAAGAAACAGGTAGTCTCTATTTTTAGCAAACAACTTTTTCGACTTTCTTGAAGACATGATTCAGGGAATTTTTAAACCCCATTTGGTTCCTGTAGGGCTTTGTGTTTGAGATTCAAGAGGGACCCTGGAAAATGAAGGATCCTCGCTCTGGGAAGATGTCACAGGACACAGATTTGCTTTGGGGACACTTGCACGTGCTTGCCAGGAATGGGCTGTTGAAGATGTCTTTGGCACATTTACGTCCAGCTTCTCCCAGATCCTGTTAGTCAGGTCATCTACAGCAGAGTTCAGTCATAAAGGCTGAACAAACCATACCAGAATAGAAGGAGCCAGGGGCAATGGTTCAATCTAGATATCCAGGGATCGAGAAGTTTAATAGGACTCACGGGAGGATCTGGTAGGCTCATCAGCAAGACACATAGCCAGTTTCAAAGCAAAGAGAGAACTCTGAATCCCAATGAGAATGTTGGGAATAACAGTGGGAAGCAGTAGTACATGTGCAGGTTGTAGGGCTCATGGCACTAGATAAGCCAAGGGGACTTAAAGTTCTCAGAGCAAGCACACGGCTTGAGGTCGAGATCTTTGTTTAGGTCCAACACTTGCTTATATTTTCAGAGCAGAGCAGGACCCTGCCATTATAGAGCTCTCTGCTCTGACATTACACATTTCTGTTTATTCTGGGATAGACTCTGTGATGGGCTCTTGGTAAGCAGTGGCAAATAAGACTTAGAACCTGACTTGAAGGGAATGATAACTTAGTAATGGGGTAACAAGTGGAAAAGCAATTGCAATATGGGGTCTTAAGTTCTGTGATACTGGAAGGTTCTGGTTACAATTGATGTATCCAAAAAATCATCCTGATAAGAGGAGAGGGAAGTGTAACAAAGGAGGTATTAGAGCAGTGGGTCTCAATCTGTGGGTTGCAACCCCTTTGGGGGTCACCCCCTAAGACCATTGGAAGACACAGATATTTACATTATGATTCAGAACAGTAGCAAAAATACAGTTATGAAGTAGAAACAAAAATAATTTTATGGCTCACCACATCATGAAGAATCGTATTAAAGGGTCTCAGCATTAGAAAGGTTGAGAACCTCTGCATTAGAGTATTAAAGAAACTGAACCAGTGGGAAGTACATTCCAAAAAGAGACTCAGCATGGACACTAGGAGACTTCTCAGCTGCCCCTTGTGGCCAGTGCTCCCTTCCTTGGCCTGGATGTCCTTCTCACACCCCCACCCCACAATCACACAGAAGACTTGGTGGTTAGTTCTGAAATGTTCCCCGAAGGGCTCATGTGTTGAAAGACTGGCCTCCTAAACAGCAATGTTTACAGATAGGATTTGGGAAATTGATTAGATGGATCACAAGAACTCTGACCGTCAGTGGATTATCCCATTGATGGGATCCTAACTTGATGTGATATTGGGATGCCTTGGAAACTAAGTGGGTGGAAACTTCTTGGAACTTAGGAGCATGCCCTTAGGGACTGTCTTGTTACTGGCCCCTTCTCTTATTCATTCATTCATCCATTCATTCATTCATCCTCTCTGTGTCTGTCTGTCTGTCTGTCTGTCTCTGTCTTCTCTCTCTCTCTCTCTCTCTCTCTCTCTCTCTCTCTCTCTCTCTCTCTCTCTCTCTCTCTGTCTCTGTGTTCCCTCACTGTGCACATGTCTACTGGTGTTCTGGGTCATCATAGGTCCCAAACCTTCAAGAAAGAACAACTGTGGACTGAAACCTCTGGAAATCTTACAGATGACAAACCTTGGCTTCTTTCTTTATGGCAACTGTCTTGAGTGTCTGATATAGATATGATGGGATAAAAGGGTAAATTGCTGAACCTATTTTAAAGAGCAACAATTTGTTTAAAACGTTTTACATTGGTATAGATTTTAGTTTATTGATACAAACTTAAAGTTAATTTTCTTATACTGTGTGTATATTTTTACTCTTGTTTAAGGTGTTATGTTTGTACAGGTCATTTAAAATTGTAATGGAAATTAAAAATAGATTAATAATTAGTCATCTATGATAATCATACTCGTAGCCATGTTAGTTAAGTCTTCTAGGTATACATAGATATATTTCAGATAGATAGGTAATCTTCAAATACTTCAAAGACCTACAGAATATGGCATTTAAAATATTTTAAAAATTTAGACTTTCTGAACAGTGAGACATGTCTGCTCCTGGCAGCACAGATCTACTTCAGAGAGGAGGATGGGCATCGAAGACACTCCATATAGATATCTTCACCTTGGCAAAAATAGCCATTTGGGCAAGAAACTGTTCTTGCCTGGACTGCTTGATCGACTGGACATGCAGGACCCACAGGAAGGTTACCACTGAACTTTGTTTGACAAAATGGTCCTTCAGGTTCCTGCTTCGCAGAGGAAACTGCCAGACATTCTACAGGACGCAGACAGAAGTGACTGAGAGACTCTAGACCTGTGGGCTGAAGACAGATGCCCCAACTTTACAAAGGAACATTAGGTGACTGTCCAGGCTGCCAGCTGTCTCTGTCTACACTGGCAAGACTCCTGAAAGTTGCTTGTGTCCTTCTCCCATTTTTCAGGTAATATTATATCCTTCTGAGGTCTTTGATGTAGTTGAAGACTAGATAGTTATAATTTTCCTTAGTTATGATAAAAGATAAGTTAGATATGAAACCTTAGACTCACAAATATAGGGTAGATAGGATATCTGCTTTAATTTTGCCAAATATAAATAGACTAGGTATTATAACTGTAATTATTGCTTGATAATTGTTTTGTTATATGTAAATTTACTATGTGAAAGTTAAAATCTTCCTTTTTGAAAAAAAAAAGAAAAGGGGAAGTGTGGATATTGCTCTGTATAAATAAAATGCTGATTGGCCAGTAGCCAGGCAGAAAGTATAGGCAGGACAAGCAGAGAAGAAAATTCTGGGAACAAGAAGGCTGAGGCAGAGAGTCACTGCCAGCCGCCACCATGACAAACAGCATGTGAAGATGCCGGTAAGCCACGAGCCACGTGGCAAGGTACAGATTTATAGAAATGGATTAATTTAAGCTATAAGAACAGTTAGCAAGAAGCCTGCCATGGCCATACAGTTTGTAAGCAATATAAGTCTCTGTGTTTACTTGGTTGGGTCTGAGCAGCTGTGGGACTGGCTGGTGACAGAGATTTGTCCTGACTGTAGGCCAGGCAGGAAAACTCCAGCTACAAGTGTCTCCTCACAGTGAGTGAACACTGACACACAGAGCAGCTGCCCTGCAGCTTTGCAGTCCCAGCTCCCCTCAGATGAGCAAACACTCACCAAAGGCATTGACCATTTCCCCAAATCAGATTACAGCTGTGATTTTATCAGTTATTAAAGTTAAGTAGGTTTATTAAAATTAATCAATTATGGGTGCCACCCCTGCCCCTTGAAAACATTTCTGAAAACAAAAACCTCAGTTCTGAGTGTGAAGAGATGTTGAAGGTGGACCAGTAAAACAGCACTGCTTATTTCTGAGAAGCTGTGAAATACTGAGGGAACACAGAGATGAAAGTCATTTGAAGACCACAGTCAGAATCCCAAGTCTTTCCTAAATCATCCCACTGTGGGATTCGTGGAGATGTGCTGTACATATCACTCTTGTGAGAAAGACACCGTGGGACCTCCACAAGGGCCTGCAGCCCACACGAGGCTTTGGTTTCATGTCAAAAGATTAATGAGATGCTCATGTTTATTTTTAAAAAACAAAATCAAATATTTAAAATACCCAAATATTGTTTTTGTGGGTTTCCTGCCTAATTGACTTTTTGATTAACAAATCAGCAACAGAGTTCTAAGCTGCTGGATTGCAAGATCCTAGGCCAAAGGGGGCCATTCATGTTGCTCATAGTAAAAACTCTGAGAGGGGCTGGAGAGATGGCTCAGTGGTTAAGAGCACTGACTGTTCTTCCAGATTCAATTCCCAGCACCCACATAACAACTAACAACCATTTGTAACTCCAGTTCCAGGAGACCCCACTTCCTCTTCTGGCCTCTGTGGGTGTACAGATAAATACAGGCAAAACACCCATGTACATAAAATAAAAATAAATAAATCTAAAAATATCTCAGAGATAGTATATAAATGACCTAATGATGCATTTCAAGACTCCTGAAAATACAATAAGCAGCCAGGCACAATTCTAATAGATGGCATGAAATAATGAACATTGGATAAGAGAGAGACTGAAAGAACAATACACAAAACCAACCAAAGAGTTGGGCTCTGAAAAGTCAATAGGACTGAGAAACTCCTACACAATCTGGCAAAAAAAGAGGGAGAAGAAACTAAAACTGGAGATAAAGGATGTCGTTACAGGGATTCCAATGAACTCAGAACATTATTAAAGGTTAAATTTTAAATTTATTCTCTAAAATGCTAGAAAAACTAGATGAAACAGAGGAATTTTTAAGTGTGTATCATCTACCAAAATTAAAACTAGAAGCTATAAGTAACCTAAAGAGATCTATTACATGAAATGCGATGGAAATAATCAGACTTCTTCCCTCCAAGACAAGCTCAGGACTGGATGGAGGCAATACTGACTTCTAACAAATTTTCGTGGAAATTCTTCCTAATTCATTCTTCCTAATTTCATGGAATTCATCCTAATTTTCTTACCTTGTTCCACAGCACACAATGTGAAGGAATACTACAAAATCAGTATTCTTCTGATACCAAAATCAGGTTCAAAAAAATTAACAACAAAACCTCACCCCTGTCAGAATGGCTACCGCCAAGAAATCCAATGACAGATGTTGGAGAAGTACAATGAGGGAAATCCTTGTTCACCACTGGTGTAGTACAAATTAACACAGTATGGAAATCAGTTTGGAGGCTCTTCATTAAGTGAAAACAGAACCACCACATGACCCATCTATTCCACTCTTATGCATAAACCCAGAGAACTCCATGCCTTACCCTACTACAGAGATATTTACACCCCCACACCTACTGTTGGTTTATTCACTATAGCAAAGAATTGGAATCAGCCTACTTACCTATCAACAGATCAATGGACAATAAAAATCTGGTACATGTTCAAAATGGAATAGTATTCAGCCCTAAAGAAAAATGAAATCATCCATGGCCCACCTGATGTCGGTTGGCTCAGGAGGGTGATCTACAGGCCAGCCCAGCACCTTGTAGAGGCAGGGGAGTAGGTCTCAGTATGATGAGCAAGTGTGTTGTGGAGATATAGGAGAGAAAGAGAAGCAGAATGGCTCCTGTGCTGTGGAAAGAGGAAGAATGGAAGAAATGAAAGTGAGGAGGAGTAGGCTGATGTGGGAGGCCTGCTTGCCACCTGAACCAGGGTGACATCCAGGCCCAGGCTGCTGCCAAGAGCCATGTCTGGGTCCATGATCCTACCACAGCCAGGGGCTGTGTGGCTATCCATGGCCCATGTTGCCACCAAAGACCACAAGGCTGCCCAGTGTCTGGGCTGTCACCCGTGGCCATGTAGGTGTCCAAGAGCCATGCTGCCACCAAAGCCATGTTGATCTGGGTGGCCTGTGTTGTCATCAGGGCCATGGTGTTGTCCAGACCCGAGCTGCTGCCAAGGGTCATGTCTGGGTCTGTGGTCCTACTGCAGCTGGGACCTGTGCTGATGTCTGTGGCCCGTGTCACCTCAGGGGGCCATAGGAACCATGAGTGATGAAATCAGAAGGCCATGCTGAGCCCATGATGGCCACTGTTGGAAGAAAGCTGGCCCTGACCCTCATGGGAGAGCTGCCCTGCCCACCACACACACACTGAGGTGAGATGGCCCCACCCCTCACCACAGGTGAGGAAGAACTGACCCTGATGGAGTGGGCTTGGGGCAGCTGGCTCAGTTCCTCGCCTGAGGGGGCAGCTCCAGTGGCCTGGACTGAACAGCTCAACTACTGCCCAGGCCCACCCTAACATCTACCCCATCTAGGATCTGCTGGAGCTCAGGAAGGTTCTGGTCCTGTGAAATGATACCCACAGGATCTCCATGGCTCGGGGTGGCTGCAGGATATCCTAGAGGAGTTCTGATGAGGATGCAGTGAGGATGGTGTACCAGAAACCAGAGGCCTTGAACCAGCCCAGTGACAAACTGCAGTGAACATCGCAAGTACAGCTGACTGGACAAAAGGGTAGACTGGGACACACTGCGACCCCCAATATCACCAGGACGGATGGAGAGGTGTTGGAGAGGCGGGGAAACTGGAGGAATGAAGAGGTTTTTCTGTTTTGTTGTTTTTCTTTTGGGTTTTTGTTTGTTTGCTTGTTTTGTTTTGGATTGGTCGGGTTTCTTTTTAATTTTCCTTTGTGGGGGCACGGCAGGGGTGAGGGGAGGTGATGGAGGGACTCGGAGGTGAGTGAACTTAGGGTGCATGATGTGAAATTCCTAAAGATTCAATAAAGAAATTATGTTAAATTTAAACAAACAAATAAAGTTAAAAAAAGAAAAATGAAATCATAAAATTTGTAGGAATATGAATGGAATTAGAATGAATAATAGTAAGCAAGGACACCCAATCTCAGAAAAAAGAATCCTCACCTGCTCTTGCTCATATGTGGCTCTTAGCCTAAAATGTGTACACATATTAATATAAACATCGTACATGTGGGTCTAGGATAATAGGGAGGAGAACAAGAATGGGTAATTTAAAAAAAAGACAAAATGCTTGCTAATGAGTTCACATATATCATACACTCTATGTGAGTCCTTTGCATGCTCTCTCATGGCACAACACATTCTCAGTGCAAAATACATCCTTAAACAGGCAGTGTCCACGTGTGACTCCAGGAGGCCTGTGACTTTACCTGAAGATACACATTTTAAATTATGCTCTCATTGGATATCCCAGGAGGATGGAGTTTTTCATATGTACCACTAAACTTTTTAAATTTTATTCTTTAAACAAGAAGTTTTGCTATTCAAATTATAGAGTGTGAAGGTTGTTAGAAAAATGTGTGAAATACCATAGTTTTGAAAAATCTGAGAATACCTGGAAATGTTGATTTATTATTCTTGAATCTCAAAGAATAACATGCCGGGAATTTGAAATGTGTTTGTTTTTATTTGTCATGGTTTTTTATAATTCTAAATTGCATTATTGTTGATGAAAGAAAGTACTTTTTGAAAAATAATACAGTAAAACAAAATATGGAGTTCCCCAGGAGAGCCATGTAAAAGGATATGGAGCTTTAAACATATCCCCAGTTCCCAGACTTGGGACTTGTTATGGTTTGGATCATAGCCTTAGAGACATATAAAGGTACGATCAATCATAACAGCCATCCATCTATGTGCATGCTGTCTGTATTGTTCTCCAGCCTATCCTTTGAAGCAACACACTTTCAAATAAAACATTGTATAATCCATGAGTAAGTTGAGATCACCTAGACATAAAATAGCACAGGACCTAAATTTCAGTCCCTGAACAAATAAGGTTGTTCATAGACTAAGTTCTGCATCACGCCCGTGGTCTAGCACACAACAGGCCCAGCAGCTTTGGCCAGCTGTTTCCCTGAGTGGCTGCCAGACTAGATGGTTAGAACTTCTTTGGAATACTTGGGTTATTCCAAATGGTACCTGAACTTCACGTCTGTGAGTTCTCAGAATACAGGGAACCCAACACAAACACATGAAGAAGAAAAAAGGGAAAGGGGGGGCGGTGGGCAAGGAAGAGGGAGAGAGAAGTGTGAAACCCCCATCAAATCTCATCAGCTGGGGACAGCAATGATAGAATGACTTGTGTTTGCCATTGATTTTAGTTGTCAGTGATTCAACTGAAAATGTGAAATTGAGGATGCGATGATGCTTATCAATCATCATCAGAATAACCTTGAGGACATGATGTCAGGTGAAGACAGACTGACAGACAGACAGACACACACACACAGGGTGGGGGCAGGGAGGGAGAGAGGGCAAAGGAGAGGGGGACACACACACACAGAGAGAGAGAGAGAGAGAGAGAGAGAGAGAGAGAGAGAGAGAGAGAGAGAGAGAGAGAGAGAGAGAGAGAGAGACCCTGTGATTCTACCCTGAGGTAGTTAGTCAGTAAAGAAGTAGATACAGAAGTAGAATGGTGGTTGCTGGGGCCAGAGGAGGGAGGAGGGAGGGTGATTTAACAGACAGAATTTTACTTTCCAGGTAAAAACATTTTGGAGATTGGAAGTCCAGCAGTGTAAATATACGTGACACCACTAAACGTATACTTACCAAAAACTAAGATGGGGCAGGTATCAAGACGGCTGAGGGGTAAAGGCACTTGCTAAACTACCTCTGCCTCCCTGAGTTTAATCTTAGAACTCAGATAAAGGTGAAAGGAGAAAAGTGACTCTGCAAAGTGGTCCTCTGACTTACACACACACACACACACACACACACACACACACACACACAATAAAAAAATAAATATTTTAAAGATAAAATAAGATGGTAAATTTCTCATTATGTGTGTTTTACTACCATTAAAACTTTGAAAGCACACTCTGGGAAGACAACTCCATCAGTCAAGGGTCATAGAAGACTGAAAATCAGAGTTCCATCTCTGGAGACGTGTTTAAAAGAAAAAGCCAGCCACAGCAGCATGTGCACTCAGTCAGCACAGGGAAGGCAGAGGAGACAGGCAGGTCCCTGAAGCTGGCTGGCCAGCCTGTGTAGCTGAGCCAGTGAGCTTCCAGTTCAGTGATCAACTGTCTCATAAAAGTAAGGTGACAAGTGACTGAGGAAGTCACCTGACTGGCCTCTACACATGTATGCATGCATGTGCACCCCTACACACACGAATACATACATATATATATATGCATTATAAACCTTTCAAAACATAAAAAGAAAAAAAAGTGGAAGAGAAGGGACCAGGCTTGTGTACTGTGCTCCCCCTGGTCCCCTTTCCATTAGCAGGGTCCCTGAATATCCTTGGCTTCCGAGAACAGTCCTGTCTCACACCTGTTGCCCTTGTGAAGCATTTACAGTCTCCTCTCTTGTGACCTGAAGTCATTTAAGGACTTGAGGACAGAGCTCTGTCTTCCAAATCACTTGAGATCTCTGAATCCAGGAAGGGTAGGTAGTCCTAATGTGTCCCCACGCCCTGCCTGTCCCCCCTCCGATCCCACTCCGTTCCTCCCCATTCTTCTCCTTCCTCCTCCTCCTCCTCCTGCTCCTTGCACTCCTCCCTATCCTCCCCTCCTTCCTCCCTCCTCCCCTACACAGGATTTAAGAGCCTGAGTCTTAGGACAGTGAGTGGGAAGAGAAGCCGACAGAGGAGTGCTAAGCAAATGTTAATGAACCAGCAGGTTCCACTGGGTGGAATGTCTTTCAGGGATTTCAGGCATGTTTTGACAAACTAAGCCCTACATCTGGATGGCGTTTGGATGAAGCAGCATCAAGAGGGCTCCATGATCCCTCAGTCGGCCCTGCTGCTGGCCATCATTTTTTCTTAGTCTTCTCAAAACAACATTACTTTTGTTTATCCTCTCTAGGGTACTTTTTTCTGTTTTATTAACTTCTGTTCTCATCTGTGTTGTTTTCTTTCTTTTACAGATAGTCCCAGTGTCTCAAGATGGAACTTCAATTCCTTCATTGGAAACGTTCTAGGGCATGGTGTTTCCTTTACTCTGACATTGTCAGGTTCCTTTAGGAGCCATAGATACATGCTGTGGGCAGTCAACAGATAATTTAAAGATGGCATCATCTGCCCTGAATCTTAAAAAGGTCCTATTTTAGAAAGAAGATCAGACAATATGCGTTAAGTATTAAATGAATGATCCAGGAGCATCAATTCTAAGACTTCAGAGGCATGTTGATTGGCCAAGCTCAGGGATGCAGGAGGAACCATGTCAGTGAGGATAACTGATCTCCAGGTCCTCACTCAGAGGGTCCTGGAGAAAGTCAGCAGGAAGCATATTCAGAAGCCCACTGTGGCTTGAGGAAATGCTTCTCTCGAGGCAAGCAGCCCATGAAAGATGGGGACAGCATGCCACTGTGGAACATCTGGGAAAAGTTGATGCCCAAGAGCATCCTTGTCAGCATACAGGGAGGCACTGAGGCATCCAAATGTTTGTAGGACCACAGTGAGGTTAGAATAAAAGGGTATAAGGGGAGATGTCAGATGCAGGGACACAGCATCGGGGAGGAACAGTGTATAAGATCTCAAATCAACTGACACAAGAGGGGACATATTTGGATGACTTTGCACCTGAACTTCCAGGGGAGGGCAGGCAAGGGCATCTAGCATTTTTTCATTTCTGGTCATCTCCCAGGTCAGGTACAGACAGGGACATTTATCCAAGGACATCTCTATAACAAAGCTGGGAGTCCAGCTCTGGTTAGCAATGGAGGCAAGGCCTTGCTGGAGCCATACGGAGAATGAAGCTGAGCTGGGCCAGTTCCCAGGACTGGACACTGTGCTAATTTTAGGGCACCCAATAGGCAAGATCCTAAGTGTCCACAGGAGCTGCTGGACTCCCTTCTCCCAGGTGGTCCTCGTAACTCGGAGCCCAAGCATATGGGTACCTTGTACCACTGTCACTGTTCCCTACTGCCCCCCTCCCAAAGCCAGGCAGTCTTTCCCATGGTCTAGCAGCCCTGAGAGTTTGCTCACCGCCCCTAACTGCAATAGTCTTAATCTTCAAGTCCTGAGAACCCTACCATATAGGACAGACACACTTATCTGAGAAAAGAACAGCTTTCTGTGTTGAAGGCGGCTTCTCCAGGTTTGGATCCCTTGAGGAGGATGAGTAGACCTTGGCCTTGATAAATCCCCAAATCCCACCTGGCCAGTGTCCCTTACCTTCACACAGATGAATGTGGCTCTTGGGTAGATGGACTAGGGCCCCTGGCCTGTCAGGGAGGTTTCTAGGCCCAGGAAGTGAGGGGTTTTCCTAGGACTGAGGAGCCTGGAGACTCACCCCCAGAGAAACCTCTGCTTGAATCTTCTATTGGCGTCAAGCCTTTGTGGCCCCAGTGTCCTCAGCAGCAGGTCCCAGTCTCTCCTTGAGTCCCTGCCACCCCCACACCCCAGGAATTCACTCTAATCCCCAGGGCTCAGTCCACTCAAACCAGAGACCTCCCAACCCACTCCAGGAATCTCTGTCCTGTGGGAAGTTCATTCATTCCTCTTCTTTCACGTCTCTCTCCCCACTACTCTCCTTTTTATCTCTTTAGTTTCTTCCCTTCTCACTTTTCTATTGCTTCTTTTCCTGTTTCTTCCCTTCCTTCCTCCCCTCCCTTCCTTTTCCTGTCTCTTCCCTTCCTCCCCTCCCCTCCCTTCCTTTTCCTGTCTCTTCCCTTCCTCCCCTCCCCTCCTTCCTTTTCCCATCTCTTCCCTTCCTTTCTCCCCTCCCTTCCTTTTCCCATCTCTTCCCTTCCTCCCCTCCCTTCCTTTTCCTGTCTCTTCCCTTCCTCCCCTCCCTTCCTTTTCCTGTCTCTTCCCTTCCTTCCTCCCCTCCCTTCTTTTTCCCCCCGTTTCCTCCCTTCCTCCCCTCCCTTCCTTTTCCGTCTCCTCCCTTCCTCTCCTCCCTTCCTTTTCCCGTCTCTTCCCTTCCTTCCTCTCCTCCCTTCCTTTTCCGTCTCTTCCCTTCCTCTCCTCCCTTCCTTTTCCTGTCTCTTCCCTTCCTTCCCCTCTCTTCCTTTTCCTGTCTCCTCCCTTCCTCTCCTTCTTCTCTCCCTTTCTCGTTCTTCCTCCTCTCTTGTCTTTCCTGCCTATTCTCTTCTTTCATTTCCCTTTCATGAGTCTCAGAAGGAAGGAGTCATTTTCCCTGAGTTCCTCAGGAGATTAAACTCTGAAGGCATTTATGAGTTCATGAACTTACCTCTTCCCTCACACGTGCCTACCCCGTGAGACCTCTGTCCACCAAGCCTCATTCAGTTTAGCAGTTGGATCCATCCCATCTGTGACTCCTCCATGTGCACTCTTTTTTAATGAATCTATCTATCTATCTATCTATCTATCTATCTATCTATCTATCATCCACCCATCCATCCATCTGTCCATCCATCTGTCCATCCACCTATCCATCCATCCCTCTATCTATCTGTCTATCTATCTATCTATCTATCTATCTATCTATCTATCTATCTATCTATCATCTCTCTCTCCCTCTGCTTACTTTTCCTGCGTTGCCACTGGATCTTTTTAGTCTCCAAGCCTGCATTTCAGGTAAAATTGTTGTGTTTGTTCTAGGCAGTACCTCATATTTGAGACATTTTTGAAGGTGTCCTTGACATGGGAGCTGGGAAGCCACTACAGTCAACACATTCAATTGTTATCGCCTCACATCAACGTCCTCTGTGGTAAAACAAACAAACAAACAAACAAACAAACAACAACAACAAAAAACAGTTCCCTCTGCTGCGGAAGTGTTTACCTGGCCTTAGAAACCACATCTGTTCATCCCTGTGGCAAATATGAGCAAACTCTGGTCCTTAGACAGCACACCACACATCTGCTTACGTACCAGGTCAGCCATGGCATTAATAAATCTGCACCAGGCAATGCATGCGGCCCAGAGCAGGCAGGTTAGTGTACTGAGTTGAATACAGAACTGAAGTTTCTAGAGGCCTTCCAATCCAATCACAGATGGACCCTGGACTTGGTCACTTTCTGTGTCACCTCTCCTGATTTCCTCCACAGAGTTTGCCACATTCTGGAATCATTTGCATACTTAGCTCATCATCTCTAGTCTGCCTGGACCCTCCCCTGTGCCCAGTCCACATTAGCGTACCCAGCTTAAAGGTAAAACATGTGTGTTGAGACACATCAGCACACATTAACCCCAGAATCTCCACTTACAACTCGTGCAGAGTTGGAGGCAGCACAGTGAAGCGAAAGGCTGGGTCTTTACGGCAGGAAGCCACAGGTGGATTCTGACTCCTTTAACTGGCACTACGAGCGTGACCTGCCTCGGAAACGTGGGCACCTTCACCTTACAGGGCTCTCGTGAAAATGACGCAAGGCAGTGAAAGTGCCCCAGCAGACGGCCACTGGTAATTGCTCCCGTCAATGTACCCGATGATCTCAATGGGCCTTTTGTCTGTCGCTTTGTTTTGTTCTACTTACTCAATTTTCCTAAAATAAAAGTGACCTTGGTCAGTCAGAAAATCAGAGCTGGTGGCCTTGGGGGAACTTGGAAACAGAAATCTGAGGTCCCCCAGAGCCTCTGTTTAAGAGGAATGGCCTTCCTGTTTGGGGAGACCCAGGTATAGGCTGCAGAGAACTGAGATGACATAGAGGTGTGTTGTATTGGGGCCTTATGGAGGTTCCCTTGGTACTTTTCAGATCTACTGCAATTTAGAATTCCTCACTGAGAATCTAACAGGCCTCACTCGGGAGCAAGACACAGAAAGAGAAAGTTTCCCCTGTAGCTGGCGTCCAGAGTTCTCTCAATTTCAGCACCACGGTCTTCTCATGCCCCACTTCTCTTTGTGAGGCTACTTCTCTGCATGTAGCTGACAGTTCCTGGGCTCCATTTTATTTTTGTCCTTTTCTTCTTTGAGGGCACTCTTCACCCACCCACAACTTCGTCTGCCCCTGTCACTGTGGATGCCTGCTGTTCACTTGCCTACCTCATGGTCCAACCAGCCCTCCATTCAGTGATTCCATTCAGCTCAAACGCAACATGCTTCACAACACAACCCCCCTCCCCTCCCCCTCCGGCTTTCCCAATCCACGTTCATTGATTTAGCCTGTGACTCCCTCGTCCTCTAGGGCCCAGGACAGAAGCCAAGGACTCAGCTCTGGACTTTCCACCCCACTGTAAACAGTTACCAGTCTCCTGACTAGGGACAGGCTTCCAGCTATCTAAATACATAGAAGCCCAACAAGGAATTAACTGAATACTCCGCCCTTCACTCTGTAAATGACTTGTCAAAAAATAAAGACGGGTCATTTCTACATCTACATAAACCATTGAAAAGATAAAAGTCCAACTAAAAAGTCTAGCAGGGGCTCTAATTCTTCCTTAGGATGGAAATGAAATGGGTTAGCCTGGCTGTGTTTGGTGGCCATCCTGGGTCACCCAGCCATCTTTGTTCAGTTCAAGCTTCACTGCTGCTGTCAACCTTCAGGTTGAATTCAGGGCCTTGAGGCTTGCTAGGCAAGCAGGGACCTACATCCCCAAACCTCCTTTTACTCTTTATTTTTGAGACAGAGTCTCACAAAGTAGGTTGGCTTTGAACTCCCTAGGTAGTCCAAGCAGGCCTTGATCTATGGTCCTCCTGCCTCAGCCTCCCAAGTAGCTGGGGTTATAAATCTGTGCCACCAGATGCAGCTTTCAGAAGCTATTCTTTTTTCTTTCTTTTTTTAAAAAGACATTTCTTTATTATGTGTACAGTATTCTATCTGCAGGTATCTCTGCTCACCAGAAGAGGGCAGCAGATCTCATTATAGATGGTGTGAGCCACCATGTGGTTGCCGGGAACTGAACTCAGGACTTCTGGAAGAGCAGCCAGTACTCTTAACCTCTGAGCCATCTCTCCAGCCCCCCAGGTGCTATTCTTAATAGCCCCAGTTAGAATCATGGATTGTGTGGCCACTTCCCTCCTACTTCAGGCGGCCCCGCTGGCCCCTCAGGAGGAACAGGCTGTGTTCTCCACCCAGACGATGATCCGTTTTGTCACTTTCTCTGAATTGTTCTCTTATTTTTTTCCAAAACTGTCTATGTTAGGCAAAGTCCCTGCATTGACTGCATCAAGAGTACCCCCCTCCTTCACTGTGCCAAGAGACCTGGTGGCAGGTTGGTGAGGGACTGTCTTTTCTGTTTGAATGGTAGTTGAGATGTGTTTACCTTTTACCCTGTTACAGGACACAAGCAAGCCCAAATCTGCCAGGATGTAGATGAGAGGGCTGAAAGGTCCTAAGAGACTCCAGCAGGGTGACCTGGCCAGTCAGTGCCAGAACCAGCATCAGAACCTACTGTAACCTAGATTCTACACAACCTATTATAATAAATAGACTAGTTGGTGGGGTAGATTGTGAATCAGGATGTGATTTCCAATTCCTTGACACCCAGCCTGATAACTCAGTGTATAGAAGACTTGACTAAAAGTCTGTAGCCTTATATGCTATACTGAAAGTTTACATTTAAAAGAAAAAAGATTTTACAGTGAATAAAAAAATCCTATTGGCTGAGAGTTCTGAGCACTGAGTCTCCCTCTTATAGGTATAGGCTAGAAGTTAAAGGTGTCTACATCTCATCAACTGGGTGTTTGTCCACGATTAATCCGTTCATATGGGTCAATGGGTCCACCGTAGCACCCTGTGTAAACACAGACAACAGAACAATCACAGGGTTTGTGTATGACTCTGTAGTCACACTGTCCTGCTGACCCAGCTCAGTCCCCAGTGCTCCTGGATGCACCACCCTGGGGGAAAGTTACCAAATCTCTCCAGACCTGAGTTTTCCTTCCCTCTGAATGTATGGAAAGTACTGTTCACCTTTAGGACTGGGTGATCACAAGTGATAATCCATGGGAAATGATTAACATCTCATAAGCATTCCTCCTCCCTCTCCTCCTCCTGTCCTCCCCCTCCTCCTCCTTCTCCTTTTAACTCTCCAGTCTTCCTCAGTCACTTCCCCACCAACCACTCCCTGGCTTTGCCTTGTCTCCTACTCTCTTCCAATTTTCTCTCCCCTCCCTGTTCTTTCTAATGACAGTTCTTCTGATCATCCTTCCTACTTTTCAGTCAAGAAAAAAAAGCACCACGCTGCACGAAACAAGAAGTGCTGGGCGTAAGAAACGGGTTGTATTTCATATCAGCTCACATTGTGAGCCTCTCAAGGTCTAAAGTGTTTTGACTCGCTGTCATTTTTACATCCTTCTAAAATATGGCTATCAGAGCTAAAGCATCTCAGTGGGTTCTGTCCAAAACAGAAAAGGCAAGATTATGACCAGCTTTCCCAGGAGACCTACTAGGCTTCTTATGGAGGAGTCCCAAATTGCAAGCTTTGGGGTCACAAGAACACTTGTTGATTCAGACTGAGCCTGTGGAAAAACCTGTGCAACATGAGCGATCTCAAAACCCGAGCTGAGGGCAAGGTTGCTAAGGTCAGCTTGTGCTAGCAGACTTGGACCTCCACGCAAGAGCAAAGTTCAAATGCAGCTCTTATGGTAAATATTTGCCCGGATTTTGCTATTGCCTCCATCTTTCTTTGTTTATCTGGGGGGTCACATAGCTTTTCACTTTCCCATCTGACTGGCAGCCAGAGGTCACGGTGACCACACAGCTGGGCAGATGTTAGGAATCTGGGCTGAGATGCGTAAGTGAGAGAGTCAGAGCGGAGTCCTTGTGGAAAACTGTGGGAGCCGTGAACAAAGGTCTCTGGGAGCTCATGCCTTCCCCACCCATCCCTAGAGCAGCTCAGCAATGGAGCTGTGTTTGCCTTAAAGCTCAATGGCAATGACCACTGGAAGGTGATGGCACTGACTACTGGAAGGTGATGGCACTGACCACTGGAAGGTGATGGCACTGACCACTGGAAGGTGATGGCGATGACCACTGGAAGGTGATGACAATGACCACTGGAAGGTGATGGCAATGACCACTGGAAGGTGATGGCAATGACCACCCAGCACAACAGACACTTGGAGCTCTTCAGCTGGTAACTTTCCAGAGTCAGCAGAGCATTGGAAAAGCATTTTGCAATGTTTCTGGCTGGGATGAAGATGTAGCCTTGACCCTATCCACCATGTGTTTTAAATCCCTGTATTTATTGATGCCAGCTCTGAGTGTTGCCCCAGTGCTCTGTGGGAGGGACCTTGGCCCTTAACATCGTTAGTAACCATCAGAGCAGTTTAACTCTTCCTAGAACAGACGTCTAAGATACACAGACATACACACAGAAAGGGGGAGAGGTGCCCAAAGGAAGGCCTAGACAATCAGCTCCCCCTCCTTTAAAAAAATATTTCTGCTGTTGTTACTGTTTTTACGAATCTACATATGTATGCCTTGCACACCACTCACCTTGACATCCCGTCTGCCTACCTTCCCTGTCCACACTCACCGCTCCCACAAATCTCTCACTCATGTTCTTATCTATGTGGTATTGTGACCCACCAAGATTAACCAGGACCATCTGTGTGACTGTGAGTTTTGAACAGTCCATTGGAGCCTTGTCAGCTCAGCAGAGGCTACACAATGATTCCCCCCTCCAAGAATCTACAGAGGGCCGATAGCTTAAAGTCCTGCGGACCTCTCCCCCTCCCCTCTCCCCTCCCCTCCCTCTCCCCTATTTCTCTCCCCTCCCTTTTTCCTCCCCCTTTCCTCCCCCTTCCCATCCCCTCTCTCCTTCCACTCTCCTCCTCCCCTCTCCCCAGCTGGTTATTGACAGGGATGGTCTTGTGTGGGCCTAGTGTAGGTAACTAGAGTTGATAGGAGTTAATGAATACAGTAGTTATATCAGCCTACCATCAGGTTCTTCCGTACTTCCCAGCCTCCTTCCACAATGTTCCCTGAGCCTTAGAAGGGTGGTATCAATGACTTGTTTAGGGCTGGGCCCACATACACTCCTTATTTTCTGCATCTCGGCCAGTCACGCACTTCTGCAATCACCTCTGTTCACAGTAAAAAGAGGTTGCGCTAATTAAGGCTGGAACAGCGTCTGTCGAGGGCCATAAGCTCAGGTATTTAGAAGGCAATTTTCTGCTATGTCAGTTTAGTTGGCTGACAGAAATATGGTCCCAAACATTCACCAGTTCTTTGTGCTAAAAAGTCATAATACAAGGAAAATACACAATTAAATGGCAGCCGCACTCACTCTACTACGCATCACTTCCAGCTGTATGTTCCTGCCAAACCACCTCTCTCCAGACTTCCTTCTTTCATCTTCTCAGACTCATTAGGCTGCCAGTGGGATTTTTAATTCAAAAAATGATTTGTGTTTTTATCTTTTATTTGTGTATATGTGTGTGCTTGCCTAAGTTTATGTGTGCTAAGTGCATGCAGGTGCCTACAGATGCCACAAGATGGCATCAGTTCCTCTAGAGCTAGAGTTACAGGCACTTGTGAGGCACCTGATGTGGGTGCTGGGAACCAAACCCCAGGTCCTCTACAAAAGTAGTACATGCTTTTAGCCACTGAGCCATCTCTCCAGACTCCTAGAAAGATGAATTTCAAACTAAGTTCATGAGGTTGACTTGAGCACCTTATTCAAAGGCTTGGCACTTCGTTGTTGGGGACTGGGGTGCTGTAGCACCAAAGGGGAGACACTGCCCTCCTTCTCCTGAGATTGAAAAGCAAAAAGAAGGACTAGGAATTGGGCAGTGATTCTAGGACATTGGTAAGACAAGAAAAAGTATCATTTACCTTCTCAGCCAGCCGAGACAGTAGATGACAAGGCTCAACTCTGAGACTTAGAAGACCAGACACTCACTCCCTGGATTCTAGTCCTGTTCCCAACGATGCTTACAGCCTACCCTTTGCTTGTGCTGTGTGGGTGTATGTACCTGTGTGGAGTTAGTTTGCCCATTTTGAATGAAATGCCTTAACTCCTGTTTTCTCTATTTTGGCACTATATTGAAGAATATAATGTTCACAAAGATGAAAAGTATGAGTGTCCAGCTAATTAAATTTCACAAAGCAAACATATCTGTATAATCACCAACAAAATAAGCAAAACCCACTAAGGGAGCCTTGGGGTCCCTCACCGTTATCACATCTCCTACCAAGGAGAAGGGAACAGTGCTGGGCCGGCTGCTTTCCGTCCTGGCGCTTTTGCGCATCCTCAGTCTGCAGCCTCAGCAGCCGTAATCCTGTTATCGCTATCTGGTCCTTTAAGATCATTTTCTATTGGCTCATTCTGCTATGAATGGATGCTTTGTTCCTGTTGTTTCTTGTTATTGCAAATACACTGCAGGAAACACTCCTTGAGAATCTTCCAGAGTGCATGTAGGTATTTATTTTTGTTGCGCCTGGAAATTATACTATTGGTACCTTCATTTTAGCTCCTCTCTTCTGACCTTCCTCATGTTTTCCTGATGACTCATGAAATTGAGCACTTTTCTTTATGTCCACTGGGCAATTTAATTATCATTTTTATGAAATGCTTTTTCAATACTTAAACCCTAAAAAAGCTATTATTTTATTTATATGAGTTATTTACATATTGTGAATCAAGAACATTATAAACAACAGTTAGATCATATACTCTCAACATGGCAGCTTTGCTACATCTAAAGGTATGTTTTGATAAACAAACTCCTAATTATACAGTCTTATTTGGCCTTCCCTCTTTTTACTGTCAATAATTTTTGCATACTGGTTAAGACATGATTCCTAATCTATTTTTATGATAAAATAAATGTAAATCTTTTGTACATATCTGTGATGTTTCAGTTAAATCTTTAGCCTATCTAAAACTATTATATAAAGTTGTGATCAAGATATACTTATACTCCATATGGTACGCTCCAAATTTTTACCACATAGATTTTTTTTAAATATGGAAAGTTTTATCTTTTAAATAGACTAGACCACTAACATTCATTATTGTTATTTTTCTACTTTTTATGAATAATAGGTTTAAATTTCCCTATTTCTATGACATGTTTTAGTTTAATTGAAATTATTCAGTTTTTCTTCTATTACTCTTTTCATGATACAGTTTTTCACTATTTTTTTGTTGTTGTTTTTCGAGACAGGGTTTCTCTGTGTAGCTTTGCACCTTTCCTGGATCTCACTCTATAGCCCAGGCTGGCTTCGAACTCACAGAGATCTACCTGTCTCTGCCTCCTGAGTGCTGGGATTAAAGGCGTGCGCCACCACTGCCTGGCGTCTTTCACTATTTTTAGTGGTTACCATAGAGACTGGAGCATACAAACCTCTGACTCACATTCAAAGGGTAAATTTTACTTCTTTGCCAGTAATTTAATTCACTTTTACTTCATCATACTCAACTTACCTCATTTACATTATCTTATATTCATTTTATTGTTTTATAGTTTAATTTTGCATTTTAATTTTTATCCAATCATAAATCTGAATTTTATATTTGTACCCTCTTCTCTATATAGTCTTTCTATATGAGACAGTTTTGCCTCTGCTGTTGATATTATTTCTAAAGGTAAGCTGGTGATAATGAATTCTTTCAGATTTTTGAATGGAAATATCTTTATTTAGCTTTTGAGTTTTGAAATATATTTTGATTTTTGAAATCTGTTTCTGATAGCTATAAACTTCTAGGCTGACATTTGTTCTCAGTTCTTATGCCATCATTTCCAATTCTAAGCCATCTTTTACTTCTGTGGAGGTCAGCTGTCAGTCATATTTTGCTCCATTTCATATTACTCTTAAGCTTTTTATTTGTTTTTTTTTAATTTTTCACACAAGTCTGTATATTGAACCCAGCCCCTCCACATCCGCATATCTTTCCTTCCCTTCCCTTTCCTTCTCTTTCCTTTCCTTTCCGTTCCGTTCCTTTCCTTTCCTTCTCTTCCCTTCCCTTCCCTTCCCTTTCCTCTCCCATTAGCCCTCTTTGCTCCCTCAGACAGCTTCAAATCTACTCTTAAGGGGGAACCACAGGCGAGAACAAACGTACAGTATTTGTCCTTCTTAGCATGGCTAAGCTTGGTAAGATTGTCTCTAGTTGCATCCACTTTCCTGCAAATCATGTAGCTTCATTCATCTTTATGGCTGAAAACCATTCCACTGTGCATACGCCACATATTCCGTATCTACTCCTCAGCTGGTGGACACCTAGCTTGGATCCACAGCATACCTATTGTGAAGGGTGCTGCAGTGCACATGGATACCTCTGTGATGTGCTGGCATGGAGTCCTTGGGATAAATGCCAGGAGCACCTGTTCACATGCAAGATCTGTTTCTAGCTTTTTGAGAAGTGGCCACACTGGCTTCTGTAAAGGTTGGACTAGTTTACATTCCCACCAGTAGTACAGAAGAGTTCCATTGTGTCCACCTCCCTGCCAGTATTTGTTACTTGTTTTCTTAGTGATTGCAGTTTTGACTGAGGCAAGATAGATTCTCAGTGTAGTTTGACATTTCTCTGCGGGCTAGTGAGAGTCACCATCTTCTCGTACCTTTTATATTGGCCATTTGATTTCATCTTCTGGGAATTGCTCATTTCACTAATAAGCAAGAAATCAAATGAACCTAATCAGATTAACTTTTCCACTGGGTGCTTTCCAGAACTTCCCACCCCATATTTACTGTGATATGTTGAGGTACATTTTATCTCTTTACTCTGTTCTATGTACACAGAAATTTACAGCTAACTCTCTTTTATTTTGCAAAATTCTTAGCCATTATGCCTCCTGACTTTCCTCGGTTTCATTGTCTTTCCTGCCCTTCTTACATGTCTTGTAAATCTGATCACTTCTATTTTAGATCCAATGATCTGCTGACTTTCCTGAAGAGACGAGGTTGCAGTGTGCGGGCACTGGCTACGTGTGCTCTCTCCAAGCCTGTTCAGCTACCAGCAGTTTAACAGGGAATTCCACCAAATCCATGAAGACCACCAGTTGATTCTTACCAGCTGGTAGGGATCAGCCATCACAGCACTGATTCGGCCTGTGCATTGAGTGTCAAGGGTCAGTTATGCGCCTTCTGTGCTTTTCATCTAGTTTTCTTTGTGCTGCTGGAGACCTTTCTGTGGACCAACCCTCCAGTTTATTGCTGTGAAGGAATTAGAGGCATTACAGGTAATTTTGAAGGAGTTGTGTGTCACTGATAGACCCACATCATCCCATGACACAGGGAAGAGTAAGCAGTGTCCTTCATCAACAGAAAAAGGCACAAAGGAGTCTCCAAGGAAGTGAAAACCCGGGTGAGTGTGATGTCACACAAGCTGGGGAAGAGGACTGTGACAGGAGACAAGGTGAGGGGGACCAGGGCCCACTGGATTTGACAACAGGGAACTTGTTGAGAACTTTGAAGAGAACAACTCAGTAGGTTCTGTGAGCGGTAAAGGAGTCTGCTAAGCCAGGAGACAGCAGGAAGTGGGGTAATGCTGGGGAAATCTTCATGGTGCACATCCCGAACCCACCCCTTTCACTCCCAAGCTTTGGCACCCCCTCGTCTCAGTGCTGTTTGTTTTCCCCTCATCTTTCCCCAAGCCTCCCTCTTGCTGCTCACCCACACTGTCAGTCCCAGATTCCTTGTACAGAACAACCGGCGCCATCTTGGTAAGGCCGCTCTGTTCGCAGCTGAGACACAGCTCTTGCTTTTCGTCTTTATTTAAAGAGTGTTTCAGGTGCAGTTTCTCTAGCTGAGTTAGGTGAGTTTTCACATGTTTTGTTTAAACCTGTAAAACTCTGTTCTAAACAACATACTCCATAGAGTTTCTTGGCCAAGTCATAGGAAATAGATTATAGGTAAAGTGACATCTGTAGAAATTGGAGCCAGAGAACCCCAAGTTCATATAAAAGCTCTGCATGTCATCTAGAACAACTTATTAATTTCTTAACATTTGCTTTGTTATTTATACATGGATGATTTACATAGATCTTTTAAAAGCATGATATACATAGCTTACATATAAATTACAAATTTATATATACTTTAAGATATATATTACTAATTTAATCTTCATGTAATTGTACATATATACTTATAAAAATATAAATATAGATTATCTGTATCCATCTATCTACCTATCTACTTACTTTCATGCAGATGAATGGAAAGGTCTTAATGGGGCTGAGAATGTGTAAGTACAATATCACTGTATACTTAATACTTACACTACTTTATATTCACTTATTTAAATTTCTCATCACATGCAGGATGAAAGAACAACCATCTCCATTGCAGAGAGAGAACAGAAACTTGAAGAAGTTAAGGAGATGGCTGGGAGCCAGATATTGGCCACCAGATCTTCTCCCTTTGCCTTCTGCAAGTGCTGAGTACTTTAAACTCAAGGGCACAGGAGTGGATCAAAAGAAGACATTTGCCAAGACTCACCAAGAAAGTGCTCTGAACCATCAACAAGAGCAGAATTGCTGTTGGTGACTGGGTGCTGTGGAATGTCATTCTGTATGCTGTGGATGTGTGTTGCTCTGATTGACTGGTAAATAAAATGCTGATTGGCCAGTAGCCAGGTAGGAAGTGTAGGCGGGATAAGAAGACAAGGAGAATTCTGGGAAGAAGAAGGTTGAGTCAGGAGTCACCAGCCAGATACAGAGGAGGCAAGATGATAAGGCAGAACTGAGAAAAGGTACCAAGCCACGTGGCTAAACATAGATAAGAATTGTGGGTTAAGTTAAGTGTAAGAGTAAGCTCAGTAATAAGCCTAAGCTAATGGCCGAGAAGTTATAATTAATATAACCCTCTGTGTGTTTACTTGGAGGACACAAGTGGGACAGGTTTGTCCTGATCATCGGCTGGCTGGGACACAGGAAAACTTCCAGCTACAACTGGACTCTTCCACTTTTGGCTAGAGATTAAACTGAGTACTTGCTGGACAAGTGCTCTGCCATTTGGCTTATATCCCCCTTGAAAATTGCTCTGTTTTGAGACAAGATCTCACTAACTGTTCTGGCAGGCCTTGAACTTACTCTGGAGCCTGCCAGGTCTTGAATGTACAATCGCCCTGCCTCAGCCTTCCAAGAAGCTAGAAATGCAGATCTATGTCTCTAGACCTGGCTCAAACTGGGGCTTCTGAGTCACATGGCAGACTGTCCCAGGGTCCCCCAACTTGAGCTTCAGCATGATGTGAATTCTGCACCTGATGTCTGACCTCACACACACACATGTGTCTTCACTGTGTACACCTTGCTAAAACTGAAGGTCCTGCCTGAGTTGTTGCATCCCAAGGCTACTCTGGCAGGACCGGCCACCACTCCCCATTGGGCCTGCTAAAAACAAGAGATTCATTCCACATGAAAAAAACCTTCAGGATATTTGGACAATAGTAAGCCAGGATCTACTGCTTAGCAACTGTGGCTCTGATCATGCCTCATGACTTCTGTAAGACCTGGGTTTCTTAATTACCACCTGCAAACAATGGCATTTTCCTTCTAGCATCATGTGAAGTTAAGGACGATGGATGGAAGAATTTCAAGGACAGAGCCTGACACACTGATGGGAACTAATAATGGATCATTGCTCTTGTTAACTTTTATTTCTCAGGTTTGCTCAGGTGTAATTGACAGAAATTGCACTTTGTTAAGGTGATGCTTTGAAGTGTGTAAACATTATGACTCACAATCAAGCTAATGAACACATCCACCACCATCTTAGGCACTTACCATTTAACACACTTATGCCGGCTGGAGACGGCTCAGCAGGTACAAGCGCTGGTTATGTACACTTGGCAACCTGAGTTCAATTCCCAGAGCTCGCAGGCAGGAGAGAACTGACTCTTGAAATTGTCCTCTGATGTCCACACATGCATCATGGCATGTGCATGCCTCTTCTGCACACACGCTACAGGGCCATTTTATATATGTCTGTTTCTTCTCATGGAAAATGAGAAGTAACAACTGGAGCAGGGATGATGGCCCAGTGTAACAGGGCAAGAGGACTTCGAGTCCAATTGAGTGGACTCTCTACTGCATGTGTACTGGCCTGACTGAAGTGAATTATTTATTACTAGAAAGGAAATTTCAAATAAGGAGAGTCGATCACTAAAAACCATGGAAAAATTCAAGGTTGGGTGTGTCGTCACATCATCTTCCTTGAGTGTGCCTGTTGCTGTGTCAGAATGTAACCTTTTTATAAAGGTATCAGTCATACTGGATTAGGGTCCAGCCGAAGGAACTCACTTTAACATAATTATCTCTGTAAAGAGCCTGTTTCTAATAAATTCAAATTCTGAGGTGCTAAAGGTTAGCCCTCCAGTTTCTAAACCCCACCCTTAACAGAGCCTTTCCTTTTCATGTGTAAATCCCACCTAAATGCCTCAGGATCTGGGTCCAGGATGATGAGAAAAACCTGGCATCCAAAAAGAACTTTCCCTATAATCCATGACCAGCTTCTCCACTCTGAAGTCACAGTGGGGAGAAATTCTTGAGTCTTAGATACAGGAAAAGGTGCAAGAGGGGAATCCCGCCCCGGACATCTCATGCTCTGGCCTTTCCACCTCGATTCCTTTTAACTTCAGTTAGGGAGAACACAGTGTACGGGTCAACCACTAGTAAGGAGGATTGGACTCAGGCTTCTGACTACGTCAGCTCACTCTGCTTTGGTGAGATAGGGCTTCCATGACCCAAGAGCCAGGATGGGCCATGTTGCCCTGAACATTCCCAGATATTAAGTTCAAGGATTGCACATGAGTGGCCCAGTGGGAACCCATATACACCCTTGCCTCCTCCTTTGGTAGCTCCATCTTTTGCCCTACCTTGTTTGTGGAGTAATCACCCAACTTGGTTCCTCAAAGAAAGAAAATGTGAGGCTATTGGGTACCCTTGGCTACACCAAATACAGTGTTCTGAATAATGGGACAGAGAGTGCTCAAACCACCCAGAACACAGTCTAGGAGCCATTCAGATTCATTTGGGGTCAGTGTCCCTGGAGGTAATAGGTCACAGCTCTTCAAAGTAAATGAAGATCATGAAATAAAGGGCCAACCCCAATGGACAACTGTGTCAAGGACAAAAATACTGTTTTGGTTTGTTTTTTCAATCAGGTGTGGCTGATTTCCCAAAAGAGAAAAACACCCCCTCCGTGTGCATGCTGACTTTTTACTGTGTCAGGGGGACACCTGCTTGGGGATGGAGTAGGGCCTGAGAAGGCTGTGTGTGATTATCTCACTTATTCCCATTTGCTGGTACATTTCTTTTTCTATGACTTTTCTATGACTTACATTTCTTCACATTCTGCCTTTTCCCATATGGCTACTCCATAAATACCCCGCTTAACTGATGGCTAGGTGGTTTTCATTTTCTGCCATGAAGTCACTTACCAAGGTACAATATAGAAACTCCTTGAGGAGCGTTGTCCTTCAGGAAGATGCCACCCAGAACTGAGAACTCATGGTCAAGTTCGAAGCTGTTCTCATTCAAATTAGCATACTAGAAAATACACGACCTTCCTATGCCTTACTCTAGCCCTCTCTGGGTTCCCCAACACACCTCCCCTAGTGCTACCCATGTCTGTGTCCACAGACACTGGCTGTAGAAAAGCCACCATTTTAAGAAAAATTTTCATGCTTGTGAATTCTTTTGATGCTGGGATGTTATGAATGCAGGACTTCTGGAAACAGAGCTCAGATAGGAGGGAATTTCCTGGTCCTTGGTGTCAATCCTATTCCCATTCCATTATTGCCTGGAAACCAGGCAATATATGCTCCTTGAAGGCATATAAGATATAAGGACCCTTTGCCTAATACTAAAACCAGAGGGACGTCTGCTTTCTCCTTTCTGCTGTGCTAAGGCATTCCTCCTTCCTTCCTGTCCTCTGGCCTTCTACTTAGGAAGAAGCAAGACGACAGAAAAAAGGCTACTCTACTGCTCAGCTCTGCTAGGTCCATAGCATCCACGGGAAGCTCGTCAAGGTCACTACTCACATTTGCTGGCACCTGTGCCACCTGCAGTGACTTTCACATACACACTGGGCCAGGTAGAAGGGAAGGCGCATGTGGGTGGGTGCTTTCTTAAGGAAGGGAGGGACCAGCCTCCTCAACCTTCCCGCCCACCCCCACCCACGACACAGGAAGCCCCCAAGGCTGCTGTGGAGGAAGGGAAGGCACAGGGCACGGTGCTCACTGCTATTAATGGTAAGCCTTTAGGTTGAGGCAAGTCCGCATTCCCATCATCCCTCAGCAAGACAGCAGGGTCGGTGAGAGCCAGTAGCAGCCATTTCTAAGAGACCCGGGATCGGTGACTTTTGAAGTCAGGGATTAGCTGTCCCCAAACTTCAAAACCTTACTGCTTGTTTGTTTGTTTGTTGTTTGCTTTGAAAGAAGATGCCATTCTATAGCCTCTGTTAGCCTGGAACTCATTACGTAACTCAAGTGTGTCTCAAACTCCATTCTCCTGCCTCAGCCTCCCAAGTTCCAGGATTCCAAGCATTAGCCTCTCTGCCTGGACGCAGAGTGTACTCTTGGTGATGTAGAAAGCAGCTTAGCTCTTGCATTTCCTGCAGGATCAGTGGGGACTTTCTGGCCCTAGTGGGCCTTCCCGTTTACCCCCACAGTTGTGTTGAGCATAAGACAGTGGGGGAGCCAGGCACCAGCACTGGGGTTGTGTTACAAATCTCAGGATGTTTCTATAATAGTTCTCCCATCATTTTTTTTCTCTAATGAAGTTTTAGAAATAACTTACGTATTTTAAAAACAGGTTATGGTAATGAGTCTACAAAGTCCCTTGCAATCTGGCCATTTTCTGTTGCTGACATAAGACATAGGCTGGGAAATTATAAAGAGGAGCTTTGCTTTGGGCTCTTGGTTCCACTACAAGTTTTAAAGGCTGCAATAAACAATGGTATTAGAGCTGACACACTCTCAAGATAACCTGGTAATCCGCAAATCCATTAGTCACACAAATGGGCCAGTTACCTCCTGAAGGACCTGTCTCCTAACATCTCATGATGAAGATTAAGCTTCAGTTATGAGATTTGGAGGGAAGAGAGGATATTTAAACCCTACCTTTCTTGGCACTGCTATGCTTGGCAGTCTCTAGAAGCAGAAACAGACCCTAGTGCAATCTGAGCCTGAACGTCCATAGACACCCAGCTTCTGGCTACCCTGAGCCTGGGTCCCACCACAGCAGGAGTGGAGGACATCTCTTTCTCTAATGCTTTCCTGAGAAGACACAAATACACTTGAAGTCTCCTGGATTCTAAGTGGCAGAGAGCATTCTCTTTGGAGCATGCTCTAGAATTTCTAATATAAGATAGGGACGTTTCTTGGAGTGAAATTTCCTTTATATGAGAAGATGGGCAGAGACTTTCTGGTTACCCTGGCAGCAGAGTGGTGACATCCTGCTGATGCTCCAAGTCCGACGGCAAGCTTCATGTGGGCCCCTAGAGGGCTCTTAGGATCATGGGGACAAGGAAGACCACATAGCTCTGGGACATCAGTTTTCCTGGCGTACCTGCTTCTCCCTCTTTTGGAAGTTCTTAGAACCTGCAGGAACATGAACGTATGTGACCTCACCTTGTGCTTGCTCAGGGCTGGGCCAGCTGAGTGTCCTTCATGCGAAAGATGTCAAAAGTCAAGAACAAGCTAAGGGAAGATAAGAGGCAGCAGCTTCATTTACGTGGTGAGATGCGATCCAGTGTCTCTTCCGGTCAGAACGATGTGGGATCTTTGACTCTGCGCATCTGGAAGAGTCCAGTGAGCCTGCACCATAGGAAAGGCAGCAGTGAGATGTGTTAACACAGAGAACTAAGATGCCCAGGGAACTGAGTCTGTCATTTGTGGTCTCCTCAATGACCAATTGAGCCAGCTGCCTCTGCACACCCCTCTCCCTCAACCCCTGCTCTCCACTGCCTCCCCACTCTCACTCACCCCTGCTTGGCTTGCATTTTGCCATCTCTGAGCCAGATACTACGCTAAGCACTTCAGAAGACATGACTTATATGTGGAATTAAAATAATGATCACATAAAAGCACAGAGCAGAATGATAGTAACCGGAGGCTGTGGAGAGCAAAGAAAGCCACAGAGACTGGTCAAAGATAAAAATAAATTTAAAGCCACACAGGGGAAATAAGTTTAAAAGGTCTGTTGTCCAAAACCAGTGGCAACAGTCAATTACATGTATGGTTTTTGTGCTCTTGAAAAATGCTGAATGAGTGGATATAATATGTTCTCACCACAAAAATCACACCTATGTCAGGTGATACATATTTTAATAAGCTAAATATAGTCATTTAATATATGTGTGATTCAAAACATCATATTGAATACAATACACATAATTTTATATGTTGATTTTCATTAAAGCATAAAATCATAAAAAGTAAAGAACTATTAATTCAATGAATTTTCCTATGGAGCTCTTGTCAGAGTTGATATCATAGCTCTCCTTTGGGGACGAGGTAATTCAATGACCCAAAGGATGAAAACTTCAATGGAGGTTTCACTGCTGACTGGTCACTCTCACACATCCACAAGATTATCTGTTATATACCTCCACCTTCATGTCACAGAAGAAGAGATTTAATTATGACCTAGCAAGGAAAAAATGCCTTCCTCCCACATACAGTACACTATGGATTAAATTGTGTCCCCATCTCCAAGACTTCTTAATTCCCATTAGAATGTAACTGGATTTAAAGATGCAAGGGGGGGGGGTGTCTTTAAATGGGTGATGTAAATTAAAATTAGGTCATGGGAGCAAGTCCTAACCAACACAATGGTGTGCTTCTAAGAAAGGTAATCAGAGGCTAGATAGCTCAGAAGTTGAAATACTTATTGCTCTCTCAGAAGAATCTCCCACATTCAGTTCCCACCACTCACATCTGGCACCTTTTTATGACCCCTGAAGGCACCTGCAAACATGTAATGCACACAAGCTCCTGTACTCACACAGACATATACATAAAATTAATCAATCAGCTAATTAATGAATGAATTAAAAAGGAAAAAGGTGATCAGGACACAGACACAAAGAAAGTTGACCATGTGACACAAAGGACGTTGATAGACACCTGTGAACTACAGAGACCTAATTCAGGAGCAGGAGTTCCGCTTGATTCCTTCATTTCAGATTTCCAGTCTCCCAAACTGGGACAATACAATTTTGTTAATGCTGCACTGTATAGGGCTTTGGTATGGCCCTAGTAGACTCACACACCCTGACTCACACAGTGGGGTGTGACATGGAGACAATCCCACCCACTCTGCCTCATTCTCCCATGGGTGAATTTCCTTTCTCTGTTCAGGTGCATCCAGCGTACACACATCTGGAGTCTGAAAGACATCTGAGCAGGCATTAAGGTCTAGGCCTCATGATAGAGGGCATGTTCTGTATGAGATCCTCAAGTTCAACCCCAGACCAAGAACACATTACTAAGTATACTTATACATAATTTTATATATGTGCACTTGCCTATTAACATATGTACCTATGTAAGAGGAAATAGTTCCGGTAACCATAGGTGACTGCCAGCCCGTCTGGGACTTGGAAGAGGTGGTGATTCTGGAAATCACATGAGGAGGAGGCAGATTGGGGCAAAGAGCACATCTGGCTTCTCAAGGAAGGATGTGGATCTTTGTTCCTAGAATAGCAACTACCCCAAAGGATTTTATGGGGGAGTTTTGTGACCAGGCTTAGTCTCACAGATGATCTGGGCAACTGAAATTTGGTTTCTTATGGTAAAATGATTTCTTTGGTCCCCATCAATGACAGTGAGAAGACCTGGGTTGGCAACTTGACAATTTGTTCCTTCTATTTCCCTGCTGCCCGCCTGAGAGCAGGGAATAACATGGCCTAGGGGAAGGCAAGTGAGTCCTCCAATCACACTGCAGAGGAGCTTGCCCAAACCCTAGCTGACAGGAAGGGTTCATCCCTGGAGATGGTTCCCTAACTACTGGAGATCAGGAGCAATGCCATGCACATGAAAATGGTCCTACAGCAAAGCAGAGGAGGCAGCAGCGTCCTTGTTGCTAAGCAACCACTCTCCGATAACATCCACAGGCTATTGCATCTTTTATCCAGGCTGTTAGCTCATTACAGATACTGAGATAGATAGAGGCCTAGCTAATCTCATTATAACATCGTTTCATTTGGAGCATGTTCTTTGTTCTTAGTCTAAAAGATGACTGAAGGAAAGATCTGGAAAGAGGCATTAAGGGCCTAGGTGGTTAGCATGAAGACGGAAGTAGCAGGCCACGGCACTTCATATCTTGCATGATTATGAAAACAGGATAAATGTGTATCCAACGGGGCTTTTATTAATTTTCAGTAATGTGATAACGTTCCTATAAAAGTAATTTATAGACAGACTTGAGGCAGCTCTGGGAATTGAGCTTGTGGGATTAGGGAAGAGCCGCAGGCCTCGGTGGGGAGTTGCGTTGAGCTTGTGTTTCATGGTTGAGGTTGCTGCTCTTTGCTCTCAAATTTCAAAATTACAGCCACTCACTGTAATGCAGCAACCCGGCTGTGAACTCTGAGTCGGGAAGAATATGAAGAGCCTCTGCCCCCCAGGTTCAAAACTGAGCAGAGGGGGGTTGATTGTTGAAGTTTTGTTTTCTCTGAGGTGACCTTGTGAGGGTTGTGGCTGGGACCCTGTAAATGAGGACCTTGGGGAGGGGACAGGGACAGGCCAGGCAGGTGACACCAGCGTTTACTGAGAGACCTACATGAGACTTTGGGGGTGGTTTTCAAAAAAGATAAAGTATAGAAGTAAGCTTCACCTCCTGTTTTGTTCCAGCTGTCTTGGGAGTCTAAAAGAACACTTGTGGCTGAAGCCAAGAGATTAAATGCAGCCTGTGGAAGGGGAAAGGAAAGACCCACTCCTCAGTGAGATGTTCTTCGAATCCACAGAGCAAGATGAGGAGCCGAGGAGCTGAGGAGCTGAGGAGCCGAGGAGAGCATTCCAGCCATATCAGTTGCATGTGTAAGGTCCTCAAACAGCAAGGACCCTGGCTGGGTTCAGACAAAGAGAGAATGTTGGGAGTGGGGGACAGAGATGACAGAAGGGGCTCAGCCTTATCATTCAGGGGCCCTGCCAAGAGCCAAAGAACGTCCCCACCCCAGCGGGCAGTACAGATGATGTTTGTCTTCAGGGTCATGGATATGTGGGACAGCCCTGCGTCCTACCTATTAGCAACAGGAGACCACACCCCTCACACACTCCTCACCCCCACCCCAATCCCCCACCCCCACTCCCCCAATCCTCCACCCTCACACCCCTAATCCTCCACCCCCACTCCCCCATACCCCCACCCCCGCTAACAGTCTCAGTCCAGTGCTTTCCTGAAATGGCTTCTGGACACTCCTGATCTGGTCTTTATCACCGTCCCTCTTCATGCCCACCTAACCTAGAGAATCATTCTTATCATTTGCCCATCATCCTTCCTTCGCCCACTCTGCCTTCCTTTCCTCCTTTGCTCATCTCTCCTCTCCTTTTTCTTTCTGTTTTATTTGACTTTCAAAACAGGCTACCATTTTGGAGCGCTTTTAGGTTCCCTGAGCAGAAGTTGCCTTTTTCCACACACCTTCTGCAGCACACACATGCGGCTTCTCTGTGTCACACCCCTCCACAGCGTTGGCTTTCAATAGCGGATGAGCCTGCCTCAAAAACTCAGCCCACTTTGTCCTTTGTTTGAGGGGTTCTTGGTCTGTTACATGCTGTATGACTCAAAAAATGTCTATGTCTACCACTGTAGAATCACATGGAATAGTTCCACTGCCTTAAAACCCCTCCAGTCTATGTCTGTTGGTCCCTCCCTTTCCTAAAGTCCTGCCAACCACAGAACCTTTTACCATATCCATACTTTTGCTTTTCCAGAAAACTGCATAGTTGGAATTAAATTGACTTTACATAGTACTATCCATGGAGGTTCTTCATGTATTTGTATTCAGAACTGACTTCTTACTATTAATGATACTCTGTTGACTGGACTTAACACTGTTTGTTTATACTTTTACCAATTAAGACAATTTGGTTGCACCCAAACTTGGGCAATTATGACAAAAACTGCTATAAACACCCATGTGTGATTCTTTGTGTGGATATAGTTTTTACCTCCTTAGGCAAATACCAGGGAGCGAAATGACTGGATCATACCGAAGAGTGGATATGTCTCTTTGGATGCTCAAGACAAACTTTTAACTGTAAGACTGTAATTTTTTTTAAAAAAATTCATATAATTCTGATATACAATCACTCAGAGCACACATTTCCACTTCAAAGAGGAGGGATTATATGGCTGATAGCAAAGAAAAACCAGAAAGACCCAAGCCAACTCTAAACCAGCAGGGCAAACACCAGATCCCACAGATCCTCATCCACCATCTGAGTGTGTGGTGGCATCATTCGATTTCCAGTGGGATCTGTAGCCTTGTCCTTGTGGTCCTGCTATACACGCACACATGGCTCTTTCTTGAGATAGCTCCATTCAGTTCCTGCAACTTTCTTCAGTAGACAACTCACATTCTTGGAATCCCTCAAATATTAGAATCTTTGATGATACTTAAGCTTCTTCACAGCCTCATACATTGGTCCACTCAGGGTCTCCTTACAGAGACTCCAGTCCTATTCCCACCCTGCCTGGCCTCATGGACTTCTTCTGGCTCTTTGCCATCACTTCCATGACCTTATAACTCTCATATTTTGCATGCCCACAAAATGAACAGCCACCACATAGTCAACACCAAGTTCCCTTGCAAGCTCTGAATGCAGCCAGCCCCATCAGACCACAGCTTTAGTAGTCTATGAACATCTGCATGACTGAATCAAAGAAAGCACTTTGCTAGGAAACCCTCTTCAGTTAGGACAACCCTAAAATGGTATTCTTTTTAATGAAAATCTTTCAAATGGGTTTTCAGTTTTTCACCTTAGAGCTTTCACTGGGTGGAGTCCTGCTCTCAAGGTACCTTTCCTGTAGTTTCTTTTTAATGGTACAAATATCTCCAACAACTAGGGCTCTTTTGTTTGCAGCTTCAAACAAAACCAAGTGTCTTTCCTCAGCAGACTGCATTTCCCACATCTTTCTACTATTCTGTTTTGAATTCTTACTACAAATCGGTCTAAAACCTGCAAGTCATCACCATGCCACTGCCTACATGCAGTGGTATCTGAAAATTTCCTGCACCAAACAAATTAGTTTGTTACGTTTAATTTTCCTCTCTCAATTTTTTAGGATGCAGAAAGAATAAAGCTATCTGCTCTTTGCTGCAATGTAGTATGGATTGACCTCCAGTCCAATTTCTGACGGCATCTTTCCTCCCCCTCTGAAATTTCACAATCACAGGTCTCTTTTGTCCTCCTTTCCATCAGCATCCTTACATTCTTAACACCTCCCAGGATGGCCCATTAGTCTGTGATAATAGTATCCCAGTGTTTCTCTAGCCTCCAGCCTCAAACAAACCTTTCCACACTCCTCCTACAGTTTCAAAGGCTTATGAGCCACATGGTCAGGTTCATCACGGGGACAGCTGCACTTCTCGTGCTAATTTCTCATTGCGATGATGGAATATATGATGGAAGAAATGTAAGGAATGAGGCTGCAAGGGCTCCTGGTTTTCAGCCCATCACTAAAGGGCAGGCAGGGCAGCAAGAGCGGGTGGAGAGAGGGCCCCTCACACCTACCAGGAAGCAAAGAGCTGCACTAAAAATGGCCTGGAGTAGAACTCCCAACGGCCTGCCTAGGTTCACCAGCTTGGCACCATGTCCTAGAGGTTTTGTAACCTCCCCAAATAACCTCTGCCTGCTGAGGATCAAGCGTTTATATGCAGGTGCCTGTCGGAGATGCTTCAAATGCAAACCATAGCAGCAATACACAGCCATCTAATAAGAACAAGTTACACCTCTTCAGTTATTTATGCCTTTTAAAATCTCATTCAATAATATTTCCTAAATTTTTATATGTTGGGTCTTTATATCTTTCATCAAATTTGTCACCAAGTAGTTAATATGCTTGATATTGTAAACTGCTACTTTAAAATATTTTATCACTTGTTGTTGGCATTGTATGCTACAAATGTACTTAACTCACTTGTTAGTTCTGGTCACTTTCTGTGGATTCCATCAAAATTTCTACTCAGGGGTTAAACAACCCATAATGAAACAAAACCCAAACTAGTGAGTGCAGTGGTGCACACCTGGAATCCCAGCTTCCTGAGAGGCAAGTGTGAAGCCGTCCTGAACAACTTGGTAGGATCTCCCACACAATCAAAAAGACAGAAGACACAGTTAAGTGGCAGAGGCATCCTGGCCTCAGTTTCCAGTATTAAAATGGTTGATTCTTTCTTTCCAACATGGATGTTCAGGCTAGAATCCTCAGTGCAGGCCTTCTGCCATGATCCCAGGAGGAAATCACGGAGTTCTTCTCTAATTGGGATGGTAGCTTTAGGCTTATTGTTCTTAATTATTGAACTTTTCTCTCCTGCTTCATTTTACTGAAACATTATTAGAAATGGGTATGATATTTTAAAAAACAAAATAAACAAGAAAGAATGAACAGAAAAGGAAAGGAGGCTTTTCTCTCCTGACGACTGGGATGGAAAGCCACAGGAATAAATTTCTAATGTACTCAAGCCTATATTCCCCGGTTAAACTTCACATCATTGGCCATAATGCACAGCATACATTCTGTATAGTGTTGATTTTGATCTACTGTATACACCCCTTATCTCATTTCAAGGGGTGCGGGAGGGGGGGGGGTCAGTCTGTAGTTTTTCATTTCTTGTCATGCTTTTGTGATATAAGGATTATGTTTACTTCAAAGTTTAGGTGTCTGAAAGTGGTTTTTGTTTGTTTATTAATAAAAGACCTATCGCATCTTCTCTGGTGGAATTTTTCAGGGCCTGAGGTTTTCTTTGTGAAAAGGTTTTCACCACACCTTCAATTTCTTTGTTAGCTTTTGGGATTTTCATCTTAGGCATTTTTTTTCCTGAGGGAGTTTTGGTGATTGGTGAGCTATGATGCTGTAAGAAGATTTGAAAGGCGATTTGAACAGCAGAGAAGGAGTGGGTGAGGGATGGAGGCAGGAACGAAGGGCATTGTTTGAAGACAGGGTTTATAGATCTACTTGGAGTAAAGTGGCAAAGAGGACTGTGGTGGAGAAGAAAATCTCCTGGCTGAGAGTTTCTGAGCCAGCAAAGTCGATGCCCATTATGAAGGTATCAGGGTTTTTGCTGAGTTGTAGTAAGTGTTACAAGGTGCTAACTCAAGCCCTTTTCCATTCTTTAAGAACTCTGCATCCACCAGTAACAGGGCCTAGGGATGCCTCCTAATTAGCGTGAACATTCCTCCGGTGCCCAGCCATGGAGATCTGCAGGACCATGGCAATAGTGACCCATGGGGTTGTGGGGCACCTTGGAAAGTCTCATGCCTTGCCACCGGTTACACACACTGCATTTTGGAGAACCAAGCCTTTCCCCCATCCTTTCCATTTTCCTGCAGTTTCCTTTCTCAATAAAGCTTGTGATGGCGGACGAGTGGAGTGCCCTGTAAAGACCACGGGGGCCACTTTTGTCTCTGGCTTTGCAGTAAACAGTTGTCCGGCACCAGGACTGACAGGCGGACAGAATGAGCTGGGTGGGGCGAACGGTGTTAGAAGCAGTTCTTAGGCAACACAAGGAGCTGACAAATAACAGCAAACATCTTGAGGCTACTTCAGACTGTCGCTCCCTTGGCCGGAGTTCACAGTGAAGGAGGAAGCTCTCAGGCTAAGGCCCAACCTGGATACCGCTCAATCTGTGACTCTGAGATCTACAATGATCACAATGGTCTGTGTTTGAAGAAACAACCTCCTAACAGCTTCAGCCAGACTGGCACTCTTAAAGAAACCACAGCCAGAATCTTTCTTGTGATGTGTACAGAAATGGGGAAACTCAAAGAAACCAACAAACCAACAAAAAACCAGCTGCCTATGGGGACATCACTTAAAATAAACACAAACCAGGCACAAGATGGATGGCCCACTCTGCATCCTACCCCAGGACAGCTGGCAGATTATCGATAAAATGATGTCCATCCCTCAAGCAGCTCTTCCTGGCCATGACACTGGGCTTTGCATTGATGAGTAAACTGCCCACTGGGCTTGACTTCCTCATTAAAATGCAAAAGCTACAGATGGAGCCAAGGCTTGAGATGGGAAAGGGCATCATCCTGGACTAGCCCCGGTAGGGTCTCCGGAGGGACTTGCAAACACTTTCCCATCTTGCAACATACAGCCCTCACTTGGCTAATGTCCGCTCCCTCTTCACATGCAATTCTCCGAAAAGGTCCTTGTCTTGAGCAGAAGAGGAGATCAGCTTGCTATGCTGATCTTTCTCCATTTGTTGGGTTGCCATGAGTTGACATTGTATCCCGAATGTTCTGCCAGGGAGCTTAATGGACAATTAGCTGAACACAGGGACCATGGTAACCAGCCCTGGCAGATACGTACTGAAGGTTGCAAAGCCACAGAGCTTCTTATACAAATATTTCAGAATGTTCCCTCTCCTCTCCCACAGATAAATAACAGCACAAATGAGCTGATTCAGCACACACTGGGCTCATTCTCTCCCACTTCGACATGGATCAGATCAGCCAACGATTTGCCCCTGAATTTTCTATCACACCCACTTCGCACTTGCATACATGTGGGGTGAGGTACAGGATAAATACATGAATTGGGTTTTTTTTTTCTTCATGTCATCTTTTAGAACAATCAAACCACAGTGAGTAATCTCAGAGGAGTTGAATTCATTGCATTCATGATTTTCCCCCAAATATTTTCTTGACTGCCCACCAATTTCAACACATTTGCTTTGGCCTTCTTCCTGTGATATGATTTCTTCTTTTGTAAGACAGAAATTCCCCCCTCTTCTCCTGGGACATGGAGATGAGCATGGGAGATGGAGAAGTTGATCCCTGATTGCAAATTTCACTTGGGATGAACTCCTGAGGGAGTTCTAGAAGTATCCATTCTGTCTCTACTGTCTGGTCACGGCTTTGCCTCTGCATAGTGTGCCCATCTTCCTTTCCTCCATTCCCCAACTTCCTCCCTTTGTCTTACCCTCACCTCCTTCACTGTTCCTTCCTCGCTCCTCCTTTTTCCAATCCACTTGACACTCTAGGGTGAGCCATCCCGGCCCTCCACTGTCAAGCTGCTCTCTGATAAGAAAGCCCTCCCCCGCCAACACCTTTTAAGGATATAGGAAGCTTTGGGGATGGCATTGGGGATCTTCTACTGCATGCTCTCAACACCTTGTCGAAGGTGATGGCAGGCTGAGGGCTTCTCCATGACTGAAAATATCAACAAACGCTTGCTTCTATAGTCTCTGTCCATGTTAAAAGGAATGGGCAGAGATGCCTGCAGTGGAGTCTGCAGAGGAAAGGCAGCCTACAAAGCACACCCCAAGATCCCCCCTGCTTTTTCACAACTCCTTCCCTAGTCCTCCTGGGCTCCCACAAAGACAGCATGCCCTTGCTGTCTTATTCCAGATTGTGCCAGTATTTTTTGTTTTCATTTTTGTTTAGTTTTTCAAGACTTAGCCTATCTACACTTCTGCTCCTGAGTTGTTCGAGTGTGTGAGTGTGTGTGTGTGTATATGTGTGTGTGTGTGTGTGTGTGTGTGTGTGTTTGTTCGTTTGCTTGCTTGCTTGCTTGCTTATTTTGTTCTTTCTCCTTTTATACAGCAGACCTTTCCTGGAAACCTCACTGCTGCCTGATGGAAATTCTGTTTTCCTTTCTCTGTGTCCTTCAGGCAGTCCTCTCCATAGCCCTCACATATAGGCTAAGAAGTCTTCCTGGAGCCACAGTGCCAACCCCGGGGTTTGCTGTTCCAGTTCCAGCATCCCAGTGAGGACTGCACGGTGGGGCCCGGAAGCACTTGGGAGGAGGCAGTGGTAGTGCGGGTGAGACACCGTAAACACAGATGCAGGGAATCAGCAGAAAGCCACACTCACTTTTCTAGCTGCCACCCACTCCCCCTCTTATCAGGTTGTGCCTCTGAAAGACAGTCTTTGACCGGCCAGGGAACTCACATGGGCATGGAATGGATAGTGTATTTCATTGTAGCCAAAGTTACTTTCTTGTTTTTTTAAACAGTATTTTTATTGATTATTTAAGAATAACATGCATTGTCTTTTGAACATATTCAAGCTCAACTTCTTCTGTAACCACCTTCTATGCCCTCCCTTTTCCTTGCCACTCAACTTTGAGATTTCTTCTGTCTCCGCCCCATATTGAGCCCAGTTTATGTTGCCCAACTAGTCTTGGGATTGGGGTCTGCCCTGGCATGTAATCTACCTACCAGTGGTTACATCGTTAAAAAAAAAAAAAAAAAAAAAAAAAAAACACCAACTCTCCCTCTCCCAGAAGCTACCAAATGACAATATCTAATGAGCGAGTGGTGAGATGTCATGCCCACCTTCCCACCTCTGTGTAGGAATTTGGTCTGGCTGGAGCTCTCCCAGGTCTTGTCCAATGCTGTCACAGTCACGGTGAGTTCGTATTTGCAACTTCTCTTTTGTGTCTAAAAAACACAACGTGTGTTTGTTGTTATGATGTATGGACCACCTCTGGCTTTTAGAATCTTTCCACCCCTCTTCCAAGAAGATCCCTAAATCTTATGGGGAAGGAGCCGTATGAATGTTCCACGTGGGGCTATGCATCCCCACAGTCTTTTCTTCTCTTCATATTAAGAAGTTGCAGGCGATCTCTGTGTTAACTGACATCTACTGTAAGGAGAAGTTTCTCTGAAGAGGGCTGAAAGATGTTCTGGTCTATAGGTATAGCAATAAGTCATTGGGAGTCATTTTAATACCATGCCCATTTAGTAGAATCATAGTAGTGGGCTCTTCCCTAGGGCCTAAGAGCTATTTAGTCACAGGTTCTCTGCCCTTTTAACAATGCCAGGTATAGAGTCCATCTCATGGAGCAAGCCTTAGATTTCAGCAGAGTGGTTGTTTACCCCATAACATTTGTACCACTACTGGACCAGTGGTCTCTTCAGGCCAGTCGTTGTTTTAACTAGCAAGGCTCACAGCCAGGTGAGATTGAAGATTATTTCTTTTCCTCAAATGGGTGGTTAACAACTTTCAGCGCCATGAACACTAGCCAGGAGGAATGAAACTTCCCAGGTGAGAACTAGCTTGATTTCTCCATGCTCTGTGACTCTGGCATGTCCTCAGCAATAGGGTCTTACTGTGAAGTTCTAGAGGGCAGCCAAAAGTATTGATTGTAACCTGTTACTGCTTGAAGTGGGAGTGTCTAGGTGACTTCATTGGTCAACAGCTCAAAAACAGATAGCCTTTTATTGGTACTGCAGTTTCTGTTTGCTAACATGAGATATCTAGTTGGGGTATTGTCCCTCTGCTGCAGGATAACTCCATTACAAAATTGTTTTCTTTTGTCAGAATTATATAGGTTGCTTTCCCCAACAAGTGCCAAGGCTATTGGATCTGACAATGTTACAGCACAGAGAGGGTGACACCTCAGGACAGCTCTAAGCCAGACTGCCTGGGCTCAGCAATCAGTTAGTTGGTGATTCAGGCAGAGTGTTTATGCTTTCTGAGACCCAGTCTTTCTGTTTCCAAAATCACAGTGCTGTGTACTCCATAGGCTTCCTATGACAAGTGACTATGTAAGTACCAGAGAAGCAACTTCCTCACCAAGGATCCACTAACAGTTGATCTGCTGCCTCAGAAACAAAACTGTTGAAGTCCAGCAGTCACATGGCCTCTTCCGACTTTGATCTGAGCACTTTCTCCATGTCCTAGAAACCTTGACCAAATGCTTGGGAAGCCACATTGAGCAACAGGCACCCATGTAAATAACTTTGCTTTGACTTTTTGCAAAACACATACTATTGTGCCAACCAAGTTCATGAAAACAATTGTTCAGGAAGTCTGTTTTCTTCAGCTTCTAAATAATAGTTCTGTATTGCATGGAGGAATGTTATTTACATTCAGAGATTGAAGGTTTGTGAAAAACTTTGCCATAACAGAATCTGAAAAGTCAGCAAGTTCTTAGTTTTGTGTCCAGTTTTTGACATTTCCTTCAACATTGCACAAAACTGTCTCCCACGTCCTAATGCAAACAGCTCTGTGCAGAAATAAAATGGTTATGCTGCTGTTTCAGATCTGCCTCTGCTTGTGAGCCAAGTGCTTTCAACTCTTACAGGGGACCAAAGGACCTTGTCTCTGCTTTTCATATACTTCTAAAGAGTCTTAAATGCACATGCTATAGAAAAGGACACTGAGACAAAAACAGAGTCTCTTAGAGGCACCAGAAAGGTTTTTGCAGGACCATGCAGATGTCAAGTAGATTGGCCTGACACAAACCAACCTAAATTTAAGTTAGAAAATGTGGCAATTCAACCAAACCATTCCTGGGTCACAAACAAACTTCTAATCACTGCGTCACTTTGGATGCATCTGGGTAAGGGATTTTGTAAACAGGGCTCTATCTCTTGTGAACAGCATACTGAACAGCTTATGTGATGTTCTTAGGAGATAAAACACTTCTGTGAGCTCAGATCTGTGGGGTTTCACCTGCGCACCTCAGCAATGCATCTTTTCATTCCATTCTATTTGGACACTGTCTACCTGGAGTTGGTACCAAATCCTACAGGCCTCAGACTCGGTCCCCAAGACTGATCCCACATATTTCAGATGCCTCAAATTATCTTATTTGTATTTCTGGAAGACTGGCTGTGGACAGGATTTCCACATCCTCTGCTTTGGTTTATTAACTTATTAGAATGGCCTGCAGAAGGCCAGAAGCAAAGAATATTAAAGGTGCATAAGAAATGGTCTCAGAGCTCCCACACGCTTAGTGCTTACCACTCTACTGGCACTACCAAGCCTTTGGCCATCAGAGAACCCTCTAATCTCATCCTTTTGAGTTAATGGAAACTTCAGTAGATAACCAAGACTGATTAAGTAATGTCCACATCTGCCACCTTATCCTCCAGCATACTCCTTCTCACCAGGTTGGGGACAGAGCTAAATGTCCCAATATTCTCTTCTTGCCTGTCTTTATGGTGACTAGCTTCATACTGATGTTTCTTGGGGGCTGCCAGCTAACTTTCAATCTTTGACATATAGAAAGAATCACATCTTCCTGAAGATTTCCATGTGTTTAGGAGTTGTTTGGCAACCAAATATATTTTACACTATCACTAAAGACTTTTGTTGGCTTTTCAACACATTTTCTAGTTTATAAATAAGATTAAATTGTTGCTTTCTCTCCATCTGAGAACTTTCAGTGGTGAAAAGAAAACAATAAAAGATGCTCCCCACCGTAAGACTTTATGAAATAATTTCTCAAACAGTGGCCATTTGTATAATTTGATCTTTTCTAAGAGAGATAAGCAAAGACATAAATCATTGTAAAGTTCTATGAACATCCTAAGGTGCACAGAACTATGTTTCCTTTTCTGCTCTTTCCTCATCCCCTTAGTGAATTCAATTTTTGTTTTAGAGAAAAAACAGACATAGAGGAAAGACCTGGAATATTTGGAAATGCTCCAAGAATATCTTCTTTAAGGAATGCATAATTCATTATAAGCCGGTGTTTATGAGTGCTGGGGAACTGAGGTGGAGGTGCAGCAGGTACTTAGAAAGTGCTTTGACTAGAAAGCACTGACTCCTCACTTGGTCCCACAAGGTAACGACAAGCAGGAAAGAGCCTGACCTCTCTCCTTCATTTGTCTCTGTCTCCATGAGCATCTTCCTGTCAGGTTAAACATCCTGTTCCAGATCCCCAACCATATTTGAAGATGTCTAGTCATTGTCTGGCACTTGCAGTCACTTTAGGTTCTGGGAACAATAGGGTTGGTCAATAAACACCCTTCTGACTAAACTAAAACTACCACCAGACAGATGACCCCTAAGTGAGGGTCACTGTCGGCTGCGATGGGGCTGTCACCTGCAGTGATCCCCTCAAGAGAACCAGATTGCTCCCCTCAAGTGATGACGGCAGTGACATCTTCAAACCATGCTGCAGATGCAGAGCTGAGCAAGGATCAACCGGCTCACACCTGGATCAAAACTGCTTAATTTTGCACACCTTTCACCCCCCCTCAGTTCTTCCGTTTAAACCTAAAATGCATGTCAGTGCCCTGAAGACAGACTTGGGGTTGCTGGACCCCCTTATCAGTTTCTCTTTTCGATATGGTCACACTTTTATTAGATCTCCTTTCTCTTCCTTTCTTGGTTAATCATGTCTTTAATCATTATTTTGGATGGTGGCTGTCTCACCGCTCTAGGACTTACGCCAGAGGTGGACTTGGGCAGGGTTTGAAGGAGGCAGGCACAGCTTCTGGCTACTCCTTTCCTCCTCTGTCATTTGACAGAAGCCAGTGTTACTGCTGGGTAGATGGAGATTTGGAGTCATGTTCTAGGGATTTATATGCATGCTTTCTCACTGTTCAAATCCAGTAGGAATGCATTTGCGGTCCTGCAAAGAGAGGAAAGAAGAAACCTCACAGGCTTTGCTGTGTTTAGTCATCGTTTTTTCTCATGACAATGCACAGCACTTGCAAAAGAAGCAGCTAGCAAGAATTGGAGGCCATGAGAAGATAAAGAAATGAAGAGAGATGTACAGAACTAAGCTTTCTGCTTTTATTTGGCTCTCGAAACACAGTTCAGAGCCCTCACAGCAAGGCAATTAGCTGTGACACTGTGAACAAAGACATCACACTCTCCACTGGCTTCTAGCTGCCTTGTATTTTTCCCACCCGGCTACACGTGGTAATTAGTCATGGATTTTGGTTATTGCGGTAGTTTTTCTGAAAGTGTGGGCTGATTAAGACATTCCTTCTGGTGAATGCATCTGAGGGTGGTGCTTTCTTGATTAAATTTATTTCTTTCAGGTCTACAAAATTCTGCACTCCTCCGTGGGGTCATTACAGAAGTGCAGCAAGCTGAATGAGCATGCTTTTGAACTTGGGAGCTCAGAAAGATTTGGCAATATTGGTATTTTCTTTTCTCAGCTTTCCCGGATTTTTAGCTGAGGCATGTGTGCCCTTCATCTGCTCCTCGTTAGAATATCATCGTCCCTCATTTGAGAGTTCTCGGCGCCTTAGTCAGAACTAAGAATATTCTTTCCTCCAGATACCAGCCGTAGACTTCCCAGAGCTATGACAGAAAGGGAAGGGGCCAAGCTCTTGAGAGACTGACAGAGCCCACTTTATGGTGTCATGGGAAAGACAGAGCCCGTGGCATTTGACAGGACACTAATTCAGATGACTGGCTGACACGGACTCTCAAGAGGAGAACCAACCAACCTTCAGGCATTGTTGCTTCTGACACAAGTGAGTCATCAGACACAAATGTGTCCGAGGGAGGCTGCAAGCATGGGCATCACCTTGAATTTGGAAGGGCAAAGCCTGTTCATCCCTCTTCTTGGTAAGCACACACCCATTCATTCACTAGTACACAAACTTGGTTTCATCATTAATAAACAGTAAACTTATAAGCACAGCAAAGAGTTGCTTTTCAATAAATGTCTTCGTGATTTATTATGAGTAAACACTACAGTTGTGTACCTATTTTATTTATCTATACACCCGGGGCTGTGTAAAAATTTCTCAGGCAGAAAGGGTTCATGAGTGGCAAAAGCTTAAGAAGTTTTTGGATGAAGTCATGAACATTGATGTCTCACCTTCTGGAGGTTGGAGATCCAAGATCAGGGTGTGAATGTGACTACCTTCCTCCCGAGGCCTCTCTTGGTGGCTGAAGATGGCATCTTCAACCTGTGTCATCCGTAATCTTTCTTGCGTGTTTGTGTCATTATGTCCTCTTCTTATACTTGATTAGCATTGACACAAAAGTTCCCATTTTAATTTAATTACTTCCTTAAAGACCTTGACTTGCTGGGAGCCTGGGGTGAGGGCTTAGCTGTTAAGAGCACTGGCTACTCTTCCAAAGGACCCAGATCCAATTCCCAGCACCCACATGACAGCTTACAACTGTCTGTAACTCCAGTTCCAGGAGATCTGGCATCCTCATGCAGGCAAAACCCCAATGTACATTAAAAAAAATAAAGAAATAAATAAATAAGTCTTAAAAAAAAATATCTTGACTTGCTTGGCATGGTGGCCCACATCTTTTACTGGAGCACCAGGAGGCAGAGGCAGGACAATACTGAGTTTGAGGCCAGCCTGGTCTACAGTGTAAATCACAGGCCAGTCAGGGCCACCTAGTGATTAGATTTAGCATATGAATGAGGAAAACACTATTTAGCTTGCAACAAAAGAGAAAGAGGAGCTGAACAGCTCTTACTTTTTCTTGCCCACTTCAAGTGGAGGACAGAGGTTGACACTGAATGTTTTCTCAATTACCCTCCACCTTATTTTTTTATTTTATTTTTTTGAGTCTGGCTGGCCAGTGAGCTCCAGACACCCACTGTGTCTGTTAGAAAAGCACCACTCTGTCAGCTTTTATGTGGGTTTTGAAAATCCAGACTCAGGTCCTCACACTTGTGCAGCAGGCATTTGACTGACTGCGTGCCATCTCCCAGTCCCATTGTTAGGTTTCTATTTGACTGTCATTTACTACCATTGTATGAATGTGCCCCTTAAGGATGGGCTATTGAAAACTTAACCCCCAAAGTCACATGTTAATGGTATTTGGAAATGAGATAAAATAACTTTACAATGACAATCAGTATCAGATGAGCTCATCAGGGTGGGGCTCCATGAGAAAGAACATGAGTGGTTTTATAAGGAGTGGAATAGATACCTAAGCAAGCAAATGCTCACCGGCCTGGCATGGGATTCCCTGGCCCAGAAGCCAGAGGAATCTACCCAGATTACATTGTCTGATCTTGAACTTCCCAAGCTTCAGAACCACCTTCATCCCTCATAAGTCACCCACTCTGTTTGTCTAGTTACAGCTGGACACAGACCATGACGGCCATAAAAACCACCACAATCACAAAGACAACCTAAGCAGACAGCTTTGCCTCCACGCACTTAGAAGTTGCTATAGCCCCTTTTCTCTGTGTCTCCACAGCAGTGGTTGAGATGCCCTCCCTCACACCTGCAGCACCTCGGTATGTCCCTGTTAGGATGCCCACTGTTGGGTTTATCACTCAGTCATTCTTAATGTTGATAGCTACAGTTTTCATAAGAATATGTGCAGAAGTTTCTTGAATGACCTTTGATGGTTTTTGAAGTGAACTTGAGTCATTTCTCCTTTGGCCGACTTATTTTAAGTGCTCTACTAATGGGCTTATTTTTAGTATATCAGCATTCATGTAGAAGCCTTAGACATGGAATGTCACCCTTTGAATGTGCTGCTGAGTGGCATTTGCTAGTCTTCACTGTAGAATCTAGGCCTTGCCATCATGACTGAAGTCAGCCTGCAGTTGTAATCATCCAGATTTAGGCAGCAGGGGCTTGAGAAATCTTTCATGGTGCTGTGCTGTCTGGAACAGTTTATATAATTTAAAGATTATCTGAACATTGCCAGCACTAAAGGAAATTAATATCACCACCAGAAACATTCTTGCCATGTCTCTGCCACCCATTTCTGCTTCTATGATTCTATTCAAGGCTTATGTTTCTTAACTGATCTTAAAAAATTTCCTTTCATAGGGAAAATCCATACATGTTTAAAAATATATTCATTAAGCATTTTTCTCATTCTTAGTTTTTCATTTGTCTGTCTTCCTTTTTTTCTTTTCTTCTTTGGTACCAGCCAAAGACATCATCTACACGGTTGTGGGTAATTCTTTTTCTGAAGTGACAGTGTTTACATTTATTAAAGTAGTTGTAAAGTTCTTGTAAGTAAGGGATGGTAAACTGTCAGCTGGGTAGAAAGAAACCACAAGGTCAGTTCTCATTAACTGGAGTCTTGCTCGGTGTTTGACGGTGTGAAGCCTCGTGGAGTGAGAATACTGACAGTCTCTACATACTCATTACTCTGACACCATTGTTTATGTCTCACACAATACTGAATTTCAAAGCAATTTTCTCTTCCAAATATAGGACCCATTAATAGGAAGCCATAAGTTTGTGCTAATATATGCCCAATGTGAACATTTTTTCCCTATCTGGGCAGTTAAAAATAGCTTGCTTATTTCCTCATCTGTTAAAATAAACAGACCTTGTTGGGTGGTGGTGGTGGTAGTGGTGGTGCACACCTTTAATCCCAGCACTCAGGAGGCAGAGGCAGGTAGATCTCTGTGAGTTCAAGGTCAGCCTGGTCTTCAGAGTGAGTTCCAGAACATGCAGGGATACACAGGAAAACTCTGTCTTGACAAACCTAAATAAATAAGTAAGTAGATAAATGTGGTATTTTATTTGTATGTTAATAAATAAAGTTTGCCTGGAGATCAGAGGTAACACAAAAGTCAGGCAGTGGTAGCACACACCCTTAATCTAATCACATGGCAGACAGGGTCTCTGTGTGTTCAAGGCCACACTAGGGAACAGAGCCAAGCATGGTGACACACGCCTTTAATCCCAGTACCAACCATAGAGACCTGGAGGTCGGTACAGACAGGCAGTGACAAGGAAGTGAGGTAGCTGGGCTAAGAGCCAATGAGAGGGCAGAACAGCAAGGCAATAAAAGCCTGGCTAGACAGGAAGTAGCTCTCTTGGAAAGCTACGGTGGCATGGTGGGTTAAGGTTAGCTGGTGGCTCTCACTATTTCCCTGATCTCTAAGGCTTTCACTCCTATATTTGGCTCTGTGTTTCTTATTTAATAAGATCGTTTAGAAATTCATCTACAGACAAATAAACAAACAAACAAATAAATAAGCAGATCTTCTAGAAACCACACAACTACCCCAATTTTGATACAATCTGGCTGTAAATCTAAATCACATTTACACAGTACCTCAGAGCCATTTTTGGAAGTAGCGGAAGCAGTGAACAAGGAAACGGTTGCTGAAAGGGACCTTTCGGGACTTGGTTTCAGCTACTAATGAGAAGACAAGGCCAGACCGCAGTGGCGGTTTCAGTATGGAAAATCCTGATGGAGTGAGGTCAGATGAGCATAAAGGAAGACCTGAAGATATGCACCCTGCCTCTTCCTAGAGAACACTGTGCCCTAAAACCCTCATTCCACTTCCCCAGAACTCAGCTGTGGTCTTAGATCATGGCCTTTGTTATCAATGCCCTTGCAAGGCGGACACTGTTGGCAGCTCTGAGATCCGTAAAACACAAGCTTGCAAAATGTACTCCTTACTCTGCCCACACGGAGTGTGAAAAGATCATCAGATTCAGGCAGCATCTTCCTCCTCAGCAAATGCCCCTGCTGGCAACAAACATTTGCTCAACATCTGCAGTCCACAGCTGCTGTAGCTGACACATTCTTTGCTGTTCGTTCCTGCCCACAGAACATGTCTCGTGTCCCATGTCCATTCCTATTACAGAGGCTTCATTCATCTATCAAATCTTCCCATTATCAAACTAATCTTGGTTCTCCTTCGTTTTGGTCATATATAGTTATCCAGAGTTGCTTAAGGCATTTAACTTTTCTAAGCCTGAGTTTTCTCATCTTTCTTTGCAGATGGTACATGTTTGACAGTAAAGTAATATTTAAGAATTTCATACTTCTGGAGACAACTATGACTCACCTTAGTAGAAGGGGACCTGCCTGATAAGATCTGGGAAAAAGACTCATTGAGTATCTGGCAAAGGAGTCTTTTCGATTGCTCCATTGCATATGGGTAGCAGGGACACAGAGAAACACTGGCCATGATGGTTCCTAACACGGAAGGGGTTAAAAAATACATCTAGATATGTTAGTTATTTGCAAATCAGATTCGTGACTTAAAGCATAGTAGTAAGCTTTAGGGGCTGGGACTTTTCTAACATAGCCAATAGCAGCTGTACTGCTTGGATTCAAGGTTCACAGGACTGAGCAAGGAAGGTTCATAGACATCTATGAGAGAAACGACCTGCTTGTTTCAATCTGAAGCAATTTCTATTTTTCTGCTTTATTTATGGAAATTTTAATTATTTCCAATTTTTCATTAGTGTAAGTATTCCAGTGGACATTTTAGACAAATCTTAATCAAATATATACGCTTTTATCAATAGATTCAGAAAATAGAATCTCTAGGTGAAAGTATTTGCACTTAAATTTTGTTAGATGATGTTAAATTACCCTGTATTAAGATTCCACGAAGTTCCTTCTTTTTATGTTAATTGCCAGTGTATTTGGTTTTAAATTGCTGTTAATTGTTATTGTATTAATACCTTTTATATAAACTACTGGATTTCACCACAACATTTTTACACCTGTATATGGTACCCTTTGAACTCACCGCCACCTCCAAACACTTCCACTTCAGTCTCACAGTGCGAACAAATGAGTCAGCTCGAGCTCTAGCGAAATGAGAATGTCTCCAAGCAACTCACAGAGTAGCTGAAAAGATCGGGGGAGGAAAAGGACTGTGGTGTGATGGTCTCAGTTATCAGTAAGTTGTGGAGAAAATAGGAGGGGTGTTTGTTTGGTCCTCTGCAGGAAAACCAGCACTTCCAATCCCAAACTGTTATGAACTCCAGGACAAGCCCCTGTCGTATCTGGCCTGTAAATCACTGAACTCCGGACCTACGTGAAATTCCATCTCACACATTTTTAATGAAGTCAAAATAAATGCAATTACTGAACAGAAGCCAAAGATCACAAGAGGTTAAAAGTGGAGCAGGAACGTGGCCAACGCTGTTTGTTTGCATTCTGACCCAGCCCTGTGTGAACGGTTCCTTAGTGGGAGGGCAGGCATGGTCCTGCCTCCCCCGTGGGCATCTGCTGCTGATTATATTGCAATTGGAGTGGCTGTGTGGTACCTAGGAAACTTGAGACCATAATGAGGACTCAGGCAAGTAGAACGTGAGAGATTGAAACCACAAGATGCAAACATCCCCGGGGAAAGAGCTTTCCAGAAGACCCGGCGTTTGCCCTTGAAAGTATGTTCAGGAAAACCCTATAGTAAATCAGCTTGCATCTTTCTATTTCTGCCTTTGCACCCACCCTCCTAAACCTTGAAATCCACCTTATCCTTTTTTAACTCAAATAAAAGTAAGCATATGAATGGATGGTATATCTTTATGGAAATCCATTGTTTGAGAAAATTTGGACTAAAAACTTATACTTTGGCTTGTGAGTAAATCTGCTGCTGATTCTGATCCCCAGTCCCATAATAAGGCCGAAAACATTTTATAAATTCGGTATCAGTGTCATTGTATTTCCACAGAATAATCACTGGCTCCTAAAACCAAAGGCGGAAGGTCTGAGCTGCATGGAGAATGAGTGATTGTCTAGAGAGTTTGTTTCTGTAATCTCAGTCTCCTGGAGAAACTGTCCGGTTAGATGGGGCAATCTTTGCTGGGTGAAGACCTCATCCCCTCTTGTTAAGTTGAATTAAGAATTCAGAGTAAATGCTTCAGTTTCTCAGTGTCTCACTCTGTATTCAGTTGCAGTGATTACACTGAGAACTCAAAACAAAGCTGGTTTTTGTTTGTTTGCATGCAATTGTTCTGGCTTTGAAATATTTTCTTAATTCCCTCTTACACCACATAACTTCTCTTTAAGGTAAGAGATGGTATTATTTAAGAAAAACAAGAAGAGTTCAACTAGCATTCAGCCTAATGGAAATGCAAGGGTAAGCTGGCTTCATCTTGGAAACAGCCTTTCATCTGAAACAAAGTCACCAGCCAAGAGTCCTCATGAGACCAGAGTATATCTTGACCTTCTGTGTATCCAATGAGGTCAGGGAGGTCTTTCCATCTCAAAAGAGGTAGTCAGTACCTTCTACTTTTCTAAGCCACACTTAGAGTTGCCTTAAAGTATGTGTATATGCTGTGGAACAATCTTTTTACACTGTAAATATGTATTACTCTCATTGGCTAATAAAGAGCTGATTGGCCTATAGCTGGGCAAGAAGAGATTGGGCAAGAGAGCCAGACTAGGAGGATGCTGGGAAGGAGAAGGGTGAAGTCTGAGGAGTCTCCAGCAAGATGCAGAGGAAACAGGAGATGTACATGCTGTACCAAGCCAGAAGGTAGAACACAGATAAAATACGTGTTAATTTAAGTAGAATGAGCTAGCTAGTAACAAGCCTAAGCTATCAGCTGAGTATTTATAATTAATAATAAGTCTCAGTGTGATTATTTGGGAGCCAGCTGGTGTGACAGAGCTGACTAGTAGTTCTGATGAAAAACTCTGCCTACATACATGTGTAACAGAGTCCTTCAAATACATCTACTGTTTATACTAGACTGTGAGCTGCAGCTGAGATTGCTATGACCCCCACCCCAGGGCATTCTGCCCCTGTTTCCAAATAAGCAACAGAGTATGAAGACATTTTTTCCTTATTGTATCACTAAACTTTTTGCTTTTCTGTTTTACCACCATTTCTTTGACTGAGATAGGGGCTGGGCAGATGGGTGCAATGAAGTGTATGTATCCATTCTGACTCCATGGTTAGGCATTCCCACCAAAAGGGGGGGAATCTTAGGCTATCAGAATCCCAGGATTGTCACACTGAGTGGACTGTGATAGAGGGGACATGCAAACATTGATGGAGGACCATGCATCCACGTCCCTTTGGGTTCTGAACCCCAACCCCAACCCCCACTCCCTGTAGTCAGACATCACTGGCCACATACCACACAGAACAATGGCCAAGTATTCAGTCTAGTGGCTCACAGAAGTATCTGTCAGTGGGTTTAAAGACTGACGGCACTACACTGTCCTTAAATTTCAGCTTTAATTTAAAGCAAAATTCACATAGTCCTAATGTGATGTTTATAAAGTTTTGGCAAGCTGAAGTTGGCTTGGAGTTGTTTAATCTGCTCTTCAGTTAAACCTCAAAGCCCTGGAGGTGTTTGGAAACTGTGGTAGTCTGAAATGTCATTCTGTGCATAATCCATTTTAGTTAGGGAATAAACTAACTAAGTCCGGTTAAGCTTTTGACAAGTGTGGCCATGCCAAAACCACATCAGTTTCCTCTGGGAGTAATCTGACATTGCTAATTAAAATGGAGGTGTTTAACTTAAATTAATTTGTGATTATTAAATGTTATGAAATACAATTCTGGAAATATCTTCCCTTAGCTTATTTTTAGCAAATGAGCTTGTCCCCAGCCTGACACTCACCCCATTACACGCTGCATCAAGGCTTCCATGGGCCGACAGACTTGCAAGGAAATAATTCAATCTCCATTTTACAGTTTGAGAGGCCAAAGCAGCAAAAGGTTAAATGTTGCTGGAGACCACACACAGAGAGAAGGGAGGGACCAGTCTTGGTCCCTGTTTGAAGCTCCATGGGCATCTCCAAGGACCGCTATGAAGAAGTGGAAGCCACCAGAGAGTCAGACATCACACCTCAACACTGGGGCATGTGACTCAAAGTAGAGTCGTGGCAGGAACCCCCGTCCCTGCCTTCAAAGCGTCTCCCTTCACTCAGAAGTTTGGTTAAGACTGGCTTTCCCCAAGTCCCATTCTCTGACTTTAAAAACAAGGTAATATTCATAACTGACCTTGAAACGTAAGTTTTTAGAGTCTATGCCTGAAGAATCTCCCACATGATGAGCATTCAGTAACACTGCAATTGGCCCTTCAGCCTCCTCATGAGAAGGCTACATTCTCCTGATATTCTTGGGCTAGGAATCCTGCATCTGTTATTTCAAATCAGAAGGCTGTAGAAGAATGGACAGGGTCAGCCCAGTCTCACCCCAGTCCTGACTGGATTAGATGACACTGAGTCCTGTCATTTCAGCCACTGACATTCTTTTCAGGATGCTGAGAAATCACCAATTATAAGCGTCTCTCCCTCAGCCCACTAACATTCCTTGATGCCACGCTATCCATCTCCATGTACAGGATAAACATCCCCTTCCTTTCTAACAGGCATCACCATAGAACAGATGGACAATTTAAGCACCCCACTGCAGCACATTTATTTAACTCACCTACAAAAACCTCCACTAAACTCACCACTGATGTCAAATTCAACATGAATTTCCTTTCAAAATGATTCATAATAAAGGTGGTGAACCTTTAGGAGAGGACTAGTGGAAGGAACATTGGTCATTGGAAATGTGCCCTGGAAGGGGATTGTGGGACCTCAGTTTCATCCTCTCCTTTTCCTGTTTATTCTGTTCCTTCCTGATTTATGGTGTATCTTGCTCTCACATGAGGTCCCATTATGATATGCCATCCTCTCTAGAGCACCAAACGATGAGGCCATCAGATCTTGAACTGAGACTTTCAGAATTATAAGTCAAGATAACCTTGCATCTTTTTCAGGTAATTGCTCGGTTGTTGTGAGTCAGTGAAGAAAGCAGACTAGCAAGTGGTTTGTGACATTTCCCCGAGGCTGCTCCCTCCCTCCCTCCCACAAACGTCTTCAGCTGCTAGTCTTCTAAGCACTGGTCTCCTCCACACCAACTGGTTTGTAGTGCTCTGTGGTTTCTCTACCATGGTCCTAGGTGTAGACTGATGCTCTCTGTTCTCCTTGGCACTTGGCATACAATGTCACCTGTGGATTTATGATTCCTGAAGAGTTCTAAGGTGCTGTGACTTTGCCAAGTCCCACATCCTGTCTCTTGTCTATGACCAGAACTCTTGTGGAGTGTGTGTTTGGGCTTCTTATTCTCCACACCATGCATCTGACATTAGGAACATCCATCCCCACTGCTCTTACCTAGCTGTGAACCTTGCAAAACATGACTGGCCTGACAATATACGCCCACTGCTGCAACAGTGGCACAATGCTGTGGGAGTGGCCAACTACTTTCTGCTTGTCTGTAAGCCCTGCTCCAGGAGATGGAACCCATACCTAGCACTAGTAATGTGGCCAAGGACCTGTGGCTAAGTAAGTGATGTATCCTAGGGGAGAACCCACTACTATAATTCTGCTAGATAGACACAGAATTAAAATGACTCCTAATGACTTATCATTATACCTGTAGATCAGTGCATCTCTCAACCCTCATCAGAGAAGCTTCTTTTTGTATCAGATGGTGATTAATGCAGAGGCCCACAACTAGTCAAGGTGCAGAGAATGAGAAACTGTGGAATATTCATCCATAAATGGAACGTCTATATCACACCCCCTCCTCCCAAGCCTCAGTCATCGTTGCAAAAAGAAGGGATGGAAAGGTTGGTTGTAGGAGCCAGAGGCAGCTGAATGACTTAGAAGGAAACAGTGTTTTCAGGCCGCAGGAGGGCAGCTGCACAAACAAACTCACAGCAGTTGTGACAGTGTGCACAAGACCTGAGCAAGCTCAAGCCAGATGAAATGTCAGCACAGAAAGGGGAGGTAGCCTGAAGTCCCATCCCTGTCTAAGAAGCCATTGGAAATTAACAGCTGCTGGGGGATGGAGAATCCTTTTCTTTAAGAGCATGGCTTCCTGTAGGTCAAGCATGCTCCAGTGGATGGTCTAAGAATATATGAGAAGAACAAACTGTACTTGATGGGTGTCTTAGCTAGAGTTTTTTATTGCTGTGAAGAGACGCCATGACCAAGGCAACTCCTATAAAGAAAACATATTAATTAATGGGGTGGCTCACTTACAGTTTCAGAGGTTCAGTCCATTATCATCATGGCGGGGAGCATGGCAGTGTGCAGACAGATGTGGTGCTGGAGCTGAGAGTCCTACATCTTGCAGGCAACAGGAAGTAGACTGAAAATCACACTGAGGGAAGCTTGAGCAAAAGAGACCTCCCTCAAAGCCTACCCCAACAGTGACACACTTCCACCAACAAGGCCACATCTTCCAATGGCCCTTTACTGGCCATTTTCTTTCAAACCACCACAATGGGTTAAAAAAAAAGAGTACAAAAGTTAGGTGGGTAGGAAAGTGGGGGATAGATACTGGAGGAAGTGTGAAAATGGTGAATATGATAAAAATAATTGTACAAAATTCTTGAAGAACTAATAAGTGAAGAAAAAAGAGTTCAGAAGTTAGGCCTAGCACACTAGCAAAAAAGGCTTATAAAGATATTTATACTTGAGGCCAAGAGAATGTCTTTCCTGACAAATATTCCATGTGTATTTGAACAAGTATCCCACCACTGTCAGATGTAGTATCCTATGAAAGTCTACCCATGTGTTATCTGTTCTTCAACTTGTTTAAATATCCTTAATGATACTTTATCTCCGTATTTCATTTATTACTGAGATTACAATGTCACAGTGTTGGAAAACTAAAATATTATTCACAGTTAGTTTAGTTTAGTTTGTTGTTTCTTTTGTATTTGGTTTTGTGAGGCAAGGTCTAATCATACACCTCAACTAACCTGATGTGCATAATCTTCTTGGTCTCTTGAGTGCTGGAATTATCTGTGTGTGGCACGATGACAATCTGGGGACTTGATTTATTGATGGTAATATCTCCTTTAAAATTACCAATGTTATTACTATAATACACCTCTCATGGGAAAATCACCAGGAATATGATCCTCCTAAAATCATATAAAATGTTGAAAAACTATGTCAAAATAGACTTTTTTAGACATCCAAGGTGTCTGGAACTCAATAAAAACAGAAGCTTCAGAGCGATTATAATTTACTCTTCCCAATCTCCAATATCACTCCCTGCTCACCACAGAAATGAGAAGACTGAGGGAGATATGGAAAACAGCATGGAGCTTTACTGATCAGGACAAAGATGGTTCTGGATGCCCCAAAACACCTCATCATTCCTACCTTACCTATCGAATAGCTCTATGAAATAATTTCAGTAACAGAGTTTATTTTTACTTGATCGAATTTAAGACTCTCTTAATGAATAGACGCCTGTCCCCAGGCATTTGTGAAAAAAAAAACCAAAATCATTTCAATTGTTTAACATCCTGGCTGCCTGAACAATAGTTGGACAAAATCAAGGCTAGCCAAAATATTTCAAAGGAAATCTTGGAGAATGAGATGTCCATAAGCGGCTTTGAAAAGCTCTGACATATTTCTGGGAATCTAAAAGGCTTTGTGTACAGGCTCCGTACACACCCAGGAAAGACCTGAAAAGAACCTCACTTCTCACCTTTGGCTATTGTTGAGGGGAAATCAGTAAATGAGGCCCAAGGGAGAGTTTTGCGGTGCTAGGACACTGAAGGTATCCCGCAACATATCTTGACAAGAATTGAAGCCTTAATTTTTTCAAGATATTTACAGAAATCTGTCTAATTTCCAGCTGTACAGATGTTAGCTATATTTTAGTCACAAAATAAACAAAGAGTAAACAGCATCAGCAATAGAAAATGCACAGACTTGGATTCAATCTAATTTACATAGTTGCCGAGTCATAATAACTCAAATTAGCCAAGGTCAGAGGCATGCCTAATTAGCTTTGGTTGTCAACTTGACCCAGCCTAGAAATGCTGAGAGAAAGGTCTCAAGTGAGGAATTATATAGATAAGATTGGCCTGTGTGGGACTATGTTGATTGTTAATTGAGGTAGAAGGGCGAAGTCCACTGTGGGTAGCATCATTCCCTGGTCAGGTAGTACTGCACTATACAAGAATTATAGAGCTAAGTGTGAGCCAGTCAGCAGTCACCAAGCAGTGTTCCTTCATGATTTCTGCTTCTTCAGTTCCTGCTCCAACTTCCCTGGTAAGCCAGCTGTTCTCAATCTATGGGTCACATATCAGATATTTTGCATATCAGATATTTACATTACAATTCATAACAGTAGCAAAATTACAGTTATAAAGTAGCAACAAAATAATTTTATGGCTGTGGGTCAGCACAACATGAAGAACTGTACTACAGGATCACAGCATTAGGAAGGTTGAAACCAATTGCTGTAAATTAAAATAGACTTGTCCTTCCTCTAAGTTGCTTTTGGTCAGAATGTCTTATCAGAGCAACAGAAGGCATCCAGAACAAAGGCTTTAAGTTCATTCATATTTTGTGCAACTATTATCATCTATTGAATTTTTAAGTGTTCTTATCTTTCTATACTCAAAATATTTTAATTTAATATATTACTTATAATACTCAACCACTAAAAATGAAAATCAAAAATAATAAAATAAAATACAAGAGGGACTAAATGATAAAATTAAAAAATGTTTTAACATAAAAGATTCTAAAGAAGGACTAGAGAAGTGTATGTGTGTGATAAATTATAAAATAGCACATAAATATTTTTGATAATTATGTAAACATAGCTATTTTAACTTTGTAATTAAAAGAGGAATGTTAATAAAGTAGAATTTAAAACACATACAGGTCACCCAGATGCCACCATGAAGAGATACACTTTAAATTCAATAGAAAAATAAATCTTGAAAGTAAAGCTATCCAAGATAGTTATGTTTTAGACATAGTAACTGAAAGATAGCTAGAGTATGTGTTTAATAATAGTCAAAGTCCACCTTAAAACAAAAATTGTTAATACAAAAGATTCTATGATAAAAGTGATTTATGAAAAATACTCATTATGAAGAAATAGAAACTTACAAACATTCATACACTTGACAAAAGAGATCATGAATATGTGAAGAAAACCTAAGAGAACTAAAAGGAGAAATAGACAGTTCAATAATAACAACTAGAGTACTGCTACCTTACTTAACAACAACTAGATCAACAGAGAAATAGAAGACTGCAAAGCACAGTGAGCAACCTAGACCTATCCAATACCTGTAGTCATTTATTTAGTCCAAGAATTGTAGGATGTAAATCCTTCTCAAATGCACATGGCATATGGTAGAATTTACATGAAGCCATAGAAAAATCTTTGCTAGCTGCTAATGTATGAAATAAGACAAAGTCGATGCTACAATGATGATGAAATAATATTAGTAACCAACAATTAGAAGAAATTTCAGAAATACACAGTAATGTGGTAATTAAATAACGTGGCTCAAATAGCCTAAAGATGAAAGAAAGAATCACAGGAGTACTATAAAATACATTAAGATGAATTAAAATGAAAACACAATACATCAAATATGACAGGATGAAGCTGAAACAATATTAAAACTCTCACAGTAATGGTCTCCAATGAGAATGAACTGAATGAAATCCCAGAGAAAGAATATAAAAAGAATGATTATGAGAATGTATAAAGAAAACGGAGAAAAATTCCATGTTGAAGTTATCAAAAATGTTTTCAATAAATCATAGCAGAAAAATCCCAAATTGAAGTATAGTACCTCTGGGTACATGAGGTGGTTAGAATGCCAAATAGACAAAACAAGAAAAGAACTTCTTCACACCATATTGTAGTTAAAATACTAAACATAAGAAATGAAGAGAGGGTCCTGAAAGCTGCAAGATAGGAAGACCAAGCAATTAGACCTGGGAAATAAGGAGATACACTCTTCAAAGAGCAAAGTAGTCTCCATTCCAAAATAAGGCAGATTTTTAAAAGATCACTTCATTCTGATCAAGGAGGTAAAATCCATCAAGAAGACATTACAATTTTCAGCATATACACACTGAATCCAAGTGAACCATACTTTATAAGACAAATACTTCTAGATGTAAAGGAAGATCAACCCTCACTTAAGAACAGTGAGTGAATTCAATATTGCCTTCTCACCAATAGGAAGGCCATCTCGACAGAAATAGAACAAACAAAAGGAGAAGTATTTGAGTTAAATCCCATCACAGATCAGATTTCTAGGCACGTCTACAGAATATTCCATCTAGGTACAACAGAATATATCTTCTTCTCATAGCCCCTGGGAATTTCCCTAAAATAGATTGTGTAATAGGACACAAAGCAACTCTTAACAAATATTGTAAAGTTGAAATTATTGTATTTTACTAGACAATAGAATAAAACTAGAAATCAACAGTAAGAGAAAACACTGAACATACACAAATCATGGAGGTTGAGCAGCACAGTACTGAATGGTGAATGGGTCATTGAAGAAATAAAGAAATTGAGTGGAATTTCTAGAATAAATGGAAATGAAAATATAGCACATCAAAACATATGGATACAATGATAGCTACAAGAGCTGCCATTAAAAAATCAGAGAGAACTCAAATAGAAAATAAATGACTTACTTTAGGGACTCAGAAAAAATAAGAATAAGTCAAATTTAAACAAGTAGATAAGAAAAAATAATCAAGATTAAGAAGAAATTGGCACAGAAATGAAAAATAATAGAAGCAATTAATGAAACAAGGAGTTGGTTCTTTAAAAATATAAATAAATAAGATCTCGCCAGGGCGGCACAATAGAGCCAACCCTGTGAGCACAGGTGTGAGTGAGCCAGCCCTGAAATTGTGAGCATGGGAGAGCTGTCCCCATTTCTCATCTGATGGACCAACCTTACAGCTGCTCAGGCCCAGACCCAGGGTTATGACTTGGCTTGTCCCAACATCCATCCCATCTGTGATCTGCTGAAGCAAGTGAAGGAACCTGATCTACAGTCCCAAAGCTTCAAGATCTCCACAACACAGGGTAACAACAGGATATCCAGGAGGAACCCTAGCAAGGGCCCAGCATCCATAGTGTAGTAGAAACCAGAGGCCTCGAACCAGACCAATGACTCTTTGCAATGAACACTTGCAAGTAAAGAAATGTGGACAAAGGGGTTCACGGCGTGAGTCACTGTGTCACGCTGCAGCTTCCATAATGAGATGTTTAAGTTTTTTCCCTTTATTTTATTTTTTTCTTTTCTCACTTAAATTTTGTTTTATTTGGGGGGTGTACAAGGGTGGAGGGTGTGTGAAAAAGAATAGAGAAATGAATGGGATCAAGACACATGATGTAAAAGACACAGAATAAATAAGGAAAGAAAAAAATATAAAGACCAAGAAACGCTTAGCTCAACTAAGCCAAAGAGAGAAGACCCAAATTATTAACATTAGAGTCAAAAAGGGAGATATTACCATAGATACAAAATAATTCAGAAAATTGTAAGGATATACCTTAAAAACTTATACTCCACTAAATTGGTACATACCAAAGAAATGGAAGAATTTTTAGTTGAATATGACCTTCCGAAATTAAACAAAGATACTCAGTTTAAATAGGTCTGTATGAAGAAATAAGATTGGAGCAGTTACAAAAAATCTCCCAACTAGGGAAACAAGTTCAGACCCAAATGAATTCACTGCTGAATTCTGCTTCTCGAGCTATTCTGTAAAATAGCAAAGGAAGGAAGACTGTCAAAGTCTTTGACAAAGCCAGTATTATCCTGATAGAAGAACAAGACAAAGATCCAATGGATAAAGAAACACACGTGCAAAAATTCTCCAAATATTTGCAAACCAAATTTAAGAACATGTCAAAGAAATGATTCACTATGGTCAAACTGGCTACATTCCAGAGACATGGGCATGGTTCAACATATGCAAATCATTAAATGTAATAGGTGACAAAGATGGACTCGGGGACAGAAATTCTATGATCATCTCAATAGATATAGAGACTTCTGTCAAAACTCAACATCTGTTCATCATAAAAGGCCTGATGGAACCAGGACTAGGAGGAACATATCTCAATGCAGCCAAGGCTCTGTGTGACAAACCTGTGTCTAACAGCATTTCCACTCAGGTCAGCAGTAATCCTAGGGCGTCCACTTTCTCCACTCTTAGCCAGTATTGTGCTTGAACTTATAGCTAGAGTGGTAAGCCCTCACTTCCTGAGTCCTTAGTGTCTTGTTGGGAAAGTCTTTACCTGTACTGTATCTTAGAACATGCTCTCTACTTTTTCCTCAAGCAGTTTCAAAGTATCAGGTCTCAGGTTAAGGTCCTTGATCCAAATGGAGTTGGTTTGTTCGTGTATGTGTTTATGTGGTTTCTCTGGGACGTAGATGACAGTGTGTGACAGACACCGGGCTGCCACTGACCTCAGATGGACTATGCCATCTCCACTTTCACTAGCTGCTTGGTCTTCCCACTGCGCTTTGGGTATCATTGGTCACTTCAAATTTTTGTTTTAAATCACTAGATATGATTTATAAATATGACAAAAGACTTCTCAATGTGCCCATGTTTCTGCATTTCCTATAATTCCTGGTTGTTTACTTTACCTGCCTTTCTGCTTGAAGTCATGCCGGCCAGATGTACAGATACATCACTAACTACAGATTCCATTGGTTTTCTTCCATGCAGAAATATTGTATTTGCTCTTTATTTTTGAAGACTGATCTTGCTACGAACAGACTTTGTGGTAGATGTTTTTTTCTTTCAGAATGTGACAAACATGTGCACTCTTCCTGAACTCTGCCATTCTAAGTGATTTTGTGCATATGTAATGTGTTTTTCTCTGGCTGCCCTTACGGATTTTCTTGTATTTAGTTTTCAAAAATTTAATTTTGATTCTCTTAGCATAAATTTCTTCAGGCTTACTCTGCTTCAAGTTTAGCAGCCTGGGTCTAAAACTGTGTCTTTCTTATATTTGGTTCCATTTTGAGCCTTCTGTGGTTTGGTTTTGTGGTTGTTTTGAGTTAGGGTCTCACTACGTAGGCCTGGCTGGCCTGGAACTTGCTGTGTAGACCAGGCTGGTCTTAAACTCAATTTACTTCCCCCTGTCTCCTGAGTACTGGGTTTGAAGGCATGCACCACCACACCCAGCCTGTGAGACATTCTTCATTCAGTCATTCTTCTAGCCTCATTCCCATCTCTTCTTCCACTTTAAAAAGGCAAGCATCAAGTATTTCAATACTGTCCCACAGAAACTTGAGGTTTTATGTTTTCTCGACTTCTGTTCCCTTTTTCCAGGCTAGAGCTGCTCTGTTGTCTCAATCTCCAATCTGTTGGACACGTATTCTCTACTCGACTATTGCATTCGTTCAAGATTCTTGAACCTTTGTTCTAAAATATTGCAGTTCAGCAATTTAAACATAGCTTATTGCTTACTCTTTGTTCAGATTCTGGATTAGCTTATGTGATTTCAGAAAAGTTGCTCTTCCTATTTGCAGCATTTCTATGATCATTTCCTTAAAAATCCTTGTCAGATTATTCCAACACCTGATTCATCTCAGCACCAAGTTTCTTTCCTTATTTAGGTTTGGTGTTCCTGATTATTGATATGACTATTGTGAAACCCTCCCCATATTCTAGAATTTTGGCTAAAATGTTAGGAGACAATGAATTGCATCTAAAATTTTTAATTTGGTAGGCAGCAGCCAGATTCAACTGTCATCTGGCTTATAGTTATAATAGCAATTTAACTGTCAGAGCCTCTCTGTGAATGTTACAGTTGTTGGTTTGTTAATCTGGTATTACAGGGGCTCCTGCTGGCACCTGTTTGAGAAGGTGGAAAGATTTCCTCAGGCTACGCCCCCCCCCCTGCAGCAGGGGGTCCTATTGCTCCTCACTCCCCACTTCAACCAATACAGGTATGAACAGAGGCCTTCCTGGCCAGTCTTCTCAATGTTCCCAGGCTTCCTGCAGTGTCCAGGTCTCCTACCTATCTAGATTGATGAATTTGTATGTGTGGGATTGAAAGTACTCTGGGCTGGGGGCACTTCCTAAAACCTCTGCCTCAATACCTTTCTCCAATTTGTCAACCCTGTGTGTCTAGGTAAACAATGGGTCTCCCTTGTGGGTCAGAGAGGCTTCCTATGCAGGCCACCTATGGTAGCCTCAGGATAGCTTTGTCTTCTATCAGTTTCAACATCTAATGGGAAGTCTAGAGAGTGATGCAAGAAGGACATGCCGTTGATTTCCGACAGAGACCACGGTATTTGTCTTATCAGTTGTAGCTAGAGTTTTCCTGCCTGGCCCACAGTCAGGACAAATCTCTCTCACCTGCCAGTCCCACAGCCGCTCAAACCCAACCAAGTAAACACAGAGACTTATATTGCTTACAAACTGTATGGCCGTGGCAGGCTTCTTGTTAACTGTTCTTACAGCTTAAGTTAATCCATTTCTATAAATCGATATCTTGCCACATGGCTCGTGGCTTACCGGCATCTTCACAAGCTGTTTGTCATCGTGGAGGCTGGCAGTGTCTCTCTCACTCAGCCTTCCACTTCTCAGCTTTATTCTCTTCCTTGTCCCGCCTACACTTCTTGCCTAGCCAATGGCCAATCAGTGTTTTATTTATTGACTAATTAGCAACACATTTGCCATACAGAACATCCCACAGCAGTCAGTAATGCTATATTTGCCTCCCTGCCATCCATGCGTAGAGGAACACCATTGATCTGGTAAGAAGGGAGCATCTGGGAGGCCAGAACACATCCTCTCTTGAAAGACTGGGGTGGATGGCCTCAAGCGGCGCTACTCCTCCAGGCCCAGCCCCTAGCCAGCTCACCTTCTACCTACCATCTGTCAGAGTCCTCAAGCAGTTGTTCCTGGGCTCTGTCCAATGTTTACAGTTGAGCCCTGCAGAGAGAAACAGGAAAATAAAAGATCTCATCCAGACTAGAGATCCGCCCTTGGCTGCCTTTAAGAGTCAGGTTTTTAAACAACCTCGTGGTCGCATTATGGATTTCCTCTCCTACCAGTCTCCTCCTTTATCTCCTCACCACTTTGTCAATTAAGACATTCTCTGGATGGTCTTGACTTTTTAAAGTTATGCTGATATATATATATACTGATATATATGCTGATATATATATATGGGTCTGTAGGGTTTAGATGCTCTAAGTACAGAGACACATTTGGCTATTTTCCAAATTACTGCTGAACATAACTATCAGATAAGTTCTTGTGAGGGCTTGTAAACTATGGCATAGATGTCATACCACAGCACAGAATGACTGCTGTCCCAGCCCGAAGGCACTGCAGAGCATCTGTACAGCCTGTGGTGCCAGGAGGAATTCCAAGACTAAAGACACTTACAGCAGTCTCACATTGACTCTCATGGCTGCTGCCTTCTGTCCCCAACTCTTGACATGAATACAGGGCAGGTGATCTTGAAGGACAGAATCAATGTTATCCTCTTTCTGGGGACATTGGTAATTTTAATCTGATGAATTTTAAAGTAAAGAATAACCTAAAAGGTCCCCGGTCCAGCTGGTCTACTGTGATGACCTCAAAGGCAGTACCCAGGATGACCTAGCAATGGGGATTCTACCTTGACGTCTTAAAAACATTTTGTTTTATTACCTTATATGTCTATACATGTATTTTGCTTACATGTGTCTGTGTACCACATGTGTGCAGTTCTTCCTGGATGCCAAAAGAAGGCATGGAATTTTCTGGAACTGGAGTTACAGACAGTTGTGAGCCACCATGTGGGTGATGGCGATCAAAGCCTGGTCCTCTGGAAAAGCAGTCAGTGTTCTGTACTCTGAGCTATCTCTCTAGGCCCAACCTTGTGTTTTTTTTTTTTAAAGAAGAAATTCGTACTAATATTATAATGTATTTGCATAATATCTTCTGTGATAGCTAACCTCAGTTGTCAACTTGACTGCAACCGGTATCAACTGAAACCCAAGCTGCCAGGCACTCCTGTGAGAGATTTTCTAGATCACATTATTTGAAGCAGGAAGACCCACCCTGAATCTGGGGGGCACCTTCTGGTGGCCGCCCAGGTAAAAGGACATGGAGGAAGGAAACTGCTCTTGGCTGCCGCCCCGCCCCCACTCTCACCGGCAAGTCCATCCCTCCCGTTGCTCCCGAATTCCTTCACTGACATTACAGCCTGCTTCTTCGGGATTCCAACATAGACTGAAGACCAGCAGCTCTCCAGGAACCTTCCAGGCCTCCAGGGTCTGATTGGGACTGCAGAGACCCCCAGCTCATAGACAGAACAACTACTGCATTCTCCAGTGTGAGACGGCCATTGCTGGACTTCTCGAACATTATCCTGTAAGCCAACACTCTCTATCTATAGATAGATGGATAGATAGATAGATAGATAGATAGATAGATAGATAGATAGATGATAGATAGATAGATCCATTCTATCAGTTCTGCTAGAGAACCCTGACAAACACATCCCCTGTAAAGTGTAAAATAGACAATTAAGTGTCACATGCTGCTTATGAGACTTTTGGGGAAAGGTTGAGAATTACAATTCTCAATGTATCACATCTTCTCTTCATTTGTCTCATGTTGACCTTAATGCATGTAATTCAGAGCATTATCTCTAAAATAACAAATGAATCATTCTCATGAAAATATAGATGAATACACACAAAGATTTTTATTGACATAATTTAGTGAGGACTTTGGTGAGTTGCTTAAATTTGTTCAAATGAGAACTCCAAGCACATATATATCAAGGTCACCAGGCAAGTTTGACAAAATAGATTTGCAGCTAGATACCCAGGCCCAAGTCAATAGCCAAGTATACGGCATTGGATATAACAACTTGGATTCCTGTAGAAAGAACCGTTGACTCCCTTACCAGCTATTCAAAACTCAGAAGGCATAAAACAGCTTGGATGGAAATAAAAGGTCACACTAGGCAGGACACCATAGCCTTGCCCATTGCAATTTGTCCTGACAAGTAGAGCTGCAATTTCAATGATCTGGCTTAATGTGAGCTAACGCAAAGATAAGGACCCTGTGGATTGGAAATGCCAAGCAAACAAAAAAAATGTCAGCACTGCCATTTCTTATTTATCTCAAGCAAGCTTGTGATCGACCACATTAGGAAGCAAAAGCTGTAAGGATATAATCATATCTGACATATACTTAGCTGAAAATTCATCTGTACTAATCAAGAAGTCAATTTAGAATATGATTAAAATACACTGTCGTTAGTAATAACCCCTGAGCCCAGTGTGGCTTGGCCTTGAGGAGAGCCATGAGAATTAGACATTAAAAACAGTCTTCCTTTTCTGTTCTATCCTACTCTATGCATACTGACATTTCATCGGTGCTACAATTTATACATTTGTAAGTATTAAGAGCATACAACTAAAATCAGTTTTTATTGACACTGATACGTGATCAGGAAGTTGGAGTCTTAATCTTGACAGTTGAGCCCTCGCACGCAGCAAGCAGTTTAGAGGTTGAAAGACAAAGACACACAGAGAACATTTGAGCGATGGAGAAGCAAAAGGAAAAGGGACATTGCTTGCTCCATGGACACACTGTCGTTGTTCAGCTGTGTTCCCCACACATGTGCACAGGGAAATTGTTGGAGCCCATCTAGATTTCCTAGTGGCTTTACCCAGCAGGACTGCATAAGAAGTTGATTGGACCATGGGCCTGAGTACCAGATGTTTGTAAGGATCTACACTTGGCTGTATCTAGCAAGGCGGAGGTCTTTTGCCCCTCCCCTTGGCATTGTTATAAAAAGCCCTTTGGAATAAAGTTCTGGGCTGGTGGACAAGGATCCAGGCCCACCTGAGGCTATCCTGCGTTTCTATCGGTTTCTCTCCCCTCTATTTCTATCTAAGTCTCTTATCTCTCATTCCTCAAGAGTTCCTGGGGTAAATAAATGTGGGAGCTGGTCTCCCACAGGAAATATTCTGTTGAATAGACCTCAAACTGCCTGTGAGATCTTTCATTACTTGTTGTTATGGTTAATTTTATTTGCCAACTTGAGGGATGAATTTAAATGAAATTATTAAAATATAAATGAGTGATTTTGACCTGAAAATGTGATTGGCCTTAACAATCCATCACAAACCTGGGCAGAAGCAAAGGATGAGCTGCTTCAGCAGGAGGGATTCCCAGCAGACCTCCTGGGACTGTAGATGGATCTTCCAAGCTCCATTTCCCAGTCACACGGGAGATTTTGTGCTTGTCGTCACCGTGGCTGCCAGAGCCAACTCCTTTTCATAACTGTATATGCACAGATGGTCTTCACTTGATGTTTTGGCTTCTGATTTTTAGACTTAACCGTGGTGCAAAATCAATAAATATTCAGTAAAAAAACCACACTTTGAATTTTGATTTTTTTCTTTTAACCCTTCAGTTAGCCATGTGTTATGCTATCAGTATTCTGGGAAGCAGTGTCATTTGCAACAATTTTGAAGTGTCTAGTTTTCATTTTCACATCATATCATGACTACTAACCCCCTGCCCCTGTCTTCTGCTGTGCATGTTCATGGTGAGAACCCATATAACCCTGCCGTTTTGCACTTCAATACATTACTCAATACAAGGCAGGAGATAGAAAACACTTGGTTATCAATGGACTTTGCTCCAGATAAATTTTCCAACTATAGGCAAATGCAAGGCAAGATAGGCTAACGACATCCAACAAGGTGGCTCACTTGGGTTAGCCATGGCAAACCAGGGAGCATATGGAAAGAAACGGAAAGACAGGTTCTGTTCCTGCTATTGGCTCTCTTTCTCTAGAACACTCCAACTAACACAGCTACCCCAGGAGGCAGAAAGGTGGGAGCAGTTTGTTAGTGCAGGCTTAGGAGTCAGAGTGCAGTGTGTCACTGCTGTGCCACATATCTGCTCTGGGTGGCCTTGGGTAAGCCAGATGACCTACTTTTGCCTTGCTTTTTTACAACTGCATGTAGGAAATGACAGTAGCACTCTGTCACATGGCATTATACGAGTATAAACTGATGAACATAAAGATTGATTGTAGTAGCCTGAATATGTTGCTAGTGTGAAAATTAGCTCTTATGATTATAGTGGGATTTCCCCTAAATTTTTATTTTAACAAGATGAGTCATTACTAGAAATGCAGGACAACCACTGGAATGACCCATTTGCTAAAGCTATACTTTATATGTTATACTTACTGCTAACTAACCTTTCAGGTATTCAGTGTCCCAAACAAGATGCTGTTCTAAAGACCAAGCTGTAATTATTTAGTGTCTGTAAGTCAAGAACCCCAAAGTCCTCTGTCTCATAGTGTTTGGGGGCCTCTCTTTGCTTAGCCCTTCCCTTAAGTAAAACAGAAAAGCTGGAGTGGATCCATTGCCCAGGTATGACCCTCCTGGAAGGTCTTGGTATTAGAAAGCTCTGCCCTTATTTCCCCTCCTTGTGGGAGGTGAATCTTCCTGAGACCTTTGCTTACCATAGGTCTAAGGAAGATCAGGGAAGGTAAAGTCAATAAAACCATGGAGAACCCAAGTCAAATTGCCCACAGCTTCCCATTGACTGGCTCACACTCAATTTCCAGAAACTCATGAAAACTTGTGTGTGTGTGTGTGTGTGTGTGTGTGTGTGTGTGTGTATGTGTGTGTGTGTATGTATGTGTGTGTGTGCATGTGTGTGTGTGCATGTGTGTGCGCGTGTGTGTGTATGTATATGTGTGTGCATGTGTGTGTGTGTATGTATGTGTGTGTGTGCATGTGCATGTGCATGCGTGTGTGTGTGTGTGTGTGTGTGTGTGTGTGTGTGTCCTCACCAGCGAGTAGCTCCAGAGCTCCTTGGAAACAGAGCTTGGCCTGGTTCACACATACCTCCAGGTGTCAGTGCTCCATGACGTTAGCTCTCTGATCAAGTCCCCAAACACTGATAATTTAAAGTTATTTGACCTTTACCCCTCTGAAGGATAGAAGGGAATATTTTATGTTTTTGGGGATCAGAAAAAAAATTATATAAATGATGATGGATTTGCCTTTGATTTATCATTATCCCAACATACATGTAAAATAGTTTAAATATCTGTACACATTACATATATTATATCACATACAATAGCACATATGATAATTTTCCATGCACCATAATATACATGCAAATTTCAGTAGTGACAAGGACCCATAAAGACAGATTTTCAAGAGCCAACAAAGGTCTGAATGGGGTGAATAGAAAGGATGGGGTGCCCATTAAGTGTAAGCCATGTAGCTTCGGCATGATATTCTACTGAATGTCTGTCACATTGTCAGACTAGTAATACCAGGGGAAATGAGGGGACATAGACAGTGAACATGACCAAAGTACATAGTATGCATTATGGGAATATCACAGTGAAATCTGTTACTTTGTACAGTTGATATGTTTTAATAAAAGTTACAATGATCATACAACTAAATACAAAAATATATAGATAAAGGAAGCTGTGTATTAATTAATGATGATAGTGTAATAACCCAAAGTTATTTTATGTACTTGAGGGAAAGAAGAGAAAAAGACCGAAAGACAGAGAAAGAGAGGGAGAGGTCCATACAGTGAAGAGCATCAGTTGAGTGAGAAGATGAGCCGAACATCACCGTGCCAAAGAAGGTGGCATTGTTTAAAGTCTGCTCCTGTTTACTATGACGAAGGCCAGCCCACTGCAAAACATTTGCAAGGCTGTTGAGGACAACCCACTCTGGACACATCCTGAAACTGGCTTCCCACCTGAAAGCACCATCTCGTCTGTCTGTCTGTCTGTCTGCTTCCCTTCATGTCCTCTCAGCTCCTAAGCAGATGAGGTCACTCTGCCATCCCACCCCCATCCGTCTCAGCTCTAAGCATGGGTTTCTGTGGTCGGTTTGGCATTATATTAGTCCCCTGTTCACAGTTTTGCCTTTGTGTTTACACATAAGGCGCTCATCCACCCTTGCTTACACTCTACACTACATTGGAGATTTTCCCCAGAACATTTTGTATTGCTGATTTTCTTTGTTGCTGTGACCAAATACCCAACAAGGATCACATTAAGGGAGAAGGGAGAAGGAACACTTAAGGGAGGAAGGATGTGTTTGGTGGCTTACAGTTCAAAGGAACAGAGTTCAGCATGGCGGGGAAGGTCTGGCACCTGGAGGGTATGAGGCAGGTGGTCACACTGTGTCCACAGTTAAGAATCAGAGAGCAGACTGGAAATGGGGCTCAGCTACCAAACTTTGAGGCCCACTCTTAGTGGCCCACTTCTTTCAGTAAGGCCCCCTCTTGTAACAGCCTTCACAGACAGCACTGTCAGCAGGGGTCCAAGAACCCAAACACCTGTGCTTGTGGGAGTCATGTCATAGTCAGACCCCCAACCCCCCCAGAACCCTGCTCCAGGATGCTCCTCCCAACCCAGTCCTCTGATAGAAATCCACCATCAGTCGGGACTGAAAAATGTCTTTCCATCTTTCTCGAAAAGGAAACGAATGTGCTCAACATCGTTGGGGATTGCTTTCATGCTTGGGAATCTTCAGAGATACATGATTTTGAGAGAAACTGTATTCAGAGACTCTCACACAGAGCAGGTAGTTCTGTGTGAGAGAAGGCACGACACACACTCAAATGCTGGGAACAACCACATACTGATTGAGAGATTTCACAGCAAGGCAGACTTCTTTGTTTCTTAACCCTCTTGTCTACCAGGTGGTGACAAGAATATCTCATAGGTGAAGGTTTAGAAGTAAGGGGTCAGGGTACATATGGCCCTTCCAACAGTGACTTGCTCCTAGTGGCTGTAATAGTTCATTTTACACCTCATCAGTAATGTCTTAGGTAGAAGAGCAGGTTGCTTCCTCAGGTCTTTGTTACTGTCAGAACCCAGCCATTTGCCATTTTTCTGATGTGATTTCACCATATCACTTTGTCTGGGCAACAAAGCCTCTTTGGAGAGAAACATTAGGCTTTGATTGGGCTTAGTTGATGCTGGGTTCTCAGAATGAGAACTTCTGGCCATGCCAAGCACACTCAACTTTAGAACCAGACGTGGTAGAAAACAGGCCCCAGAAGTGGAGCCAGGCATACCTCCTGGCCCCTGCTACCATCATTACAAACCAGATTCCCAGGAAACAGTCAACAGTCTCCAGCACTGAAGGTTTCAGGAGCCTGAGCAAAAGCCTGGGGAGAAACGAGACTGGGCTCCATCCAGGGACATCTGGCCTGAACAAACAGCTCAGAGTGATTTCCAAACATCTTGTTCTTGATAAAGACTAGCCTTTTGCCAACCAGTTCTCCCCCATCAGACTCCCTAGTTCATTCTATGTGGTTATGACTCCCTTATCCCAGATGCCACTGGTCCTTGTGAAAGAACCCCAGGATGATTTTCTGTGGATGAACTCTTAACTCCATCCTGCCCCGTTCCATCCTAACCCCACAACACGAGCTGCCCAGCATGGCCGGCATTCTCTCGCCTTCCTTAAAGTCACATTTTCCCAAGGTCAGACACAATGCCAGCCAGTGCAGTTTCTTAATTGATGGTGTCACGACCTCCCAGGAGTCCTGCTGCAGTCTCCCCGTGAGCCCTCTGGTGCACTTTGAGTGCTTGGCAAATGTGAAGCCACAGCACAGCCAGAGGTCACAGGCTGCTCCAGGGGCTTTCCTTCATGGACATTCTTTTCTGAGAATCTCATTGATTGATCCCCAAAAGCTGATTGTGGAAAAAAAAAATCATTGAGTTCACTCTGTTTTAGTAGACCGAAGAACTGACTTAGGAAAAGTTAACCATAAAAGACCTGAGATGAAACATGTTGAAGGATCTTCAATTAAAAGTGCACAAGAATATCTTTTAGAGGAGAACTTGGCAGCCATGTACCCCGGATTTCAGGGGTAGAGTCAATGGGGCGTTGCACCTGGGAGTCCTGCTGTGTGTTTTGTGAAGGCTTGCAACCAAGGTGCTCAGATTTAGTTGTAAATTAGAGTAATGAGTGCACATAATTAAAAATAAAGTCCCCCTCTCCCTGAAATGGCTGAAAATGAAAAAAAAAATCTTGTCTCTTCCCCATTTCCCCAAGGACAACTTTGGGGTCTAGTGGTCATCACCCTTTAAAAAAATGAATGTGAAAGTATTTCACCACCTTCAATTTCCTGGAAGTTAGTGTGGAGAACTGGGGTTATTTCTTCTTTAAATATTTATTCAGATTTTGCAATAAAACCATCTAAGACATAGCTCCTTGCAGGAGCATTTGAGCTGTAAATCACCTCCTTCTCACCGAGATTATCTTACCCTGTTGTGGAGATTTATGGTTTACAGGGAATGGCCCGTGCTCTATTGTGCTGCCAAGCCTGAGGGTAGGCTTGTAATGAATGCTCTTTCCATGTTGTGAGGGTCTGGAGCGATCCTTTCTTTCTTTCATGATGTTATCATCGGCGTCTTTACTCCTTTCAACTTTGTCAGTGATTATCTTCTCACGTAATTATTTATCTTTGTGTGTGTGTGTGTGTGTGTGTGTGTGTGTGTGTGTGTGTGCGCACGCGCGCGCGCCTGGTTATATGCATACACATGGTTGCAGGAGGTCAGAAGGGGGCCTTGAATCCCCCAGAACTGGAGATACACATGGTTGTGAGCTGCCATGTGGGTGCTGGGAACTGAACCCTATCCCTACAGGAACAGCTGGTGCTCTTTGCTGCTGAGCATCTCTCCATCGCCAGAAGCTATGGTTTAAAGAGCAAGCCTTTGGCTCTATTGGTTTACTCTCTACTGTGTTCCAGCTTTAAATATCATTGGGTTTTGGTCTTGGCTTTTAATTTTCTTTCTTTCTTTCTTTCTTTCTTTCTTTCTTTCTTTCTTTCTTTCTTTCTTTCTTTCTACTTATATTGGGATTATTTTACTGTTTTTTTCTTAAATATTGAGATGGGAGCTTAGATTGTTTATTCAAAACTTTTCTTCTGTTCCTTAATTTTATAAACATTTATTTCTTGGCATTCCTTTATCTACATTCCACACATTTGATAAACTGTTTTTGTTTTTGCTTAGTTCAAAATAGCTCTACCTCTCCATAATATGTGTATCTTGTTGTGCCTGGGTAGAATTTTATAAGTGTCAGTTTGATACGTCGATGTCCCTGTCCATATCATCTATACCCTCACCAACTCTGTTTGTAGACTAGTCATTGTTGACAGAATTGACATTTCCAAATACAATTGTAAGCTTGTTTGTTAATCCTTCAGTTCTCTCTGGCATTCTTGTGTCTTTTTGGTAAATTGGCTCAATATCATGCAGTGCCTTGCTTTGCTCCTGGTAGCTTACTTTGTCCTGAACCCTGATATCAGTGCAATCAACCAGCATTAGAGTTCCTATGCTCTGTGTTTTCCATCTTTTCCTTATACTACCCTTATATTGTTATCGGTTTACATGTGAAGTAATTATTCATATGTCTAAATTTAGATTTATAATTTTACATTTGATTCTGTCCATTGCATTTCTTTATTCCTTCTTTCCAATTTTCTTTTAGTGTATTTTAACTTTTTAAATATTCATTTACTTATTGTGGTTTGAATAGCTCTCTCCTTTTCTTAAATTTTGTTTTGTTTCTTTTGTTATTTTTCTTAGTGTTTTCAGCAAACACTTTTAAAATCTATGTTGAGTGAATGCTTTAAAATTAAGTAAGAGGTGTAGATCTTGTGACACAGGTGTCTTCCTGCCTCCCTCTATGGGGCAGGTACTTGAGTCACCTCATCTGCTCACTGAGAACTTCACGAGATCCTGCCATGGTTGTACCTTCAAACACAACGTTTCAAGAACTGAAGAAAAGGAAGACACTGGATTCACATTTCCTATTTCCTTGTTCCCCTTCCTCTCTGATGTAAGTTCTGCTTTGGTTCCCTCCCCCGACCAAAACTCCCTATGGCGTTCTTTCAGTGCAAGTCTGCGAGGGACAGTTACCTGACTTTTTCTCTGTGAATGTCTTTACAGCTAGTATTTTTTTTCCTTTTTGTCTTATTCTCCAATACTGATTTACTTTATATGGAATTCTAGATTGACAGCTTTTCTTTCAGTACTTTAAAAGTGTTGTACCACAAACTAAGGTTTGTGAGAAAGTACCTTGTACATGGTACGGCCACTATGCGCATGCCTCTATCCTCAACCTTGCATGGAATACAGATGCTACTCACTCACCTCTGTCCTCAACCTTGCATGGAATACAGATGCTACTCACTCACCTTTATCCTCGAAGAGAGCTTGGGTGCTGTTGCTGCTACTCTGCCTTTTGCACTCAGGCTCACACCTGTTTATGATAATGTTACATCCTAAAAGGTTCACCATGCACCCAAAATGTCCTAAGTATCCATTTGATGGCCCAAGATATTTGAGACATTGTCAGTCAAGCCATCCTAAGAAGGAAGCTTTCCATACATTCCCCAATAGGAGGAAATGCTAACTCTCGATTAAACTTAGTGAAAATAATGGTATGTAGTTTCCCACTGGATTCCCAGGCTTCTGAATTCAGTTTAAGAACTGCAGAACAACTGTTTCCAAAGGTTAGCTCTTAGTAGAAGAGCCCAACATACCACAGAATTCAGCCCCATGCCTGGCATTTCTGATTTAGCAGGCTTGACATGGTGGCAAATGATAAGCATTTCCAACCGCTTCCAGGTGACTGATACTGCTGTTAGAGGCCCACACTAAAAAACAAAACAAAACAACAATTTTAAAAAAGCTGGCAAGATGAAGGAAACATTATTCATCTTTCATTTGCTACGGCAACTCTTTGAACTTACCAGCTCAATCTGAAATTGTGACTTTGTTTGACCTTGGCCTCTCCTTTTCTGGGAAGGCCTACTCTGTCATAAGTCCACGAACATAGCTGCCAGAATAGACAGGCTGGCGAGTCACGCTCTTCCCTCGAGCCAGAGCAAACTCAACCAGCTCTCATAAACGCTGGAGACCATGCCAGTGCTGATGCGCACACAGCCAAGTCAACCATTGTTTGAGCTGTGTTTTTATCTTCAGTCACGATATAAAAGGGTTTTAGGTGTCATTGACCTGCCTTTATGAAGGAACTAAAGAAGAGCTGCTCGCACTTCCCTGTGACTTCTGCTGAGAGCCTTGTACAGGGTCAGTCTGATATGTGGAACCCCCTTTTGGCCTCATAACGCTCAGCACCCAGTCCACACACTCCAAAGCAGGAGCAACTTTTTCAGGCTGCTCGCAGAGGGCCTTCATCACCCAAACCAATCACTTGAAAAATGATTATAAATCTGATCTTCGGTCAGCTCCTTTGTGGTCTGCTATCCCTAGAGTCGGTTTGTTCCTGGTCACCCCTTCCTGTGGGATCTGACTCTTCCCTCTCATTCCATTTCCCTGTTGTGTGCGTCTATGTGGGAACGTCAAATTCCTTCTCACTAAGCAGAGAAGTTTTTTTCTCTTGCTTGTGGAAACTAGGCACTAGCCCAGACCTAGGCCCTGGTGGCTCAATTCTGTCCCCTCAGGAGGCTTGTAAAAAACGATTTCCCCCAAAGGCTAAGCCCATTCTAAGTAAAAACTTTGTAACAACTGTTAACGAGAAAACATTTCTTCAGTTTTGTAACATGTAAGTCAGAAAAGACACATTGCTTTTGCAAGTTTCAAGTCACTTCTGATCAGAAGGGAAGCCTCATGCAAAGAATGTATTAGTGCAGTTTGTTGTAAATGTCCCCTCAAATAGACTTCGGAACAGATAGTTGTCATTCATCCTTCCTCTCACAGCAAGCTCTTGTGGGGATTGGACCTAAGAGTGAACCAGTTAGCCGGGCGGTGATGGCGCACGCCTTTAATCCCAGCACTCGGGAGGCAGAGCCAGGTGGATCTCTGTGAGTTCGAGGCCAGCCTGGGCTACCAAGTGAGTTCCAGGAAAAGGCGCAAAGCTGCACAGAGAAACCCTGTCTTGAAAAACCAAAAAAAAAAAAAAAAAAAAAAAAGAGTGAACCAGTTCACCTTCTCTTTTCCTGCTCCATTCTTACCCTTTTCCTCAGATGAACCTCAGGCATTCACAACCTCAGCTCTTGTGTATGTCACAGAACATAAGCATTCACACTGAATCATCTAGTCCATAGAGACTGCTGAAGCATTTATCCCACAATTGTAATGACCTGAGTTTGATTCCAGAGGTCCTAACCAACTCTCAAAAGTTTTCCTCTGAATTGTACACACATTCCATGGAGTGCATGCGTACATACACACACACACACACACACACACACACACACACACACACACACCTCTGTTGTCTTAGTTACTTTCCTATTGCCATCAGGAGACACCATGATCAAGGCAGTTTATGGAAGAAAGAGTTTACTGGAGTCTTACATTTTCAGAGGGTGAGTCCATCACCATCATGGCGAGGAGCCCGAGAGCAAGATGACAGGCCCGGTAGCAGTAGCATAGAGTTCACATCTTGAAACAACAATCATCAAGAGGCAGAAAGAGAGCTGACTGAAAACAGCATGGGCTTTTGGAACCTCAAAGCCCATCTCCAGTGACATACCTCCTCCAAAAAGGCCATATCCCCTAATCCTTCCCAAACAGTTCTACCGACTGGACACCAAGTATTTAAATGTGAGCCCATGGGGGCCGTCCTCATTCGCACTACCACATTTGTGCTCAAACGTGTTTCTTGTAAACAGCAAACAGATGAATTTTGTTTCTTAATCCAGTTAGCCAGGCTGTCTTTAACTAGAGAATAGAGGCCATCAATTGTCATGATTTGCACAACTTTGGGATGGACTTGACTGGGGTGACAAGAGCCTGAAGAAATGACAGGTATAGGTAATAGGTATTGGGGTTGGGTGGGCCAAGAACTCTGATGGAGACACACCAGCAGTCTAGAACCTCAATGCATGAGGAGCTAAATAAGGAGACATTTTTATTATATACAGATGAAGTAGGAGGAAGACTCATTAATCTCAGCAGCCAGCTAGTTTTTATTTCAGTTTGGCATAAGCTAGAGTAATCTGAGGAGACTGCCAATATCCATTCAGTTTCCTTTGTTCTGGTCTCCTTGTTCCTCAAAATACCATGCCATCTCATGCCCCGCCCCCGATATCCAGGCTTGACTCAAGATTTATAGGCAAGCAGAGCATATGAAATGTACATTTAATGCACATGATATGAATTTGTCTATACTCACCTTGTTTTGTATGTCTCTATTAAATACCATCAAAAAACACTATTTTGAATCCATGTAAGTTTAATAACTTAGTGGTTGCATAAAATTTCATTGCACTGAAATTCCATCATTTATTAACCTCTAATGTTGGGTAGTTAGGTTATTTCCAGTTTTCCTTGGATTTAAATGAAAATTGTTAAAACGCTGGATTTGGGGGCTACATTAGGGCATCTAACAAATTATGCCAATTCTCCAGATTCTGAAGGGACACTGTCATCACACATGAGTAAGGCTTTCTCACAATGGTGCTGGGTTGGCTCCAAAAGCTCAAACCTCATGAGCAGAGAGCTACTGTATAATGCTTTTAAAATGTACTTCTCATCAATTCATCTAGCTACAATTCATCTAAATTTTTATAGTTTATTTTACTTCCGATGGGGGGAACTGCGTAGCCTCAGAACAGCTCCTCCGCCCTTAGAGAGTCACAGGTCTAGGTGCAGAAAAGAGGACTGAAAGGAGACTGGGGAAAGCTAAGTGAGTTGAAAGGATGGGAAGGAAGCTAATGCTCATCCCGGGGCAGGAAGACTGTGTCTGTAATTAGCTCTGGTGATCATGGTGTCCAGAGTGTAACTGAAGATCACTGGAACAAGAGAGACAATTAGCTAGAAAGAAGGAAAAGTGACAGAACCTTTGGTTTGGGGACTTTCTGTTGTTATCTTTTTTTTATGGTCTTGGTTTTGGATTGAGACAGTTTTATGATGTAGCTGGAGTCGGCCCTTGAACCCATGATGTAGCCCAAGGTGGCTTGGAATCCCAGCTTCCTGCCTTGTTCAGCTGGCTGAGGATCTTTTTGCTTTATCTGGCTACAGTGAAGTGGTGGTCTGGCCAGAGCAGTTCAAACGCTAGCCAGTGTTTAGCAGCAGTGAGCTGTGGTCACAGGCAGGTGGAGTGGTTGTAAGCCACACCCGTACATCGCACCCTCAAATATGAGAGCCCACAAGCATTACCACGGCTGTGCCAGCCTTCGGTATGGAGGCCCTTGAGACCCTTGACCCTTGGCCCTGGGCTCTGAGACCCTTGGCCCTAAAGACTTGACAGTTGCTGCATATCCACCCCTCTGGCTCCTCATAGTGTTATTCTTTTTTTTTTTCCCCCAATCGTTTTTACAAGATTCTTTAATTAATTTTTTGGTTAGCATACAAACCCAGAGTTTCACTATGACATGTTCATACAAATATTTGCTTTTTGCTTTTTACCCCCCCCCACTGTCTTCCCCCATTTTCCTCTTCTTGCTGCCTCCTTCCCTCCAAATACCCCCTTCAGTCTCCACCTCTTCTCTTTAATCAGCTCTCTCTTCTTCCATGTCTCTTCTGTTCTGCTCTTGCTCCTCTTGAACTGCTCAGCTGGCTGCCTAGTGGCTTCCACAACTCAGAGGCTGCAACTAGGCCTGCTCTGAGTTCCTGCCTCTGCCAGGGCTGCATTCGAGAGCCAGGCGTGAGCAGGAGTGCCCACTGGCTATAGGACTCAGTGGGCCATTCAGGAGCAGGAAGCCAACCAAGCCCAGGAGGGATCATTTCACTCAGGCAGGGGCCCAGGCATGATGGGACCCCGGTCCACAGCCATTTCAGCTGTGGAGTCCACACAGGGAGTGGCACAGGAAGTCAGGACTGGATCTGAGAAAGCCGGGACCGACAGAGCCCAAAGTCAGGCTTTCCCGGGCCAGCCTGGAGACAGCCTCCAAGGTCGCTTAGCCGCCGCTGTCTGGGCCGCCGCCTGTGCCAGCCACGGGCGCTGCTGGTGCCACTTTGTCGTCTCTGCTGCTTTTTTCTTCATGTCACCCACTCAGCCCATACTACTGGAAATAGGAAAATTAATCAATAAAAGTTTACACTTAACAGAAAGGAAGAGAGAGAGAGATACAAGAGTATTCGAGAAACGTCTTTTAGTGGGCTTCCTTGGTGAGCCTAAGTGGTTCGGCTACATAGCTCAAGGGCGGTTTTTTAACCAATCATAGCCACTTGTTTGGACCAACAGACTCTGAGCACCAATCACAGTCTCTAGGGCTTATGTTTGGAACCAATCACAGCGTCGACTATTAGAACTGAGACAGTAGTCTCTCCGCCAGAGGTGCTCTCCTTCTGGTCTAGGCAGTGGTGGTACCAGGGTCAGCTAGAGTTCATCAAGGTTTTTGATAACTAAAAAACAGCTCAGACTGTTTCAAACAGCCTGGCCAGGGTGGTCGTTTCAGAAGCCGGGGCATCAGCGGCCGTCTCTGGGCAGCTCTCTCCGGCTCTGTGGAGAATTCAGCACGGCTGGTGCTGGCTCTTAGCCTTCTCGCTCAGAGCTTCAAGGGGAAGTCCAACAGCTGCTAATTAGGAGGTCCAAGCACCCCATCCCCGGTGTCTGTGTTTATTTATAGGAAAATGAACATCAATCAAGAGTGTTTACAAAATAGACTTAAAGGGCTTATTGTTAACACTAACAGAGAGTTTTAACAGATTTAAACAGGGTTTTAACCATGCCCAGTGCCCAGGGAGAGGTGGTCCCTCGTATGTCCCAGGATGACACCCATTAATGCTCAGCTACCGTTCTCTCTGTCTCTCTGTCTCTCTCCCTCTCTCCCTCTCTCCCTCCCTCCCTTTCTTTCTCCCTCTTCCTTATCTCTCCCACCCCATCTCATGTATCCCGCTGGCCTCAACCTCCCTGAATAGACAAGGATGATTCCGAACTTCTGATTCTCTTGCCTCCTCCCTAGCACCGGAAGCACCACCATATCACCATACCAGTTTATGCAATGCCAAGGATTCAACCCAGGGCCTCATGCATACGAAGCAAGCACTCTACCAACCAAGCTACACCCCTTGCCTCTAGCTGTTTTCTTGAGAGATTGGAAACCATAATTATAGAGATAGTCTGTAAGGATGGGCTCTTGGACGCCTCCATGAAGTTCTAGAGAGAGGAAAGCACCTATGTGCAAGAGGCACTGAAATTGTCCCTGGATTAGGGGTCAGGTTACTAGCCTGGACTTACGGCCTGGACTTATGGCCTGAACTTAGAAGGTGGTCCAGGAACTGATGGCTTGACAGCCCCAGAGAGCTGTTCAGATGAGGGCCCTCACTTCGCAGGCCCTGTATCCTAATTCTGGGTCCCGACATTCCTGTCTCCTTCCAGATGCTCAGTCCACTCCTTTTTCTTTTTTATCAGCTGGAAACTTGATGAAACTCGTCTGATGACATATCCTACCAGTACCCAAGGCCATTGTACCATCTTCATCTTGGTTGGGTGATGTGTTCTCTTTGAGATTTCATCCAAGAAAGGCAAAGAAAAGGAAAATAAAATAAAATAACCCTGGCTTCCATTCATCATCGTGACTTACAAAAAGCTTTGGAAGTCGTAAAATAATGCTGCACAAAGGTGCTGGCCCAGCCATAGGAAAATCAGCTCAGAGCTGGTGGTTACTGGACTTTCTTCAGCTAGGATTCTGAGTTTTTGTTTTTTTCCTTTGCTTTAAGCCGTGAATTTCATGTCTGCTTTATTTTAAGTGTCTAAGTGTTAAGGCTTAAGGTTTTCTGTTTGTTTTGGAAAGGAGCGAGAAGAGGAAAATATGCATGTGTATACAGTTGTATTGCAGTTCAATGATATGGGTCAATGTTTTCTGCTTGGAGGATTTATGGAGATGCCTTTTGTGTCTATCCATAGTTTGTTTTGTGACTGTCTGCAGGGGTGTTTGAAAAGAATGAGTATCTGCATATTTAATAGCTTTTCAAATCCTCCCTTTGAGGGTTTTGCCTTTGGGGACATGTCTGTAAATTACTACCCTTCAGCATTATGTAAAGATTCATCTCAGTTCAAGTCCACTGTGGTCTGAAAATATCTTCAAAGGTCCATGTGTTGAAGGATTGGTCACCAGCCTGTGGTGTTGTTGGAGGTGGTAGAACTTTGAATCAATGGGGCCCTGAGCAAGGGATTCCCATCACAGAGGCATGCATGCCCTTGAGGAAGGTCCTAGAATCCCAACCCTCTCCTGTTCTCTCTTTGCTTCCTTCCATGAGAAGGTAAGCAGCCTTCTCCATCTTGGCCTCCCACCATGGTGAGCTTTTCCAACACAGACTCAAACAACTCTACATGAGCCACAATAAACATTTTCTCTTTTTAAGTTGATAGTCTCAGGTATTTTGCCATAGCGACAGAAAGCTGATTAACAAGGATATCATGTTTTTGAGTTTTATATTTAAAACTGGAATCAACTTTGAGTTAACTCTGGCATAACACAGCAATCTACATATATCCTTTTCTAAATAGTTACCCAGGCAAACTTTGCTCCTAATTTTTGACGGGTTTGTCTCCACCCTACTCTGAACATAAGTAGATCCTATTAATATATTTCCATTTCCAAGCTACATACTGTTTCACATCTATTAATAAAATTCCCCCTCATTGTTCTTACATAACAATTCTTAGCTGGTAGCAATTTTATGTAGTAATGAAAAGGAATGTGTTATTTATTATCTTCTTAAGATTTAGCCTAAGTCCTTTAGATAAATGAACTATTCTCTCATTAATAGTCATAAATTTGGAGTCACCCCAAGAGACCACTGGATCTTGTGTCTAATTTCAGTCCAAAAGGATGTATTAAGAATGTCTCTGAACCTGTAAATCAGCCAGCTGCCAACATTTAATTGGGTTAAATCTAACACTTGTGCTCTGGAGGTCAACTCATTTAGTACCTGAACGTGCATTTTCACAGTTAATTTATCGTGGAAGTTTCATTAGGAAATGATATTGCTGAAAATTAATCATTTTATGGGTGAATTCCTGGGAGGTTTCCCGGTCACAGTGGGAGACTGTAAACACTTATTCAGGACACTTTCTCAGTCAGTCCAGCTCAACTTGATGGTTCAGACGTCTGTGGCCTTGACTCCTGCTGGTCAGAGGCTTCAATCATATCAAAACTGGTTCCTGAAGCCTGCTCATATATGATTCCTTGTTCCATCTGTGTGACGCTGAATCCACTTCTTGTCAGGAGGGAGTCTTGTCAGGCTTCCTGGAGATAACAAGACTGCACCTCTGAGGCTTTGGATCTGAGACAAACTTCAGTTCAGCCCAGCCCTTTCTACAGTTTAAGTTCTACCCACACCTCGAAATGTGTTCAAAATGCCATTGGGAGACATGTTTCCTGAGTCACTGCTACCTTGTAGGACACCTTTATGCAAATTAGACCATGAAGACAGCTCCATAAAAGCATGACTCAGAGAAGATCACCTTTTTACCGAAAGGAAAACACATACATCCAGACTAACCATTGTAACCATCCTTTTAATTTTTCATATGATTTTGATCATGTTTCAATAGGTTTTGATCACGTTCTTTCCCCTCCCCCAGCTCCTCCCAGATTTTACCCCATCCCTACCCACCCAGATTCATGTTCTTTTTCTATCTTAAAAACAAACAAAACAAAATAAAAAGCTCACATGTACATCCAAAATGCGCATGGAGACCATTTTGCGTTGGCTAACTACTCCTGAGCATGAGGCTCGAGGTGGCGTGTGGTTACTCTACCCAGTGTTAGCTGCTGGGAGAGGAAAAAAAAAATTTTTTTTTATTGTAACCATTTTAAAGGTATTGGTAGTGGTAGGTATAGCCACTTGTCTAGTCAATCTCAAATATCTCCATCTTGCAAAGTGAAAATGTTTCCCCTCCCCCCTAAACTTACTATCTGAATTTTACTGTTCTAGGTAACTCAGATAAATAGAATCACTTTGTATTTCTCTGTTGATGATGGGCTTACTTGGCTTAGCAGAATGTTCCCAGAATTCATTTGTGTTCCAGCATGTGTCAAAATTTCCTTCCTTTTTAGGAATCAATGATATTGCTTTGTGTGGCACACCACATTTTGTTTTCCTATTTCTCCCAGCTTGGTTATTGCAAACACAGGAACATAAATCTCTCTTCAAGATCTAGCTCTGTGGTATGTGTGCTATGCTCCCATGAATGGCATTTGCTAGGCCATTTGGGAGTCATGTTCTAATTTTTGGTGACCTGCCACACTGCTCTACAGTCACTTTGTCATTTTACATTACCACCAGTGGTGCAGGATCAAGGTCATTCTGCATCTTTGCCGATATCTACTACTTCCTCGACTTTCTGTGCTTGGTCTTTTTTAATAGACATCCCAGTGGGTGTGACCAGTATCTCATTGTGCTTTGACTTGTATTTCCTTAATAATTAGTAACACTGAACATTTCTTTCATATACTTTAGGCCATTTTACATTTTCCTTGAGGATATAAATATTGGCTCATGTTCTTTTCACATTTTTTATCAAATTATTTCTTTTCATGTCCAGTTGTAGTTCTTTATACATTCTAGATTCTCTTATTAGATACGTGAATTGAAAATACTTTCTCCCACTTCATAGACTGTTTTTCATTCTGATGTGTGTGTTCTTTAGTGCAGAGACATTTTGAATTTTGATAAAGTTCAATCTACCTATTTTTCACCTTTGTTTTCTGTGCCAAGGAAATCATTATTAAATCCAAAGTCTTGCTTTTTTTAATCTTTTCTTCTCAAATTTTATAGTAGAGCATTATGTTTAGGTTTTGTTGCAGTTTGAATGTAAAATGTCCTCCACAGGCTCATGTATTTGAAGATACCAGACTCCTGGTGCTGTTTGGAATGCTATGGAATATTTAGGAGGTGTGGCCTAACTGGAGGGAATGTGGCACTGGGGTGCAGAAATTGAGGTTTATGGCAGGCCCTGCTCTGAGTCCTGTCTTTCCTTCCTGTTCTTCCAACATGTAGGGAGGGAAGGAACCCCAGTCCCCACTTCCTGCACCCTGGGGCTGCGAGACAGCAGGACTTCTCTGCCGTGATGGAATGTAACCACCAGTCAGAATAAATCCTTCATCCCTTCTTGTCAGTGAAGAAAAACAATCAGTACAGGAAACGACATCAGAAGTGGGTCACTACTGTACCTCTCTACCCATGTGTTTCAAAGGCCTTTGGAAGGGTTTGTGGGAGGACTGTAGAAAAGTTTGGACTTACGGGCTAAAGAAGAACTAAATGTTATAAGTGGAGCTCACTGGACCATTGTGGTCGGAGCTTGGGAGATCAGAATGTTGATAGAAATATGGACAGTAAAAACTTCTCACAGGTTTCAGAGGGAAATGGGACTTTATCAGGAATTGAGCTGCCCCTTTTGTTACATTTTGGCCAAGAATGTGCCTGTGTCCTGGAATTTTTAGTAAGACTTAATTCAAAAGTCATGGACTAAGTTGTTTAGCCAATGAAGATTCAAGACAGTATAACACTGAGGCTGTTGTATGTTTACTGCTCACTGCGGTTTATAGTAAGAGAGAGCAGACAGGTATGAAAATGTACCGAGAATGTGGATGTGAATGAGGTTAAAGTTTCAGGATGCTGTTGATGTACTTACTGTTCCGGAAGACAATGTCTTTAAGGAGGACACTAGCACCTTGTACCAGGACAATGGGAAAGACACCTTGCTGGCAAGACCTGTTTACCTACAGACTGTGGGTGTAGCGATACAAACTTGCTTTAAAAACTTTTACTTGAAAACAGAGCTCCTGGAGAGGTCTCCAGGTCATCTTTCTCGAGCTGGGCCCCATAGGGAAAGGTTTTCCATATTCAGGTCGGCAAATACTCAGAGGCAGCAATAGCGGCCCCTAGGGTGCTAGGCTCCGTCTCAAGCTGGCAACAGAACTTTGCATTGCCATCCCTATGGCCCTGGGTTTGCAAGTATGAAGAGACAGAGATGAGAGGGCAACTGGGTCTGCACCATAGTTCCAGAAAGGCATTGAGGCCAGGTAGTGTGAAGCAGGGTCAGATCCCCTGCATGGAGCTCTTGAGTTGACTATGTTGAAGGTAGGGATCTCAGGATTTTGGAGATGGCAGGTGTGTGAGATAAGATACCTAGTACAGCCCCAGGAACCAAATGGAGCCAGTCCAAGAAAGGGGGAGTCTGTGTGTGTATGAAACAGAGATAGAGGGACCACCATGAGTTCTAGGTCCCAGATGAAGTTACAGGATTTGCTATTTGTCTTGCTTTGGCTCTCTTCCATTGACAGCCCCTATTTCTCTCTGGGAAAGTTTGATCCACACCATTATTTTTGGAAATCTGTAACTTTTAAGAAATTTTTATCTGGGGGTATACAATTAAGAGAAGGCCTTCTGTCTAAGAAAGGCTTTCGGGGCTTCGAACTTCTGAATAGCACTAGAACCGCAGGACTGTGGGGACTCTTGAAGTTGGACTGAGTGCAGTTTTGAATTATGAGATGACCATGAGCACGTAGAGGTGAGGGGCAGGATGTTATGGTTTAGACGTGAAACGCCCCCCTTGGGTTCACATGTTTAAACATTTGGTCCTCAGATGGTGAAGCTGTGTTTGCGAGGCTGTGGAACATTTAGGATGTGGGGCCTTACTCAAGGAGTTGGGTCATGGGAGAGTAGTCCTTGAGGTTTTATAGCCTAAGCCCACTTCCTCTTCTCACTCGGCTTCCTGATCTGTCAAGATGTAAGGAGGTCCAGAGAGTTAAGCCACATTACTACTGCCGTGGAGAAGCCCAGGACTGTGCCTTCCCCATTGTGATGGACTGCATGCACCCCCACCGACTGTGGGTCAGAATAAATCTGTCATCCACTAAGCTATGTTTTGTTTGGTATTTGGTCACAGCAAGGTAAGAAGCAATTCCTATGACTCTTCAATCTGCTCTAAGTCAAACTTTGTCCCAGGACAGAGCATTAACTTTTGTACAGGGTGCAGAACAAGACTGGCTCCAGCTTCATTCTTTGGTTTGTAGACATCGTTTTCTAAACACCAAAGTTTGTTGGGAAGACTCTTCTTTCCACTCAGAAGGTTAAATGTTATTGGATGCTGTACTTCAAGGGTAAGAACAGAAATCCCAGGGGGAAAAACCCTGAAGTACAGCATCCAAAAACTCATCTCTGTCCCTGGGGTACCACACCTGTGCCAGAACATCCATTCCACTGAGAAAAGTCAGCCCTCTGTCGGCTACTTACCAGATGTTGCACAGGGACCTCTATCCTATTCATCTTTCCAATGCAATAAACACATGGCTTTAATGAAATCATGTCACCATAACTTTTCAATGTTCCATTTGACCCTTGAAATATATGAGTAGCTTGTGTTTTATAGACTGCCCTAGGCCCTGTGTAACTCCCTGTGGTTCACACCTGATGGGTGCCATGAAGAACTATTAGCTTTATTTGTTAATTACTCTTACTATGAAGAGTAGCGAAGATGTGGTTTCTCCACCACAGATAGGAGAAACCTCTCTGGCATCAGCCCTGGGCCCAATACCGCCTCCAAGCACTGCTTGCTTTACTTGAATGCTGTAAGCAGTCATCTTTGACTGATATTTACAACTACTTCTCTTTACTGGGTCTATTGGTCCTTAGAGCCTCTAAGGTGAACACGCAGTTCTTTCAGGCATCTTCTGAGTACAAGCAGTATCCAGTCCTATATTGATAGGTGGTAGCCACATTCTTTAAAATGGAAAGAAGTTTGCTCATAAACAGTCATTCTTTGGTATGCACGGGCAGTTTGTCTGGGAATCCATCACTAGATGCCCAAATCTTCAAATGTCCAAGTCTCTTATACAAAATGACTCAGTATATGTATGTTTACATATCTCCCCACATACTTTAAATCATCTCTAGATGACTTACAGTACATAGTTGCTATGTAAATCATTAATGTGTTGTATTTTCTAGAAATAATGACAAGAGAAAAGGTATGATTATGTTTATTATTGACAAAAAAAACCTTTTTCTGACGTTCACAATCCACTGTTAGTTGAATCTTCAGCTACAGAACCAGATGATACAAGGACTTTGTTTATTGAAATATCTACATCTATTTGACAACCAAGGGAAACATTAATTTGCTTTAAACAGAAGCCTGTTTCAAACCACTTTCAGTAAAATATTGATTTTTACTGTCTCATTAGCCCAAAGAAAGGCAGGGCCTTGAAAGATTTTATCAGGCCTCTCTCCCTCTCTGCCTCTGCCTATAGTTTTCTTTCTTCTGTGTTGTCTGCATTGTGAGTTCGTTTTTCATTTTGATAGCAACTTGGTCCCTGAAGAGATTATGTGCTAGCCAACTCTTAAGTGAACAAGAACAGCCCTTCTCTAGTGACTTGAACCTGACCAGGAGAATGTGCTATCCCTGACCTGCCTTAACCTAGATGCACAACTCTAGATCAATCAATTCAGCAAGAGGAGGCAGCCTTCTGGCTGGCAGGTAGATCTCAATCACCCGGCTTTCAAAATGGTAGGGCATAGTTATCACACTAAACGTCATAGTCTGTGAAAGATGAGATTGGAAATGGGAGATACTGTGGACAAAACAGTTGGAAGAAATGCTGATCAGGGACAAATCACTCACTTTATTTTTAAAATACCTAAAACAATCCCCAAATAATTCCAACCTAATCACCCATAGTGTAGGAATCTTTCAATGTTCTCCATTGAGCTCTCTTTGAGGACATCCCAGGGTAGAGAACTTGTGGCCGCCAATCATCTTCCGTTTCAATGTGGTGTGGAACCAGTTATCAGAAAGGGTTTTCTTTCACCTGTTCCAAGTCTTTTTCTGATTTCTAAAACATTGTCTCAATTCTCTCCATCCTAACTTCTTAAAACAACAACAAAAAACAAACAAACAAAAAAAAAACCCCATAATTTCACCTTCCCCAAAAGTGCTTTGAAGTGTTTGAAGCAAATCTCCTTTATATCTTATTATATTCTACTTCCCTGTGGATTTTGAAGCTTCCTGATTCCATCTGCATCACAGACAAGCACAGTCTTCCACTGTGGTGAGTTGTGCTAGTCGCCTAAACATCACGAGGCATCTGAGAGTCCCTCCCTATGTATTATGCAATTAGTAACTTAATGACTCAGATATTCAAAATAGTTTCTGAATATTAAATAAAATCTGCTTATTGTGCCTGGCAGTGGTGGTGCTCACCTTTAATCCCAGCACTTGGGAGGCAGAGGCAGGAGGATCTCTATGAGTATGAGGCCAGCCTGATCTACAGAGTGAGTTCCGGGACAGGCTCTAGAGATACACAGAGAAAACCTATCTTGAAAAACAAACAAACAAACAAACAAAAATCTACTTATTGCTCCAAAGTGGATTAACTTTTACCAGTAAACATGGTAACTTTGGTTAATATTGAGTTCAACACTGTAGCTAATGTTGTCAGATTATGTCACAGAGTGTCGCAGCAGGGGTGTGTGGGTTCACAGGGATCCATGGAAAGAAGACTCAGAGGCACCTTAAGAATGAATCTAGCCTTTCATGGCTGCAGGGGGGGTCTAGCCTCAAAGGACTGAAGCCCTTTCCCTTCGCCCAGGGCAGTTCTATTTTCTCTGTATTTACAGTTTAGCCAGTTAATTTCCTATCTTCAAAGCAACCCGAAAGGAGCTCCAGAAGATACAATGTCAAGTGGAAATTCCTCAATTTTTCAGGTACCACGGTTTTCCAGGTTTCCTGAACCAAGTTTTGCATAGGCCTTTGTGTCCTTAGGAGACTCTCAGACAAGATTCACATAGGCTTATAAGAGAAACAAAGGGTATGGGTTAAACTAAGGATGGATTAGGGCTAGGTGCTACTCTCAGGAGCCTGGCCAGGACTAGCTCAGCAGGAATGCAGCCACAAGATTATTTACAAAATTTATAAATAATCACTCCAAGAGCTCTTAGGATTGATTATTCTTAACACTATCCCTTGTCACAGCTTAGGCTCAGTTTAGGTAGCTGGGAAAGATCTCATAGTTCGTGAGTGTATTAGTTATTTTCCTTTCTTCTGTGACAGAGAGAAGAGGCTTATTTGAGCCTACAGTTCAGATGGACCCATCTATCATAGTGCGGAAGGCACAGAGCCAAAAGCTCAACACGTGGGGCAGGAACTGGCAGTGTGGCTTGTTTCTATTTTGACAACTCAAGGAGCAGAGAACTTAGCCAGAACTAGAGAAGAATCAAATCTGCTCACAGTACTCACTTCTGCTAGCTAGGCCCTGTTTCCCAAAGGTTTCACACCTCCTGAAACAAGGCCCTCAGCCAGGCACTGGGTGTTCTCACATGCAAGCCTGTGGGGGACAAGTTCTCACATGCAAGCCTGTGGGGGACATCTGTAACAGTACATGATGATGTTTGTGTTTGAGCTCAGGCAACTTTGACTCTGAAGCCAGGCTCTTCCCTCATACCTCAGGCTGTGTGGTGGAGGTCAATGGAGGCCTCGCTTGAACCATTACTCCTACTCTGTGCACACTTTTTATTGCTGAAATGAATTGGTGTCCCTACTGTGGGCTATGCAGAAAGCAGTTACCACAACAAGCCTAGGACTCTTGTTTGCCTGTTTGCACGAATAGCTTCTGATGGGGACCAAATTTGGGGAACTGGGATTTCAAGAGTTTCCACCATTCCTTGAAATGGCTCACTGCGCATATGTTGTTTCTTCAAACAATATGATTAATACTGAATCTGAGCTTTCCTTCATAGGGTATGGAGTTTTGATGTGTTAGGCATGAGTGTCTCTGCATAACCAATATAGATAGATAGATGGATGGATGGATGAGTGGGTGGGTGGGCAAGCAGACAGACAGATGGACAGATAGATACATTCTTCATAACATATATATATATATATATATATATATATATATATTTCTGATTTTATCTCCATTCCTTAATAAGAATCTTGAAGAAGTAGATGAGAGAACAGGACTGTATTCCGGTTGCTTCCTGAAGCTTCCCTCTGTGTTGAGACTAAGTAATTCATCAAAACAAAGAAGAAATAATTGCCAAACCAGTTACATAGTTTACTCCTGTGTCACTGAAAAAACAAAACAAAACAAAACAAAAAAAAAAAACTCATTACATTGTTATCTAGAATTTGCTAGCATATTTTATCATAAAATTGAGGCACACCGTCTGAAGTGGTTTCATTTTCCCTCTTCGATGGTTTTATGTTAGCTATCCTCTACTGAAAAGCAACGAGCAGTCCTGGCTTTGCTTCCTCTCGCTCCGTCTCTTGTTCTCCCTCTGCAACGCTTACAAACGTTACACGTTTTTGCAAATGATAACAATTTCTTTAATTACGAGCTAAAATTGTTTAGAGCCTATCAGTATCTGCATCTTACAGTTCTCGACATGTGCTGATGTCTCGCCCCCCACCCCGTTAAATAGCCAGTCACTTCCTCGATTCTTATCTTCTGCATTCCTTCAAATAATTGGTCTGTTTCATCTAAGTTATCAAATTTATGAGGTTAGAGTTGTCCAAATATTACTTTTGTATGCTCGCACTGCCCCCAGGCTTGAGCTCACGATCCCCCTGGGTGCTGGATTACAGATGTGCGCCACTGCACTGGGCTTCTTATGCCCACAAAATCCACAGCAATGGTCCCTCCGGTTTCTCTGGCTGTCTTCTCTCTGTCAGAATTCTCCATGGTTAACCTGGCGAACAGTTGGTTTTACTCATCTTTTCGGTGTCAGCCTTTAGTTTTGTGGATTTCTCTCTCTGTTGTTTTTGTTTTTAATTTCTTTTATTCCTGTCCTAGTCTTGCTGTTGCTGTTGTTATTATTTACTTTCTCCTGCTTGTTTTAGGTTTATATATTTTCCTTTCTGTTACATTTACCCAGAGCCATACACTTTCCTTAAGCACTCCTTCGTGTTGTATTTCACAAACTCTAAAAAAGCTGTCTTTATTTCCACTTAGTTCAAAATATTTTTATTTCATTCGGGATTTCTCCTCCTAGTCAGAGTTTAGTAGGAAACATGTTTAATCTC